>NW_020954591.1:9189067-9453844 GCF_900497805.2 Vombatus ursinus | reverse complement strand
CCTAGAGTGCTGGCTAGCTACATCTTCCTTTAAGGGACCTAGGTGTATGCCTCAGGGGTTTGGGGTAGCTTTCCATTGGCTTCAGCCCCCATTCCAGTGTGCTCTCCCCAACTTCTTTACCTAAGGACAGGAAAGAATAGACACAACATAAATAATAGAGACAGAAGCAACAGAAGGGCCATAGTCTCACAGGCCATGGCTTGAGTGAGAGAGGATTCCTTGGTCCCTCCTCCACTCAGAGGTTCGTAAATAGTTCATCCTTCTCACTTTAACACAGCCTGGGAAGAAAGAAAAAGAGCTATTTGACCAGTAAATGACTTGGATGCACAATCACTTCCAGCTCAGCAGCCAACTGAAAAAAAACCCAAACTCCTCTTTGACACATAGTAACAGCACAATAAATAGTCAAATACCTATGCATGTTTTAAAGTCCACATGGGGGGCTGCAGCAGGAAGACCATGCTTGCTCATGCTTATAAGGACGAGGCTGTTACTGCTAAGTTCCCCTTTACATCTGCATTTACTTATCTGTGTCCATGCATGCTCCTTGAGGTCAGGGACTGGTGTGTTGTTGTTCTTTTTTTGTTGTTGTTTTTATTTTTGTCTTCGTATTATTGAAAGTTATGCTAATTCAGCTGCTTATTGTTCCCAGACCTGCTTGTCAATCGGCATTGGGGGGAGGTGTCTCACCCAATTTGCAACTTCATATTACCTGATATTCATCAGATAGCATTACCCCCTACCTGTTTGTACCTGGAAAATTGTCACATACTTGCTACCTTGGGGAGGAGCTGAGATGCAATGGTCTATCCTTTTTACCAATGAGTTCAATCTTGCCATATTCTGATAAACTCCTTAATTTAACTCCTTTTCATTGTCTTTGCCCTGAGTTTTGCCTCATTAATCAGCATCAAAGTCCGAACAAAGAATTTTGATTTTAACAGAATCCCCATTACCTAGCACAATACCTTTCATGCAATAGGTGGTTAATAATGTCTGTTGAATTGAATTAAGAAATATTAAACTACAGGAATGGAAAGTTATATGTTTACAGGAGCAATCTCTGTATTTACCATATATGCTTAACTTTTTGCAAAAGTAGATACTTTGGGGGAAATAATTGTTTATTGGGAAATAATTGTGACTCAGAGCAAAATATATCAATACAGAATTTTACAAAAGAAACTTGAATAAATGAATACAAAGTAAATGAAAGATTGCTGAGATTTTGACAAGTGGCAAAATTGCTGAAAGTTCCTGTACTCTAGGCCAGTCTTAGACTTTCTTTCCAAGGAAGGTTTGAGCTTATTAAAAAGCCAAAGTTAGATTAATCAAGGAGTAATAATGATTAAAGCTTCCTAAGACATGTAAAGTTGTATATCTTCTTTTTCAAATTAGTATTATGATGGTTTTGATAATATTTATACTTTTTTGAATTTATTTTTCCATAGAGAAAGCATAATTGATTGGAAAACCAGGCAGTAGAGGGGCAGCTAGGTGGCACAGTGAATGATGTTCTAGGCCTGAAGTCAGAAACACTCATCTTTGTGAGTTCCAATCTGGCCTCAGACACTTCCTAGCTGCGTGACCCAGGGCAAGTCACTTAACCCTGGTTGCCTCAGTTTCCTCATCTGTAGAATGAGCGGGAGAAGGAAATGGCAAACCACTCCAGTATCTTTGTCAAGAAAACCCTAAATGGGAACATGAAGAATTGGATGTGACTGAAACAACTCAACAACAACAACAGCAAACCACCACTTCCTTAATGCTTTACCTCAATTCCATGTAAAAAAATCAAGAAAGGAATAAAACCACCTTTAAAGTCTACAGCCTCTAGCGTTTATGGACCCAAACTTATAAAGTGACAGTACTTGATAGAGTCCCCAAAACACAGAACTATATTTCTAGGATGTTCAGGGGGTGACACAAGGCTTCCTTTCACTCAAACATGACAGCTTTCTTGACGCCTCTTCACCTAGGTGCATATGGAAGGAAACAAGACAGACAAAAGAACTTGTCAATTACAGTCAAAGGGGCAATGAAATTAGCAAAATTTTGTCAGGTTGGCTTGGAGTTAAAAAGCTCACTCTAACCCCAAACTTTAAAGTTGTCCCCAAAAAACTGATGACTTGAATACTTCATTACAGGCTTAGTAACATAGGACTGCATTTCTCCAGTGTGTGTGGGGGGGGCGGCGGGGGGGCCTTGGAGGCAGGAATCTAAAGTCTGTGCTAATTCATGATAATAGTCGGAAATCATCAGATGTTGAAATATAATAATATTTCTTAGATGTATAAAAGAGTATAATAACAGGGGGAAATCTCCAAACCCCAACACTGGCTAAGACCATGTCTTCTTAGGAAGGAACAGGCTTTGGATAAGATAAATGAATAATCTGCCTTTGTAATGACTGGCTCAAGGTTTTCCTTTCTGTCAATTTATGACTAATGTAACACTAGGGTAGATATAATTAGTTTCAGTGTTTCTACCTTACCTTTTGCACTTACCGGCTTTTGTGGGAATAAATCCTGAATCCTAAAGCTGTCATTAAAATGGATGCAAGGACAGCAATGACATCATAATTCTAATGAAGTGGAATACTTATGATTGAGCTTTCCAGGGGCAGCTGCATTTGTAATTTCTTCTATATTCAGTGTTGGGTAGTCTCCATGGCAATTATGAGCTAGACTATTTGTAAAAACAATAAAGATAGAAATTTCAAAAGCGAATTAGGTGTCAAAGAGTGATAACCTATTCTCTACAGAGTATGATGAATACATTGAGACTAGCTTCTGGCTATTCAGAACTAATCCTGAGCTAATAATAAACTAGGTCATATAGCTAGACCAAGGGAGACTTAAGTATTTCCTCTGAGCAATTAAGACCTCTGAAGTCAATACTAATTCACTATAGAGGAAACCATAGGTGAAATTGGTTAATTTCCAAGCAACCCTAGTAACATGAACATTAGGCTATGCATAGAAAAGACTGCATTGTTGTTGAAAATAACCTCAACTAGGTTTTAGAGGTGTTGAACATAAATCAAATCCGGAGCATGCTGGATAAGGGAATAATAAAGAACACTGTGGAGAGGAGTTGAGAGTTGGGGGTGGGGAGAATGGAAGGAGAAGAATGAACATGCATATTTTCAGCTCTCAATCTGTGCACATAACTCCCCCTGACAGTAATGGGAATTGAACATCCAGATATGGAGGGAAGAATATAATCCATAACAATCCTACCTTCTCATCATCTTCCCATCCCCAGTGTAAATTATAAATTAGCTATGTGTAGAAGAAAATGGAGCAAGGGATTTGCCAGTTTCATCTAGGAGAAGGGAAAAACAGATTGAAGCAGATTAACAAGCATTTACTTATTACATCTGGAAGGGGTAGAGATATGGAACATGGCACATTCGGGTCCCAAATTTTTCCTATCAGCTACTTTCCTAATATCTAATGGCATAGTCAGTTTTTGCAAGAAGCACGCTTACTGTTCCTTTGACTTCCAGACATGCAAATTAAAATTTTATTTCAATGAGAATAAAACCACACTGCTTGGTGTGTGTGTGTGTGTTGGTAGTGAGAAGATCAAGTTTTAGAAATAAGAATCATTTCGTTAGTGAATCACTAAACTTTTATTAAAGCCAAAATTGACTCTAATTTAACCCCCAATAGTATAACTTTTAAAAATATATTTTTAAATAACAAGAAAAACTCTTACTGAATTCTCATTCATTGAGCTTTCAACGATTGTGGCTACAAGAGACAACCCAGATTGATCATTTTGAATGAATTTAAGTGAAATAAGTGTTTGACTCTTTTTTTTCCCACTCAATTGACCAGTTTGACCAGTTTGTATTAATAAAGGGGAAACGCTTGTTTACTCTTAATTACTTAGCAAACGTTTCAGGCAGAGTAGACCTCTTCTGTCTGTCTCTGGAGGCATTGCACTGACAGAAATACATATTCCAGAGCTTCAGAGGAAGGAAACAGACAATTACTGACATAATACAGTGGCAGTGGGAAACATGTTCATTGGGTCTCTTGCTACTTCAACACATTTTGCATGTGACTGACAGACTAATCAGCCTAAAATACTGCTTTTATCACATCACTCCCCTGATCAAGGGCCTTCAGTGTAAATCCAGACTTCACTGATTTAACAGTCTAGCCTTTCTCTGCCTACCCAACCTGTTTCTTGTTATTTTCCAACCCTCATCTTCAATTCCAATCAGACCTGTCTCCTCGTTGTTTCCTAAACACATTATATCAATTTCTGAGAAATCCTGAGGGTCTTCTGCTCCCAGACGGGTTCTTTTGCGAAGGCAAACTAGGCCATCTTTAACCTCAATTCTTACCTAACCTCAAATTATTGCCTTAGACAAACTGAGACCTGGGGAAGACTTTAGCTTAAGGCCAAGGTCTCCCACTACATCCGGGGCCATTGCCAATTGTCCTGACCTACGTATTGCACTGGACTCTGATGACTCTGGAGGAGAGAGTAAAGCTGATGACTTTGTGCAGCTATGCCTCACTTAAATCAAATTCACTTGTAAGCCAAGACATCACTCGCCTGATGTCATTGGTCCTCTTTGAGAAGGAAGGAGGAACAGCAATATGCATTTCCATGTTCATCTATTCAATTAATTTAGCAAGCATTTATTGAGCACTTGCTGTGTGCAAAATGTTAAATAAGATAAATATGTTCAATGCCCTTAAGAATAGTTAGTAAATAACTATATTTATATATAACTATATATATTACACATATGATATATAATTATATGTAACTATATATAAATAAGAGATAGGACAAATATTCAAATAACTAGAATACAAAAAATTTGAGAAGTGCATAAAAAGACAAAGTATAGTGAGAGCTCTGAGATGGAAAAATATTTCTGATAGGGAAGTCAGGGAAGGCTTCATGGAAGAGGTAGCGTTTGAGTTGGATTTTGAAAGATAGGCAGAATTTCAACAGGAAGTAAAAGGAGGCAGGGAGGACAATAGAGAATAATATTGGTGAAGGGAGAAAGAAGGAAAGGGTGGAATGTGCTCTGATCTATGCATAAGAAAGTTAATTACAATAAAAATAATAGTTAATATTCATATAGCACTGTGCCAGATACTGGGTTAAATGCTTTACAATTATTTTTGCATTTGATCCTTACAACAACCCTGGAAAGTAGGTGCTGTCATTATCCCCATTTTTACAGATGAGGAAACTGAGGCAAAACAGGGGTGTGAAGGTGGGAGTGGAGGTGGCTGTGAGGCTGGAGTGAGGAGATAGGAGATTAAAAGGTGCTGCTTTCCCACTTTTGCTCACTCTACTCCCCATACCAAGAATGCACTTCCTTCTCATTTTTCCTTTCAAAATGTTATCTAGCCTTTAAAATGCACCTCAAATGTCATCACGTCTATATGAGTGACATACTCTCAGAGGAAAGAAAAATAATCTTAGGAAACTTCAGACATGCAGCCCACGAGCAGTCTGCAGACTTTCTTCTTGTCATTGGCTGATGGCCCTCGCCTCATCTGTGCTTGAATTCCCCTACTGCTTACATCAGTGGCAGCAGACGAGAAAAACGATAATCCTACAATAACACCACGGGGAAACAAACTCTGAACAGCCTCCTAGCTCTTTTCTCAAGCTGAGAAAGGCCACAGAGTGTTAGGTTTGGCCAGTGGCTTCCTGTTTTATAAATATAATAGGGAGTCACAAAGAATTTGAATAGAAGGAAAGATATGGTCCATATCATCTTGCTGTCTTGTGATTGTCTGCATTGCATCCTGCCACTAACTTGTGGTGTTTGCTAATTAACACCAATGGTCCTTCCACATATAATTTGCAATTAATTTCTGTATCCAGAGGCATTAATTCTAACAACAGTATCTGCACTTTTCTCATTTGTCTCACCTCCAAGGTATTGGGCATACTGTCTCGTTTCTCAAAGGGAGGATAGAGTGTTGAAGCATTGAAGCATGTGCTTCATATATGTTTCCTGGCCTCCGATAGCATGAAATGTCAACTTGTAGCCCTACTTATAAGCGTAGCACCATGTGGAGTGAGTCCCTTAGGCAAAGTTACTCCAGCTTCTTGGTGATGTATGGGTCCACATGCACTGAAAGCTGTAGCTCATGAGCCCCCACCAATGAAGCTACATTTAGAGGATGACAGATCTAGAACTGGAACAGTCATCTAGTCTAGACCCCTCATTTTACAGATATGGAAACTGAGGCCAAGAGAATGAAGTGACTTATTCAAGGTCATACAGATAACAAGTGGCTGAAACAGGATTTGAATCCATACCCTCTTACTCCCAATCCAGTCTGCACCACAAAATGATTTCAAAGCATAGGCATTTATTGAAATAGCACATAAGAAAGTGACAATAAAACACATCTCTTATAAAGCTGGGATATACCTAACCAAACATACATTTATCATCCTTGGGAAGAGTGGAAACATGTGTGGCCAGAACACATGCGTGGAGGGACAATTCATACCTCTGATGTTACCTTGTACTTTCCTCCTGATACCCATCTCTTACCCCTCACCTGGCTCCTGCTGATATCTGCTGGATGTAGTGTCTCCCATGCTACATCACAAGAATGGCTCTACTGGACATGTGGTTGCTTGGCTTCTCCCCCAGTTGAATTTCTTTCTTCCGCTGGAGTGCTTGGTTGGTATGCTATTTCTTCTTCATGAGAAGAGTGGACTTTTAGTTTAAAGCCTCAGATTTCTACAACTCCTTCTGAAAAGCCATAGCCCTTAACACATTTGGCCATCTAACTAGATGAAGACACCTTCTTGGGGGCAGCTAGGTGGCGCAGTGGCCCTGGAGTCAGGAGGACCTGAGTTCAAATCTGACCTCAGACACATAACACTTACTAGCTGTGTGATCCTGGGCAAGTCACTTAACCCCTTTTGCCTAACCAAAAAAAAAAAAAAAAAAAAAGACATCTTCTTGGCTTTTTTTCCCTCAGGAAATGGTCTTTCTATTTCTCAGAGTCTTGGCTAGAAAAGGCTTTCAACTCCAGCAGAAGATTACTTTCCCCAGGTACTAAACTCTTCAGAATACAGAGCAGAGCCATTCCTAAAGAGGTAGTGACTCTCAGGCTTAAGTCTATCTTTTTTTTTTTTTTTTAGGCAGTTAGGTTAAGTGACTTGCCCAGGGTCACACAGCTAGTACGTGTCATGTGTCTGAGGCCAGATTTAAACTCAGGTCCTTCTGACTTCAGGGTCGGTGCTCTGTCCTCTGCACCACCTAGCTGCCCCTTAAGTCTACCTTTTTACATGCACATCCCATTCATCACTGTGACTTGACTCCCTGACTCTGGCCTAGCATGGGAATTCTTTATATTCCCTATCTTCATCCCATGTAGCCAAACAACACCTACTCACCATCTATGTAGAAGTTGTTCCTACTCCCCCTCAACAAATTCCCGAGGGTTCCAAGGACCCAGAGTTCCCCAAGTTCTCAATTCCCAAACCAATGCCACTCTAACATGCAGATAAGTGGGTGGCAGAACAACACAATGAAGACTAGGGGGCAAGGTAGTTTTCTTCCCTATGCTTAGCCAAATTCCCATCTTTATTTTGTATTTGTGGCTACCAAAGCCCTTTTTGGGCTTTGAGTTCTTTTACTTCAGTAACTTTAAGACAAAGACAGTATTTTATACTTCTTTTCGTGTCCCTCACAATGTCTAGCACAGTACTGGTATCCCTGGTAATTTATTTATTAACTAATTGGATATGTTTAGCAAGACAATTCCTGCTCCATTCTTCCTTACCTAAGCTTCTCCCCATAAACAAACAACTAAACCTAGTCAGCAATATGCTTCATGGCCTTCATTATTACTCATGATGAGCCAAATAGCAATTTTGAGGGGAAAAATTAAAAGGTTTTGGGAACTGTAGTCTGTACCAGACCCTGAAAACAATGAAAAGTAGAGCTGTCATCACTGTAATGATTCTCAGAAGAGAAAGAAAAACAGGATGTTAGTACAGAGCCCGTTATTAAATTTAACAATATTATGAATCAAAGTAGCTCAGTGTGCCCAAATGGGGTAGACCACTCAGACTACTATTCCTGTTTTCTGTAGTTCTGCTCAGTATTTGGGACTGATGGACTCTTTTTCCATTTAAAAAAATTATTTTCATTTTTACTATATTTTATTTTAAATTTTGATTCTAGGAGAAAATAGACTCACTTACTTTGGTAGCATAATCATGCAGAGAAATATCTTATATTTTTCTCAATCTGGTGTCATCTATATTTGCATGTTGGAAACCGAGGATGGAGAATTCAAGAGATTTTCTGGCTTGGCTCCCTTGGCAAGACAATGCCCAAAGTGACCATGGCACACTATTAAGCAATTTGGTCCCAAATAACACTACTAAGTATTTCTTTATGAAATATGTCTCTAACTTGCTCTTTTTTCTGGATAACTGAGTTCTCAAAAGTTAATAAATGTGGTTCTCTTGGTTGCTGTTGACAATGTATTATCCATATGCCTTCTGCATTTTTTTGTGTAAAAGAGGCATGGCCGATGAAGCTCCACCCCCGCCCCCCCCAACCCAGAGCATGCACAGCGCACTCTGCCTGCTGCCAGACCACATGGAAGGACTGGGGAACTTATTTCCAGAAAGGTATGATAATGTATAATGGAAAGTCCTTTAGTTTCCTCAACTGTACAATGGAAATCATAACATTACTTGCCTCACAGAGTTGTTGTGAGGATCAAATGAGATAATATCTGAAGAGCACTTAGCATAGTATCTGACACATAGTAGGCACTTAATAAATGTTTGTTTCCTTCCCCTTTTCCTTCTTTGATTTGAAACGTGTAGAAATCTTGTAACTGGATCAGGTCCACCTGGTTGGTTAGGTGGTTGTTGTCCTTCATTCTCAAAGAGGACCAAAATGACATCACTATGTTAGAGTCAAGTCATAGTGTGTCTGACTGTGGCTGATCAGATCAATATGAGCTCGGAATGCTCGACCACAGGTCGGGCACAAATAGTCCATGTGAACATTTGGGGTGGATTCTCTAAATTTGTACATCTTGCATTTCTTTTGAGCTACTTCAATTCTGCCCTGTTCTAGGGGCACCTTCTGTTCAGCACCTTCTCTGATGAGGGCATACCAGGCTGAGTAGTCCTGTGCCAGTGTCCCCCATGTCACACAATCAATTCCAAAGTCCTTGAGATCCAGAGAGTGTCCTTGGATAGCTTTCTCTGACCACCATGTGAGTACTTGCCTTCTGTGAGTTCTCCATAGAATAGTCTTTTTGGCAAGTATACATTTGCCATTCAAACAACGTAGCCAGCCCATCGGAGTTGTGCTCTCTGCAGTGGAGTTTGAATGCTTGGCAGTTTAGTTTGAGAAAGGACCTCGGTGTCTGGTATCTTATCCTGCCAGGTTCAGAATCTTCCTAAGACCATTCAAATGGAAGTAATTCAGTTTCCTGGCATGGTGCTGGTATACTTTCCAGGTTTCACAGGCATACAACATTGAGGTCAGCACAGCTGTCCTGTAGGCTTTCAGATTAGTAGTCAATCTAATACCCCTTCTCTCCCACACTTTCTTTCTGAGCCTCCCAAACACTGAGCTAGCTCTTGCAATGCATTCATCAACCTCATTATCAATGTGTACATCCATGGAAAGTACACTGCCAAGGTAAGTGAGCTTATCCACAGTCTTCACAACTTCTCCATTTGCTGTAACTGATAGTTTCACATATGGATGGTGTGGTGCTGGCTGATGGAGCACCTGTGTTTTCTTAGTGTTAACTGTTAGGCCCAAATTAGCACATCAGAGTAGCAGAGAATCAGTCCATGCTTTGTTGTATCTCAGCTTCAGAGGCCCCATTGAGTGCACAATCATCTGCAAACAAAAGATCATGCACCAACACTCCCTCCACTTTAGCCTTGACTTGTAGCCTTTTCAAATAGAATTTACCATCTGTGCTGTAGCTGACCTTGATACCTTGTTTATCCTCATTGAAAGTGTTTGACAAGGCGGCTGAAAACATCATGCTAAAAAGTATGGGAGCAAGCTCGTATCCTTGTTTTACTCCATTGGTGACTGGGAATGTGTGAGAGTATTGTCCATTATACAGAACCTGGGCAAGCATGCCATCATGAAAGTGACGTACGATACTGATGAACTTCTTCAGGCAACTTTGACATAATTTTCTACAAGCCCTCATGACTCACAATATTAAAGGCCTTGTCAGATCCATAAATGTTATGTGCAGACCTCTGTTCTGCTCCTGGCATTTCTCCTGGAGTTGCTGGACAGCAGACACCATATTGACTGTTCCTTGGCCTATTCTGAAGCCACACCAGCTCTCAGATAGATGACCGTCTTCGGTGAAGGATCAGCAAGGAGGACTCTAGCAAGAATCTTGTCAGCAGTGACTAAGAGAGAGGACCCCCTCAGGACAATCTATTTCCTTTATCTTTATAGAGATGGACAACGGAGGCATCCTTGAACTCCTGAGGGATAGCCTCCTCTTGCCATATAACCTGGAAAATTTCAGTCAGCTTTTGTATGAGCAACGGACTCCCCACCTTGTAAATCTGTAAAAATAGAATCAGCACTAGGTGATTTGCTACATGAAAGGGACCTACTGGCATTCAAAACCTCTTCTTCAGCTGGAATTTCAGGTAGAGAGGGATCAACTTCAACCTGAGGTAAAGGGTTGATGGCTTCAGCATTGATTGATGATGGTCTGTTCACCACATCTCATGTCCTTATCACTAATCAATGTGGCTCCATCAACACAGAGTAGATGAGATGTCTTTGGCCCATAAATAGCCTTCAGGACATCATAAAAGTACTTTGGATTATTGCTATCAGAATAAAACTGAATTTCATCTGCCTTCTTACTGAGCCAAGAATCCTGCATCTCTTTTTGATGGAATTAAATGCTGCCTTCTTAGAGATGGATGAACTATCCTGCTGGTAAACCCTGTAGAGTTCTCGTTTTTATTTAACAACTTCTGAATTTCCCCATCATTTTCATCAAACCAGTCTTGATGTTTGTGAGTGTTCTGACCCAGATGAGCAAATGCAGTGCTGTACACCAAATCTCTGAAAGCTGCCCACTCCTTTTCTGCTGTTGCCAACTGTGTGTTGGCTCAACTTTCCCTCCAAGTTCTTCTGGTAGATATTTTGCCTTGGGGCTACTGCTTTTGTTGAATGTGAATATTTAGCTTGGAGAGGATAAGTCAATGGCTAGTCCAGCACTCTGAGCCACACATTGCTTTTGGCACTCTCACATCTTGTTTGGCTCTTCTCCTTACAATCACATCATCTATTAAATGCCAATGTTTGCTGTAAGGGCATATCCATGAAGTTTTATTGTATTTGGTGCTGGTGATGAGAAGGTCATGAGATGCACAAGTCTTTGGTAGTAAGTGACCATTGCTGTTCCTGTTTCCAACTCCATTCCCCCCAAGGACTCCCAGACATGTCTGGTAGTCTGAGCCTACTCTAGCATCACACTCACCCTATTTTGTCCTCTTTTTGGCCTCTTTTGGCACATTGATGATAAAGGTCTTCAGGTCTTCATAAAGTTCTTCTTTGATTTCATCAGGGTTTGTCATGGCAGGAACATAGGCACTAATGATGGTGGCATGTTTTCCTGCAAGTGGCAATCACATTGTCATGAGCCTGTCATTTACTCCTTTTGGTATGCATACAAGCTCATTAACTAGATTAGTTTTGATTGCAAAACCTACACCAGCTTCACAGTGCTCCCCTTCACTGCGGCCACTTCAGAAAAACTTGGATCCAGCTCCGACTTCAGTAAGCTGACCTTCATTTGCCAGCCTTGTTTCACTCATGGCTGCTATTTAGATGTAATACCTGCTGAGTTCTCTCACAAGAGCTATTTATCTTTCAGGTCTACTAGATTTTGTGTTGTCTATAAGTGTGCACACATTTCATGTACTGATGGTGAGTAGAATCACTTTTGCAGAAGTTTTTGTACATTTTTTTGTGTTTTAACTGTAGCGTGGGATCCCTGCCTGCCATGGTAAGAGCCAGGGTTGGGTAAACAGATAATTTTTACAGCACCTTCTCTAGCTCCTTCCTCACATCAGGAGGTGAGTAGTGCAATCCTTAAAATACTGCTCAGACACCCAGGGGGCTGCTGAATCCAACTGCTGCTTCCAGTGAGAAGATGCAGGGTTGTGACTACAGTTCCCAGTATATCTGTACCTGCTGCTTCATCACTTGCCTGTTGCCGCGGGACTTTGAGATAGGTAAACATGGTAAAATGGTATGGGTAATGTCTTTTGATTCATGAGTAAATTGGATTTAAGTGAGGCAGAGTTGCACAAAGTTGCCAGCCTCACTCTCTCATCCAGAGTCATAACAGTCTAATGGCAGGACAGAATCAAGATAACTGGTGATGGCTCAAGATACAGTAGATGACCTTGGTGTCTTTGATGTCTAACTAAGCTCTAAGTGTTCCACAGTGCTTGCTTCAGCTGCCTTCATGCCCTCAGAACAAATTGTTCTTATCTGCCCATTCTACCAGGGGAAGCCTTCACATGCTTTCAGTAGACACTCTCCTAACTCACCAATGAGTTTGAGACTGCTTGGTTACCCTCAACCTGGTTTAGACTGTCTGCTAAACATTTTACCAGAGTGTGGCCGATTCACCTGCTACAACTTCTTGGAATTACAAGTGAATTAGGTAGATTGGGTGGACACCAAAGGTGGAAAGCAGCCCTAGAAAGGGCTCAGCAGCCCTCACACCAGGGGTACTAGTCTTCCCTAAACATACCCTTTACCTCTTCAGGCCTTCGAATCACATGGTGATTAGATGCTGAGCCAGAACGTTGAAAGTCCCTAAATAGACAATGTGAATTTCTGGTTCTTTCTTTTTTCTGCTGGCTGTGTTTGAATGAAGAGGCAAGAACTGCTGTAAGCCCTCAGTGGTCCCACTGGAGTTACTGTCATGGAGCCCACGAGTGAATGACCCTGCTTTTGCTTATCTCTGTTATGTCTATTCTTCCTACTTTTAGGTTAAAACATATTGGAGATGGCTGTGATCTTGTGAGCTCTGAAAAGGTTGGAAGAGCAAGCACTATAAGTTTTTTTTTTAATTAAAAAAATTTTTTTTAGGCAATTGGGGTTAAGTGACTTGCTAGTAAGTGTCAATGTCTGAGGCCAGATCTGAACTCAGGTCCTCCTGACTTCAGGGCCAGTACTCTATCCACTAGACCACCAAGCTGCCCCTGCACTAGAAGTCTAGAAGTTGGAACCTATACTGTGACTTGTTGGATACCAACTATGACCAAGGTAGTAGCAAAGTCCTAAAGAGTGACCTGATTGACCCAATCCAGCAGTAACAAATATTGGATTTATCCATCCATCATCTATGCCAAATTTAGAAGTGAACTTGGTAGGGTAAATGCTATGTAGAAGCCCCTATAAGTTTGATCCCACTCTCCCCAGGGACTGTGGTATTAGAGGGGAGAATGTACCCCTAGGGTTGGGGGGGGTTTGAAACTTCTGTTCTTGCTATATCTTTGCAATAGCTTTAGCTTTGTAAAAATTAATTGATGTTAATTAGCTAAAGGAAACTGGTGTGTTAATCACTAGCCATTAATATTGGATAGAATATACTACAATGGGGGTTCAAGATGATAGCATTAGAGAAAGACACTCTTATGGCCCCTCAGAAATACTCCTAGAACTGTAAGAAGGCCAGATGTAACTAGCCTTGCACTGGAAGACTTTATTGATTTATTGGTTTGTGTGTATTTTGGACTGAGGATCTTCAGAGGATATTTTGAGTATCCTTTGAAGTACTATATGTACATTCAACAATTAAATAATTAACAAGCATTTATGAAATATCTAGTATATGGCCAGGGGATACAATTCCAGGGGATACAATGACAAAAATGATACAATTCCTGCCCTCAGGGAGCTTACATTCATTCCATCAGGGGAGACAATATGTCATAAATTGCTGCTGACTGTGTTCAAGTGAGGAGGTAAGGACTGTAAGCCCTCAGTGGTCCCAGTAGAAGAATGGTCATGAAGCTCATGAACAAATGATCCTACTTTTGCTTTCTCTCCTGTGTCTATTCTTCTTACTCTTACATTAAGGTATATCAGAGACAGATATATATAGATGTGTATAAGATAACTGCAAAATAGATACAAGGTGATTGGGGCCTGGGAGGACGAACTAGGAAAGGTTTTTGGAGAAAAGGTGGTGCTTGCAGGAAACCAGGGATTCCAAGAAGTAGAGATAAGGAGGGAGTAAATTCCAGGCTTGAGGGATAACCAGTGGCAAGGTATGGAGACAGTGAATAGAGTGCTATGTGTGAGGAACAATAAGAAAAACAATTTGACTGGACCACAGAGTACATGAATGGGAGTAAAATTAACAGTGGGAAATCCCAGAGGCCATGGAGAGAACACCACAATTTCTCCCACTCATGACTTAACAACTCTGTATACTGGTAATTAACAAGTGGAATTGATGGAGAGGAAAGACTGCAGAGTAATTAGTGCCACTTCAGGAAGTGAAGTTTGAGAAACATTGTGGAAAGGACTTGAGCTAAATTCCCACACTCCTTGAGGGTACAGCCTATTTCATTTGGTGCCAAGCATAGTGCCTGGTATACAGTAAGTGCATAATAAATACTTGTTGAATGAATAAATGTTCACATCAGAATAAAGATTATGAAAAGAGAGAAAGAAAGTGGGAGTCAAATGAAAAAATCGAGAGGAAAATGAATCTAAATACAATTAAAATAGACTTGAGAGAGAACTCTAGTTATAGATTACCTTCTGTTTAAAGAAGGAAGGAACTGATGAATTCATTCTTTAGAGCAGTCAGTTTCGACTTCTTGGAGATATTTGCCTGTCTTAGTGATGTTTCATCGGGTAAATAATTGTCCAAATGAGACCACCAGCTAGCTCTTTTCACACTGACCCACCCTACCACATTAAAAAAAATACTAGAGCTCCACCTTAATGCTGTCCTTGGAGTCCATACCACAATAATGATTATCATCTGATGGACTCCCGTTCATGCTTCAGTAACTACATCCTCTTTGACTTGTGTCCAAAAAGTAGAGTCACAGAATTTGTTATAAATAACTTCAAGACATAAAGTCCCACTAGTGCCTTAAAGAAAATCCCCTCAGAAACATCCCTGACAAATGATCATCCAGCCTTTACCTGGAGGTGTCCAGTGAGGGGACCCCTCCCCCATATCCAGATGTAGCCCATTCTACCCTTGGATGGTTCTAATTGTTAGTCCTTGATAGAAGGAAAAAACTCTCCACAATTAGAACTCCTTACACTTGCTACTTTTGGTTCTGTCTCTGAGGCCAAGCAGAACTAGTTTAATCCTTGTTGCATGCTACAGCCCTTCATATACTGGAAGACCTCTATTATGGCCTCATTAAGTGTTTTCTTTTCCAAGCTAAACATCCCTGGTTTCTCAAGTAATCCTCACATGGTATGAACTGGGGATCCTGCAGCATCAGCAGAAGACTCCTTCCTCTGAGTATTCTCCATCTTCTCAAAGTCCTTCCTAAAAAGCAGCTTGGATATGTCATGCCCCTTTAAGGGTATAGGAGAATCCTGGGAGAGGGGTGGAATGTAATATTCCTCACCTTCAAGTTGGGTCCTGGGTAATCAGTGTTACAAATAAATGATTACTGAGTGATTAATTGAAAAATCAATAATGATTCAGGAAAACAGATTATTAAACATCTCTCCTCAAGGCAGAATAGTGGAGGATTACTGGAACAGAATGCTGTGAGTCAATATTGCATATATGTAACCAGAACCCCAAAGCTCAATGGTATGGGACTCTTTCCTCATTGGTGAAGATCAAAGTCCCTTCATCACATACGTCAAATGGAAAAGATTTGGAGAGAGGAGTAGATTGGAGAGAGGAGTAGATTAGAGAGAAGGGAGTTAGGACCAAGAAAACTGGTAGCTGTACCTTTAAGATAGTCTTGGAAGGAATTCGGGGAATTGCATAGTAGAGAGAAAACATCCTTGTTGTAGAAGGTTGTGAGGGAAGGGGATAAAGTTAAGTTTTTAACAGGTGGAAGCACATTATCTAGTTGAGGCTTTTGCTTTTGTCTCTGAGGGCCTGCCTTTTGGTTATTTCATTGTTTGAAAGCTTACATCAGAAATGGGGCAGAGGCAACTATTTTAAAAGGGAAATAAAATTAAAACCTGTTGATTCTGCTTCTTTGCAGCTTTGAGGAAAGATTTAATAGGAAGAGGATCTGGAACTTTTGGGTGCTAAGGAATTTAGAGAGTAATTTACAAATCTGCTTCTCTCTAGCCTATGGTGGTGCCCCACCACCATAGATAGTTTTAATGAAAACTTCCTATAAACATAGCTCACATTATATGGTGCTTTATGCTTTCCAAATAATTTCCAACTTCGCTTTCTCATTTAATTCTCACAACAAGCACGTCAGGTTGCTGATAGGTATTATTAGCCCAAATTTACAGATGAGGAAACAGAGGCTCAAAGAGGTTAAATGATTTGACCATGAATGGATGTGCCAGGCAGTGTTTGGGGCTGGGGGTACAAATGCAAAACTGAGACAGTTCCTGCCCTCAAGGATCTTAAGGACTCTCTCTCTTTGTCTCTGTCTTTGTGTCTTTATCTCTGTCTCTCTTTCTCTCAATGGTGGATAAAAAAAGTATTTTGATCTCGAAAGTCACAGGAATGGTAAATGGAGCTGTAGAGCAGTCAATAAACACACCCTTTTCAGAGTGAAGCTATGGTAGCCCTAATTTGATTACTGTGCTGAGTGGGGGTAAGGAAGGAATGGCGTTGCCTGAGGAGGCAAGTGAAACATGATGGGAGGTCTGAGGCTAGTAAGATATAATGGGCTCTCACCAATTTGAACAGAATGGCTCCAAGAGTTCCAAAGCTGAGTGACTGTTCTGTTACACAACTAGTAAGTGTAGGAGTGAGAACTCTAAGCTCAGTGCCTCTTTCCATTGCACCGCACTGCCTTTGAAGTATTGGAGGTTGAGGAACCCTGAGTTCAAAAAATGTTCCCCTGAAAATCTATCGTTAGAGATTTATTCTTATGGAGCCTTAAGTCCTGGAAAGAAGGACACACCTTAAGCCTTTCTCAGCTAACACTCCAGCAGGTTAGTTAGAGGGATTGACAGCTGGATGAAAACAGGTCAAGTCCCTGGGTCGGGGGACAGGCATCAGACCCCAAGGAGGAAAAGCCAATAAGAGGAAAATGAGGACGATCTAAAGATTGCAACCCACAGCCTCGCCCGCCCCCCCCCTTCCCCTTCCTCCGCCACTAGGGAGGGAATAGCACCCCACCCCTACTCCCATTCTAACTACTCCCAGAACTAGTAGGTGCTTTATTCAGTTTGTTGAATTCAGTTTAATGCTTATGTACCGTGTGGATGGGGCTTCTCAAAGACCTTCCCAGGACCTGCTGTTACCAGCTCTGCATCAGCCCCTAACCCTGGGGAGAATTAGGGAAAATTGACGAGGTGGGAGAAAGACAAAGACAAATTCTCCCAGTTAGATGGAGCACGAATGAAAAGTGTTATTTCCCTAGGAAAGGCGGAAGACAGTGCTTGTGGTTACTCAGGAAGGAAACACTCTGCATCTACAAGTAATTGGGACAAGTGAGCTTACATTTGCAACTGCAAGCCGAGGGAGGCTTGAGGGCAGAGAGGAAACGTCGGCTGTCCTTTTTCCCCCTCCCTCCCCCTGCAGATTGATCAGGTGTGAGTGATTCATCGAGGCCGAGGAACTATTCCAGGTTTTCTGTCTTGCCTCGGAGCTGGCCGGGGCCGGGTTCCAGGAGGCTGGCCTCTGGCTCGAGGGAGTTGCTGACGCCTGCTTCTGTGGGGCGTCAGAGCTGTTAGCTCGACAGAGTCGTTTGCTTTGTCCTGCCCTGGGAGAGAGCTCGTTTGCTTGCTCGTTGCAAACACGCCGATGTGCACGCAGAGAAGCTATTGTGCTCTGCAGCTTCGGGTACCTTTGTCCCTTTTCCCAGGCTTCTCTGTAGGCTGCGCTCCCAAGAGCTCTTCCTAGCACGCTACAGCGTTATAACGTTTCGACGTTCATTCCTTTTCTTCAGCAGCTCACAGAGGGTTTCTTTGTCTTTGCCTCACTCACACCTGACTGCATCACAGCCGTCCTCCATCCCCACCTCCTCTCCTTTAGCCTTGCCCAAAGCTTGCAGAAAACCCGTGGTCTGGACGGAAGTGGTGACTGCTCCCAGCCAGGGCACTTTCAGCAATAACAACA
Source organism: Vombatus ursinus (assembly GCF_900497805.2). Taxonomy (NCBI): domain Eukaryota; kingdom Metazoa; phylum Chordata; class Mammalia; order Diprotodontia; family Vombatidae; genus Vombatus; species Vombatus ursinus. The sequence goes on along the minus strand of NW_020954591.1, from coordinate 9,435,539 downwards.
TTAGTCATGCCTCTTACCAGAAACGGCATCGACAAGCAGCCAGGATCCAAGTGGCCCTGGGCGGTTTGCTTCATTTCCTTTACATGTTGTTTTCAACTGCAACCTGCGTTTTCATGCCAAGCAGGGACCTTGCCTAGAAGCCTCAGTTCGCCTCCAAATGGGGCTGGTGGCTTTCAGGGGGATTGGGTCGCATGCGCTCGTTGGGGAGGGTGAGTAATGGTGGCCAAATGTAGGCAGCACAGTTTACTAGGCTTAATGGGGTTGGGGATGAAGTTGGGGACATTGTTCTGAGTACATACACACAACTCCATTACTTCCAATTTTCCAAACGGTGCAGGGGTCTTGGGTTTTTGTCCTGGTGATTACATTTACTAAGCCTGTGATTATAGGCAAGTCATTTAACGCCTTTGGGCCTCAGTTTCTTCATCTGTAAATAGGGATCCCTGCGCTATTTAACTGTCATGGTCATTCCACTTTGCAAACCTTAAAAGTACTTTACATGGTGTCCCCAAAGTCTTGAGGCAGTTCAATTCAATTTTAATAGCTTGAAACTTCCCTAAGACTTTGGGGATACCCTGTATAATGTTATTAAAATGTAATATTGAAGGTATAAAAATATTAATAAGGCAGGGTTCTCTTTCAGTAGCAAAATTATTCTTTGAGAAATTAGTTCCTGGCATCTCTTTTTGTCCATAGGTTTGGGGTTGGGTTTTTTAAAAAAAGTCACTGCTTCTCTTAGCTATCCCTTACAATATCATTGTGATAAAGTCGTTATCATTTTCCTTTTACATGGGAGTACAAAAAATGGAAAATAATTTGATCAGCTTCACATCAGAACACAGATTGCTTGGTGCAATAAGGTAGACCAGCTGTCTTAGTCATTAAACTTTCTAGTCTACTTTAGGGTTCCCTTCCCCCCAATCTGGGAGATGAAGCTGGATCAGTGGAACAATGTAATTCTCACCTTTCAGGTCCTCAAGCAAGAACTGTTCCAAAGAGGGGGAAAACAATACCTCTCACGTGCTTTTGTTGAATTGAACAGTAAAATGTAAGCTCCTTAAAGGCAGGTATTATTTTTCTTTGTATCCCCAGTACCTGCATTGGTAGAGGAAGTTTCCCATTTGAGGTTACAGAATCCAATGAAATTGTATATAGAGTGCCTATCCCTTTCGCTGTCCCTACCTTTATACTCTCTGTCATTTTTAAAATGTGAAAGTGAGACCCAGAGAGGTTATCACTTGGCGGAGACATAGGTAATTAGTGATGGAGTTGGAACGAGAACTTGAATATCCTGACTCCTGGGCCAATTTCTCCTCAACTCCACAACTGACCATCCACTTTATGGCCTCCTATTTTTTCCCCACTATCTTCCGAATATTGGTAAAGGTTGGCATTCTTTTTGCTTTACATTGCTTATATTAATGGAACCCATTCCTCCACTCCACTTCCAGAGGATCATCTCTTATACCAATGAAAAAAGAGGGGAAGAAGTTCATCAAAACTAACCCAACATATGGAAAAAGTTAGATGTAATATGTCATGTTCCACAGTCATTGTCCTCTTGAGGAGTAGATGTGCATGGAGTTGACCTTTTGTATCTTTTCTTTGGAGCCAAGCTTGTTCACTGCAATTTCAAAGCATTCAGTTTCAATTATTTTTTGCTGTTCTCCCCCCAGTTTACATTGTGGTAGTCATTGTATTTGTTTTCCTGGTTCTGTTTAATTCACTCTGCAGCAGTTCATAGGAATCTTCCCACGCCTCTCTGAAATCACCATGTTCATCATTTCTTATAGCACAGTAATATTCCATTACATTCATATATCACAATTTGTTTAACCATTCCTATAATAATGTGTATTTGCTTTGTTTCTGATTCTTTGCTACTACAAAAACTGTTGCTTTAAATCAGGGGTTCTTAACCTGGAGTCCATGAGCTTGTTTATATATATGTGTGTGTGTGTGTATGTATATATATACATATATGACTATATTCAATATGATTGTTTTCCTTTGTAATCTTCCACATTTTATTTTTAAAGAGTGTTCTGAGAAGAAGTCCACAGGCTTCACCAGACTTCCAAAGAGAGCCATGACATAGAAAAGATTAGGAACACCTGTTTTTAATATTTTAGTGCTTACATTTCCTTTCATTTCCTCATTGACTTCCTTGGAGTATTTGCCTAGGAAAAACACTAGGTCAAAGGGCATGGGCATTTTGGTCACTCTGTCCCCATCTGTAAATCCAAATTGCCACATGTAGGGGATGTTGATCAAGATGACCTCTGAAGTCCCTTCCCACTCTGAGATATTATGATCTGGTGACTAAGAGGGTAAAGGCAGAATTTAATTTTCCTGGAAGCAGAGCTGGACATTGCCTGGATTTTAGCCTCTGTACTGTGAGTTTGTTCTGCTGAGTGATTGACTGCCCAGCAACCCAGGCTGTTATTTCATGAAGTTCCCACAGCAGCAAAAGCTTTGACCATTACCCTATCCTTCAGCTCTCGGTGGGATGACAATCTTGTCTTCAAATGTCCCACTGACCTCATTGTTAAAACACTTAGCAGAGTTTTGTGGGTGTAGTGGAATATCACTCGCCCACATTAAAAAGGTGGGAACATTGTAGGGTCATGTTAAAGAAGGCAGGCCAGGGAAATAGTCTGTCAACTGTCTGGGGAAGGGAGGGTTTTGTGCTCTTATTTCACCATTAAAATTGGCATATGGTTTGGTTTGAAACATCTTGGCCCAGTGTTGCTTCGGTGGCTAGCACAGATTCAGTATCCCTTGGGCTCTCCAGACTAGAGATGACCTAGGTCTGTTTCCTTCCCTCCATTCCCAGCTATAGTGAGCTCTCTGGAACCTGTGCTCTTCTGCATCTCATCTGTACCCGATGTCACATGGCATTGGCTTAGCAGGGTTTCTGCCTCATGGAACAGGACTTAGGGGCTGAAGAAGTAATGAGGTAGACTGCAATCTTCAGACCAGTCCCAGGGTCCACCTGTGTGGGCAGTAGTCCTAAATTCCTGTTAGAAGGCCATGGTCCCCAAAACATGTTGGCAGAATAGTTCCCAGATGAAAAGACTTGGAGCTACCTCAAACAGAAGCCTTGCTGCTTTTATTTCATTTCAGTTCAAGAAAGGAAGAAAGAGAGAAAAAGAAAAAAGAAAGAAGGAAGATCAAATGCTTATAAGGTACAGAATACTGGGCTAGATGCAAGAGGGAGAAACAATGAATAACTAAGACAGAATCCTTGTTCCCATAGAGCTGACAGCCAGCATTAAAGGGACAAAAGGTTGTCTTTTTCAGAATGAGACCTTGAGATCAGTCTAGCTTCTGTGTTTAATCAATCCTCCTTCATAGTGAGTCATCCAAAGCACTGTATACTCAGTTTGCTGTTCAGAATGCTGGAGTTATGTTCTTTTTTCACATTTACATTTTTCTTTGTTGTATATATACTCTTTTGTAATAAACAAAAATGGTTAAGCAAAACCAGCTGACTCACTGACCTTGTAGGACAGTGTATAGGCACAAATCATTCACTTCCTTTCTTATGTGAGGAAGGAACTGTGTTTTTATGATTTATTTTAAACAGTACATGCTGGAATGAATATTTTTCCCTTTTACTCTCCCTCTCCTGTTTTAATGATTGAAGAAAATAAGTGTTTCTACCCCAAGGTATGTACGTATGGATAATAATGTTCTAACTTGGAGTGACTGGATTAGACTAGAAGACCCCCAGTATATTTGGTTATCTGTCCTATGAAGGATTTATGGGAAGACATGGATAAGAGTTAGACAGGCATGGGCAGGTTGGAATTGGAAGTAATACCCACACATCAATGAAATCATAGATCTAACTAAATATCCAGGTTGTGACCTGTGTGCTCGCAAATGGGGAAATGGCATGAGTATTATGTGGGGATACTGTGCAATGTTTTTTGTTTTTTTTTTTTTTTTGGGGGGGGGGGGGGGAGTTTCCTAGGTGGAGGCTAGAGCAGCCATATGGCATAGTAGATGGAGCACCAGGCAAGGAAGACTTGAATTCAAATGTGGCCCCAGACACTTACTAGCTGTGTGACCCTGGGGAAGTCACTTGACCCTGTTTGCCTCAGTTACTCATTTGTAAAATGAGCTGGAGACAGAAATGGTAAATTACTCCAGTATGTTTACCAACAAAACTGTCCATGGGGCCACTTAGAGTTGGACGCGACTGAACAAAAGCAGGAAGGTGGAGGCTATGAGCTAACATAGAGAGAAATCTCGCTGACATACACCTAAAAGAATCTCTGAAATCAATGTACAAATCATATACTGGTAGGCAAGGTACAGGTACTGTAGTTACAGAGGCTGGCTGGGTCCTGCTTAACACACAAACCTAACTTTCCTCCTTTTTATGCCCAGCACCAGCTAGGTTCTTTCTTTTAGTGTACAATCTTTGAGAAAAGAGATGTTCTTTCTGGTGGATTCAACCCTGGAGTCCAGGCCCAAATGGTCCCCCAAATTACAGCAAACCAAGTTTTTATTCTGCTCTTGTTGTTCAGTTGTTTCAGTTGTGTCTGACTCTTCATGACCCCATTTGGAGTTCTCTTTGCGAAGATACTGGAGTGGTTTGCCGTTTCTTTTTCCAGTTCATTTTACAGATGAGGAACTGAGGCAAACAGGTTTAAGTGACTTGCCCAGGGTCACGCAGCTAGTAAATGTCTGAGGCCAGACACAAAGATGAGTCTTCCTGACTCCAGACCTGGCACTCTATCCACTGTGCCACCTAGCTGCTCAGTTCTGGTAGTGTAGCTCCCTTTCTGCCAAAGTATTTACAGCCCCTTGGATGAAGCCTGTGGGATAGGATACAAATCTTCAGGTTTTTTTTTTTTTTAGATCCAGGAACTAAAAGAAGTTATGCCTTAAAGAGAGTCCATTCCCCTTACGCTGGAGAAGTCGCACATGAGGCCAAATGTGCATGGATTAGCTTAGATGTCCTGTGCAGGAATTACTGAGAGCGATCAGAATTAGAAACAGTCGGGGCAGCTGGAGTGTGAGTTACTGCTGCATTGTGGCTGCTATATCCTCTGCCTACCATGGCTGAGAGAGCATCCGGAGACCAAGACTAGAATTTTCTCAGGGCATGCCAATTGTTGAAGATTTTTCCTGTCCCTTCCCCATCCCCACTTTCTACTTGGAAGAGCATACACTAAATTCAAAACTTACTGTTCTTTGAAGTTTGTTTACATTTCTTTTCAAACTAGCATTAAATAAAAATGTATTTGATTGTGGCAATTTATGATTTTTATGTGTGTTTTACTGTGGGAATGGAATGTGAGAGACAGTGATGGGTATGTTAAAGGAGAGAGAGAGGGAGAGGGGGAGAGAGAGAGAGAGAGAGAGAGAGAGAGAGAGAGAGAAATAAGATTTGGAAAACAAACTCACTTTCAGAAATTTGCTATGATCTTCCTGGCTAGGGGCTTTGGAACCAAATGAAAGAGAACCATATTGATTTATACTTCATAACTTTTCAAAACAGGGTAAAAGCATGAATCCAGTGTTCCCCCACGAAGAGGGCAAGCTCAGCAGCAGTAGCTTATCTGTGGTGAGGGTGGGTTGGGGTTGGTTTGAGCCAGCTGCTCTAGAGGGCCACTTAACCTTCCCATTATTCAATTTGGAGCTGCTCTGAGGAGGAATGGAGACTCTTCTGGGTAGAAGGATAGGGAGGAGAAGTCCTAATCCTTCCTTTCCTGAAGCAGTCCAGCAGAACCTTTTCAATTTTTGCAAACACCACCACCCTAAACCCCCTCCCCAGACATGGCTAAAATAGACCTAGTTCATATGGTTTCTGTTATAGACATTTTGTCACATCTAGAAACACCTCTTGTTACGTTTCCTGGCTACCCCTCTGGATCACAGCTCAAAGCATGTAGGCTGAGAAAGAGAAACCATCCTCAGGTTTGAATGAAGGTAGGGGTAATGAAAGGCAGGTTTTTTCTTCTTTAGATTCCACTCCCCTGTGGTCTCAGATGCCTATATTTGCATATTTCTATGTATATTTATTTTTTAAAAGTTTTTAATGATGTTTTCTGTTTTTTACGTCACCATAATATCCCATGTATCCCTCCTCTGCCTCACAGAGAGCCTTCCCATATAATAAATATAGAGGAAAAGAAAAAAAAGTCAGCTCAACTGATAGGTAAATTGAAAAAGTCCAAAAACATCTGCCATGTGTAACACTCATGGACCTCCTACCTCCATGAAGGCTAGATTGGGGGTGTCTTCTCATATCTCTTCATTTGAGTCCTTTTTGATCTTTATAGTTTTGTTAACATTTGTTTTTTTGAAAGTGTCATTCTTTTCATTTATATTGTTGTATATTGTATATTATGTGGATATTATGTGTGCTGTGTGTTGTTTTCTTGTCTCTGTTAGTTCACTCTGCATCAGTCCATATAGATCTTTCCATGCTTCTCTGTATTCATCTCACATCATTTCTTACAGCACAGTATATTCCATTGTATTCATGTACCACACTCTGTTTAGCCATTCCCCAATTGATGGGCACCTACTTTATTTCCAATTCTTAACTATCACAAGAAGTGATATTCATTTATTTGGATAAACAAAGTATTCGTGACAAGGAAGATGAACTAGCAAACCCAAGGCAAGGAGTCTAATTTGACCACACAAGTATCATTGAAATTTGATGAAATGAGACTCCTGACTACAAGGTAGTTATGCAAGGGTATATTAATTTGAAACAAAAGGAATAGGTTAAAAAAGAGAGAGTTGGAGCATATTATCAGTTTACTGTAGGAAGACAGGGAGGTTTATTTATATAGCACTAAAGCAATAGTTTGCTATGTAAGATATACATATTAATGGCAGGAATGTGGGATAGGTGAATGGAGTTAGCTTTCTTAGCTTGTATTTTGCTGTGTATGCTGCCCCTTCAAGTTGTTTTTTTCAGCCATGTGTGTTCCATACAGGTGTGTATCCCTCACGTGTGATGCCTATGAATGCTCACTCTCTCCACTAATAGTACGCCCCAAGTTTGTGGGGATAATGTTCTACTGCAGTGCTTTTTTACTGTGCCATTTCATTAAGTGACTTTGCTTTGAACTGATTGTATCCTGTAGCTGATGAGAGAAAAAAGAAAACTCATTGGTGGGGACTCTTGAACTATGATTTTAGGTGGGTGAAGCCTCAGAAGGCACCTTGAACCTGGTACAACCATGCTTTGTGCCATATGTGTGTGTGTGTGTGTGTGTGTATGTGCGTGCGTGCGCTCATCCTACACTATAGGATGTAGCATCTTTAAGCTTTTAAGTCTTAAAACTACATGAAGACTTTGGAGACTGTGTATAAAAAGATACACTCATGAGGAAATCCAGGAACAAGGAAGAGGAAGTCTGATGCAGAGAAATGGGGTGAAGATCAATGTTGATAGTAATATTGTCATCAGAGCATAGTATAGACCACCCGGATGGAAATAAATGAGGAATTAGGAGAACAGATCACAAGACCAGGAGACTTGAATTATCTGACACTTTTTAGTGATCTCTCTGCCAAAAGCAGACTATTAATAACTTCCTGACTTGCCTCAATGATCATTTCATGCATCAAAATGTTGAGAAATTTACAAGAGGAGGGAGATGCTGTTCTCAGAATCATTCTTATTCACAAGAAGGTGGGGTGGAAATGATCAGAACCTTGGGGTAAAGTGACTATCTCAAAATTTGTGATGGAAAAGAGGAATGTCATTGAGAAAAATGATTATTTTCTTATTATATTAATAATCAATTTAGTATATGGGACCCAAAGATCCTCTTCTTCGCTTGCTCATTCAAAGCCCAGTCTCTCAAGCACATTTCTGCCCTTGCCCCAAAATTCATCCTACCCAGACCATCTTATCGAGGTGGAATTCTTACTGTAACTCCACCGTTGTTCAACTCAGGTAGGACTGGGTGGAGAATAGATTCTTTTGTATAGATTGCTAGAGGTGGAATGATCTGGGAGAGTGCTGACATGATCAAAGTCACATCTCCCAGCCCCTCATTAGAAAAAGCCCACCTCTCGTTATAATATTCATTCTTTCATTAATTATTAACCAATCAGAGTTGATTTTCATCCTCAGGGATACCCCATTTTCCAAAGGTATTTAAACATGCAGTGACCTCCATGTGGGGTCTTTGGTTATGAGAGAAACCACTGACCTCAATTTATTGATTATTTGCTAGCATAATTAATAAATTGATTATTAATTACCCAGAAACTCTGTCTCTTGAGCTTCTCATTTGTCTCACCACACATAGTATGACATGCATCCTAGAAGGGCAGATTTCAAAGAATTCAGAGGAAGGATAGGCAGAATTCCATGGGTGGAAATTCTATGGGAAAAGTCAACGCAGGAGGAATGGGAAGTTTTCAAGAATAAAATTCTGAGCACATGATAAGAAACAATTATGAGGAGTAAAGAGAGTGATTTGGATACAAAGGGAATTCATCAACAACTTAGATTTTTAAAAACACATGAAAAAGATTGAAAGGATGCTGGGTGTAGTGGCCTTGAAGCCAAGACCTTCATGGTAAAGGAAGTTTCCTCAAATGGAATTTCCCAATTCAAGTGAAATCAAAGGTCCAGTCTCTGTCCCTATTCCTGTCTCATTGTGTAGAAGGTGGCATAGAAGGTAGGGATTAATACAAATATACAGTATAGTTTCAAAATTGTCAAAGGTCAAGATGAGCTGAGGCTATTGAAGGGAAGTAAGGACTATAGAAGAGGTGCTTTTTTAAAAAGCTATATTGGCAAAGGGAGAAAGATTAAAGAAGTGAAAGAATTCCTGTTTGGGGAAGATGAAACACGGATGACAGAGAAAACCAAGCTACTCAATTATTCTGTTTTCTCTGCCAAGGAGGATGATTTCTGGACTGGACAAGAGAGATAAAAAAATTACTCATAGGTTGTTGATTCTCTAGATAAATAAGTAGGAAATAAGTGAGCATCTACCTGCCCTTGAAAAGTTCAAGTTACCTGTGCCAGCTGAACTACATCTTCAGGTATTAAAATAACTGATGGTTGTTTTGGTTGGGTCACACTCAGTGATCTCTGAAAGCTTTTGGAGAAAGGAAGGAACACCATAGAGAAGGACAAATGTTCCCATTGTTTTGTTTTTTTTTTTAAAAAAAAGGGGAAAGAGCATGGAATCTTCAGACTGTAAGCCAATGAACTACTCTTGGATTCTTCACAAAATCCTAGAATGGATTGTTAACAGGACGGTTAGTTAAAAACAAGAAAAGGAAGCCCCTGATCCTTGGGTCTTCCATTCCCAGTTCCCTGCCCTATCTCCTTCCAGTCTCCGGATTTGGAGATCCTAGCTGGGAAAGGGACCTTGAAAAGCAAAGTGATTCAAGGCTGGGTAAGATTCTGAGGGGCAACCCTGACCTCTTCCATCTCAGGTACCCAAATTGTTCTCACCAGGGAGGTTTATAGACTTGAGTATAATCTCATTCCCATGCTTTCTCTTTAGAATGGGATGGAGATAGCCAGAATGTTGTAGATAGTGAGGCAGGTAAGTGGAGAGAGTGTTGGGCCTCCACTCAGAAAGACCTGAGTTCAAATGTGGCCTTAGGTACTTACTAGCTGTGTGACCCTAAACAAGTCACTTCACTTCTGTTTGCCTCAGTTGCCTCATCTGTAAAATGGGGATAATAATATCACCTACCTCCTAGGTCTATTGTGAGGATGAAATGAGATAGTAATTGTGAAGTGCTGAGCATAGTGCCTGGCACATAGTAAATGTTCTATAAATGTTAGCTACTATAGCTACTATGGGCAAATGAAGAAGAGTTGCCTGATTCAGAATTCCTCAGTTGCTGGTAGATGACAGAGCCTAGTATTGGCAGTCCAAATATTCTGCATGGACTAGAGAGGCCATAGCTCCAAATCTGGCATTCTTTACATTCAACACACCCGTAGGGCAAAACCTTACTTGCCTGGTTATGGTTCTGTAGGAATGGCTAGGCAGTGGTTTTTCTGAAAAGATCTAGGCATTTGAGTGGACTGCAAGTTCAGTAGGAGTCAGCAATGTGATTAGGCAGTCAAGAAAAAGGGTGGGATCTTGGGTTACTTTCAGAGAAGCCTCATATCCAGAATTAAGGAGGGAAAAGTATCACTTTGCTCTGCTCTGGCCGAATCACATCTGAAATATTATGTTCATATTCAGTTGGTGCCACACCAGGTATGCTTGTAGGAAGGCTAAAATAACATCAAAGAGAGCAGACTGAAAGAAGTAGAAAGCAAAAGGTCTCACATTATTTATTGTTAACTATAAAAACAACTTAATTTGGTTGAACAAAATGCCATCTTTATTAAAGACTCTCTTCCAGCAAGATATTTCCAATCATACATCAAAATTGTGGAAGATTCTTTAAAAATATATAAACAGAAATGACTTTATTCAGTAGATTATTAATATTAAGCTAGTCAAACTAGGGAGAAGTGTGCTCTACAAAGATGTTTGACATTGTCATGAAGGAAATCCATCAAGTTGAAAAGGGATTCCCTTAGATGGTGAGTTCCTTCAGATGCTCCTGTTTGCTGGTGATATTCTGCTCGTTGCTTGAGGCCCTGGAACATTGTAGAGCTTTTGGGAAGAGATAAATTACTCCCCAAAAGAGTTTGACCTAACCATCCACAGAGGAAAAAAATTGTGAAAGAAGAATGTCCATTGTCCAGATGAAGATACCAAGTTAGATGGACAATCTGTAGTGTTAGTCTTTATCTGTGCACACACATATATTTTGGATAGACAATGCAAATGCATGAACTGAGACCAGATTTAAATAGGATAAGAGAGGTTGGATTGCCTTTGGAAAATGGCAAAGCTCCTTTAACTTCTCCAAACTTCTCCCTAAAAGTCATCCATATTTTTATTAATAATATTCTACTAGCATTGTTGTACGGTTACAAGTCATGAAACCCTGTAGTCTAAGAAGAATTTAAAATCACTTAAAGAGTAATGGAGAGGTGCATGGTGGGTGTGAATAGCTATATTACATAAATGGGAACTACGAGAAAAAATGAAATATAGAATATTGCCAAAGAAATATATGGTCAAAAAAGATGGGCTAGTCATGTGGTGACAGTGAGGGATATCTGATGGAAAACCCATGTATTCCCTTGGTATCTTTGTAATATCAAGAAAAAGCAAAGAAAGATCCCAACATGCTCAGTGAACTGCTATGGTCAACTTGTAGGAAAATGTGAATAAGAGTAGGAACGGATGAGTTGGAATCTATATCACTGGAAGTGATGGGGTTCATAGGGAACATGAAAATATTGAGGTACACCAAAATGATGAGGAATAGACGCATGGGTCCCAGTGTCCTGAAAGAATTCACTCAGTCTCCAAGTTAAAGAAAGGCAGTTATTGGGGTAACTCACCCAGCGGGACTGCTCCTATAAAAAGCAGAGCCATTAGCCAGGTTGGGTATCTGGTCTAAATAAGTTTGACAGGATAGGGGGAAGGGAAGCAGGAGAATGGGAAGAGGGGCAAGCATTGCTCTGGAATGCCTGGAATATCAGGTGGTCGGGAGGTTTCTTTGTCATACAGAGAAGCAAGGAGAACAGAAAAGTGGAGAGGGCTCCTCTGGAATGTCACATAGTTTGGGGGGGGTGCTTTGTCTATCTACCTCATCAGAAGGAACATCAAAACTATTGAGATCAGCTACCTAGTTGAGTGCTTACTTGAGTTTGAATATGGGCAGCACAATTTAGGAAGGACATCAAAAAGTTGGAGAATGTCCAGGAGAGGGCAAGCAGGAATGGTGAAGGGCCTTTAGTTAAGCTATGTGAGAACTGGTTGAAAAAGAACTTGGTATGTTTACATATCCTTTCCTTTTAGGACCCAGGAGTACTGGGAGGCAGTATGGTGCAGTGGGAAATATGTGGAATATGGTGTCAGAAGACCTTGGTTCTGTGAGAAACGAATATTTCTCTCTTGTATTTAATAATTAATTATTGAATCAGGACCAAGATTTTCCCCCTTTTCTACTTCCTCATCCAGAAACCAACCAGTGTGGGAAATCTCTCTTAAAGATTTACTCAGGCCAAGATGTAATCAGACAGTAAAAGAAATTCTAAGTTTGGGCTAATGGGTATATTCCTGCTCATTGTGTTTGCTCAGACAGGTCTGGGGAAGTGTTGATTCTCCCTTTTGTCAAGACAGGTGATATAAGCTTTGAGTGATCCAAGTCACAGTACCCCAAGACCCTCATTTTAATATAGCCCACCTCCCATTGTGTTAACCAGTCAGAGTTGATTTGTACCCCTCAGGAAAACCTACTCTTTGAAAGGCATATAAACTGTAAGCCCACTGCCATGAAGGGTGTTTGGTCTAAGAAACGCAGCCCAATGACCATCCTTTTATTAATAAATGTGATGGCCTTATTAGTAAAATGATTAAATTACACAAAAATTATGTTTCTTGAACCTTTTTAATTGCCACAATTCAAATACTAGCTTTTCCATTTACCATTTGTGTGACACTAGGAAAGTCACTTAAGTTCTCTGGGTTTCAATTTCCTCAACTATAAAATGATGAGATTGAATTAGAAGACCCCTAAGGTACTTTCCAGCTTTGTATCTATGACCTTATGATGAATTTTTCCAATACCTCTCAAAAGGTTTTGTTAGCTTAGTGTCTATTCACGAAGTTCAAATGTTGCCATCAAATCATATGTTCCTCTACACCTGAAGACTTGGCTTGGAATCATTTAGCTTCCATGGTTAGAAGATAAAGTTGAGGCGACGATCACATAAAGGACCATGTTGAAAAAGCATACTAAATAAAACAAAATAAAATGTAAATCCAAAACAGCAGACTTTCAACATGGTAGACTTTATTGCTGAATAATTATTTCACATGCCACTCTATATCACTGCCATCTAAAAAATTACAGGAATTCCAGAGGCCCCAAAAAGCAGATATAAACTCCACAGTCCCCTGCCATACTTGACTCTCTTTCCCACTTTGCTTGCAGTGTCTCTGAACTAGCATGCTGACTGGCTAAACTAAAATACCTGGTGGCCCTTCTTCAGTGGCCATGGTAAGAGAATGATAACTTCTTTTCCTTAGTGGTACTGTCACATCCTTATAGGACAAACCAACCAACAAATGCTATCTGGCTCTCACAGGGACGTTTTTAAACATTATCCTACTGTCGATTCAACCTGATTACAATGCCTTCATTGTGGGTACACATGGCAATCCTCCACAGACCCACCTGCACTCTGAAATTTGTATGACTTTAATTATGGTGGCCGGAATGCACCCAGATCCGACTCCATAGCTCCTGGCAAAGACTGACTCTCAGGAAGAGTAATAATGAGTGTATGGCAACGATCATTCAGGCAAACAGGCAATGAACATTTATGAAGTGCCTACTGTGTGCCAGAAAGGCAAAAGAAAGTCCCTTCTCTACAGGAGCTCACAATTTAATGGGGGAGACAACATGCAAATAACTATGTATGAATAGGAAATCTATATTTGTATGTATATGTATATCTATATATAATAAATTGGAGGTCATTTACAGAGGGAAGGCTAGGAAAGGCTTTTCATTGGACAGTGGGATTTTATCTAGGATTTAAAGGAAGATAGGGAGGCAGAGATGATGAAAGAGAGAATTCCAGGTATGACTGAGATCTGGAGCCATGGGAGAGGAGAATGAGAGCAGACTTGGTGGATGGAGTTTTGGGAACTCCCATTGGTGGTAAAGAAACTCCAGGGTTATACTACTATTCTTCCCAGGAGAAGGATGACTCCCTGCCCTGCAGGAGTAGGAAGTTTGCAAAATGCTATTTAGCCTAATCTTCTCCTTCTTCAAAGATTGCTCAGCTGTGAGAGAACTCATTCTCCATCTGAAGATTCATAAATTGTTAAAATTGGGTTAACTACTCCAATAGGTTACTCATTCACTTGTATATACTTTGGACAATGTGCATTTTTTATCCACTATGTTTTTCTAGCGTAGACAGGTCAATCTCCTGCACATTACCATGAATTTTTACAAAGAGGGTTTGTACTATATTGGGACTTGATGCATTTTGCATCATGTATTTTTAAAAAGTAGAATTTGGAAATTCTTGTTATTGATAGGAAATCCTTCTTTCATTTACATTTTCTTTCATTGTGGACCTTCCACAACACTGGAAAATATGCTTAGCAAACCTATATTTATTTCCCTGCTCATGCCTTGTTTAAATGTCAATTCTCAGAGGATCATTGAACAAAGCAATCTCTGTAGTCACATCTGTCATAGAGCCTTGTGTAATTTTGACAAACACGTGAAAGATAACTTGTCTGAGGAAAGCCCTTAAGGATGCATTTTGCTCCACTGAGTCAAGTACTTTCATAAAATTAATAAATAATAAACACAATGGGATCCAATATTCTCTACACCTCTCTGTCAACTGTTTAACCATAACCCTGTGGTCTGCTGCAGAAAAATCATCCATAAAAAACCCGCCTATTTTTCTCATATTTTCACTGAAAATGCCTCAAAGCATGCATATATTCTGCTCATAAAGATTTTATAGAGAGAAGAAAGCAGGCTTGTCGGTCAGTGTTTGCTAATGTCTTGGGACTTTTATAAAAAAAAGTGATTGAGAAGATTAAATTCTAACAAGGTACAAGAACATATAAAAGAATTGTATTGCATGAACCTTCTGATGACTGAAACTTGAAAGGTTTGTCAATTAATCAACAAACATTTATTTATTTGTTTTTTATTTAATATTTTATTTTTTCCCTCAAGTACATGTAAAGATAATTTTTAATATTTGTTTTAAAATTTTTTTGAGTTCCAAATTCTTTCCCTCTCCCTCCTCCCCATTGAGAAGGCAAGCAATTTGATATATTTTATACATGTTCAATCTTGCAAATTATATTTTCATATTAGTCATGTTGTGAAAGAAAATAGAACAAAACCCCAAGAAAAATAAACAAAGTAAAGAAAAATTATGCTTCGATCTGCAGTCAGCCTCCATCAGTTCTCTCTATGGAGATGGGTAGCATTTTTTATCATAAGTTCTTCAGAATTGTCTCAGATCATTGTATTGCTGAGAATAGCTAAGTCATTCACAGTTGATCATCATACAATATTTCTGTTCCTTATTATTATAATGTTCTCCTGGTTCTGTTCATTTCACTTTGCATCAGTTCATGTAATCAACAAAGACTTATTAAGTTCCTTCTGTGTACCAGGCACCGTGCTAAGCACTAGGGATACAAAAAAAGGTAAAAGTACCTACCCTTTTGGGATTCACAGTCCAATGGGAGAGACAATATGCAAACAACTATGGACAAACAAGATATAGATAGGATAAGTTAGGGATAATCATACAGAGAAGGTACTAGCACCAAGGAGGACCAGCAAAGCTTTCTTGCAGAAAGTGGGACTTCAGCTGAGACTTGAAGGAAGCCAGAGGAATCAGGAGAGAGGGAATTCCAGGTAAGGGACATAGTCAATGAAGATCCCTGTAGTGGAGAGAGGGAGTATCTTGTGTGAGGAAGACCAAAGCGACCAGAATAACTGGATCACAGAGTACATGGAGGGGAGAGAGGTGTAGGAAAACTGGAAAGGTAAGAAGGGCCCAGGTTATGGAAGGCATCATATTTGTGGGAGTCATACACTTTATCATGTAACCCCTACAAGAAAGTAGCAGAGCAGATATGTCTTCCCTAATTTTATCCACCAAGGCTTCATGTCATTTAAAGACATGGAACACTCCCTACAGGACGTGAAGGAGTATATCCATAGAGATATTCGCATCATCAATATCATGGCCAAAGACTTCTGGTTCTTTAGCAAATGTTGCTTTAGCTTGCTTCTGCAAGGAATCAAACTCTTTTAGATGAGAATTTTTTTTGTATTGCTTGTATTAAGGGAAAACTAAAAAATACTGTATCTTTTGTATTGCATTTCAAATATACAAGGTCAATTCTGTTAAACTGTACAATTTGTAAGTATTATTGCTGGGTAAAATTTGTCAAAGGTTGTTGAAGAAATGATACCTGAAAATCTGAGATCCTGACCCTAGTCATAATGGTCCCCATCCTAACCTACCTTGCTGATTAGAGTGTTCCTGAATTAAATGAAAAGTGACTGGGGGAAAAATCAGAAGGCATCAATAAACCTTCTAAAATTGAAGTGAAATAAATGGTACTGCTATTAAAAATAAATTAAGAGAAAAGTATAAGGGTAGTTTCAGCCAAGGAGAGGGAATCCAGGGCTGTAGTTTGGTTCCAAAGACAGGCAAAATTCCCTAGGGAAAGAACAACCTAACCTGAGGATGCTACCTAGTGACGATCCCACTTAGGATGAGAAGAAACCGAAAGAGTCACATGGGGAGAACCCTTGTAACCTTGAATTTAGGGTCAGTGTCCAAGGCTGATTTAAGTAGTAAATAAACTATGAATCCAGGGAAAATAAAGATGGTTCTTCTTCTAAATCTGAACCCTTTACCCAGTCTAGGAGAATATACCATAACAAAGAAGACATTTTCAAAGTAGGATACAAACCCATTCTCAATACACCAAAAAGAATATCCCAAATGGGAATAAACATCCAATAGCCCCCAAAGCCTTGATCATTCAATCCATCACAGTATTTAAGGAAGAAGGGAAGAAAGACATAATGTTACTCACTGCTGAACTGGTATAGTAGCATACAATTTTATAAGTTGAGAGCAAGAGTGATAGTTTGGGTCGCTCACTGGTTCTAGCAAGGGATTAGATCCCATATCCTCTCCCAAAATATGTAATATCTCTGTATTTGAATTTTCACCCACTGCACTGGACCTAGAACCAGACCCCATCAAAAACCTCTGTGTTCTTAGCTTTTCAAGTGCTTCTTTCTCTAGGTCAAGTCAACAAGCATTTATTAAGCCATTACTATGTGTCAGAAACTCTGTCAAACTGGTGAATCCGGGGAATGTGGGTCTTGATGTTAGTAGTCATATTAGGGACCGAGAATAAGAGAAGTAGCGAAAGTTTCTCTCTTCTTGACAGTGTTATGGAAACTGGGCCAAATGCACAATTAAGAGCAACCCTTTACGAATGTATGGCTTTGTTTGAATTCCTGTGTTAATGGAGCTTCTGAATGGGCTCTCTAGGCCTGATATAGTCTTATAAATCTAGTAGGTTCATATATGCCTGAATCCAGGGGACCACTTATCAATGATTACCTGTAATATCAAAAATAGAGTGGCATTTAGAATACATTCTTGTTTATCATATAAGTAATCGTCTAAGTCTGGATGGAGACAATTAAGGCCAATGTTGAGATATTACTAGTAATATAGCAGAACTGATTTTTTTTTGTCACTGAGCATGTCTGATCACATGTCTAGTGAGAAAACTCCCAAGTAGTCCTGGCTAATGTGCTTCAACAATCTGTTTGAGGGTATACTTCAGAGTTTGCATAATCCTTTCAGCTGAATCTTTCTGCTTAAGAGGATTGTGTAATAGTGACAATCTGAATAGTTTGTGTTCACAAATTCCTCAAATTGGGTTGAGAAAAATGTAAGCCTAATGTGAAAAATAATAGTTTCTGACATTTGTGTTGAAAATAATGGTTATAGGACCAAGATTGTTGCAAAAAAGGCTTATGATGAAACTTGGAACATTTTAAAACATTCCAAGAAGGAGTCAGCCAAAAAGTTCTACCCCCACCACTCTGCCCCAGGAACAGTCCTCCCTCCTAAATTAGTATGGATTCTTAACTAGTTTCTTGGTCATTTTCACTGGTTCAGTTGGGGAAGTTGGAATATTCTTTGCTTACCATTGCCATATCCAAGCTCTCTTTCTTCTACCAATACTCAATAACCTTTCCACCTTTGAGGTTCACTTTATTCATATCTACCACTCAATCAAAATTCTAGTAGCTATTGACTACTAGTGTCCAGGACACCCCCTTTCTTTCTTCAATAAGCTCAGAGTCTGGTTTACAGTCTTTCCCATCTCCCCAGTTCCTGCCTTCATATGAGGAGACTTCAGCGTACATATTGATGCTCCCTCAAACACCCTAAACTCCTATTCTTCAACTTACTAATTTCCCATGACCAACTCCTCCATTCTACCTCAGCTACTCACAGAACTGGCTTACCCTTGATCTTGTCACCACCCACAAATGTACCACTTCCATGTTTATAAACCCTGAAATTCCTTTATCCAATCACAATCTATTGTCATTCCCCCTTTCCTTCTATCTTGCAACAACAAACCTTGTTCTTTATCACCATAACCTCCAATCCTTCAACCTCTCAGTTCACTCCCAGCCCATCAACCCTGCATTGGCTCTGTTCTCTTCTCTTCTTCATCTTTATCCTTTCATGAGCCAGTTCAACTCTTTACGGTTCTCTTTTGAATTCCTTTTCTCATTATCCTATCAACAATCTTACCCTACTAAGTTTCAGCCTTGAATTATTCCAATAATTTACTGTCTTCACTTTTGAGTATTATGGAATGAAACTGGAGAAAAATTACAAAATTGTGCTGATTGGATCCACTACAAATTTATGTTCCCACTCACCACAGCAGCTCTTCCAAACCTTTCCATCCTTCTTCAAACTTCCATGGCTCTTTGTCCTCCTAACCTCTCAGTTGAAAACCTGCCTTAAGCTTCATTTGAAAAATTGAGTCCATTTGTCAAGAGCTCCTTTTTTTCCCCATCCTCATTTCACATTACCCAGATGCCTTTGGCCATTATCTCTTCCTTAATCTCTGTCTCACATGAACAGGTGGCTTTTCTCCTGGCCAAAGCAAACCTCTCTACCTGTACAAGTGATCTCATTCCATCCCTTATTCTCTAGAAGATTACTACCTCTATCATTTCTACTCTCTCACTTATCTTTAATCTCTTCCTGTCTCTTGGCTGCTTCCTGTTGATTTCAAATATGCCCATGTCTCCTTCATCCTTAAAAAAAATCTTTTAATCTATCCATTCTGCTGGCTGTCATCCATTCTCTTTTGTGTCTAAACTCCTTGAGAAGGCTATCTGCAATTGATGTTTCTACTTCTTTTCCTTTCATTCTCTTCTTAACTCTCTACATTCTGGCTTCCAACCTCATCATTCTATGGAAAATGCTCTCCAAAGTTAAAATGATCTCTTTTTTTTAAAAATTATTTTAAACATGCTTTTCTTTTTAAATTTTGAGTTCCAAATTCTCCTCCTCTCTCCCACCCCTCCCCCACCCACTGAGAAGGCAAGCAATATGATATTCATTATACATATGAAATCATGCAAAATATCTTTCCATAATAGTCATATTACAAAGAAGTAATACAAATAAAGAAAGTGAGAAAATTATACTTCAGTTTGCTTTCAGAGTTCATCATTTCTCTCTCTGGAAGTGGATAGCTTTTTTTCATCATTAGTCCTTTGGAATTGTCTTGTATCATTGATACAATCATTAATCAGAATAGCCAAGTCTTTCACAATTGATCATCATTTCAAAATTGCTGTTACTGTATACAATGATTTCTTTGTTCTTCTCACTTCACTTTTCATTAGTTCATGTAGGGCTTGCCATGTTTTTCTGAAATGACCCCCTTAATTTCCAACTCTTTGCCACCTCAAAAAGAATTGCTACAAATATTTTTGTACATATAGGTCCTTTTCCTTTTTCTTTGATCTCTTTGGGATACAGACAGTGCTATTGCTGCATCAAAAGGTATGCACAATTTTATTTTGGGTCTAGTTCCAGATTGTTCTCCAGAATGGACCAATTCAGAACTATATTAACAGTTCATTAGTGTACCTACTTCCCTCCATCCTCTTCAGCATTTATCCCAGACTTGTTTTAATTTGCCTTTCTCTAATCAATAGTGATTGAGAGCATTTTTTCATATGAGTATAGACGGCTTTGATATCTTCCTCTGAAAACTGCCTGTTCATATTCTTTGACTATTTATCAATTGGGGAATGGCTTTTATTTTTATAAATTTGACTCAGTTGTTTATATATTTGAGAAATGAGACCTTTATCAGAGAAACTTGCTATAAATTTTTTATATTGCTTTATTATCCATGGTAACTTTGTAGCAAAATATAGTTTTCCTGATTGTTTCTTTTAATTAGATCTATTTTTACTTTTGCTTTGTTTGAGATTATGATTGCTAACCCTGACTTTTTTACTTCAGCTGAAACATACTAGATTCTGCTCCAGCCCTTTATTTTAACTCTGTGTGTGTATTTCTGTTTCAAGCGTGCCTCTTGTAAACACCATATTTTTGGATTCTGGTTTCTAAGTCATTCTGTTATCTACTTCTATTTTATGGGTGAGCTTATCACACTCACATTTACAGTTATGATTATGATTGCAGTTAGTACAATATGTTTCCCTTCATCCCTTTTCTTCTGTTTCTTCTTTTTTTTTAAAAAAAAAATTATGGTAATTTTTATTTATTTATTTTTTTTGGTTTTCAACATTTACTTCCATAAGATTTTGAGTTCCAAATTTTCACCCCATCTCGCCCCTCCCCCCACCCCAAGATGGCATGCATTCTAAATATCCCTTCCCCTAGTCTGCCTTCCCTTCTATCTTTCCCCCTCTTCTCTTATCCCCTTCCCCTTCAATTTTCCTGTAGGGCAGGATGGATTTCTGTACCCCATTTCCTGTATTTCTTATTTCCCAGTTGCATGTGAAAACATTTTTTTTAAACACGTGTTTTTAATACTTTGGGTTCCAAATTTTCTCCCTTCCTCCCTCCCCACCCACCCTCATTGATAAGGTTAAATATAGGTTATATGTGTGCAGTTATGCAAAACACTTCCATAGTAGACATGCTGTGAAAAACTAACTCTATTTCCCTTAATCCTATCCCACCCATCCATTATTCTATTCTTTCTTTTGACCCTGTCCCTCCTCAGAAGTATTTGCTTCTGATTACTCCCTTTCCCAATCTGCCCTCCTCTCTATCATTCCCCTACTCTCTTGTCCCCTTCTCCCCCTATTTTCCTGTAGGGTAAGACAGATTTCCACACCCAATTGAGTGTGTATGTTATTCCCTCCTTAAGTCAAATCCTATGAGAATAAGATTCACTCATTCCCTCTCACCTTCCCCCGTTTCCCCTCCACTGTAAGAACCTTTTCTTTTCTGGTTTTTTTTTTTTTTTTGCTGGGATAATTTACCCCATGCCACCTCTCCCTTTCTCCTTCTCCTAGTATATTCCTCTCTCACCCCTTAATTTTGTTCTCCAGATATGACCCCTTCATTTTCAACTCACTCTGTGCCCTCTATCTATCTATACGTACATATAATTTTTCCCCCTCCAACTACCCTAATATTGACAAAGGTCTCATGAGTTACAAATATCATCTTTCCATGCAGGAATGTAAACAGTTCCACCTTAATAAGTCTCTTATGATTTTCTCTTTCCTGTTTACCTCTTCATGTTCCACTCGAGTCTTGTATTTGAAAATCAAATTTTCTATTCAACTCTGGTCTTTTCATCAAGAATGCTTGAAAGTCCTCTATTTCACTGATTGACCATTTTTTCCCCTGCAGGATTATACTCAGTTTTGCTGGGTAGGTGATTCTTGGTTGTAATCCTATCTTCTTTGCTCTCCAGAATATTATATTCCATGCTCTGTGGTCTCTTAATGTAGAAGCAGCTAAATCTTGTGTTATCCTGATTGTGTTTCCACAGTACTTGAATTGTTTATTTCTGGCTGCTTGTAATATTTTCTTCTTGACCTGGGAACTCTGGAATTTGGCTACAATATTCCTAGGAGTTTTCCTTTGGGGATCTCTTTCAGGAGGAGATCATTGGATTCTTTCGATTTCTATTTTGCCCTCTGGTTCTAAAATATCAGGACGGTTTTCCTTGATAATTTCTTGAAAGATGATGTCTAGGCTCTTTTTTTGATCATGGCTTTCAGATAGTCCAATAATTTTTAAATTCTCTCTCCTGGATCTATTTTCCAGGTCCGTTGTTTTTCCAATGAGATATTTCACATTGTTTTCTAATTTTTCATTCTTTTGGATTTGTTTTACAGTGTCTTGATTTCTCATAAAGTCACTAGCTTCCAATTGCTCTATTCTAATTTTTAAGGAAGTATTTTCTTCAGTAAGCTTTTGGATTTCCTTTTCCATTTGACCAATTTTGCTTTTTAGGGTATTCTTCTCCTCATTGGCTTTTTGGACCTCTTTTGCCATTTGGGTTAGGCTATTTTCTAAGGTGCTATTTTCTTCAGTATTTTTTTGGGGTCTCCTTTAGCAAGCTGTTGACTTGTTTTTCATGACTTTGTTGCATCACTCTCAGTTTTTCCTCTACTTCTCTTACTTGCTTCTCAAAATCCCTTTTGAGCTCTTCCAAGGCCTGGGACTGATTCTTATTTTTCTTGGAGGCTTTGGATGTAGGAGCTTTGGCTTCATTGTCTTTTTCTGGTTGTATGTTTTGATCTTCTTTGTCATCAAAGTAAGATAATCTAGTCTGACTCTTTTTGCCTTGCTTACTCATGATCCCAGCCAATTACTTGAATTTTAAACTCTTTGTTAAGGTAAAAGTCTACTTCCAATGTGAAGAGTGTATTGTCCCAAGCTTCGGGGGTTTGTACTGCTGCTTTCAGAGGTACTTATAGGGACCTGTACATTTTCAGTTCTTCCAAGGTGGTATGATAAGGGACGAGGTGTTTCCTCTCCACCGCCACAACAAGCTCCACCACGCCAGCGCTCCTCCTTGCCCCAGGACCGCCCCTCAGAATTGTGACCCAGATCCAAGCACCGGAAAAGCAAGAGATTCGTGCCTCAGCACTGGCAAAGAGATCCCTGCAGTCTCCCTCTGATCAGCCACTGGATTCTCCTTCAGTCTGCGGGCTGGAAGCTCAGGAAAAAGCCATGGCCCTGGCCCGTGCTTGAGACTTGTGGCTGAGACCTAGCTCCTCTCTCACTGCAGTGACAGACTTTTCCCACTGACCTTCTAAGTTGTCTTTGGTGTTCAGGGGTTAAGAAGTCTGGAAACCGCCACAGCTGCCCGCCATTCAGTCCTCTGAGGCCTGCTCCAGGGTCGCTGTAGCCTGCGTGCCCACACCGAACTGGGCTCCTCTTCCTGCCCGGCGCAATATACCTTTCTGATCAACCATCCAGGCTGTCTTTGGCTGGAAATTTGCTTCACTCTGTCTTTTTGTGGGTTCTGCTGCTTTAGGATTTGTTTAGAGCCATTTTTTTAGGTATTTGGAGGGCTTTGGGAGAGAGCTCAAGACAGTCAGTGCTTTCCCTCCGCCATCTTGGCTCCGCCCCTCCTCCAATTCCCTTCTGTTTCTACTCTGTCTGTCTTTGTTTCTGTCTCTGTCTCTGTCTCTCTCTCTCTCTGTCTCTCTCTCTCTTTATCCTTGTCCCTCCTCAAAAGTCTGTTTTGCTTCTGACAACTGCCTACCTTAATCTGTCCTCTCTTTTATAACCACAACCACCCTTTTCTTTTATCCCCTTCCCCTCCTATTTCCCTGTTGGGTAAGATAGATTTCTATGTACAACAGAGTGTGTATAAATATTCTTTCCTCTTTGAACCAATTCCAATGAGAGGGGGGTTCAAGTACTGCCCCCCCCATTTCCCTGTCCACCATAAAAGCTCCTCCCTGATTGCCTCTTTTATGTGAGAAATTTTTCCCCATACTTCTTCTCCATTTCCCCTTCTCTCAATGCATCCCTTTTTCTCCCCCCTTCTTTTCTTTTGGAGATCATTACAGCATAATTGCCTCACACCCATGCCTTCTGTCCATGTAGAATGCTTCTAACTGCCCTAATAATGATAAAGTTCTTAGGAGTTACATGTATCATCTTCCCAAATAGGAATGTGAACAGTTTAACTTTAATGAGTCCCTTATGATTACTTTTTAATGTTTACCTTTTTATGCTTCTCATATGCTTATGAGTTCCCTTGAATCCTGTGTTTGAATGTCAAATTTTCTTTTCAGCTCTGGTATTTTCATCAGGAATGCTTGAAAACTATCTATTTCATTAAATATCAATTTTTCCCCCAAAGGATTATATTCACTCAGTTTTGCTGAATAGTTTATTATTGGTTATAATCCTAGCTCCATTTAGAAGTTGCTGAATCTTGTATGATCCTGACTGTAGTTCCACAATATTTGAATTATTTCTTTCTGGCTGCTTACAGTGTTTTCTTCTTCACCTGGAAGTTCTGGAATTTGGTTAATATTCCTGGGAGTGTTCATTTTGGGATCTCTTTCAAGAGGTGATCAATGGATTCTTTCAATTTCTATTTTACCCTCTGGATCTAAGATATTGGGGTAGTTTCCTTGATGGTTTCTTGAAATACGATGTCTAGGCTCTTTTTTTTATCACAGTTTTCAGGTAGTCCAATAATTCTTAAATTATCTCTCCTTGATTTATTTTCCAGGTCAGTTGCTTTTCCAATGAGATATTTCACATTTTCTTCAATTTTTTCAGTCTTTTGACTTTGTTTTATTGTTTCTATGTGTTGCATGTCATTAACTCCCATTTGCCCAATTATAATTTTTAAGGAATGATTTTCTTAGTGAGCTTTTGTATCTAAAGCTATTTGGCTAGTTCTGTTTTTTTAAGGAATTCTTTTCTTCAGGGAGTTTTTCTGCTTCTTTTACCAAGATGTTAATTCTCTTTTCATAATTTTCTTGCATCATTTTCATTACTTTCCCCAATTTTTCCTCTACCACTCTTATCTCTTTCTTTAACTCTTTCAACAATTTTTGTTGGACTTGGGTCCAATTAGTGTTTTTCTTTGAGATTTTATTGGTAGCAGTTTTCACATTGTTATCTTCTTTTGAGTTTATGTCTTGGTTTTCCTTGCCCTCATAGCAACTTTTAATGGTCAAGTTCTTTTTTTGTTGTTGTTATTTGTTTATTTTCCCAGCCTATTTCTTCACTTTGAACTTTATGTTAAATTTGGGCTTTGCTCACCTAGGGGTAGAGAAAACTTGTCCTAACCTTCAGGCCTGTTGCTGGTGATGCTTCACATACACTCTGGAATAATCTTCCCCCCGGTGTAACAAACCTCACCTGCCAGCCTAAGTTTTGTTAGGCTGTAAAACATCACAACCTTACCTTTTGTTGGCTCTGCCTCTCCAAAATTTAATTTGAGGTGTTATTTTAAAGTTGTTTGGAGGGGAATGTTAGGAGATTTCAGCTGATTTTGCTGCCCCTAGTTGGCCATCTTGACTTCACCTTAACAATTATCTCTTAATTGCCAAATCCATTGACCTTTGACCATTGACCTTTTCTCAATCCTCATCCTTCTTGTCCTCTCTGTATGCTTTGACACTGATGATCACTCTCTTCTCCTTAACATTTTCTTCTCCCTGGGTTTCTGAGACACTTCTCTCTCCTGATTCTCCTTCTACCTATCTGACCACTTCTTCTTAGTCTCCATTTCTGGATCTTCATCAAGGTCTTGCCAGGTAACAGTGAGTGTCTCCAGGACTCTGTCCTTGTCCCTCTTATCTTCTCCCTCTATATTCTTTCATTTGGTGACCCTGTCAGCACCCATGGATTTAACTATCATGTCTGTGATAATTTTCAGATCTACTTATTCATCTTTTACTTCTCTTCTAACATCCTGACACATCTACATGTTGGATGTCTAGAACTGGATATCCCATAATCATCTTAAATTCAACATGAAACTCATGAGCTCATTGTCTCTCCTGACCCCAATTTTCTCCACTTCCAAACTTTCCTATCACTGTCTAGGATACCACCATTCTCCCAGTTACACAGGCTGGAAATCTAGATGTCTTCCTTCATTCCTTACTCTTTCTTAACCCTCATATCCAATCTATTGCCAGGTACTATTGATTTTATCTTTGTAACTTCTCTCGTATGCCACCATCTCTCCTCTAATACTGCAACCATACCAGGATAGGACCTCATCACCTCACTCCTGGACTATTTTGTCTCCGAGCCTCAAGTCTCTTCCCACTGCAATCCATCTTCTACTCAGCTGACAAATTAATCTTCCTGATCACATCACCTCCTTCTTCAGTAAACTCCAATGATTTCCTATCACCTCCAGGATCAACTATGAAATACTTTGACATTGAAAGCCTTTCATAATACTTCCACCTTCCCCCACCTTCCTAGTCTTCTTATACCTGACATCTTCCTCTACACCC
Source organism: Vombatus ursinus (assembly GCF_900497805.2). Classification (NCBI taxonomy): domain Eukaryota; kingdom Metazoa; phylum Chordata; class Mammalia; order Diprotodontia; family Vombatidae; genus Vombatus; species Vombatus ursinus. The sequence continues at coordinate 9,409,382 of NW_020954591.1, read as the reverse complement.
TACCATTCTGCTATCCTCTTTGTTATTCTTCAAGTAAGACACTCCCCCTCATGACTCCAGGTGTGTTCACTGAATGTTCCCTATTCCTGGAATGCTCTCCCTCCCGATCTCTGCCTCCTGGCTTCCTTCTAGTTACATCTTCTATAGAAAGCCTTTTTTTTGAATTCCCCCTTAATTCTAGTGCCTTCCCTGTGCTGATTATTTACAATTTAGCCTGTATATGTCTTATTTCTACATAACTGTTTGCATGTTGTCTCCCAAGAGATTCTGAGCTCTTTGAAAGCAAGGACCATCTTTTGCTTTTCTGTGCATCCCCAGTACTTTGCATGTTGTAGGCATTTAATAAATGTTTGTTGATTGACTTTTCATGAAAAAAAATCAGTGCTTTTGTCATGTTAGACCCAGCAGGCTAGCATCTACTAAATTTATTTAGAGTCTTTTAAAAGTTCAGTTCAAATGCCATCTTCTACATGAAATCATTATTGATCTATCCGCCCCACCCCAACTGCTCTTGCTTTCCCCTTGAAATTATTTATATTTGTTTTGTGTCTGCTTTGTTTTGAAAGGCAGTGTGGCCTAATGAATAGAGTGCTAGCCTCAAAACCAGGTTGACCTGGGTTCAAGTCCTGCTTTTGACATCAATTGTATATAAGAACCTGGGCATGTCACTTAACTGCTATCTGCCTCAGTTTCCTCAGTTGCAAAATGGGAATCTTAATAATACCTACTTCACAGGCTTGTTATGAAGATTAAATGAAACAGTATTTGTAAAGGGCTTAGAACAGTGTCTGGGACATAGTAGGCATTTAATACATGCTTGCCCACCCCTCCTTTCCAATAGCAGATGGATTAAGGCATCAGTATTTGCAACTATTCTTCCAGGTTCATAGAAAAATGTACAGTCATAAAGGCTCTAGTGCTGCCCACATTTTGACATAAAATAACAGCTTAGGCTTATTTTTAGAAAGAGGCAGGTGATCACAAATTATACATCCACAAATATATTTAAATAAATAAGACTATACATCTACCAATCATAAAGAAACAATCAGAGAAATTGTGAAATTTCTATGATTGAACTGATGGCTTCTTTGTGCTGGCATACTGGATGGGGCATGGTGTATCTGACTTCTGACTATGGCAACAGCGAGACAGGCAATTCACTGTGTTGCTATAGAAGCCTAAGGCCTTGAGCAGGGAGATGGAACCAGATAAACAGTTATTTGCTAATATTCTGGGTTGCATGCCTTCTGCACAAATCTCCTTGGCTTTAAAGCTCTACTCTTACCCCTGACTTCCCTCTCTCCCCATTATCCTCTTCGACTGTGATGTTGGGAAGGAGACCTGGCTCCTGACAAAGCCTAGCCTTTAGTTTATACTCATTTGGACTCCCATTTGGTTCCCACTTGCCCCTTGCTAGTAGAACATACATTCTTTGAGGAAAGGGACTCCCTTACTTTTATATTTATGTCCCCCAGCCTAGCTTAGTGCCTGGTATATAGTAGGTGATTAGCAAATATTTGTTTTTTGATTGATTGATTGTTGAGATGGGGACTTCTTTGCAATTGCCCTAATCACTGGAATTTGTAGACTCCCTTGAGTAAAGAACTACAGTGTGGTTTGATGTCTTCTAAACAAACTTACTGTGACCAGCAAAGGCAGGGCTATGCTATAAGATTCCAGCAGGAGATTAAAGAGGCCTCAAAACTTCAGTTACAATTGGAAAGGACCTCTGAAGGACTGGCAATGTTTCCAGGTGCATGTACTATTCTGTGGGAAGCAAACTCCTACTGGCTCTGGTAATGGTTAGAGACAGCTGCCTTGCCTAAAGACAACAGGATAAGTTCCCTAGACTCTTTCACAGACCTGGCATAGGGTCTCCCAGGGTTCTTGGCCCAGTAAAAGATGCTCAAAGATATCTCAAGGGTTAGCCCTGTCCAAGGGAGTTTTCCTTGGATTCTTCCCAGTCAGGCAGGCTGCATGCTGAGGCACCTCCTATGCCAGAGGAAATAATTCTCTGTTAGATTAAGTAGAGAGGTTCCTACAAGGAGACTTTTGAAATATTTCCCTTGCTCAAATTGCTGATTTAGAGATGTTCTGGCTTCTGCAATGGCAAAGGACCAAAGTGAAATATGTAAGATCCTTTCAAACTATGGTCAGGACTTGCATCAGTGCTTTGCTCAATCAGTTTTTGGAGATCTTGGCTGTCCATGATGAATTAGTACAGGTAGATTCAATGTAATTCAATTCAAGAGATATTTGTAAAGTGCCTATTGTGTTCAATACATTGTGCTAAGTGAATAAAGACACACTCAAAACCAACAGCCTATCTACCCATACCCCTAAACCTACTCTTGAACAGTCTTTGTTCTCAAAAGGCCTTTCATTCTACTGGAAAATGAAATTACATTCTATTGGGAAAATAACTACATTCAACCCATTATGATAAGTATGGCTACCAATTCACTTGATCTCAGGTATGTACATTGAATCACAGGGCCATAGATTTAGGGTGGTAAGAGATTTAGGATCATCTAATATAATCTGCATTCAGTCATAGCCAAAGCTCTAGCATTTTCCATGTCTCTACTGTTCCATGATGGTAGGTTGCATGTGTGCATGTATGTATGGAATCGGGGAAGGATGGGTTGGAACTAGAGCGTCTCTAAGAATACTGGCTCTGGCCCACTCCTGTTACTCAATGATGAAATTCTTTGAAGGCAAGGAGCCACCTGTGGCCAGGCCTGCCTATTATTATGGCTAAGGAAATGGAAAGAGTCCCCTTCTCCAGCTGTCCCTAATTTGAAAAATCCTCTATGTGCCACCAGTACACCTATTTCTGACCCTTGGGAGTGAATTCTCAGACTCTCTTATTTTTCTGGTCTCATCAGCAATTGAATCGGGGACCTCTATGAACTTTATGAACATTGTTTGGGTTCAGACAGTGAGTACCTCAAGAATCCAATGACATCCTGGCAATAGTCAAAACTATTGGCAGCTGTCCATTTTTGTCTGCACCAGGATGTGTTGGTAAATGTTTAACAACTGCATCTCATGAAAACAAAACAAAACAAAACTTTTTTTGCATGAAACACTTAAATTTAATCTTCATTATCAACAGTTCCTTAAGTCTAGACAATCAATACAATAACAACTCAAAGCCTAATTTGTAGAATTTGATGATTTCTAAGATGTAAATGCTTAGTCTTAAAAAAGTTAAAATTAGCTCTCCAGAGTTATTTCAAGCTAGATATAGTATATCCCTGGTCTGGACCTATGATTAGAAATGTTTAATGTTCAAATGGGGAAATACTGCAAAGTATTCTCTTGTCTCACCAGTTGCTCTGGGGATGGGCTGCCTAGTGTTACGTACATAACGTTGCCATCACGTGGGATATGGAATTATCTTCCTCTGTAGCTTCTGTTGGACACATTATTGCCTAGAACAGATGTGGGCCTTATCTCTTTAGAGTCAAAGATGGATGTTGAGCCAGAGCTTTTCCCCCAAGCCCAGGACTTATTTAGTGTGGTTGAAGTAAGGTTGATCCCATGTAATCTGTGGGAATATGAGATTAGTCTCATTCTGGAAGTCTGGATTCTGTCCTAAAAGGCTATTAAATCATTGCCCAAGCCATAGACAAGGGCTCGATGGAGGTCTTAGAAAAGGATTACAAAAAAAAAGGGGATTCATCTGGCCCTCCAGGACAAACAGGATGGTGAAGGACTGCAAGTTCATTGTTGTTGTTCAGTCATTTTAGTTGCGTCCGACTCTTTGTGACCCCATCTGGGGTTTTCTTGGCAGAGATCCTGGAGTGGTTTGCCATTTCCTTCTCCAGCTCATTTTACAGATGAGGAAATTGAGGCAAAGAGGGTTAAGTGACTTGCCCAGGGTCACACAGCTAGTAAGTATCTGAGGCCAGATTGGAACTCACAAAGATGAGTCTTCCTGACCCTAGACCAGGTGCTCTATCCACTTTGCCACCTCGCTGCCCATAAATTCATGTCATGTGACAGTTGACTGGAGGAGCTGTTGATATTTGACTTGGAAAAGAAAAGACTTTTAGTTGCCACATGGACATGGGACCAGACTTCTGCTTGGCCCAGGAGAGCAAGGCAAGGAAAAATGGGTAGAAGTTGCAAACACACCTGCAAAATGGAGCACCTACCTCCCAGGATTGTTGTGAGAATCAAGTGAGATAATATTTGTAAAGCATTTAGCACAGTGCCCAGCATATAGTAAGTGCTTAATACATACTTATTTCCTTTCCTTCTTTTTAAAGTAATTGGTCCTTCCGACTACAGCACCCCCTCCAATCAAGTAAATAATTTTTTAATTTTTTTGGAGGTAATTGGAGGTTAGTGACTTGCCCAGGGTCACACAGCTAGTAATTATCTGAGGCCAGATTTGAACTCAGGTTCTCCTGACTCCAAGACTGGTGCTCTCTCCACTGTGACAGCTGACCCTTAATCAAATAAAACAAGAACAACAATAACAATACCAGAAACGAAAACAAACCCGAAAAACAAATCCCTGAACACATAGCTATATAGTTTGGCAAAATAAATTCCCACATTAGCTATGTTCAGCATTATAAGTTCATCCTCTCTGTCAAAAAGTTAGTGGCATATTTCATCCTCATTTTTTTGGACTCATGGTTTATCATTGCCTTGGTTAGAGTTCTCAAAGTTTCTTTTTGCTATGATGTTATCATTGTATAAATTGTTTTCCTAATTCTGCTCACTTGCCTCTGCATCAGGTCATTAAAGTCTTCTCAGTTTCCTCTGAAATTACCTATTTCATAACTTCTTATGGCATAATAATACTCCATTATATTAATATGCTACAATTTGTTAAGCCATTCATTACCTAATAGGAAGACAGACCTTTAGTTTCCAATTTGGGGCTACAGTGAACAAAAATGCTATAAACATTTTGTACCCATAGACCCTTTTATTCTTTTTTGAATTTCTTTGGGGGTATAAGCTTAGTAGTGGTATAGCTGGGTCACAGATTATGCATATTTTAAGTATTCTCTGGGCACAGTTCCAAGTTGCTTTCTAGAGTATCTGAACCAATTCATAGTTTCACCAACAGTACACTAGTGCACCTGTTTTTCGACAGCCCCTCCAATGATTGTCATTTTCCTCTTTTGTTGTCTTTGCTAGTCTGATGGATGTGAGGAAGAATCTTCTAAGGATGCTTAAATTTTCACTTCTTGAATGATTAGTGATTTAGAACATTTTATATGATTATTGATAACTTGTATTTCTTCTTTCAAAAACTATAGTTCATATCCTTTGGCCACATACCCAACTGGGGGAATGACCTTTAAGTCTTTTGAATTTGAATCAGAAGCATGATCCATATATTCCCCAAACCTTTCCCCCTCAGCCATGCATTTTCAAGAGTGTCAGTATAAGCCCCTGAAATCTGAGCAGGGGTGAGGATGTCTGAGTTAATCTGTAAATATTGTGGACTATGCGTTTCCTGTGTTCTCCTGACCCTGTTGGCAAGACTTCTCAGTGTGTTTTGGACAGAATTGATGTTAGCAACTGATCTGTCCCTTTCTGTGACATGTAGGGAATGGGTCTATTGTAAGTTTGCCTACTTAGACATCAAGTGTGACAAATATTGAACAAGAAGCACTTGTTTGTACATTGACTATTTAATGAGGCATTTATTGGCAGGAGAATGAGCCGAAGTAAAAGATGTCAGAAAGGGTGTGCTTGGGAGCTTGTGACTAGAGTGTATGAATGGCTTTCTGTTGATGGCAAGTCAGCCTCCCTTTGATTCCAACTGGTGGAAACTCTAATGCAAAACATACCCCTAAAGCCTGGATTTCTAGGTTTCTCTTGGAATCTGGAAGTTAGTTTTATCCCTTAGGTTTGAGGAGGAATTGGATAATATATCAGAGGGAACATCAGTAATGAAAAACAAAATTGGTCTTGGTTGAAGTATGTGATGCATGATGCATAAAGCATGACTTTTTAATGCATCAGAAAGTATAAATAACCAGAATGAAAGTGCACAGCATTTGACATGTTGAAGAAGATAGTACAGCTTTAAAGTATGAGCAGTAGGCGTCTTACCAGGATGCTGATTCCATTGGTGAAATTTCCATATCTGAACATTTATTTATGGTGCAGCTACAGCACCAGGCCTGGAATCAGGAAGACCTGAGTTCATATTCTTCCTCAGACACTCATTAGCTGTGTATCCCCTCTCCCCCATCCAAGAAAAATCACCTAACTTCTTTCTGCCTCAGTTTCCTCATCTGTATAATGGTGATGAATAGCACCTACCACACAGGGTGTTGTGAAGATCAAATGAAAGGATATTGCTTTGCAAACCTTAAAGTGATACTTAATTATCAGTTATTATTGTAAAAGCTAATTTGCCAAATGATATTGGGGAGATGGTAACTGGCAATTGATACATATAAGAAGGGGACTTATGAATAATAATATTAGAGAAACCACCCTCAGCCCCTCAAGGCTGCTTACAGAAGAACCTTGAGGAGAGAAATAGGTGCTTCTGACAGACCTGTCTGTGCTCTTGGGGCTTTGGAGAGAGAGTCCAGAATGGATGCACTACACTATAATAGGAACGATTATGCCAGTAGTGCCGATCTCCCAGGGTCGTTGGGAGGCTCAAGAATGATAACATATGCAAAGCAGGCCTTCAAGCTCAGCTGCGATGAATTTTTAATGCAACCCCAAAGCAGCCATCTTAAACCCCTGATGTTGTCCAATTCCAATGTGGAGGGGGTAGCCACTTTATTACAGGTTATCTAAGGGCAGTAACACCGTTTTCACTTATTAAACATCAACAGGAACCCATCCTCATCAGCAGGAAATGTTTTGTGCTTGTTATCACTAAAAAAAAAAACAAAAACCCAACAATAGACAACCAGTGAGCAGACCTCCAACACATCAGCCCTCTATTGTTCCAAAGCTACCCTGGGCTAACTCCCTTCTAAATCATTGTGAAGCGCACACTACAGGCTTTCTAAAGGACAAGATTTAACATGGAGCCCCACTGCTCCATGGTGTGCATGACAGAGACATCTGCTTGAACACAGATCTGACGTGTTTCCTCTTCTCTCCATAGGACTATTTTATCTAGAATTCACAAGCATTCCCTAAGCTCCTACTATGTGCTAGATACTGTGCTGGGTGTTGGGGAGACAAAGAAAGGCAAAAACAAAACGGTCCCTGATCTCAAGATGTTTAATGGGGGAGATGACATGCAAACATCTATGTAGAAACAGGCTACAAATGGGAGATAATCTCAGATTAGCTAAGATTAAAGGGGATGGGAAAGGCTTCTTGTAGAAGGCAGGACTTTAGCTGAGACTTAAAAGAAGCCAGAAATGTCAGGAGATGGAGATGGGAAAGGAGAGAGTTCGAGGTATGGAGTCTAGCCAATGTAGATGCATGAAGCTGGGAGATGGAGTGCTGGGTTTGAGGAACAGCAAGGTGTTCAATGTTACTGGATTGTAGAGTACTTGGAAGTGAACAAGGTTTAAGAATGTTGGAAAGATAGAAAGGGGCGAGGTTCTAAAGGGCTCTAAAAGCCAAAAAGAGGATTTTGTATTTGATCCTGGAGGTAATAGGGAGCCACTGGAGTAGGGGGGAGTAACATGGTCAGACCTACACTTTAGAAAGATCACTCTGATAGCTCAATAGAGTACTCAATGGAGTAAAAAGAGATGAAGCATCTGGCAACCCTCACCATCAAAAACATTTATTGATCATTAGCTGCTACATGCAGAGCACTCTTTTGGAACAGTATTGGCTAAGGACTGCATTCTGTAATCCCTAAACAATTTTCTTTTCCAGCCCTCAGTCTTCTGAGTGAAGGGGGTTTGTGGATGTATGAAAGGTGTTTGAGTCCAAAGCTCAGAAACAGCAGGAAAGCCACAGTTTTGTGTTTAATTTTAATTTGTTCATCTGATAAGTGTTCTGTTTTTGTGAGAGAGGTGGGTTGCCTTGGAGATGTGGTTATCGGGCCAGAATTTCAGTTGTCTGAAAACTAACAATGGCATTAAAGGGAAAAAGTTATTATACAATGGAAAGGGTAGAGAAGAAACAACCTGAATATTTTAAGAATCTGGCGATTTTACTCCATCTATAAATAGTATCGGTTACAAAGAAGTTATCAGTTTGCTGAATGGGGAGTCTCTGCTTAGGTGAAGAAGGTACCCGGAGATGAAAGCTGACAGCTCTTAACAAAGGAGACTTTGTATGTGCATTTTAGGCTGGTGAGTCTTCATGTAAAAATCAAATGACTATGGACTAAAAGGAAGAATCAAGATCTAGAACATTCCATATTTTAAGTTCTTATTGAATGAATTAATAAATGGAAAAGCATTTATTAAGAACTCACTTTATGGCAAGCGCTCTGCTAATCACTGGAGATATAGACAAAATATTTGATACTGCCCCTCCTTGAACTCTAATATGGAGAGACCACACATAAAAGAAAGTTCAGCACCAGGGTAGGTGGCAAGGTCCAGAAGTCCAAGGATGATGGTGGGTTAGAGTTGGGGGTGGTGGCACAGATGGAAAGACCCAGGGATCCTTAGGTTACATGAGTAGATCTGACAATAGTGTCAAGGGTCTGGAGGGTGAAGTCATGGCAGATGGTAAAGCCTGATGGTCCTCCATCTCACTGGATAGAACAGGGTTGAGAACTCTGGTCAAGCATGCCAAATTGGGTTTGGGTGACTGGGGGCTAGGAGAGAAGGTGAAGGAGTTCACAGGAGTGGATGGGTATCTCTATATATTTTATATGGAGAGAGACAGACTGGTACAGTAGAAAGAGAGCTGGGCTTGAAGTCAGGAAGAACAGCGTTCAAACCCTGCCTCATGTGACCCTATGCAGATCACTTGAACTCTCAGTCCTTTAGGCAATTTTTTAAGTTGCAGAGATGGTCCTGACCTGCTGTGGTAGTTGGAGTTCCTCACAGGGAGTTTCCTATCAAAATGAACTTACAGGTCCATTTTCTAACCCATTTCTATCTATATGTCTCTATCTGTATATATGGAGGGATAGATCAATTTATAGATGTATCTCTAGATATGATTATATATTACACTTTAGACCTCAAAAGGGCTATGATTTCATTGGTGATGTTATTCCTTCTGTTGAGGCAGAGCATCACTTTGTCACACCTTAGGAGCCACCTCATGATTGTTTTCCCAATTCCTAACTTTGTGTCCAGTTGCCAGATGATGAGCCTTTACAAAATTAGATAAGTCCTCAGATAATAGATGCAAATATATGAAACACTGATGGGTCCATACTCAAAGCCTTTCCAGTTTTATAAGATACAGCCTTTCCAGTTTTATAAGATACAGCACAGCCCTCAAGAACCTAAGAACACCTCCATACCATTCATGATGAGGCACTGTGGTAGGTAGAATTTTAATGAAGGGATATGTGTATGTATATGTAGATGCACATATATGTATCTCTATGTATACACACATGTAAGTATATGTATATATTCTAATAGCTAACATTTATATAGAGCTTCCTATGTGCCAGGCACTATGTTAAATTTGATCTTCACAAAAACTCTGGGAGGTAGGTGCTGTTATTATCCCATTTTAAAGGTGAGGAAACTGAGGCAAATAGAGGTTAAGTGACTTGCCCAAGCTAGTAAATGTCTGAGGCTGGATTTGAACTCAGTTCTTTCTGACTCTAGCCTTAGCACTCAGTCCGTTGTGCCACCTACCTGTCCTTGTACACACAAATATGTATATACACACAAAACACAGAGAGTATATTCACATTCATTTTACATACATATATGAACATATATACATAAACATACATGTATATATGTATAACCATATAGGTATGTGTATATGTGTGTATGTATATATGTATCATGCATGTGTGCATACACATCAACAACTCTCTAATATATAAATTACAGGGAAGGTACCAATCAAATTGGCAGATTTCATTTATTTTAGTGAAATATCAGATCAAATCTCAATGTCTATTTATGTGTGTATACACACATACATAAGTCCATACATATATATGTAGGAGATATATATATATATATATAGGATCACATATAGGATTATATATAGGATCATAGTGTCATAGATTCAGAGCTAGATGGAACTATGGTGGTCATTGAGTCCAACTCTTCCCTCATTTTACAAATAAAGAAACTGAGGCACCAGGAGCCTAAGCCACTTGCTCAGAGGCACATAAATAGTAAGTATCTATTGTAGTATTTGAATCTGGGTCCTCATGACTCCAAGACTAATGTTTTATCTATCATGCAGTGTATTTGATGAAGGTTTGCAAGGTAAGACGTCATTATAAAGAACTTAAAGTAACTTATTATCCATAAAGTGATTCTGCTGAGATGAACAAATTCATTGGAGATCTAAGAACTATTAGTTTCATGATGAGTTCAATATCAAAAAGTCAGTCTCTCAGTGTGAACAGCCTCACTCAGCAGCCTTTAAGGATCCTGGGCTGACTGCAGAATTTGGCTGTAAAAAGACGTGTGCATCAGCAACACACTAATTCAAGCCATCAGCCAGTCCCATGCTCATCTCCGGTAAGCTTGCTATATCTCATTCCAGATCAGTTGGCTTGTCTTGGTTCTTGGCGCTCAGTTCAACCCCTCTCTGGGTGCACCCCATCCCATGTGAATGTCTGTGAACCACCTGGTTTGTACTTCATCCCTGATGATTGCTGATCTCTCTGGCAGAATCACGCTTCCCTCTTCATCTTCCCAGTTTGAGGCCTTGGGCCACAGACTGTGTCCAGTAGGAAATTGGCAAATATGGAACTTGGCCATTCCCCCACCCAAGAGCCAACCATAGCTGCTTCTAGGTCTGATATTAATCCTTGCAATCTTTCTACCCTCAGGACCCAATAGGACATTCCCATTTTTTCTGGGAATGTTTCTGGGAAAGTTTGATCTCTCCTATGATAGGATGGGGCTATTAAAAAGGATAGTGCTAATGCACAATGACAATAACTGCAATTTGCAAAGCACTCGACATGCATTATCTTATTTGGACTTTAAAACAACCACATGAGATGTGTCCTCTTACTGTTTCCATATTACAAATGAAGAAACTGAGGCTCAGAGAAATCAAATGACTTGCCCAGGACCACCAGGTCAGTTAGCTCTTTTGGGAGGAATTAAACCCAAGTCTTCCAAGACTGCAAGACTAGCATTCTAACTATTAAGCCACCATGGTGGCCACAAATCAAATGGCTTCTTATGTCTTCTCCCTCATCCCTTGATCAGAAAAAAAGACTGCTGAATAAGAAGAAATACTATGTCAACAGTAAGTTATCACTAACTATGGTGACTCAATCCATCAATGACTATATTTATCTACATGGTCTATTTTTCTAACTCATTTTCATAGCATCCCTGTATCACGTTGGCTTTAACTTCGTTCCTTCCTTCGTCTTTTACTCTGAACAACATTTTCCCCTCAGAATTGGATGATTTCCTCTAGAAATCAAATGTTTCTATAATAGGATGAGTCGGGCCTTTCCTCCTGAATGTCCCAAATATTCTCCAAAAGTCCAGGGAAAGTGTTTGATGGAGAAAGTTCTTGTTAAGTTCAAAGTAAGGACAGCCGATGAATGAATGAAAGAGGAGTAAGTGGGAGGTGGATATGCAGAATTACTCCCTGCTAGTCTTTTGGTTGGTGAGATAAAATAATGTTAATACGAGTGATGTTTCCTCTTTAACTAATAGCTAACAAAACCAGACTTGCATTTTGAGAAAGCGAAAATTATTGCCCCTTGAGTAAGACTACAAAAGATGGGATAATTCCACCACAAACCTGCCTGCCTGAATGAATGATGAAGCATTTATTAAGCGCTAACTTTGTGACAGGCACTGTGCCAAGTGCTGGGGACACAAATACAGGAAAGCACAAACTACATCTTGATAGTTTGCATGCTTCATTGACTCTTATTTCTTAATAATTATCTTGACTATCTTCCCATTTGCCTTCCTTTCTATCTGTTTCTGTCTTTGCATGTCTAGTTGCACGCCTTCTGTTTTTTTCTTGGTAATTTGTTTGATTTCTGTGTCACTCTTCAATCTTTTTTTTATGTTGAGTGATTAAGACTTTATTTTCTTATTTTTTCCTTTCTTTTTTTTTGGTAAACAAAGAGCCTTGAAGTAACATGAAAGGTGAAAAAGGAGCCAATAGCAAGGCTTGCTTCTCTTACATCTGTGAAAATAAAACAAATATACCAGGGAGCAAATGAGCATGTAGGTGGCAAGGTAGATGGAGCACTGGGCTTGGAACCAGGAAGACTCATCTTCTTGATTTCAAATCTGGCCTCAGACATTTACTAGTTGTGTGACCCTGGACAAGTCATTTACCTCTGTTTGCCTCAGTTCCCTCATCTGTAAAATGAGCTGGAGAAGGAAATGACAAACCATTTTAGTATTTCCCCCCCTTAATAGTATTTTCTTTTTTCCAACTACATGTAGAGATAGTTTTCAACATTTACTGTTATAAGATTTTGAGTTCCACATTTTTTTCTTCCTCCCTCCCTCCTCTCCTCCCCTCAAGAGGGCAAGCAATCTGATATAGGTTATATGTATACAATCATATTAAACATATTGTCACATTTGTCATGTTGTGAAAGAAGAATTAGAACAAAAGGGAAAAACCACGAGAAAGAAAAAGCAACAAAAAAGTGAAAATAGTATGATTCGATCTGTATTCAGACTCCATAGTTCTTTCTCTGGTTGTGGATAGCATTGTCCATTATGAGTTTTTGGGAATTGTCTTAGATCCTTGCATTTCTAAAAAGCACTAAGTCATTCATAGTTGATTATTGCACAAAGTTGCAATTGCTGTATGCAATGTTTTCCTGGTTCTGCTCACTTCACTCAGCATCAGATAATGTAAGTCTTTCCAGGTTTTTCTGAAGTCCACCTGCTGATCATTTCTTGTAGAACAATAGTATTCCATTACATTCATATACCACAACTTGCTCAGCCATTCCCCAATTGATGGGCATTCCCTCAATTTCCAATTCTTTGCCACCACAAAAAGAAGTGCTATAAATATTTTTGTACGTGTAAGTCCTTTCTCCTTTTTTATGATCTCTTTGGGATATAGACCTACCACTGGTATTGCTGAATCAAAGGATATGAACAGTTTTATAGCCCATTGGGCCTAGTTACAAATTGCTCTCCAGAATGGTTAGATCAGTTCACAACTGCGCCGACAATGCATTCTACTCTAGTATCTTTGCCAATAAAACCCTAAATGGGATCACACAGAGTCTGCCATATCAGAACAACAGCAAACCAGGGAATATACCCCAGATTTAAGCAAAGAATAAGTTAAGTGGGCTGAATCCAGGATAGATTTTAAAAAAACAATGGTAGTGATAAGTAATAATCAATCTGCTAGGTTCTCAGACAGTTAGGAAAGGAAAAGTTGAGTTCAAATCAGGTCTTAGACACTTAATATCTGTGTGACTCTAGGCAAGTCATTTAACTTCTGTCTGCTTCAGTTGCCTCAACTATAAAATGGGGATAATAATAGTTCCAACCTCCTAGGGTTATTGTGAGGATCAAATGAGATAACATTTGTAAAGCTCTTACCACGGTGCCTGGCATATAGTAGGTACTTAATAAAGGCTTTGTTCCCTTTCAAATCAACAAGCATTTAGTGAGTAATATTTATTATTTATAAAATTTAACCAGTTTGATAAAAAGTTTATTAAATTAAGCAATTATTACTTGTCAGGGATTGTGTTAAGCACTGGAGATACAAAGAAAGGAGCTCATATTCTAACTGAGGAGACAACATACAAACAACTATTACACAAATAAGATTTTATATAGACGTATGTATATACATACACATATATATTTAAAATATGCATACACACATATATATGTATGTCCATTTGTCTAATAACTTAGAGGTAATCTCAGAGGGAAGGTATTAACAGTAGGAGGATCTGAGGACTTGCAGATGGTAGGATTTGATATGACTCCTGAAGGAAGCCAGGGAAGCCAGGAGATGGGGAGGGAGATTATTCCAGACATGGAGAACAGTCAGTGAGAATGGAGTTGGGAGATGGGATATATTGTGCCAAGAACCCCAAGGTGGCCAATGTCTCTAGATCATAGAGCAGGTGGAGGGGAGTAAGTATAAGATGATTGAAAATGGTAGAAAGGGACAAGGTTATGGAAAGCTTTAACTAGGTGGCACCACAGTGCATAGAGTGCCAGGCCTGGAGTCAGGAAGACTCATCTTCCTGAATTCAAATCCAGTCTCAGATACTTACTAGCTGGGTGACCCTGGGCAAGTCATTTAACCCAGTTTGCCTCAGTTTCCTCATCTGTCAAATGAGTTGGAGAAGGAAATGACAAATCATTCTTGTATCTTTGCCAGGAAAACCCCAAATGGGGTCATAAAGAGTCAGACATGACTGAACAACTATAACAAATACTCTTGGCATATGCATTCTTTTAAACCCCAAGAATCCTGAAAAACTAAGTGCTAGGAAAGTGATTTTTCTTCATTTCTGAGAAGAGCAGAGATATTCATTCCAGTACTGGGAAATGTGGGCCATTTGTCTCTTTGCCCAGATTCTGCAGGACATCTCCCAAGATAACTTACTCTCACTCTGACAACAAAGTGCTTTGAGGATTTTCTTGGCTGAGGTTCACTTGAAGGGAGAGAGAAGATCAGATAGGAGAGAACTTGAGATCCGGAAGGGCCTTGAGAGATCATTTAGTCCAGAGCCCTCATTTAACAGCTGAGGAATCAGAGACTCAAAAGGCATTGAATGTGTTGTCCATGTCACACGGCTAGTTAATGCCCTTGCCTCTCGCCCTCTTCAGGGAAAGACAGCACAGAAGTCCTAAAGGCTGTTCTGGCTAGGAGGAAGGCGTAAGAGGATCAAGAGAAATACAACTCCTGCCAGTCCCAGCCTGTGTCAAGCCCAAACAGTAGTAGTAATCCAGGATTTGTGTCAACAAACAAAGGGCACATCTGGTGTCAGGAAGGAATCTTACGGAATTAAGGTGGGGTTTCACAGAGTCTACACACAATCCCTTTGAGGTTTCCAGCTTACTGAGTCCATTCTTGCCTTCTAAGCCAGCTGAGGGGTCACACGGAGCTGGGACTCCTTAGACGCCAAGCTCCCTCTTTATCTTTACTGCTCATTCCACATATCAAGTGATGAGGTGGCAAGCTCTTTGCTATCTTGTTCATCTACTCAGCAAAAGGGGAGCTCATCATTCTTTTTCTAAAGGCTTTCTTAAGACACTGGATCCAAATAATGAAAAGGGAATTAGTCCTTTAAAAAGGGATGGGTAATTACCTTTTCACCAGTTTCTTCCTTCTCTAATTTACCACACAGCTGCCAAATTGATATTCTCAAGACATAGATGTCACTCCTCTTCTCAAAAATCCTCAATGGCTCCCTATTGAAGCTAGGATAAAATACAAGACTCTCAGTCTGGAACTTAAGCCTATTGCAAGCTAGCACCCACTTATTTTTTTAGAAGAAAAAAGCTTTTTTGCATCTAAATTATAACGATAAAAAGACTTTCATTAGATAGGAAGGTATCCTCAAGTCATAGATGTCACTCCTCTTCTCAAAGATCCTCAATGGCCCTCTTTTGTGGCTAGGATAAAATACAAGATTCTGTCTGGTACTTAAGCCCACTGCAAGCTGGCACCCACTCATTTTTTTTTTAAAGTTTTTTTTGCATCTAAAACTACAATGACAAAAAAAACTTTCATTAGATAGGAAGAGAGGAGACTCAGATGTTGGCTAAGGTTGTTGAATTGTTAATAGATCCCCTGAGATTCCAAATAAGGGATTTTTTTGTTAAAAAAATGAAAACTGAAATTGGTTCTAATATAGTGAGCAAGAATTTGGCCTAGACTTTAAGTGCCTGAAGAATAAAAAACCAGAAGGTGCCTGGTACAAACCACAGGGTTCTTCCCTGATGACTTTTTGCAGTGGCGGCAAAGTTGGTGACAAAGGAGGAATCACTACTTAGGAGAGAAGTAGGGGAGCCCGGAGTGAATGGAGTTATGGTTTTCTATCACATGCATACTATAGGTCTGGTCCCAGAGCTGGAGGCCCAAGAAGGAGGAGGAGGAAGGACAAAAGCATTTATTAAGCACTTAACAAAATAACTGCCCTTAAGGAGTTTAGATTCTAATTGGGGAAGAAAACTTATAAAAGGGAGATTAAAGGGGGAGAGGAGGAGGAAAAGTAATTGATGTGAGGCATGGTTTTTAAGTTCAGAAAATCAGGAAGAGGTCCAACAGAAGAATGAAGACAGCCTGACCCGTGCCTTTACACAAAATGGAGGCTCCAAGAGTGAACTCACCAACGGGAGAAGGTGGGCAGAAGTTAGGAGGAATATTCCAGGTCAGTGAGCAGGCCAACAGGATGGCAGGCTGTTCCAGGGCAGGCTCCGAAGGTCCAAGGAGGACCTAGGAACTGAGGGAAGTTTCATGGTGAGCCAGCAGCACAGAAGGCATGGTTTTGAAGTCCAAAAATCAGGGATAAGGACAGGAGAAGCAAAGAAGTAGAGAGCATCTCATCTATCCCAGTAGCCCTGCCCTGGTCAGCAGGGTCAGCTGGGCCAGACTACTGTCCCAGGAATATACCAGGTAATTTTTATAAAGATAGGAAGGTCGTTGGATGTCATGTGGTTATGGTATATTCAATCATATAGAACTATGGTACTCTGCTGCTACATTCAGGCATCTAGGTGGCACGAGGGGATAATGTAATTGGAATCAAGAAGACCTGAGTTCAAATTCTGCCTTAGACACACTTATTAGTTGTGTGAATTTTTACCAGTCACTATATCTCTCTGAGCCTCAATTTCCTCATTTGTAAAGTCGGTATTTATCACTTATTTATATGATAGGTACTGTACTAAACACTGGGAATACAAAGATAACCGTCTTTTAGAAGCTTACATTCTAATTGGGGAAGAAAATATAAGAAATAGAAAAAAAAGAAAGTGTATGAAATAAAATAAACTCATAAAATTTATAAAATGCAAGAAACACTACCTGAGGGTGATGTTGTAAGAATAAATGATATAACACATGGAAGGTGCTTTGTAAATTTTAAAGCACTGTATGAATGCTGGCTATCATTATTATTTATTGGAGTTGGTTTTGCTATATAACTGCTAGTTATTATCATTTTCCACTTTCATAGTACTTGTTTTGATCCATTATCTATTCAGTACCATTACTGATGGGTCACAACTCTTTTGAATCTCAGATCTAGCCAGAATTAGACATGAGAGCATAATGAGACAAAAAGACATATATATATATATTTAAATCATAAGGTAAGGTATCAACAGGAATTAAATTAAGCAACAAACTTTCTATCAATCATTTTCCAAAATGTTTCCTTGTATGCCTTTAGTTCTAAAAGGGTATGAATCCCCTTTACCTATGCTCCCCCAGCTCCCTATTAGTACTAGTTAGAAGGCTCAGAAACTCTTGGGTTTAGTCACTTGCCCATTGGATGAATTCTAGAACATCAAGATCTGATGGATGCTGCCATTTCCGAGTACTGAAAAGGGAAATGTTGGTTGGATAATCAGAGTGCTGTTGTGAGTTGGGGCAGGAGATGGAGCAGGTGCAGGCTAGGTGCCCAGCTCTGTGTCCATTTCCCTGTGTCCCTTTCTGTTTCTTTCCCACTCTCTCCAATATCTTTGCTGCTCATCCTTCCTTCATTTCATCTCTCCTTTTCTTCCAGAGGCTTCTGATATCCTCCCAGTCACTCCTGTAAGGGGATGATAAAGCAGGAGCTTTCCCCATCCCCTAGTATTATAGAGGAAAAAAAGCAATAGATTGAAATGTTATGCAGAGACTTGGACTCAACTATCTCCAATATCCTTTGTAGCTAGTATGTTCTGTGATTCCAAGAAATTCCCCTTGACTTAAGCCCTAAAGTCCAGGTCACCTAAGGAGAATTCAGTCAAAATAATTTTTATTTTGCTTGAATAGTTTCAGTTGGATAATTACTCTTAAATTCAATGGAACAACCCTGATCAGATTAGCATCAGGGTTCATAGCATTGTTTTGTTTCCCATCCTCTAGTACAGTGCCTGGAACTTAGTAGGCACTTAATTAAATGCTTATTGATAGATTGATTTTGACTGAGATAAAACATTCCTATAGGAATGAAAATAAATCTGAATTTCAAAAACATTTATGTGGTGGGAAGGGGTAAATGAGTGTGCCTTTGATCAACCCTTCCCAATCACACTTAAAATGTCATTTTTCTCTTTTCTACTGAGTCAAATTCCGTGCATCATTCAATGCCCAGATCATGACCCACCTTTTAAGATGTGTAACAGAGGATAGAGTGCCAGGCCCGGAGTCAGGAAGACCTGAATTCAAATGTGGTCTCAAACACTAGCTATGTGACCCTGGGCAAGTCATTTAACCTTGTTTACCTCAGTTTCTTCATCTGTAAAATGAGCTGGAGAAGGAAATGGCAAACCACTGTGAGAAATGAAAGAGTTAAGTTTCTACATAAGTAGGTAAGAAATCAGCGCAGACAGGCTAACTTCTGGGGGGGGGAGGATGACACAATTCTAGGCACATAATGTATGTTAAGGGTGGGGCATATAAGGAAGATTGTAACCCAGAAGGATTGGTACTAATCCTGATCCAGAAGGGAGGAATTAGGCAATTACTAACAATTACTGACTATAAAACTTACTCTGGCTTCTATACTGGCACTCTCCCCTTCAAAGGAGATGTGCCCGCTTCTATCGAGAATTGAAAGGACGCACTTCAACCTCTTTAATAAAAAGTCTTTGAGACACCAGTGTTCGGAACTGAGTCTAGGGTCATCTTTATAACACCACTCTAGTATCTTTGCCAAGAAAACCCTAAATGGACTCATGAAGAGTTGGACACCACTGAAACAACTGAACAATAACAAAACAGACTCGTAGTAGCTCATAAATAATTGACACAACTCTCCCTTCTCCTTCTCCTTTCCTCTCCCTTCCCCCTCCCCACTAAAATCTGTCTTGACTCTCTGATCCCCGTTCCCTTTGGATCTCTGTTGAAGCAATGGCAATTGTAGGCTTGTCAGCTTCCCTTCATAGGCGCAGCACAAATGGGTGCCTCCAACCCGTGATAGCTCAGTCAACCAAATCAAATCTCCCCAACCACTAAGATTTAATCACTCATTCTCACTGATTTGTAAATAGACTGATGAAAGTCAATGGTGTACACCCTATATAGGGAGCCCAAAGTTGGTCTGGCCATTCTCAGGTTGAATCCCCACTTATAGAATCATCAAAGAGGAAGAGGAGGGTGGAGGAAGAGAATATAGAACTCTTATCTTTCCTACTGTTTAGATAACATTTATTTTTTAATTCAGCACTTCTTGCTGCCTCAGAAGCTAGCCTAGTATCCCATACTCTCTCCCCTTTATTCCCCAGGGAAAATTAAACAACAAAACAATCAGGAATTCATCAAGTCCTGATGGCTCTACCCTTAACCAAATGATCATTTGAAGAATCTCAGATTGTTTGAGAAAAAGGGAAAAAAAATGAGACAGAGAGGCTGGACATTAGGAACCTGAAAGCATAATCATAGAAAGAGAAAGAGGTTGAGTTAGCTGCTTTCTTGTGCATAATTTCCCCTGTTCTTTGATCAGTGTATTGAGATGCCATGGGGAGGAGAAGCTGAATCAGCATCAGCAAGTCGAAGGAGCAAACAGCTTGACTTTGCTCAGAGTACCCCCTAGAGCTGAATTCTCTAGCCAGCAATCAGAGAAAAGGTGCAATTAAGCAAATCGAAACAAACAAAGAAAACAAAATAACCATCCCACAAAGAGTCATTGAGTGGTAGGGTTGAAGGTAGGCAGGAGATCAATTTAGTACCCTCCCCCTCCTTAATTTCACAGATGAAGAAACTGAGGCTCATCAGAGTCCTAGCTATAGGGTCAGTGATGGAGGTCCAGAAGTTAGCAAACACTCTCATTGTTAATTTCCTGGATATGTGGAGTTGTTACCAGTCTGCATTTTCTAGGACAGAAGAGAATTTGAGGCCTCCATCTGGTGTCTGGGGAAGATCTTATAATCGTCTAGGAGTGTGGCAGCTCCATTCAGCTTTTTGGGTTCCTGGGGGATTAGGAGGCATTTACTCAACTGGGTACTACTACTGCTATCCATGCTGGGAATTTTCATTGCAGTGATAGTCTTATCTTAAATTTAACTTGGCTAAAGCCAGAGACACTTCATTAAAATAAAAATTTAAAAAAACAACAACTCCATCTGGACTTGACTGTTTCCATCAATGACTCTTCCTTCTCCTTCCTCATATCTAGTCTGTCACCAATTCTTATTGATGCTTACTTCCTATTGTCTTTCATATGTACCCTTTCCTTATCATTCCCACTGCCACATTGGGGTGGGTATGGGCTGAAGAGAAGAAAATTGTATTCAGGAGCCTTTGATTGCATTGTTCTCTTGGTGGTGATGCATATGAAATATTGGTCAAGTTGAAAGCCAAACTCTAAACAATTGTTTCCCCTATAAACTTGGCACTTTCTGACAATCACGGTCAGAAACAGCAAAACCACATTCCCACCAAAGCCTGAAGACACTATCTTCATTTGCTTCATTGTAAACTTGACATACAAAATGGATTATGGCTTTCCTCAGGTCTGTGAAAGATTTCAGATGACTATTCTGTTTTCCCCATGACTACAAATTTAGTCTATATGTCAAATAGGAATTCAACAGATTTTCTAATGGAATATAAATTTACCTGACTTTTCTTTCCAAACCAAATTTTGCATTTGATTCTTCTCAAAGAATTTGGAAGAACCTTAATGACAGGTTAGTCTGGATATGATATTTCTTTTGGAGGGAATTTACTTGCTTGCCCTCCTTCCCCCTCTCCTTTCTTTGATATTAGAAAAAGTTCATCAGCCATAAATCCTAAAACTAAACTAACATGGGAAGAAAGGCTTCATGGTTGGTATACTTACCAATATTTTTAGGGTTCTCAAATATTTCTCTTTGTCCCTCTAATAGATTGCTTTATGGACCCTGCTCCACAGGGTTTATTCCCTTCAATGACCACTGGAAGAGTGAGATGAAAAGCAAAATTGGTGGTGTGGGTTGTGGTCTGGGGTTCTGGGAACTCCAAGATATAAAGGTACAGGGAAGTCTGCCTAGAAAGAATTCAACCACTCAAGCCTTCTTTCAGTCAAAGTAGCAAGGTTTATTATAAGCCAATAGGACTGGGCAAAATTCCTAGTAAATCTGCAGTATTGTAAAGCCAATAAGAACCGGCACAGTTCCTGCAATTTATAGGGCTGTGATTGGTACTTATATACAAAAAAAAAAAAAGACTGTGAGAAGATCTGGATTGGATTAAGGAGTGGTAAATAGTCAGGAGTGGGCCAGGTACAACAGTGAAAAGATCTAGATGGGATTAAGGAGTACCAAGTAAACTAATTAAGTAATCAAGGTGGGACTGAGGTGGGCCAGACGCCTTGGGTGAGACACCAGTGATCTGGGCTCCTGAAATGTATGGGACAATTCAGGGTCCAGGTCCCATCACTCCATCAGGGGCATTGTTATTCTCAGGGCTCTTGGGTTTAGGCCCCTGACTCATCTCTATTGTATTGCAAGAGGAGGTATTGGGTAAGGTAGTCATGGTGGTTAGCTCTCCTGGTATATGCTGCTTCCTGTCTCTTTCTCAAGGTGTCTTACTGTTTCAGTGAGGCTGATTTGCCTGCTCCATAGGCACTTGACAGTGTCAGACCATTGTAAAAAAGAGAAAAATATATAGACTAAAGACAGAAAAACAGCTGATATGTGTGCGTGCGTATGTATATATATATATATATATATATATGCATGTATGTATGTGTGTGTGTATATATATATCTCCTGTTGTATAACATGATATAATGGTATGTATGAATATATGTATGAAACCAGATTATAAATGCCAGAAAAATGCAAAAAACAAAAATTTGGACTTCCAAGGACATAAAAATTACCCTCAGAGTTAGCCTGACCTGAAGCCAGATTTTAAAAGAGGCCAAAATATCATGCCTCTGGCCCATGACATTCCATCTCTGTGCCCTTTTCTTTATTCCTTCAAACACCCACTACACTTTGAATACCCGGTGGCACATAGTAGTGGGCCCAGTCTGGCATTTTCTTTCATTTGTGACAGCCTGGGACTGGGAGGTGGACAGTGTATGGTCTGGGGCAGCTGGTGGCATGGTGGATAGATCTCTGAGCCTGAGTCAGAAAGACCTGAGTTCAAATGTAACCTTAGCTACTTTCTAGCTGTGTGACCCTGGACAAGTCACTTAACTTCTGTTTCCCTCAGTTTCCTTAACTGTAAAATGGGAATAATAACATTGCAGGGTTGTTGTGAGGATCAAATGACATAATATATGTAAAAATGCTTATTCCTTTCCTCTCCCTCCCTCACCCCCCTTTCCATTCAATTTTTGGAGAAGGTTGGAGATCCTCAAATTAAAAATGTGTCCACTGGTTCCATAAGAAAAATAAAATAAAAGGAAATAATTGTTCTCACACTGGACCCTGGAGGGTGTGATTGGGCAGCCTGAGAGTTTTGGTTCGCAATGATTCAAAACACTGGTCATTATTTATGCAGCAAGGATTTCTCTTAAGCTCAAAGAGACATCTTGCTCCTATGTAAGTCTGTTTGACATTCACTGCTACCCCAACTGGGGCTCCAGCAAAGGGGAAGGCCAGCACTGACCAACACAGTGACTGCTTCGTGCCAGGTTGCTATTTTGCTAACAGCTCTCTTTCCATCATTGTTCTTTGATATTTGGGTCTTAGGATTTCTAGCTTTGGAACTGGAAGGAAATTTAGAATTCTTTTAGCTCCAACACCTCATTTCATAGATGAAAAAATGAGGAGTTTCTAGTAAATAACAGTGCACAGAATTGACACCTAGTCTTCTTGCTCCAAATCCAGCAGTCTTCTCTACCATATTGAGAGAAATGATTATTTCTCTTTTGCATTTAATAACTAATTATGGAATTAGGACCAAGATTTTTTCCTTCTTTTCTACTTCCTCATTCAGAAATGAGTCCCTGTAGCTTATTCCTGCAGACTTTGAAGTGCAGGGCCAATACTGAGGATTCAGATTTGTTCAAAAGATAAAGTTAGGTGAATCAATGGATTCTAGCCCATTATGTTTTACTCACACAGGTCTGGGAAAATGTGGATTTTCCCTTTTGTCAGACAGGTGATACGGATATTGCTAAGTCTCTTTGACCAAGACTGGATGCTCAATGTCACATACTCCAAGACCCTTATTGGAATAAGCCCACCTCTCATTATAGTATTCATTCTCTTATTAATTGCCAACCAATCAGAGTTGATTGCCACCCTCAGGAACACCCACACTTCCAAGGGAATATAAACTGTGAGACCACTGCCGTGATTGGTCTTTGGTCTAAGAGAGATGGCCAAATGACCATTCCTTTTATTAATAATATGCTAGCATTATTAATAAAATGATTAATTACTCAGAAACTATGTCTCTTAAACTTTTTAAATATCACAGTATCCAGCTCTCTCCAGGCTTGGGTGTCCTCCCTACTCTTTCTGCCCTTACCTCTGCTTCACTGCTGTCCAATATTTTACTCCCATTGATGCCAGATTTCAAGTAGCTCCACTGAGGACATATTCCATTGAAGCATCCATTGACAATGGTAGCTGTTCCTTGCTTCTGGGGCATTGAATACCCCTCAGTCATGTCTGACTCTTCATGATTCTGTATGAGGTTTTGCTGGCAAAGATACTGGAGTGGTTTGCCATTTCCTTCTCCAGTGGATTAAGGCAAACAAAGATTCAACGACTTGCCCATGGTCAGCTAGTGAGTGTCTGAGGTCAGATTTGAACTCAGGTCTTTCCTTCTAGGGAGTGTGGCATTGAGAGAGTTATTTGAAGTGTGAGGGGACCTTCAGTTCATTCCAAGTAACTTAACTGCTCTAAAGATAGAAGACTTAATCTGGAAAATGGTCAAGTCAAGTGGTCAAAAAGCATTTATTAGGTACACATGCTAGGGACTGTGCTAAAACCTGGAGATATCCATAAAAAAAAAAAGGAAAAAACAGACCCTGCCCTCAAGGAGCTCACTGTCTAATGGAGGGCACATGAAAATAACAATGTACAAACAAGATATACACAGGACAAATTAGAAATAATTCCAAGGAGGAGATGCTAGCATTAATTTCCTTCTATCACTTTTAAAAGAAGAAATTATTAAAGATAAAAAATGGGGGTAATAATACCCACAGTATCTAGCAAGGGTGGGAAACCTGTGGCCTCAAGGCCACATGTGGCCTTCTAGGTCCTCTGGTGCAGCGACAAATCCCCTTGGGATTTGTTCTGTAAAACTTGAACTCAGTCAAAAGGAAGCACCTGAGGACCTAGAGGGCCACATGTGGCCTTGAGGCTGCAGGTTCTGATCTAGCTCCTAGGCTTGACGTGATTATCAAATAAGATAATGTGTATACAGCACTTTGCACATTTTATAATCACTCTACATATGCATATCAGCTGATAGTATTTATTCAAAAACCATTGCTTAAGTGTCTACTATGTGAGGCATTGTGCTAGAAACCACAAGACCCAAAAATAAAAAATAAATGGTCTGAATCCTAAGCAATCTAGTAGAGAGATAAGAAATACAAAAATAGCTAGAATCAGTATTTCAGGAGTGCTGATTTTGACTAGAAGGATCAGTAAGGACTTCACAGTAATATTTGAGATGGGATGTCTCTCTGGTCAGGAACCTTCCATGACTTCCATAACTGCCTATTACCCATAGGCTAATGATAGATATGAAGAGGTGGAGAGGTTTTGGGGTGCCTAGCGGTACTGAATCTGCCTGAATGAATTCAACCCAAATCTTCTTCCAGCCAGAGAAAAAGTTTATTAAAGATAAATCACATATAGGCCAGGTGACCCAAGTCTTAGGGCGTAAGAGATTCGTCTAAATGGGGGCTAAGGTGGATCTTAAATACACTAAAGTAACTTTGGGTGGCCAGAGGAAGGGGGGTTGGTTGGGTCCGTTTGGAAGGTAATAAACAATGAGAATAGATAATGAAGGGAGCTGAAAGGTAGAAGTTTGCTTTCAAAGGGAGATAAAGAGAGTAGATAAGGAACCTAAAAGTTTTAAGATTTTCTGGGACCTAGACAAACTTCTTTTTAGGGCTAGGGGTAAAGGGGCATTTGAATAAGCTTTCAAAGAGAAATAAAGTGAGTCTACAAGGAATCTAAAAGTTTTAAGGGTCTTCTGGAGTCTGCAAACAGAGGAGCCAAATTCCTTTTCGAGAAAAGGGGCAAAGGTCTTGCCTTCTGAAACTGAATGAAACCCTCGTCAGATACTCTTCAGCTTATCATTTACAATCTTTAATCATCTGACTCCAGTTGAGTTTTCTAGGTTTATTGCATAAATACTCTCCTTCAGGTATTCTTTTTAAAGCCTTATATGACCTGGTCCCCAGTACCCTTGGACAATGCACCATCCAACATTCCACCCTGATATCTTGCCAAACTGGCCTTCTCTGTGTTCTTCATACAGGATGTTCCATCTCCCACTGGCCTCTTATCCACCAGGAATGAATTCTTTCTTTGTCTCATCCTCAAAGAGTTCCTCTCTTCTTTAAGATAAAAATAACTAGTATTTATATATCACTGCACAGTGCTTTACATATGTTACCTCATTTGAGCCTTGAAGAAACCCTGTGAGGTAGGTGTTATGATTATTCCCATTTTACAAATGAGAAAATTGAGGTTGAGAGAGATTAAGTGACTTGCCCAGGGTCATAGAACTTTTTAAGGTTCAGTGGGAGTATTCAAACATATCTTCCTGACTCCAGATTCAACACTATCCATTGAACAACCTAGCCACCCAAGTAAAGAAACAGCTAAAGCTCAATCCTGTGTGAATCTTTGCCATCCTGATCCTCCCCAACTACTGTCCTTGTTCCCAAACAACCTTGTATTTAACTACTTTGTATATATTTATATTTATGCTGCATTTACTTATGTACATATTTGTTGACTTCCTCATTAGAATATAAACTCTTTGGAATCTGGGGTTGTTTCATTCTTCTACTTATATCCCCAATGACTCATACGTTATCTGGCATACAGAAGATGTTTAACAAGTTAATTGTCGATTGATTATTTCTCTGTTCCAGCCAA
The DNA here is from genome assembly GCF_900497805.2 of Vombatus ursinus. Taxonomy (NCBI): domain Eukaryota; kingdom Metazoa; phylum Chordata; class Mammalia; order Diprotodontia; family Vombatidae; genus Vombatus; species Vombatus ursinus. The sequence goes on along the minus strand of NW_020954591.1, from coordinate 9,383,103 downwards.
ACTGCCATAATTTCCAGCCTATCTCGAATGCCTTGGCTCCAGTCCTTCCTAACCACTTTTTAGAATTTCTTATCTTCAGGGTTCAGATCTTGTGCAGCCTCTGGATTATTTTGGAAATGAAGGCAATAAAAAAAATAAATATCATCAATAAAAATTTTTAAAAAATGAAAATATCTTTGATATCAAAAGGATTACTTGCATCTTATAGGGTTGCTTATAGAACTGCTGAGTGTTAAAAAAATCTCATTTGATAGGGGGAAGATCAGTGCTATCTGCAGTGCTATCTACTGATTTTATTGAAATGATGCTTTGGAAATCTATCCAAAGTGGCTTAAAATGTTTCCATTTGCAGATAATACTGTGGAAAAGAGAAATATTTTTGTATTTGTGATTTTTTTTGCACAATTGTTTTTTGTTCAATTAATTGAGAAAAAAACTTCTTATTTTGCATTGCAAATAGATGAAACAAGGAATTACTTAAAGGTTCACATTTGTTTAGGTATGTATAATATGTTGTTACAACTCATGCTGGGAAAAGTTGTAATTTTGTATTGATACATCAAAAGAAATGTTTAATAATTGATAAATTTTTTTTGATGAAAGTAATAAAACTTGAGAGAATTGTTTTGGGCTCTGCACTGTTAGAGCTTAATGTCAGGATAAAACCCAGGTCTACAAACACTAGTTTAAAGTGTGGCCCTTATGCAATTTGGACACATTGCATGTTTCATAGAAGTCATTTATATCAAGAGATATGCATGAGTTGCTATGTACAGTTTTTCAAGTCATTACCACAGTAATTAACTTTGTTTAAAAGATCCATTGAAAATAAGGCTGTTGGGAACATTGTGGGACAATAGATAGGTTAGAACCTGGGGCACTATTATTGCAAAACATTCTGATTTTCTCATGCCAAAGTACTTATGTTGAGGTTTAAGGGTGCTGGGACCTCAAAATAGTGACACATGGGTTTGGGAACCATGTTAAGGTTTAGAGGTTTAGGGGTGCTGGGACTCTGAAATAGCAACAAGCATGTCCTGCTCGAATGAATTTGACCCAAGCCTTCTTTCAGCCAAAGTTTTTAGAACATTGATTGGGGTGAGCAAGATTCCTACTGAGTCTGTGCTATTGGCTAGATTTTAAGAATCTGAGCCATTGGCCGGATTTTAAGGATCTGAGCACCTGAATAGAGGCGAGATGGATCTTATATACAGAAAGACTGTGGGAGGGATCTAGGAGTGGTCAATAGTTTGGGGTGACAGGAGGAGGGATCTAGGGAGGATCTTGATGAAGGTGGCCAGTAGGCTGGGATGACTGGAAGTGGAATTGGGCCTGGGAATGGGGTCTAGATAAGATAAAGGGTGGGAAGTGGAGGGAAGGGCACCCCAAGGTAACAGACAATGGAGGGCTGGGCTGGGTTAAGGGTAACAGAGAATTGGGAGATTGGGCATAGGTACACTGAAAGGCCAGTTGAGTGGATTGTAGCCTTAGGTGAATGCTAGAGACTTCCTTGATTAAGTGGGAAAATTCAAGGAGAGTTCAAGGAGGGGGTTTCCAAAGCTGGTACCCCATTCCCCCTCAAACAAATGGGAACCAAATTGTTTTGGGGTAAGGGGAAAAGGTCTTGGCTTGGGCCCATACCCTGTCACTTAGAAGGGTTGCGTCTTTGAGCTAAAATTAACAAACAGCTATTTTTCTTAGTGATAACAATAAAGATGAAGTAAGTTTACTTTATAACAGAAATTTTCAAGTGAAACTTGAATATTTGTGTGTTATGTGTGTATATGTATATATGTATGTGTGTATGTGTGCATATATATATATATACATATACATATACATGATTTTTGTAAATTTTTATTTTTTGTTTGGTTTTTAAAAAATATTCATTTATTTTAAACATTTTTTAAAAATCTGAGTTCCAGATACTTTCCTTCCCTCTCCATTCCTCTCTCATCCACTGAGAAGGCAAACAATATTGATTTTACATGAGATATCATGCAAAACATATTTCCATATTAGTCATATTGCAAAACAAAGCAAAAAAAAAGTGAGAAAATTATCCTTCAATTTGCACTTAGAGCTCAGTTCTTTCTCTGGAGGTGGATGGAATTTTTTCATCATGAGTCCTTTGGATCATTGTATTGATCAGAATAGTCAAGAATTTCACAGTTGATCATCATTACAACATTGCTATTTCTCACTTTACTTTTCATTGGTTCATATAGATCTTGCCCTGTTTTTCTGAAATCACCCCCTCATCATTTCCCATAGCACAACAGTACTCCACCACAATCATATGCCACAACTTGTTCAGTCATTCCTCAACTGATGAACATACCCTCAATTTCCAATTCTTTGCCAACACAAAAGGAGCTACTATAAATATTTTTGTATATATAGGTCCTTTTCCTTTTTTTTTTTTAATCTCTTTGGGATACAGACCTAGCAGAGGTATTGCTGGGTCAAAGGGTATGCACAGTTTTATAGCCCTTTGGACATAGTTCTAATTGTTTTTCAGAATGGTTGGACCATCTCACTACTCCACAAACAATTTATTAGTGAACCTATTTCCCTCCATCCCCTCCAGCATTTGTCATTTTTGATAAGTGTGAGGTGATACCTCAGAGTTGTTCTAATTTGCCTTTCTCTAATCAATAATGATTGAAAGCATTTTTTCATATGACTATATGAAAACTATGCTTGATTTCTTTTTCTGAAAATGGTCTGTTTATATCCTTTGACCATTTATCAATTGGGGAATGGCTCTTATTTTTATAAATTTGACTCAGTTCTATACTCAGTATATGTTTGAGAAATGAGGAGTTTATAAGAGAAATTTGCTGTAAAACTTTTGATATTACTTCATTGTCTATGGTATTTTTTTTAGCAAAATGTATTTTCCCTGATTATTCCTTTTAACTAGGTCTATTTTTGCTTTTACTTTGTCTGAGAGCATGATGGCTATCTTTTTTTTTTTTTTTTTTTTTTAGTACAGTTGAAGCATATTAGATTCTGCTCCAGCCCTTTATTTTAACTCTGTATGGGTCTTTCTGTTTCAAGCCTGTCTGTTGTAAACAACATATTGTTGGAGTCTGGTTTCTAATCCATTCTGCTTTTTGCTTCTGTTATATGGGTGAGCTCATCCCATCCATATTCACGATTATGGTTATTGTGTATTTCCTCCCATCCCATTTTCTTCTGTTTCTTCTTTTTTCTCCCTTTTTATCCTGTCCCTCCTCAAAAGTATGTTTTGTTTCTGACCACTGCCTCCCTTAATCTGCCCTCCCTTTTATCATCTCCCAACACCCTGCCTCCCACCCCACTTTCTTTTATCCTCTTCCCCTCCTATTTCCTATTGGATAAATTATATTTCTATATACAACTTAGTGTGTGTGTGTGTGTGTGTGTGTGTGTGTGTGTGACATAACTAGACTTGTATTTGGGTCTCAGGTCCTGTGGTTTTCTCATCCCCTCAAGATTCTTTGGTTCTCAAGGGCAAATAAAGGAAAGGAGAAGGTAAGAGGCAAGAAGCCAGGCAATCCAGCTCAGTCCTGTGTTCCAAATTCTTGACCTTCCAGCAACAGTCTTCCTGGTCTTGAGGAAGGCTACACTCTGATTACTCAGTTAGCACTTAGCTCATATAACCTTGTGTTTTCATTACTCTTTCACTTGTCCTTTTTCTAATTAGCACTTTCGTGACAGGGTCTGAAGCATTCCCAACACATAGTGCAGATTTAGCACTGGATGGGGATGATGACTAAAGATTCTTGGTCCTTTGAAGGAGAATAAGGTACCTTCTCCTTGACAACCCTCCTCTTAATGAGTTTCAGGTGTTTGTGGCATAGCCAAAGGTGGCAGCCCTATTAATAATGTGGCATCAACTTAATCTTCTCAATAAGGAATCTGAGAGCCAATGACAGTGATTCTTTCTTCAGCAAACCAATGGATTATCTAAAGAATGAAACCAGTTTTGGGCTGCTCTGCCTACCCTTCAGTCCTTTGGCCCCCTCCTATCCAAAGGCAATCTTTTCCAACTCTTCAGATCTGAGATTCTTTAGTCGGTTTCACTTTATATCATGCCTCCTACCTAGGTCAGGCAGGCCTATGCAGTAAGATACAATAAAGTAAAGTCCAGAGAGGGGACTGAACCAAGACAGACTAGAGGTTTATAAAGCAGTGGATGCCCATTGGATTGTAAGCTCCTTGGGAGCAAGAGTCTTTTGTCTCTTTTTGTGTCTGCAATGTTTAGCATGGCACCTGGCATATAGTAAGTGCTTAATAAATGTTTATCGATTGGTCACGAAGGGAGGTTGAGGGGTAGGGCTGAGTTGAGGTGAAGTGGAAGAGAGCTGAGGTTCTGAAATTAAAAGCTAGTTTCAGCATGGCATAGTGACTCAGGTATTAGATGTGGAGGCAAGAAGACATGGAATCAAATCCTGGCTCAGACACTTTGTAGTTGTTTGATTTGGATAAATCACTTAACCTTAACCTCCCTGTGCCTCAGTTTCCTCATTAGACTAGATGGTCTATAAAGTCCTTTCCAGTTCTGTGCTCATATAATACTATAACCTCTTTGGGCCTCAGTTTCCTCATCTGTAAAATGATTCAATAGCCTCTAAGATTTCTTCATAAATCTATGATCCTATGATTTTGTCTAGGGCTGGCCCTGTTTGTGGTCAAAGCATTTGGTTTGCTTTCCACATGATCTCAGCCATTATGTAAAAGCTGAGGCTGTTATGGGAACATTCCTTTTAAAGGGATAATAGGTTTAAGAATGAGAAGGGAGCTTGGAGATTATTGAACCCATCCCCCATACTTTACAAATGAGCCAGGACCCAGAGAGGTGAAGGGACTGGACCACAGAGCTCCCTTGGTGGCCACACTCAAGAGAAGAAAAGATTGAAAAATAATTCCTGAATTTAGCAATTGTCTTATGAAAATGATTCAGATGCTAAAGTTTGATCTGAAAGCATACCTTTTTGATTACAACGTATTTATTTGGTTTCTAAATAGCTGGACTGTTCCCCTTTAAATGTTCTTTTCCATTCCTCAGGCCTGGTGTAATCGGCAGATGGCCCCCATCCCCTCCCCCCTCTCCTTCTCTAAACGACCCTGCTAATAGCCAATATCCTGGAGAGACCAAAGCCTTTAGGGGGATCAAGGCCATTACTACCCAGTCCAGCAAATGCTGAATGCTCCTGGGGATTGCTGTTATTTGGTTAGGGGTGAATCAGGGCTCATGGCCGGCTGAAACATCAAAACACTGAGGGCAGAGGGGTCATGATGACTCCTTCCAGAGAGAGCCAAAACAGCTGTCAGATTCCAGAGGCTTTTGTTAGCACAGCCTCTCTTGCTCTGTGCTTCCGGGGCATGCTGTATCTAAGTATATAGATCTCTATTTACTCCTCATCTCCATAAGTGCTAAACCCTATTCATTACTTAGCCTCGTGTATCCCTGTGGACCTCTTTGCCCATTAATCAGTGGTGTGCAGTCAGCCACAGACAGGCACGCCAGCCTATTTTATGTAGGATGCGGCCCCACGTATAGGAATGTTCTGAAATGCTGCCACTCTGTGGCCTTTTAGGGATGCTACAAGAGAACACAAAAGAGGGCTTCAGCAGCCCCTCATGGCCAAACAGAAAGAGGCAAAGGTTCTCAGAGAGCAGTGGTGTGTGTCAAGGTCGTAGGATGGCATACACTGGTCGAGAGAGACTGCCAACTTGTTTGGGGCTCACTAACGAGGGAAGGAGACAGAAAACTGAGGGGGGGGAGAGGAAGAAGGATGAAAACAGAAAAAAAAGTAATAATACTGTAGAATAATAATTAAATGGTGAATCTTGGACCCTTTTCCTAACTGAAAAAAAAAACAAAATAAAACAACTAGGTCATTTCAGGGGGAGGGAGGGAGAGAGAGAGAGAGATGACAAAAGATGAGTCAATGGAATATATATATGTGTATATATATATATATATATATATATATATATATATTTTTTTTTTGCTGGCTGCTTGGTGTGGGGTGACTATCTCCCTTACACAAGTCTCTATTCTTAAGGGTCTTAGAGAGATAGATCACTGGGGAGCATGATCCTCGTTGCTTTCTTTGAGGAGCAGTGTGCTAAGAGAACTGGCTAGTCTTGGCTTTACCACTAAGATGCTGCGTGACTTCAAATGGTCCTAACGATCCCTTTTAGCTTGAAAATCCCATGATTTCATTATCTGATGGACAGGCAAAATAAGAGAAAATCCCCCAGATAATTCACATTTGGCTTTGAAACACAGTGAGAGATGCATGGACCCAAGCAAAGGGGTACAGATTTCCACACACAGCCCCCTTTGGGCTGAATTAGCTCCTGGGCTGGGGTGGGGTGGGGGTAGATCCCATCCAAGAAGTAAGTGCATGGGAGAAAGGCTCAGCTGATTCTGGGTAAATCACAAAAGGAGGCTCAACTATAGCACACTTCAGTGTAAGCCTTTAGAGTTGCTAATCAGGAGACAGATTATGCTCAGTTGGCTGTGCTAATTTATCAAAAACATAGTCAGAAGTAGCCTATTGACCCGCTGCTTATTTCGTACAATAAGCTGTCTTGATTCTTTTGTTGGGAGGTCGTTAATTCTTAAATGTTGGCAACTTAAAAGGTATCTGTCATTTGTGTGTTAGGGAGAGCCCAATCTTGGTAGGAATGAGATCTGGTCTAGGTGAATGGCTTCACAAATTGTTTGCTGAAGATGCAATTCTGCTAATAAAGGGCTTCTACCAAAAAAAAAAAGTATGATCACTTTTCCCACTACCAGGACTAAGGACAAAATTGGATGTAGACCCATATATCACATACGGGTGTTTTTCAGTATTTTTGTTTGGAAGATATCAGGAAGAAGGATTGGGAGAGAAATAAAAGCGAATCTGAACTATGACCTTTTTATTTTTTCATTAAAACTGTAGTCCAAACCAGTAACTAATAGCAAGTTGGTAGATAATATTCTCATTCAATTCCCCAGATTATTCTCATTTTCTGACTTAATCAATTTTATAAATAGATGCTATGATGGATTATCCCAGAGGGCCCTTGGGAGTTCACATTGTGGCCTTCAGGGTCTTTTCCTAGAAAGTTACAGAGATAACTTTGAGCTTTGCCTCCCAAAGGCATCCTCTCAAAATAAGCAATCCCCAGAAGCCCCTTCAAAGAAAATCCCTCCTGGAAATTTCCATCCTGAGATTTTAGCTCATCTTTTTTGGCAGAGGTAGTTGGACCTTCACAGGGACACTGTTATTTAACAATAAAAGTTGCTCTTGTTTCTATAAAACATATTCTTCACAACAACCTTCTGAGGTTATTAGTCGAAAGAACATTAGATTATGGTCCCAAAGATGTGGTTTTGAATCCTGACTGCTATCTATGACTGGGTAAACTTCTTAGCCTCTTTTTCTTTATCTGTAAAATGAATAAGTTCAGACTCCTTAAGGCTCCTTTAGACTTTCAAATACTATAATCCTAGTCACTGCGATCTTATTTACAGATGGAGAAACTGAAGCCCAGAGAAGTGTAACGACTTGTTGGGTCTTACAGTACAGCCAGGGCTTGAATCATGACTTCTGACTCTTTATACCATACTAATTTCACTACATGCTATTAGGAAAGAAATGATTTCCAGAGAATAAAATATTCAATAGTATCTTAGTTTGTCAACTCTAATTTAGGCTTCTAATATTGAAAATAATGAAAATGTTTGTCTTTGAAAATATATCTTGAAAATATATGTACATCTATACATCACTATCACACTGAATATTATATTGAAAAATTATCAATATTGATATTTATTGGAATTGAATATTGGTATTGAAAAGCTATCAATATAATAAGGCTATAGTAATACAATCAACTTTAAGTTCAATTGAACAAGCATTTATTAAGCACCTCCTATGTGTAAGTTACTGTATTAGGTCCCAAAAATACCAAGATTCAGTCCTTGCATTAAGGAGCTCACGTTTTATTGGGAGGATACAAGATGTACATGTTGTTGGAGAGAGTCGGTTTCCTGTATCCCCAGCCCAGGTGATGTAATAACAGGAAATAAAGGGCAGATAGTAGAGGTAAGATGTTGTTAATGTGTTAAACAAAGATGCTTTTATGTCCTATTCCTCTTCAATGAAATGTAAAAAAACTTTACCTGATGCAATTGGAAGAACATTTTGCCATCGGTTAGCCAAAGATTTGCCATGCCTCTGGCAGCCTTTAAAGAGTTAAACTTGTCTGTTCTGAACATAGTTGAAGTGTGATCCCTGTACCTCTATTAGAGGGCATCAGAGGTAGGGAGTGGGGAGAGGAAGGGATTTCTTTCCCTTCCCTTCTCCCACAGACCATAGAATCTTCTAGTGGAACTAGTCACCCAGTAGGAGATACTTCACCACGTTAGAAAGAGAAAAAGTCAGACAGATAGTCAATAAATATTTTTTAAGCACCTACTATGTGTCAGGCACTGAGCTGAGTACTGAGGTTACAAAAAGAGGCAAAAGAAGTTACCACCCTCAAGGAGCTCACAATCTAATGAGGGAGACATTAAGCAGATAAATATGTGCAAACATGCTTATGTAGAAGGTGCATGGGGAATAAAAAGAGGAGGAAAGCATTAGATTTAAGAGGGCTTAGGAAAGGCTTCCTGTAGAAGATGGAATTTTAGTTGGGAATTAAAGGAAGCAAGGGAAACCACGAGGCAGTGAGGAGGAGGGAGAGCATTCCAGGCACAAGAGATAGAACGTCTTGTTTGTGGAACAGCCAGGAGGCCAGCGTCACTGAATTGAAGAGTATGTGGTGGGGAGTAAGGTATAAGAAGACCGGAAAAATAGGAAGAAGCTAGATTGTAAAGGGCTTTGAATGCCAAAAAGAGGATTTTGTATTTGATACTGGAGGTGATAGGGAGCCTTTGGTGTTTATTGAGTACGGAGGGTGACACGGTTAAGCCTGCATTTTAGAAAAAAAACACTTTAAAGGCTGAATGGAGGATATGTTAAAGTAGGGGGAGACTTGAGTCAGGCAGGCCCACCAGCAGGATATTGCAATAGTACAGGTGTGAGGTGATGGGAGTCTACACTCGTGTGGTGGCAGTGTTAGAAGAGAGAAGGGGGCATATTCTAGAGATGTTGCAAAGGTGAAATTGATCGTCCTTGGCAACAGCTTGGGAATATGGAGGGTGATAGATAGTGAGGGGTCCAGGAGGATTCCTGAGTTGTCTAATCAGTAGTGGTGGTCATCAGAAGTGTAATCCCTGGCAGAAGAGAAGAAAGCCATTGAAGAAAAAAGGAGTGGCAGAGAGGAGCACGCCTAGGGACCCTAGCTGTGTAACCTACCCAACAGAAGTGCTACCTAGGTAGGGAGCACACTACTAAAATACAAATGATATTAGGTGCCTGCACTATCGGAGGCATGAATTTCCTTAGCTACAGATGTGCCTCACTCCTAGTATACTCTAAGTTAGCACCCAGTCTTCTCATAGTTGCTAAGTACATTTGGGGGAGAGTGCAACCCAGTTTTACTGAAGGGGAATATTTTATAGATACTATTCTTACTATATTATCTTAAGTGCTTTTTCTTTGACCTAGTTGTGACACCTGCTGACTATTAAAGTTGAGCCTGCTAGTGGAGGCTTGTGATCTATATGTTCTAGGTGTATAGCCCTAGAAAGTGCCTTTCAACCAGAGGATGGTTGCCCCTCTGATGGACCCAACCTGAAACCTATGATGACCAACTTGGGAGAGGATGCCCAGCCACATGCAAAAATAAGCAGATATAAAATTTATAGAAAACACTTTGCCTCTGGCAGGATTTGGCACCCAAACTGAGCCTTGTAGGTAGCTAAAGTAGAAGTGAAGAGAGAGAGCATTCCAGATCTGGGAGATAGCTTGGGCAAAGGAACACAAGCAGGGTATGAAATGTTCTGTATGGGGAACAGCAAATGGCCTAGTTTAGTTGGGATGTTTGGTGCATGAGCGGGAGGAACATACACCAGGTTTACAAAAGTAGGCTAGACCCTGAATTCGAAGGTCTTTAAATGCCACCTAGGATAAATATGTTTTATCTTAAAGACAATAGGAAACCATCAAAGCTTCTTGAGCAGGGGAGTAACACAGTCAGCTCCCTGCTTTGGAAATATCAATTTGGTAGCCATGTGGAAGAGATGGGAGAGAGAAGAGGCTTGATCCAGGGAGACCAATCAGGAGGCAATTGCAGTAGTCCTTATGAGAAATGGTAAGGGCTTAAGCTATGGTGGTGGCCATGGGATTGGAAAGAAGGAAATGGATGCAAGGGATGTTATACAGGTAGAATTCACAAGACTTGCCAAAGGTTTAGATATGGGGAGGAGGAAGAGGGAAAAATCAAGGATGAACCAGAGCTTTTGAACCTGAGTGAACAGAAGCGAAGGATGAGGGGTTGTATAAGGTAGGAAGATAACAAGCTCCATTTTGGACATGAGGTGTTTGAGATGGCTATGAGGCATACAGTTGGAGATATAGATAAGTAGTTAGTTGGTCATGCATGACTGGAACTTGGGACAGAAATGAGGGCCAGATATGTGGATTTGGGAGATGTCTGCAAAGAGATGAATGTTGAATTCAAGGGAACTGAGGAGGTTACCAAGAAAGCATAAAGAGAGGAGAGGGTCCAGGACAGAGCCCTATGGTACAGCTGCCTGCAGGGTGTGAGACCTGGGTGATGATCTAATAAAGAAAACTGAAGAGTGGTCAGCTAGGTGAGAGCAATGTCGAGAAAACCCAGAGAATAACTAGCAGGAAAGAGTAGTCACTGATGTAAGAAATTGAGTGGAAAGCAGTTGGACAAAAAAGCATTTCTTAAGCATTTACTATGTTCCAGGCACTGTTCTAAGCATTGGGGATACAAAGAAAGGAGAAAATAATGCCTACCCGCAAGGATCTTATATTCTAATGGGGGAGATAGCATGTAAATAATTAGGTACAGGTGAGATATCTGCATGCAAATAGAAGGTAATCTCAGAGAGAAGGCACAGAGGGCAGGGGTGAGGTGGTACAGCCTCCTGAAGAAAGTGGGCTTTGAGCTGAGTTTTGGAGAAAGCCAGGGAAGCTAAAAGGTGGAGGTGAAGAAGGAGAACATGTCAGTCATTGAGGGGGATAGCCAGTTTAAAGGCACAGAGAGAGAAGATGGAATGTTGTGTGCTAGTGTAAGAAGTCCTGCATAGCCGGATCACAGAGTGCATGGAGGGAAGTAAAGTTTAAGCCTGGAAAGACAACAAAAAGAAATCAGGCTGTGGAGGGTTTTAAATGCCAATTGCTCATATGATTGTATAAGGTGGGTTGCTCTTGTGTCTCGGCTGATGGCCTTTGGGACACTGCTCAGCTGGGATTCCAACTCAGCCACCCTGGACCCTAGTCTATCCCTGGAGATGCAATCAGCTTTAGATAGCTGTGTACCAAACAGGCCAGTAACCTCTGTCTGAATGACTTCACCACACTGTTGCGGAACTAAGTTCTTTGTCTTCCTGGAGACCCTGGCAATACCTTATTGGTCCTTTCAATGATCAGACTTCACCATTTTTTTTCCCCCAGACACAATTCAGCCAGGATTTGGGTGATCTCCTTATTAGGTCAACATTGTCTGGTCAGCTAAGTGAATTCGTGGTGATAGAACCTGGCCAGTCAGAGGAGTGTGGGGGACAGCATTGTCTTGATGGAATTTCCCCATTTGTCAAAGTGAATATTTGACCATTATAAGCACAGTAGGAGAAGAATGTATGTGATGAGTGATGAGTATTGCTAACCCATTTAACTTATCTGCCAAATACAAATCATTCTTAGAACTCTAATTGAGCAAAAAATAACTACATAAGCTAGTATAAGTATGAAAGAGAACTGGATTTAGAGTTAGAAAACTTCGATTCCAATCCCAACTCTTCTACTGACTACCTGTGTGACTCTGGACTATTGGCCTCGGTTTCCTCATCTATAAAATGAGGGGGTTGGACTCAGTGTTTTGAGAGCTCTTCCAGTTCCAAATACCATGGTCATTCTATATGCAAGATGATAATTCCAGGAGTGAGTAGCTGCATTGCATCTCTTCCAATAAGAAAAGGGGGAAAAATAGGTTTCAGTTGCAGCAAGAAAGATTTGGATTTGGTGCCAGAAAATGTTTTTTTGACATTTAGACCCTGACATGAGATCAGACTGCTTTACCTCCTTTTTGGCTGCTTCTCCCACCTCAGTAAGATTCCCTTCTGATCACTGCTCTCCTGACAAGTGAGTCCCGAGCCTGGATTGCCATTTCTTGAGAGGCCTGAGTCATTCTGTTCACTCCCAAATCAACTCACTCTCAGGGCTTCTCTGCCTCCCCACCAGCTGCCTGGCTCACCTTGTAATATTCTCCCCTGAATCATCTCCATTTCCCCTTTTGTTTTGTTTTCCTGTTAGAATGTAAATTCTTCAAGAGTAGGCACCATCTTATTTTCTTATATTTGACTCTCAAGTACTTAGTACAGTGTCTGGCACATAGAAAATACTTAATAAAAATCATCTATGTAAGGAAGGCTGAGCAATCTCATTCTTTGGAAATCTTTAAAAATGGGCTAGAGCCTCAAGATGGCTGGAATTATGAAGATGTGGTCCAGCCTGAAGGCAGCCCCATGATTTTATATTATCAGTGCAATAGATTTTAGGGCCATGAGATGTGGTCAATGCTGTTTGACAGCTTTGCACTGACAGGACTGACTGGTCCCATGTTTCCCTCAACAGATTCCTAATACAAGGTGAGGGCTTCTTCCTGCTCAGCCTCTGGCAACCTGCAGAAATCAGAGGAAACACAAACATGCCCAGCTCCCCACATTCCTCCACCCTTGAAGTACAAATTTATTTTTCTGAGTTGTATGCTTTGCTAAACGGAACTCTGTGTTCATTTCCCCCTAATGAAAAAATCCAGAGTATTTTGGAGTCTGACAGAGAGAACCCAATCCACTGTTTATTTAGTATCCTAATCACAAGCGTGTTTACAGGAAAATGCCCTCATCTGCTGCTAGCAGCTCCAGCCACTCAGCCATGTAAGAGTTGTCTTCAAAGTCAATTGCCTGTCATTTTGCTGATTTATGTTGAACAACTGCAAAGACCCCTCGAGGTATTTGCAGCTAGCTTGATGATTCCCGACTTATAAAGTGGCAGTGGGCAGAGTATTTCAGTTCAAATTCTCATCAAGACAGAATTTAAATCCCTGTTCCTGCTGCTCATATTTGCAATGTGAGCACTTTAGATAAGGAGAGGCTAAAATGCACTAAATGCTGGGGGAAAAACTAACCAGGATTTCTTAAAAAGGAAGTTGCACCCCAATCCATTTAAAAACCAGGTCTAAGGAAAAGAGCTCTAACATGTTTTAAAATCATGGTCAGGGAGGTGTTCTCCTTCCAACAGATACTAAAAGCCTGAGACTACTTTTGGCACAGGAGGTGTAGACAAGATATGGCTTGATTTAAGGAAAATTCCCCTGCCCTTAAATTAAGAAAAAAAAACCACATTTGAAATAGGTTTTATTGATGCTCTTGTCCTCCTCTTCAAAAAAAATCCATGTCGTTTTCATGATAGCCTCCTCCAGCCCCAGAACCCTCCCTTATAGCAAATAAGTACAATCAGTCAAAACAAATGGTTGGCTTTATCTCAAGAAGTATGCCTCACTCTGTACCTGCTGTCCATCACCTCTTTGCTGATAGGCAGGAGGGAAATTTCACCATTAAGACGCTGAAGTCATCATTGGATACTGCTCTGGGTGCAGTTATGAAGTTCTTCAATGATGAACTTCATTTTTCTTTACATTGCTCTGGCCACTGTGGGGATTGATCTGCTGATTCTGTTCACTTTGCTTTCTATCAGTTCTTTTTTTTTTAAGTTGTTTTATTCTAAACTTAAACACCAAATTAAATGAGTATTTCCACATACATAGTAGAACAAAAGAAAATGATAATACGTAAAGCTGAGTCTCTGTTACGTAGATCTTGCTTTTCTTTGTAAGTATGTAATAAATTCAATATGTAACTTTCAAAGTTAGTGGTTCCTTCTGGCCTTAATTCTGTTCTCTTCTGCAGATGGAAAAAAAATGCTTCAATGATTCTTCCCTTTCCTTTTCTTCCCTCCTTCCCTCCCTCCCTCCCTCCCTTCCTTCCTTCCTTCCGTTCCTCTTTCCTTATTGTTTTAAAGACTGAGTTTCCCTATCTAACTGAGGCTGGAAGTGTAGGACTCTTCATGGACTCAGTTCCATTCTGACTAGCACAGAAACTTTGACTTGTTCTGTTTCCAACTTGTGCTAGTTTGTTTCTCCTTAAAGGTTGATTTCAAGAGATGCCATGGAGGGAGAAATGGCAAAGTTTAGCAAATGATTGACTATATGGGGTGAGGGGAAAGTGAGGAGTCACAAGGATAACACCAAGATTATGAACCTAGGAGACTAGAAGAATGGTGGTATCTTCAACAGAAATATGGAAAGTAAGAGGAGAGGATTGTTAGGGACAGATAATGAGTTCTGTTTTGGACATCTTGAATGTGAGATGTATCTGGTACATCCAGTTTGAAATTTCCAATTAACAATTGTGATGTGGGATTGAAACTCAGGGGAGAGGAAGGCTGGATAAAAAAATCACTTTAAAAATTCTACATTGCAACAATTTAACAATGTTCCATGATTACTAACTTGCTTTTTTTCTTGTCCTAAGATTTGTTTTACACCATTTTTGTTTTCTCTTACCCTCACCTCCCTCCTCCTTGGAATCTTTCCTTGTAATAAAGAAAAACTTAGGACCACACTTGTAGGAACTTCAGAGGCCCTATAGGGTACCATCTTCATTTTACAGATGAGGAAACTGAGGCTCAGGGAGGTTAAGTAACTTGTCCAAGATGATGTAAATATTAGATTGAAGGAGTTAAAAAAAAGCCAACTGACATAGTTACCATGTCCAATAGTGTATACTTCATTTCACATCTGTAGATCTCCTATTGCTTCTGAGGTGAGGGAAGTGTGTTTTCTTATCAGTTAATTAAAATGCATCACAGATCATAGAACCATAGGTGTATGAATCTAGAGTTGGAAGGGAACTTAGAGATCACCTAGTCCAATCCCTTCTTATTGAAGACAATGAAACTGAGCCCCAAAGAAATGAAATGACTTGTCCAAGATCCCACAGTTAGTAGCAGGGCTAGAATTTGAACCAAGGTCCTTTGACTTCAAATCTGACATTCTGCTTGACTGCTTTTTAGTGTTGTTATTACCTAAAATAAAATAAAAACTGTCTACCTAAGATCATTTTAATCACTATATACATTGTTCTCTTGTTTCTGCTTTCTTAACTGCATCAGTTCATACAAATCTTTCCATGTTTTTCTGAATCCCTTATATTAGGCATTTCTTAAACCACAGTAATCATCCATTCCATTTATAAACCCATAATATGTGCAGCAGTTACCCAGTCAATGGGCACCCATTTTGTTCCCATTTTCTTGCTAGCCCAGAGAGCACTAATCTTTTAAAGAAGGAGGAGGCTATAGTCTCATTATACTCTTCCTTGGTCACAATATGGCTGAAATATTGTTTTCAGTTCTGAATAGCAGAGAGGGGTGTTGGCTAGCTAGCACATCTAGAAAAGGGCAAACAGGATGTTAACTATGTCATACGGGGACTGATCAAATGAATTCCAGACGTTTAGTTTGGAGAAAAGAAGATTTAGACAGGATATCACAGCTATTTTCAGGCATTCAAAAGGTTGTCATTGAATGATTCCCAGAGGCCAGAACTAGGACCAATTGGTGGAAGTTACAAAAAGGCACATTTTGATCACTGTAAGGAAGTAGCTATCTCATGAGCTAGCAAGTTCACAGAAATCTCAGAACCTCACCAAATAACCTCAAGGGTCTACTAATCAACACCCTACCTGCACAGGAATTGTCTTTATAACTTACTATTCTGTTTCCTAGGGGTAACTTTAGTGGGTGGTTATTCCAACTAACAGTATAGCTAATGAGCCCCTATCAGTGTATTTACTATTAACAAAACAACTACTAACATTCAATTAATCTTAACCAAAATATTTGCTGAAAATTCAGAGCAAACACATAAATATTTATTTAATATTCCATCCATAAACTTAAATCACATTATCCCATCAATGAACAATATCTTTGGAGAGAGTGAGTGCACATTTAAACATCCTTGACAATTGCTCATCTAGCCTCCAATGGAAGGCCTCTGGTGGTGAGAAATTCATTACCTGCTGAAGCATTCCATGCTACCTTTGGGAAGTTCTAATAAGAAGTTTTTTTTTCCTCTTCATACATTGTTACTATATCTGCTTCTTTGCAACTTCTACCCATTACTCCTAGTTACATCTTCTCAGTCCAAACACAATAAGTCTAAAAACTCTTCTACATGGCAACCTTTCAAATATTTGAAGAAACCATTCATGTCACCCCTAAGATTTCTTCAGGAGAAACAACACCAGTTTCTTTAACTGTGCATAGTCTCTAGTTGTCTTGTCACCTTGGTTATCTTCCTTTGCATGCTGATGTGTTACATCCAGAATTGAACATAATAATACAGATAATATCTAAACAGGGCAGGGTACAACTAAACTCTCATCTCCCTTCTTCTGGTCACTAGGAGTCTCTTCCTCATGGAGGAGAGTGTTTAGCTAGTCTTCAGAAGAGCCTGCTGTGAGCTCATATTACCTAATTTTCCTTTCCCCTACCTGCAACACATACAAACACATCCCTCCAATAATTTTGAAAAAAAAACTAGATAGGAGGAAACTTTTAATTAATAGATGATACCAGATTCACTAGAAGTGTTCAGGCAAAGGCTGAACAGATATTTTTCTGTCAGTCAACAAGCATTCATTAAGTGTTATATTAAGCACTGGGAATACAAAGAAAGGCAAAAACATGGTTCCCTCCCTCAAGGAGTTCACATTCTAATAGTGTGGCAATAACTAGGTACTTATAAGATATAGAGTATAAATGGATGATCATTTTAGAAGGCAGGGATTTGGGGGACTAAGAAAGGACTCCTGAGACTATGGTGGAACTAGAGCTGAGGCTTTATAGAAATCCAGGGAATCCAAAAGGCTGAGGTGAGGAGGAGAACATTTCAGGCATGGGAGATAGCCAGTGCAAATATAGGGTCAGGAGATGATGAATCATGTATGAAGAGCAACAAGAAGACCAGGGAAGATGGATCCTAAAGTGTCTGGATGGGGCAAGGGATAAAGAGAAAGGAGACTGGAAAGGTAGGAAGGGGCCAGGTTATGTAGGGCTGTAAAGGCCAAACAGATTGATCCTGGAGGTACTAGCAAGCTACAGGAATTTATTGAACTCAGAGTGTGACACGATCCAAACCTAAACTTTGGGAAAATTACTTTGACAGTTGAATAGAAGATGGATTAGATTGGTGAAAGACTTAAGACAGGGAGGCATTTTTGGAGTGTCATAGAGGGGTCTGGAATAGATGACTTCTAAAGTCCCTTCCAGACTTAGGATTCTCATCCTAAATACTAGGCATTCTGTCCTGCCAAGTCTCACTGAATGGCCTCCTATCATTGAGTCATCCAAATGACACAGCAGGTGCTACATCTTTAGGTGCCAGGTTCCCCACAGGGGCCAACCCCAGACCTTGAGCACTTGGAATGGCATAGATCCATTCACTTGTTTGTACCCTGAGCCTCAGATTAGAGGGGAAAGGTAAAGTCACTCAGGTCATCTTAGAGTTGGAAGGAACCTCAGGGAAATCTAGTCCAACACACACTTGAGTCAAGCAGGGTTAATTAGGCTTCTTGGATAGGTAGATCAATTTTCAGTTGTATTTTGAGGGGGTGATGGATTTTGAAGGAGTAATGACTAATGAGAAGTCAAGAAGAAAGCATTTTGGGAGGGGAAAATCACACAGGCAAAAGGAATGTGTAATATCATGCAAAGAACACCAAACTTGGGGTCAAAAGCCCTGTTTCAAATCCTGACTCTATCCCTGAAGAGTTTTGTGACCTTGGCTAAGCATTTGACCTTTCTGGGCTTCAGTTTCCTCATTTGTTACATGTAGGTGTTGACCTAGACCAGGGATTCTTAACCTGGGGTTTGTGAACTCGTTCTTAAATATTTTGATAACTGCATTTCCATATAATTGGTTTTGTTTATAATCCTATGTATATTATTTTATGCATTCAGAAAGGTTATTCTGAGAAGGAATTCACAGATTGCCAAAGGGGTCCATGAGGCAAAAAAGGTTAAGAACCCCTGATGTAGATGCCCTCTAAGATGCCTTCCAACTCTGGAATGTGGTATCATATATTTAAAACTGCAAAGGACCTCAGTTTAGGTGGCATATTGGATAGAACACTGGACTTAGAAGAGTCAAGAAGATGAGTCCAAATGCAGCCTCAGACAATTCCTAGTCATGTGATTCTAGGCAAGGCACTTAACCCTTGCCTGCCTCAGTTTCCTCCTCTGTCAGATGACGATAATAATAGTACCCACCTCTCAGGTTTGTTGTGAGGCTCAAATGAGATATTTATAAAGTACTTTGCTTTATAGCCTTAAATTCGATATAAAGGCTAGCTATTATTGTTATTATTATTATTATTTATAAGCCCATCCTCCTCATTTTACAGATGAAGAGACTGAGGGAAGAAGGGAGAAGTAAGTTGCCCCAAATCATTTAAGTAGTAAGTAGAAGAGTCAGGACTTTACCCCACTCCTTCCAGTGCCAGATCTATACTCTTTCCACTGGACATCCTAAAAAAATTAAAAAAAAAAGTATGTTTAGTAGACAGCAAACAGATCAGAGTGGAACAACAGAAATTGTTTTTCTCTTTTAAGGATCCATTTCTTTCAAAAGTGAATTTTCGTTTGTTATTACTCACATCTACAATCTATCCCTTTCCCAGCTCCCAGTTCAAGTTTATAATTTTCTGTTGGTGGCAGATTTTCTTCCTTTCCTTTTCCTTCTGCATAGTCTGGTACTCTACAAAGGAGGCCAGCCTCTTTGCTCCAACTAGTTAGCTTCTGTGACACCAGTATGGAGGCCCACGCACCTACATAAGATCCCTGACTTAAGCAAGCCTAGCTTTCTCTGTAGGTGAAGCATAATGTCCCAGGGAGAGGTCCTTTGATACAAGTGGTATTTGGAATCTATAAAGCACAGAGTGCTGGCTGGAGTCCTGATGGTTAAGATGTACAGTCTACCCAGGATTTACAGGGTGCTTGGCTTTTGTCCTCAGCAGGTGCATTTAAGTGAGCACATGCTCAGGATGACAATACGAACCAGAGAGGTAATGTCAGACACTGAAGCTGGGCTTCTCCCACTGGTGCAGAGTATTATTGCTGACAGCATGTGTTACAAAGAATGGGGAATGGAGGGGGGAGAAAGAAGTGAGTAGCAGACAAGCTGTGATGAGGGTGAAACCATTCACCTTCAATGTCACCAATACCATTGCACTTTGGGTCAATCAGTATAAAGGGGTAAGAGGAAGGATCAAAGATAGAAAGAACCAGAGTGAGAATTGACTTAGGGAGACCGGACAGAAGGAGATTGTCAGAAGGGGGAGGGGAGAGTTGAAAATTAAAAAAAAAAAACCAAAAAACAAAAACCAACTTCTGAGAAAAGCTGCAGAGAATTAAAAAGAAGATATTTCACAAGGGGAAAATCATTACATCAAACAAGGCAGTTGTTTAATTTTTCTGTAAAGGGAAAGGAGCCCACAAGACAGCTCTTGAGGTTGAAAATGGATTGCTAGAGGCTAGCTTCTATTCAGTTTCTTTCCTCTCTCCTTTCCCAGTCTCCATTTCTTTCCCCTCTCCTCCCCTCCTTCCTTTCTAAGTTTGTATGCAGAACCTGATGGATAGGGCAATGTATGTAAGACCAGGGCTGACTCCCCAGGGGGAAAGCCAGCATGGTTATAGCAGAGTTATTCAATGATGTAAGTATATGGTCTTGGGGGATGAAGGGTGGTGGCTGAGGGGAGGAGGGGCCCCCACAACTCCCATTTATACTGCAAAACAGATGGCTCTGCACTTACTGCTGTACAGCTGCTCACTCTGGTCGAGGGAATGGGGGGGTGGGGGTAGGCAATCACCTAGGGGACTGAGCTCAGCAGCCATGGCGGCGGCGGCCGCTGCAGCAGCCGCAGCAGCCCCAACTGTCCAATGCTAAAATAAATCCCAAGCAAACCAAATCAGCTTTAAAAAAAGAAGAAAGTTTTTCTAAGCCCAAAGGGAAGATGGCGTCTTGTGCATGCTTTAAATCCTTAGCATTGCTTTTTCTACTCTCTGCAGTTTTGTTTCAACTTGAATGCTGCAAAGTCCTAGTAGTAATTAAAAATAAAAGAAAACATGTGGTGAAGGGGAAGGGAAAGGAAGGGAGAAGAAGAATGGAAGAAAAATGGAAAGGATAATTTAAAAGGGGAGGGAAAGAGTAAGAGAAAGGGGGAGGGAGAGGAAAAGAGGAGAGCAAAGGGAAAAGGAAGGGTAGCCCAACACTGGGGAAATAGTGGAATAGGATGTCTGGCTTAGCCAAATGGTTGGTCTTGTTTTATGATGTGATAGGAAATCTTTGGTGTCCTGGATCTGTTTCTGGTTTGAAATTTCTTATTCCTTATCCACAAGTTTTTAGGGCTCCTATCAGGTCTAATGTGGAAACTACAGCATCTTCAAAAAGTCTTAAGACACTTTAAGCTACCAAAGCTCAAAACTTAAGACTTTTGGGATACCAGGTCTCCAATTTGATGTTTGGTCAGAACTGTTCCTTGGGCTAAGGAATCTCTGTTGAGAGGAGCAATTCTATTGTTCACGTGTCAAGGCATTCAGAAAGAATCATTGACTCTAGAGTCCCAAGGGATCTAGTCTAACCCTCTTATTTACAGGAGAGGAAACTGAGGCCCAGAAAGGTTAAGGAGTTTTTCCAAGGTCATACAGGCTACAAGTGACAGAATTGACTCTAAACCACTTTGCATCATGCCAATAGACAGCTCAGTGGAAGTGATCGTGAATTTGGGGAGACATTTAGCTTTGTAGCTACAGTAATGGTCTGGCAGATACTATCATGAGAATGTGTTTCCAGGGTGGATGTGACATGCAAAGTGGTCAGTTCACTTCTCCCCTTCTACATAAGGAGTTGACAATTTTTTCTATGGTGTGTTAATTTGGTTAAATGGTTGGAGCAGACCCTACCACCTAAATTAACACTTCTCTGCTTATGTAACCATAATTTTCTTGTTCAATAAATCATTAAATCTCTTTGCCAAGAGAGCCTTTAAGGAGTTCTTAGCTAGGTTTGATCTAATGTTGACAAGAGTGGTTCTCTATAGTGGAAAGAACTCTGGATTGGTAGTCAGAGGACACAGGTTTGAATTTACTTGCCTTGGGCCTCAATTTCCTCATCTATAAAATGAGGATATTGGAGGAGATGAGCTCTGAAATTCTTTCAGTTCTGGGTTTGTTGTCCTATGGACCTCTAAAGTGCCTTCTAGTTTTTAATCTATGAGCTTATGATCCCCTTGAATAGTCAATAGAGCTGATTTTGTCCTTTCTTGGAGTGGTAAGCAGAGCCATTGATAGCTGGAAGCCAGGGGACCCTACCCATGGAGATGTGGTGGTGCAAAAAATCCCCAGATGTGGTTAGGGATGTTGCTGTTATTAAAATGCACACAGCAGGAATAGGATCTGTGTGTTGACTCAGTGGTCCGAAAGCACAAATAAGAGCTAAAGGATGATGTCTGGGCATTGAAGCAAAATTGTCCTGCTGAAATACTTGGCCTTTCGAAGAAGGAGGGAGATAGTCAGTTTGTGTAGCACAGGCTGTTAGTGACAGAGTGGACTCCAGACTACTTTGCATCATGCCAATAGAAAGGTAGCTCAGTGGAGGTGATCATGGATTTTGGGAAACATTTGGCTTTGTATCTGCAGTAGTGGTCAGGCAGACATCTTCATGAGGATGTATTTTCAAGGAAAATACATAGTCTGGAGGAGTGACCTTTTACAAGTTGTGTGTTGCAAGTTGTGTTTACAAGCTGTCTGGATGATATTTGTGCTGTGCGTCCCCAGTCTGCTAGACTGAAAGGGTATTTGGATCACACCTGTGTTGCTTGGAACTTTTCACATCTCCACTATCTCCCCAAATGATATTTTTAGGATTATTCAGCTGATATAATTCAGGTTATTGCAGGATCCCTTCTCTCAGCTCCTTGGTGAGTTGCTTTGTCTAACTCTAGCTCCCTTGCTAACATGGTGATAAGACCTACGGTCATTTCAAATGGAGCCTTCAATTGACTGAGTTTCCTATGTGCCCCACCTGAACTATTTCCCCATTAAAACTAACCAGCATTATCACAGGGATCATAGATGTAGAACTAGTACCTCAGAGGCCATTTAATGCAACCTCTTTACGGATGTTGAAATTGAGGCTCAGGTAGGTTATCTGGTTTTCCCAAGGTTACACAGATAATAATCATCCTAGCTGGAATATGAACCTAGGTCTTCTACTGTAGGGCAGGGCTTTTCTTGCTCTATCTTGTAGCCAGGCTCCAGTGGAATAAGTTTAAATTTTGGTCTATTACCCCTCCCCTCAAAACAAACAAACCGAAAACCAAACACAGTACACCACCCAATTTGTCAGAAAGCCTTCTGATTTGCCCCACCCCCCTTCAGCTGATTGCTCTTGAAAATCACCCTCCCCATGAGCCTTAGGGCCCTTACTGTTTCTTTGACCCTCTTGCACTGGTGTCTTTACGCTCAAGCATTCACATTTTCAGAGTTTACATCAACACTTTTCTCCAAATGGAGGTACCCTGCGATCTAAAGCTGACCTTTGTTCTCTGAAGCCAGTAATTAGGTCCAAAATGAAGGGGCAGCCACTTTCTTTGAGGACAAGTGGCCCAAAGTCCCCAACCAGCACATGTTAGCCAGAGTCAAATGCTTCTTATTCAAGGACTTGAGTCTAAATTCTTTGTGCAGGGCTGCTTCCATTTCAAAGGCTATATCCCTGACTCCCGTGAGTCATTCCTGAAGCAAACAGAAGTCTCCATGGTGACTGATTTGAGTGGGCTGGAAACCAGATAGGAAAGCCAACATTTTTTCCAACTCCAAACATTTCTCTAGCCTCTTATTTTTTATTTTTTTTAATGCAGACAAATGTTAGACTTTTTAGCTTTTAAAAAAAATGACAAATGGGAAGTCCCTCAGCCCCTTTATCATTTTATAGAAACCTCTCTCTGCATAAACTCCAGTCTCTATTTGCCTCAGCTGGAGTAATTGGAAAATGACTATGCATTTCCATGTATTTTCAATTGGGGTCTGGTTGATTTGTTTTCTGTCAATGAAAATCCTCCAAGGATAAATTGATGTAATCTGGAACAGACACACCCATGAAAGGATTTCTAAGGGTGGAAAACTTTCCTTGTCTCCCACTGCCTTCAGTAAATAAATACTGCTAAAGAACTGGCCTCCTGGTAGTCTGTAAATCTTTTCCAAATGTAGTAGTGTGGTATGTACTGATATGATTTCCGTTGCTTTGTACATGTTTCAGTAAGTTCTCCAGTCTTCAATCATGGTCAGGGACTGTTTCCAGCCTGATTTAGAAAAAGCATTGCCAGAAGGATATTGTCATTTGAAAGATGGATCTTTGTTTCTGGGAGCAGCTTCAGTGTCATTAAATGTACTCTGTCATTTCCCAAAGGTAATACATTCAGTTTTCCTCCTATTCAACTCTGTGCTCAGTTCATTTTCCATCTGCAATGTCTGTACAAGATGTATATTATACTAGGTTATGGGTTTGTGGCTTGTCTATCCAGCTACATATCATAATTTGGACTATTGATATTCTTCATCCACTTGTTTTTTCCTGTGTGGATAGTTAGGTCCAACTCTTTTTCACTAGTAAGTTAAGGAAAGTTAAGATCATAAATTTGAAGCTGGAAGGGACCTTAGAGGTCATTTATTCCAACCACTTAAATTTTTACAGATGAGGCAAACGAGGCTCAGAAAGTTTAAGTAACTTGTCCAAGGTGATACAATTAGTAAGAGGCAGAAGATTTTGGATCCAGTTATCTGACAAAACCAGTGTTTTTTCCACTGCCCTTCAAATGAGCATTGTTGTTAATATTCTGTTTACTATAGTGTAAAGTTGAGGAATAGTTCAAGGTATTTCTTTGATCTAATACATTCCTGAAATTTGAAATAAAGAGTGTTTTGAGGTGAATAGGACACACATTTACAAACGGTTTTGCCTGAAATCATTTGTACAAATGTGTATGCTTGGGTCCAGGAATCCCTTTCTCCAACTATATAGCGTTCAAATAAAGATGCAACTATACCAACCTGTGCTTCCCATTGCAGTTATAGTCACATCACTGTTCAGAGCCTCTGGAAGGGGAAAGGGGAGGCATAGCTGAAGGTCTTTTTGCCAGCTTTGCTAACCTGTGCCCTCGAACAAAGGACAGACTCTCAAGGGATGGAAAGATCACATGGAGGTTTGCCCAGCAAAAGAGAGGTATGTGGGAGGGATTCTCCAAATAGCTTAGGAGAAATTAACAGCTGAAAAAGACAGAAGCTAAATTTTTTATAAAAAAGGAAATTTAGACTGACAACATTGAATTTGCAGACACACTGGTCTGTTAGTGAAATTGGAAGCACATATTTTAATATGTATGCAGGCATCACGTGGATTTAGATTTTCAAGTGGCAGGTTTGCAATAGTTTGCCTCTCCTCCTCCCCATCCCCTTGATTTAACTATTTTAAAGCAACTATCCCTTTACTAACATGGAGTTTGTGTGTGAGGGGAAAGTGGGAGTAGGGAGAGTGCACCTTATAGAGCATGTAAGTCAGAGAGAATTGAATTGTTTCTAACTTGGCTATATTCTGCATGGGAGAAGTTTGGATCACTTTCCTAAAGTTGGGGATGGGCCAAGCTCTTCCTATCTTAGTCAGATTATATAAATTTGTTTAAGCCACATCACCTAACTTACTTTATTCTAAGCATATTTCTTTCAGGCTCTTGAAGATTTAAAGTATACCCCCCCCCCCTTTTTAAATTAGCAACAGAAAAGAAGAATTAGGAAAAAATTTTTGGTAACTCCCTATTGCTTTTAGGATAAAACACAAAAATTTCAGCTTGGCATTGGAAGCGTTTCCCAGTCTGGTTCCTACCTCCCCTTTCAGCCTTATTGCATATTCTTCTTCCCACACTCTTCATCCTAGCCAAACTGGCTTACTAAGAGTTCCTAAGACTTGACATTCCATCTCCCTCCTGTCAACTCCTTGCTTCTGGATGGGTGGGTCCCTTATAATGGGAGTGTACTCCCTATTCATCTCTGTTATGTCCCATTCCTAGCTTCCTTCAAAGCATGGCTTAAGTACTCTCTCCTGCCCAGGCTTTTCCCAATTGTCCCAGTTGTCAGTCTTCTTTTCCTCCTCAAATTACATTGTATTTACTTAGTGTACATTTTCTATTTATTTAAGTGTATGCAAGTTGTATTCCATCTCCCACCCCCAATAAAATGTAAGCTTCTTGAGGGCAAGGACTGTTTATATCCTAAGTCTTAGCACATAGTAGGAATTTAATATATGAGTTTACTGAATTGAATTGATGAATTGGAAAAAGAGGTACTACATACCAATTAAATGCTTGTAGCACATGCTTTGGACGTCCTCTCCCAACCCCCACTGGTATTGATGGGTTGGGATAGATAACAGAGCCTAGTTGTTATATCTCCCCCTCAGGATCCTAGGGGATAGGTGGAAGGAGAAGAAGGCTGAGGCAAATGCACTCTCCTCCATCTCCAAGTGATTCCTTCTCAGGGGCCTGACTAAAGATTTTTCTGTGCTGCCAGAGCCTCAAATCCCTAAGTTTGGAACTATTTTCTTTTTTATTGATGGTCCACAGAGAGTGACTCAATTCCCTCAACCAATCTGCACAAACTGTGCAACATTGCTCCAGATCATCCAGTAGCTTTCAAATACTTATAAATTGGTTAAGGATTTTTTTTTTTATTTAGTCATAAGCCTATGATTGATTGATTCAATAGAGAAGTGTTCTCATCTTATTATGAGGGCATCTTGACATTTATTGTAACTGGGATGGAATCAACTGACTCAATGATTCCCATCCTTTTTCTACCTACAGATTACTTTAGAGAGCTAGGAAAAAATACTAGCAAAATTCATCTGGAGGTACAAAAGGTCAAGATTCTCAAGGGAAATAGTGAAAAAAAGTGGGAAAGAAGGTAACTTAGAAGTGCCAGATCTCAAACTGTACTAAAAAGCAATGCATCACTAAGATTACTTCTCCGGCTAAAACAAAGAAAGTTCTGTCAGTGGATCGTAACAGACATACAACATATATAGAAGTAAACAAACTTATACATATATACAAACAAACTATATACATATACAGAAGTAAATGAACAGCATCCAAATATGTTCTACATCTGGTACATTGAGATCTCAAGGGTTCAGATAAATAT
The DNA here is from genome assembly GCF_900497805.2 of Vombatus ursinus. NCBI lineage: Eukaryota > Metazoa > Chordata > Mammalia > Diprotodontia > Vombatidae > Vombatus > Vombatus ursinus. Next base: position 9,356,599 of record NW_020954591.1, on the reverse strand, counting down.
TTGGTTTAATCAAAATGTATTCAGGTACCCTCAAACAAAAGCAGTTCCCAGGGTAGTTAAAAGCAGTTCGGAAAGATTAAAAACAGGTAAAATCTGTCAGGAAGGGTAAAAGCAATTGGGCAAGAGGTTCTCTGTGGTCTTAGGAGCTCTTTGCCAAAGTCCTAAAAACTGTTTTTATACTCTTCTTACCCAAGGATCCCTCTGCTGCATCCAAGATCAATCCACTTGGGAACAAAATTAATCCAAACTGCTCCAGCTGTGTATCCCCTGTTTTTTTTTTTTTTTCTTTTCAATAGACTTGGATGTAATGTTGCAGGGATATGAGGGATTAACTCACACTTCACTAGTTTCACCAGTATCCTGGCCCTTAACACATAGCAACATAGAAATTGATAAACCCAGTCATGGTAACTACTGAGGTAAAGACTCACTATTTAACAATAACTGCTGGGCAAACTTGAAAGGAGTCTGGAAGAAATTAGCTTTAGAACAGCAACTCATACCACATCTCCCAATAAGCTCTAAATGGATGCATGACCTAGATATAAAAGCTCACATCTCAAACAAATTAGAGGAGCAACAAGAAAATACCTTTAGGAAAGAGTTCATGACAAGGCAAGAGAGAATCAGAGGATAAAATTAACAATATTGATTATATAAAATTGAAAAACTTTTGCGCAAAATCAATGTAGTTAAAATTATTAGGGAAACAACTAATTGTGAAAAAAACAAATCTTGCATTGTTTCTCTTATAAAGGTTTAGAGTATGAGATATATAAGGAAGGGATTCAAATATATAAGAACAATAACCATTCCTTAGTAGTTAAATGGTCAGAGGATATTAACAAGCAGTCCTCAAATCCAAGCAATATGGAACAATGCTTCAGACCACTAATAATTAGATAAATGAAAATTTAAACAGCTATGATGTCCTTATGAGATTGGCAAGGATGAAAAAAAAAGAAAATAACAATTGTTGGAGGGCCTGAGAGAAGGCAGGCATACTGATGCTGTTGGTGGAGCTATAAACTGATCCAGCCATTCTAGAAAGTAATTTGGAACAATGTCCAAAAGTCACTCAAGTAGGAAGTAACCCAGCAATACCACTACTTGGCCTAGATCTGAAAGACATAAAAGAATAAGGAAAAAGGCTCCTATATACAAAAATATTTGCAGGAGCTCTTTTTATTGTAGCAAAGAACTGGGAATAAAGGGATTGCCCAGCAATTGAGACTGGCTGAACAAATTACAGTAAATTAATGTAATGAAATATTATTATGCTGTAAGGAATGACAAAAGAGACAGAAACCTGGGGAGACTTGTATGAGCTGATGAAGAGTGAAGTGAGAAGAGCACAATTTATATAGTAACAACAACATTGTAAAGAAAAACAACTTTGAAAGACTTGAGAACTCTGATTAATGCAAAGACTAATGCATAACTCCAGAGAACCCATGATGAAGCATGCTACCTGCCCCTTAACAGAGGGATACTGGAATCAAAGTGCTTAAGGAGATGTATATTTTTTTGATATGACAAATGTGTGTATTTGCTTTGCTTGACTATGATTATTTGTTACAAATATTGTATTTTTATTTCTTTATGGGTGGGGGGTGGGGATAGCAATAATGTTGCCAAAAGAGAAAAGAAAGAAAAGAGAATCATTTAAAATAATACACAGAAGACAGAAGGAAATTCAAAGGAAAAAAAAACCGAATAAGGACAGTTTTAAAAGTAACATCAAATTGATTACATACTTTAAAAAAAAGCGACCTATGTATAATAGAGATTCACAATTTCACAGCTAAGCAATCTTCTTTTATGCTTTAATTTGCATATGGAATTTTTTGGGGGGGAGGTGTTTATTAAATTCAGAATAAAAAAGAACATTTAAAGAAAAAGAGAGAGAGGCACTCTGGTCAGCTTCAAGTGTAACATATGCATTAAGAAAAGTCAAAAGAGAACATTTTCTGTGGAGACAGTCTACCAATCAAAATAGATTGCTGAACATAATCAAATTTAAAATGGGACAGAGCTTTGTAAGTCTTGAAAATTGAGAGGCATGACCATAAGACCCTTCATCTTTATGTTGTAATAAAACCCAGTAACATGAGAGCATCAGTCAATTTAATGAGACATCACTAAAAGAAAGGAGCCTATGCTTCACCCCTAAGTGTACCCTATAGACAAATATTCTAGCTGCAGAGTTGAAAGGGTAATTTTTAAATGCCTCTCATTCCTACCTTTCCTCCCCCACCTCCATTTTACCTCTTTCCCCACATACAAGTGCTATGAGGAATTTTCATGCATATAAATAGGTGATTGTGTCCCCCCAATTTCATATGTTAATAACCTCACAAACATTTATTAAGTGCCTACTCTGTGGACTGTGGAAAGTGTTATGGATACAGAAACAAAAGGAAACAGTACCTATCCTCAAGGAGTTTATTTATGCCACACTTTGGTAATGTAATATTTTCACATATCTGATCTCACTTGATCCTCACAAAACTCTTGGATGTAGGTATGATAGATGATGAGGTAATTGAGGTTTAAGAAATTAAAGCATTGTCCTGGGTTTGAGATTCTAATTTCAGAGGTCAGAGAGGTGATCAATTTCTTCTGTTCATTACCCAACATTTAGCAGCAAATGCTCTCTAAATGGCAGGTTAAAAGAAGTATTACTCCCACATCATGAAAAAGGCAAAAACAGAGCCTAATACATAACATATATTTTATTTTTTTTACATTTAATTTTTATTTTATCTTTTCTCAATTACATATAAACAAAAAATTTTTAATGTATTTTTTTAAGAGTTTAAGATCCAAATTCTTTCCCTCCCTCCCCTCCTCCCTCCTTAAGAAAGCAGCAATTTGAGTAGTCATGCAAATCATTTCCATATCAACCATGTTGCAAAAGAAAACGCAGACCAAAATGCCCCAAGAATAATAAAGAAAGTTAAAAAAAAGTATGCTTCAGGGGCAGCTAGGTAGCGCAATGGATAGAACTCTGGCCTTGGAGTCAGGAAGACCTGAGTTCAAATCCAGCCTCAGACACTTGACGCTTACTAGCTGTGTGACCCTGGGCAAATCACTTAACCCTCATTACCTCATCAAAAAAAAAAAGTATGCTTCAATCTGCATTCAGACTCCATCAATTCTTTCTCTGGAAGTGTATAGCATTTGTCATCATACGTCCTGCAGAGTCATAATATATTTTCAAGTGAGGTTTATTGAAAAACATAGCAAAGATAGAGAAGGCTGCTGGAGCATGACTGCCTCCAAGGCTCCTCCTCAGTCTTTGCTGAATCTCAGAGTTGCATCAGCTCCCATGTCTACAGAGAGCTGGCAGCAGTGAAAACTTTGACTACAGTGATCTCGAGCAATGGTGCCAACTTTGTCAGAGTGTCATTTGAGATTGAGTTGTTTTTGTGGAGCAAGAGAAAAAGCCTAACATTTTTACCTTCAATCTGGCCTTGAAAGTTTCAGGAGTGCTGCCTGGCCAGGCTACACATTTAGCTAAACTCAAGTTTGGTCTTTTTGAACTCATGATTGATCTTCTTGGTGATTTGGCTTTGGCACATATTTATCTGTGCCCCTCCCTTCCCCCATGGTTTTAGACACAGGTGGTTGTTTTCTGGGTAAGAAGGCTGTACTGCTCAGTTCCTCCTAATAAGCCTAAGTTTGGATCACATTTAGTAACCTTTGAGGATGACTGTTACCTCAAGGAGGGCAGCCTTTCCATTACAGATGCTAATAATTATCCCATAATGATGATGATGATGATGATGACAGTAATAATAATAGTGATTTAAGGTTTATAAAGCAGTATATATACATATATATATATATATACACCCACATACATATGCATATATGTGGGTATGTATATATAATGAGGTAACTGAAGTTTAAAAAATTAAATTAGAAAAAAGAAAAAAAAATCTTTCACTCTTGGGGCAGCTAGGTGGTGCAGTGGATAGAGCACCAGCCCTGCAGTCAGGAGGACCTGAGTTCAAATCTAATCTCAGACTGAACACTCAACACTTACTAGCTGTGTGACCCTGGGCAAGTCACTTAACCCCAATTGCCTAAAAATAAAAAATAAATTAAAAAAATTAAATCAGTATCCTAGATTTGAGAGTCTCATTTCAGAGATTAAAAAATTATATATGTACATATATATACATATGTATGCATATAGCTACACACATGCACATGAATATAGACAAATGTATATACACACACATACATGCATATATATACACACATGTGTACATTATCTTATATGATCCTCACAGCAGTTCTGTGAGTTGGATATTATCATTTTTACAAATGGGGCAACTGAGACTGAGAGGGGTGTAGTATCTTGTCCAAGGTCACATAGCTAGTAAGTGCCTGAGACACAATTCCAACTTGGGTCTTCCTGACTCCAAGTTCAGGGCTCAAGGCATTATGGTACCTGTAAATGAATCTAATCCTTTCCAGCAGCTGTACTTCTCCATGCAGAAATGCATACATCAGTGGTACTGTGGGCCATGCAGCCACAGCCACACAAGCACTGATCAATAAAAAGATCATCCAGAACAGTGACAGTTTCCAAGGTAGCAGAGCCAGTGAGCTGTGAAACCTAAAATGAACTTCTAATTCCCAATCCTATGCTCATATATGAAACTAACACTCCTGTAAAGATAGGCCTGTGAATAATTGAGTTAATTAGGGCATCTATTTAAAAATATGCCTATTTTATGCTAATTTTTAAAATGATTGTTTTCAATTGATTTAATTAGTTATTAACTCAGGTAAAGTGTTGCTTATTGTTCATTTTAATTCACTTCATTTGTCTGTAAAACCCAGAATCAAGCTCTTGTTTACATATAAGCAGCTGCTGTAAGTTCTGGGCAAGGGAGGCATGGATGGATTGGACATAGCTTCAGCATAGCCACCCAAGATCAGAAGAGCATTGATAGGTTATAGCAAGGCAGAATTGGAGAGGCAGAATTCTGGACTTGGAGTCCAGTAGACCTATGTTTGAATCTTGCCATAGGCACTTATCACCTGGGTGACCCTGGATAGGCGACTTAACCTTTTCAGAACTCAGCTTCCTTATATGTAAAATGAGAGGATTGAACTTAATCACCTTTAACATCCCTTGTAGCTCTAAATTTATGAGCCTGTGAGGGTCAGACTGGAAACCATCATACCAAGATTATCCAACCAAAAGCCTAGTATGTGATTTTTTTTTTTTAGCAGGAATAGAGAAGAAATATTGGGAAACCGGAGCTGGGGTCGGATGGGGAGAGAACAACTGTGCAGGAACCAAGAGTGGTTGGAGCCCTCCAATACTGGTCAGCTGAATTTGCATGCTCAGTGTTCAGTCCTTTTGTGCAGGCACTCTCCACTCCACCTTCTGCTTCTGCTAGTCCTTTCACCCGTGCTTATACACTAGACTCCAACCCTCTGATCGTTACATGACTTCGTCGGTATGAATGTTACCTCCCCGTGTACAGATTGCCACTCACCCTCTTATCCTATATGATTCTTGTCCATATTTTTCTGTAAATTCTCCTTGGGAAACGCACCCAGTTTCTTCCATGCTTTTAATAACTTGTAGACACCAGTGCATTGAGACCTTCCCACCTGCTATCTCTAACTATTCTGCATGACTGTCCTATTTCCTTTTCAAACAGCAGATCAATCATGAAGCACTAATTAAGTGCTCATTCTGCTGAGAATGGGGGTACGGAGGCTAAAGAGAGACAGTTCTTGTCCTCAAAGAGCTCACATTCTCTAGGAGACAACTTATGTACATATAACTATCTGCAAAAATATATACAATGTAATACAGACTAATGGGGGGAGGGGCAGGCATTAAGAGCTAGGATGATCGATAAAGGCTTCATATAGAAGACAGAGCTGCATTTTGAAGGCAACAAGGGATTCTAAGAGACAGAGACAAGAAAGGCTTACATCTCAAGTATGGGGTAGGAGGGAGAGGGAACAGCCAGTGCAAAGGTATGGTGGCTGGAGAATGGAGTTTCAGGTGTGACGAACACTAAGAGACTAATTTGGCTAGACCACAGAGGGAACGATAAAGGGAACAAGAAATAACAGGGCTTTAACGATAGAATAAAGCCACACCTGAGAAATGACTAAACACATTAACAACAACAGTCCAGAGACCTCTGGGGCTTCCTAAGACATTTTCAGAGGGTCCATGAAGTCAGAACTATTTTCATAATAATGATGAGATGTTTCATTTTCTAATATAAAAAAATTGATAGATATAACCCTCACAAAAAAGCTTTTTTTAGGGGAGGAGTCCTCAATAATTTTTGAGTGTAAAGGGGTCCTGAGACCAAAGTGTTTGAGAACTTCTGGTATAAGGGAATGAGTTCTGGCTTAGGAGTTAGAAAGCTTGGGCCTGAATACTAGTTGTTGTATTTACTAATCATCTATCACCTCAGGCAAGTCACTTGAATGCACGGACCCTCAGTTTCCTTGTGTGTAAAATGAGAATGATGATATTTACACTGCCAACTGTAAGAGGTTGCCATGAAGCTGTTTGTAGAGATGCCATCTATATAAAGTGAATATGCCTGCCACATACCCTAGCCAAAAGCAAGGGCTAAAGGTAGGCAACTTAGTGGAAAAGCATTGGGTCTTGCAGTCAGAGGACTTGGGTTCAAGTTATGCTTGTCCCCTGTGTAATCTCCATCATTTGACCTTTCTGAATCTTAAATATTTCTTCTATAAAATGAAGGCATTGGACTTAGGATCTCTAAGATTCTTTCCGACTTAGTTTCTATGATTGAAGGTAACTTCATAGGTATAGTTTAAAAAGTATAGGTGCAAGAAGGACGCTTTCAAAAATCAAACTTTTAAAAATAAATTCATATATTTTAATGGCAAAAAATCTTCATGGCATGGTGGTATTTATTTTGTGGTAAGTCAAGTTGCATGTGTTATAGTCATAGAATTTGTGATTTGAAAGGGAGCTTAGCAACCACCGAGTCTTAGCTATATACAAAATTAATACTGATTATAATGTACCCTACAAGTACTTATCCAGCCACTACTTGAAGACCTGCAAGGAGGGGGAATGCACCAACCTCTTGAGGCAGCCCATCCATTCAATGAAGACTCAATACTTCCAGTGGAGGACATAATAGGTGCCGTTTTGCAGTCTTTCTAGGATGCACAACTACCTTTGCTGAAGCTCTTTCTTAGCCTTATCTCCCACTATTTCCTTCCAATTCCCCAAAGTGTCAGCCATACTGGATTATTGTTTTTCAGTTGTTTCAGTGGTATCTGACTCTTTGTGATCCCATTTGGGGTTTTCTTTGCAAAGATACTGGAGTTGTTTGCTATTTCCTTCTCCAACTTATTTTATAGATCAAGAAACTGGTGCAAAGAGGAGTAAGTGACTTGACTAGGATCACACAGCTAATAAGTGTCTGAGGCTAGATTTGAACTCAGGTCTTCCTGACTCTAGGTCCATTGCTCTATCCACTGCTCCACCTAGCTACAGAGGAACTGGACTATAGAATTAGCTAGATTCATGCAACACTTTCTGACTTCCTCTCTGTTTTTGCTCATGTAATGTTCTCTGCCAGGAGTGTTTTCTTCTCATTTTTTTTCTGAAGAAATATGACATATCTTTCAAAGGCCATATCACAGAATCACAAAATTTGAGTTGGAAGGATCTCAGTGGGTCTTCCGCTCCAACCTATACACAAAAGAAATCTTCATTATAAACATACTCAGCAAATGATTTCCCAGCCTTTGCTTTAAGACCTCCAAAAAAGAGAAACAGCACATCTCTAGCCAGCCTGTTCCATTTTTAGGCAGATTTACTTATTAGGAATTTTTTTCTGAATCAATACTAAGTTGGCCTTGTTATAATTTCTACCCAGTACTCCTGATTCTGCCCTTCAGAGCCAAAGAGAACAAGTCTCATCCCTTCCCGACACGACAATTCTTTAAATACTTGAAGACAGCTCTCACACCCACTCTGCATCTTATTTTCTCCAGACTAAAGATGTCCAGTTTCTTTAACCAGTCTTTTTATGGCACGGACTCCAGGCTCTTTACAATATTTGTTGCCCTCCCCTGGATAAATCTCCATTTTATCAATGTCCTTCGTAAACCATGGCTTACTTCGTCTTGTACTTGTGAAGTTAATTTTTTTATACCCAACTACCATACTTTACCTTTATCCTTATTGAAATTCATCTTATTAAATTCTACTCAATGTTCCGACCCATCAAGGTCCCTTTGAATACTGACCCTGTATGCATAATATGTTAGCTCTGCCTCCAGGCTTTGTGTCATCTCAGATGCTCCCTCCTCCCTGTTCATCCCCAGAAGTCTCATCACTATGGAGATTACTTTAGCTTTGATGTTCAACACTTCCTTCATACCCTCAGTTGCCTCTCCCTTCTGATTAGAAGGCTGGAGGATAGAGCAAAAACTCCTTTCAAAGCGTCACTTTATAAAGGGCTCAGAATCTTCCAGCCAACTCTTTATTTCCCGCCAGCTGCTCTGCTTGGTTTTGACTCCACAAGACATCATCCCTACTCTACCATGTGCACCCCTACCATGCTTTTCAGCTTCCTTTTATGTGTTGTCTTCCCCCATTAGATTGTAAGCTCCTTGAGGGCAGGAATGATCTTTCTTCTTATTTGTATCCCCAGCACTTAGCACAGTGCCTGGCACATAGTAGGTGTTTAAGAAATGTTTTTCAATTTTTAACTATTGGTGATATAAAGCAGGACTTCTTAAACTTTCCCCCTCTTTTCTCATTTTGGCAGTGGTTTGTTGGTGTTTTATGGCCTGAGGGCATTTGTAGTACAAAGTGCGCATGCTTTTTGTTCAGAACCAAGGCTGTAGTGAAGTTCTGTGATGCAAGTGCTACCAGAAACATCTCAGATTCATTTTGCATTTGATTTTTAACTTTTTTTATTAGTTAATTTATTAAAAAGGTTCAGAAACTTTTTACTGTTGCCAAATTTTTCAAAACACCATATGGGGTCCTAACCCACAATTTAAGAAGCACTGATAAATTTATGTTTGTTTTTCCCACATTGCCTTTTTTTTTTCAATTTCTTGTTTAGTATTTTATTTTCCCCCAGTTACACCACATTGCCTATCACCAGTAGATGTCTAATAAAGATATTGAACTTGAATATTCCACTTCAGCAATTGCTTATCTCACCAAATGATCTCATTTTCTTATGGTTCTTACCCCGTCATCATTTTTATTCCCCTTCTTCTACTTGGACAAACAATCAGTGTCTACTTCCAGTGTTTTCCTAGAAGGAAAACAAGGCTAAAGCAACATAGATCATGACTTGGGCTTCAGAAATCTCAGCTCTGCCGCTTTCACCTATATGACCTTGGACAAATCATTTCATCTCAACGTGCTTCAGTTTCCTCATCTGTAAAATGAGGACATTGGACCATATAACGTCTTAGGTCCCTTCCAGCTCTCTATGCATGATCCTCTGATCTGAAGACCTGGTGTAGTAGAAAGATTCCTGAACCAGGAACCAGAAGACCTAGGTTTGAATGCTGGTTCTGCCATCGGATTACCCATATGACCCAAGAAAGGCCCTTAAACTACCTGAGTCTCAGTTTCCTCCCCTGTACATTGAGGGAGTTGGCTTAGGTTATCTGCTAAGGTCCCTTCCAGCTCCAGATCCTATAAATTTACAGACTGAAATAAAAAATTCCCCTTCTTGGATCTCTTTCCCCCATCTTTCATAAATCCTTTTTCGCATCTCTAGGATACCTGACAGTTCAAAGGAAAACAAGAGATATACACAAAGCATAGAATTGCAGTTACTGTGTGGAAAGAGACCTTAAAATGTCATCTAGTGTGATGTCAACTTCCTAGTAGATATTGGAATAACACAATGAGGGTAGGGAGGAATGAGGAGAGAGAAGGGGAAGTGAATAAGCATTTCTCTAGTGCCTAGGATGTGCTGGACACTGTGCTAAGTGATTTTTAAAAATATTATCTTATTTGATGCTCACAACAACCCAGAGAGGTTGGTGCTATTATTATTCCCATGTTACAGATGAGGAGACTGAGGCTGATAGAGATTAAGAGACTTGCCCAAGGTCATATAGCTGGTAAGCATCTGAGGCCAGATTTGAATTTAAGTCTTCCTGACTCTAGACTTATCCACTGTATCAAGCAAACTCAGGATCTTACCTTTTCTCAGTAATTAAAAAAAAAACAAAACCAACCTTTATTGTCAGGAAATTCTCTTTTGCATCTAACATTAATCTTCTCTGCCTTTGTTGAATCCTACTCTCTCAAGAGTGTTTAAATAGAATGATTCCTCTTACACCTACCTGGGGAAAAATATAAATTAGTTTTTTTCAAAACCATTTTTATGAATAGTCTAAGTAGAAACTGAATGAATTAAAGAGTTAGTGAATGAATGGACTTGTTCTTTGCCAAATTGTGATTTATTATCAGCATTTTACTTCAACATGTTGAAACTTAATAGAAAATGACTAGAGGGTTAAATGTTTATTAAATGACACTAAATGTGTGATTCTGGGCAAGTCATTTAACCCTGTTTGCCTCAGTTTCCTCATCTGTAAAATGAGCTGGAGAAGGAAATGGCAAACCACTCTAATATCTTTGCCAAAAAAACCCGAAATGGGACCACGAAGAGTTGGACATGATTGAAAACAACTGAACAACAACACTATATACAAGGTCCTGAGAGTGATAAGATATGATTCCTGCCATCAGGGAATTTATAATCTAGTAAAAGGGATAAGACGTATATACAAAAGTTATACTTTAAGGTAGAATATGATAAGTGCTTAACAGAAATACAAAGGACTAGGAAAGTTCAGAGGAGGGAGAGGTTATATCCAGGCTGGAACAAATGATAGGATTCCAAAGACATGAATCTGCTGGCCTTTTCTCAATCTGGCTTGCTTGAGCTCTCTGCAGTATTTGACCCCAGCGACCACCCTCTTCTTCTGAATGCTTTCTTCTTTCTGAGTCTTCAAGACATTGCTCTTTCTTGGTTCTTCTCCCACCTTTCTGACTACTCCTTCTTAGTCCCCTTTGCTGAATTATCATCCATCTCACACCTTCCAGCTGTGAGTATATAACCAAAGGCTCTACCCTCAGCCACTGATTGGAAAAGGCACTCCTCTGTCCTTAGCTCCTACTGCACCAAAAGAGACACAAGAAATATGGTGCTCTACCTTGACAAAGACCTGAAGTTTGTTTGTGGAAGTGGGCATTAGGATTAGGGTTTCAGCTTTCAAATTGTTGGAAAGTGATAACATTTTCTGCATTTTCAATGTTTCTTGAGGAAGAAACTGGACAGAACCAAACTCAAAAATCTCATTATGTTCGAAATGTTCCCTATTACAGCATTTCTTAAACTGTGGGTCATAACCCCATATAGGGTCGCAAAAAATTCGACAACAGTAAAAGGTTTCTGAATGTGCAATAAAATTAATTAAAATTATCTAAAAGACCAGACGTGTAATGAATCTGAGATGTTTCTGGCAGTGTAACTTCACTGCAGCCTTGGTTCTGAACACAAAGCATGTGCACTTTGCACCGCACATGCCCTCAGGCCACACAGTGCCGATGAACACTGCTGAAAATACGAAAATGGGTCTCCGGTGGAAAAAGTTTAAGAAGCTCTGTGATCTAATAGGTTGATCACATTGGAGCAAACTCACATTCTTAAAACTTGTGTTTTAGCAGAACTGACTGTACGTGTCAGTTCCCTGAGGGAAGGGACTGTTTGATTTTTGTCTCTGTACGTCCAGTGCCCAGCACGGTGCCTGTAACATAGTAGGTGCTTAAAAAATATGGCCAGAGGATCATAGATTTAGAGCTGGAAGAGACCTCAGAGGCCTCTGAGTTCAATTGCCTCAGTTTGCAAATGAGGAACTAAAGTAAAGAGAGGGTCAATGACCTATATGAAGTCACACTACTGTGATTTGTGGGATGGTGAGAAATGAGGAAAATGACTACATATGTCACACACACACATTTTTCCAGAGGGATATTTCCATCAAAGATATAGTAAGAAAAATTTACAAATATTTTGCTTCAGCACTTGTAGGTCATACTTTCCCTTATATCACTTTAGTCTCTGGGGGAGTAGGCTCAAAACTTAGCTCACTTCCTATCCAAAGTTGATTCTACCAAGTTCATGTCCAAAGCTGCTAGATGAGGCCTCATTTCAGCGTTAGCTGGCATGGGTCCATGGTTTCTTGAAGGCTTTGATGCAGGCCTGGATTCTGACTCCTGGCTTCCTATGACTATGCCCAATGCTCTCCAGACCACTGTCAGAGAATCCACTCCTTGCATGTAGAATGAAAAAAACAAAACAAAACAAAGAAAGGGTGAAGGGCTGAGGCCCATTTCTTGAGGATCGAGTGGCCTCAAAGAGGAAAAAGACCCTGGTCTTTCACCAAATGCCATGAGAAAAAAGCAGTCAGTCAACAAGTATTTATTAAGCACCTACTATGTGCCAGACACTATGCTAAGCACCGGGGATGCAGAGAAAGGTGAAAGGCAGTCCCTACTTTCAAGGAGCTTACAGGATAACAGGGAAGACACATGCAAACAAAGAAGTCCAAATAAGATACATACAATAAAAACTGGAGATAATCAAGGTGACGGTGGTAGGAAGGAGGGGGGTGATCAACGGTGTCAAATAGTTCAGAAAATCAAGAAGCATGAGGAAAGGCCACTGGACTTGGGATAACTGATATTTGGAAGCTAGGTTACAAAGGTTTATAGAGTGAATGGGAAGTTTGGTGGCACACTGGATAGAGCACCAGAGTCAGGATTCAAATCCTGGATTCAAATCCAGCCTCGCATGCTTATTAGCTGTGTGACCCTGGGTGAGTCACTTAACCCTGTTTGCCTCAGTTTCTTCATCTGTAAAACAAACTGGAGAAGGAAATGTCAAACCACTCCAGTATCTTTGCCCGGAAAACCCCAAATGGGGTCACAAAGAGTGGACGTGACTGAAATGACTGAACAGCAACAAGAGTGAATGGATCCTGGGGGAGTGGAGGGGATGAGTGTCGATTATTCTTTCTAGAAGTGTGTGGGTGAAGGGGAGGGGGGAGATGAGGGGGTAGTTGGGGGATCCAGGAAAGGCTTGTTGGTAATAATAGCTCACTTGTACATAGTGCTTGAAAGCTTGCAAAGGACTTTACATATATTATCTCATTTAATCTTCGCCACCTGGTGAGATGTTATTATTATTATTCTCATTTTTAAAGATGAGGTTAAGTTACTTGCCTAGGGTCATAGGATCATAGAGTTAGACCTGAAAGAGACCCTAGGTAATTGAATCCAACCCTCTCATTTTACAAATAAGAGAACTGAGGCCCAAAGAGGTTAAGTACATTCTCCAAGGTCACACAGGTCATAAGTGACAGTGGCAGGATTTGAATTCATCTCTTCCCATTTCAAAGCCTAGGCCTCATCCACTGCACCAAACTGCTTGTCAGTGTCTGAAGCAGGATTCGAATCTGGATCTTCCTGATTCTGAGCCCAGTATTCTATCCACTAGGCCACACTGCCTCCCAGTGTAATTGGATTTTCAGTGAAGGCCTGGGGAGAAGGAGAGGTTTAACTCAACACTCTTCACACTTTGTCATGTAGTTCACTTAACCCAAATCTAGCTCTGCAGACTCCATATTGCTACACTCCTAACCTCCTTCCCAACAAGGAGATGACTCATCCTCAGTGTCATGTGTTACCCTATGATTTGCTAAGCAGACCGAATGTCCACTGAGACCTAATTTAAAAAAAAAATAAATTCTATGTCCTTGTAACCAAAGTCAAGTTTGAAAAATGTTGCTCATTCTCATTCCATTGCCCCACCCCCTCTTCTCGCCTCCCTCCCCCACAGTGCTGTAGTGAGAAAGGAGTACATGATGTGCTCACTGGAGTGATCTGGCTGGCTGGAGCTTATTAAACCCAGACCAGGCTACCAAGGAGTCCTAGGCTTCTTGCATGCTTGATAGAGTAATCCTGACTGTAAGCAGTGGGAAAATTCAGAACACCAAGCTGCTGCGGTTAGGATCTTTTCTGAGGAGGTATAGGCTGGGGACCAAAAGATAAAGATGTAGAGAGGGGCTCTTCCTTGCCTCTAGCAAGTAAAATCTGTCTAAATTGGCAGCAAAGGCAGCTGGGTGGAGTAAAACTCTTTCTAGGGCCCTTCTCATCTGCTCTGACCAAACAGGTAGGCAGGAGCCAAGGGTTTGCTGGATGCATCCGTGAAGGCAGCTGTAGGAGGTGGGGAGGAGATGACTCCTCTCATCTGGTTCCTTAAATGACCTGGGGCTCATATATGTCTCATTACTTCAGTGGGCCTGTGATCTCATCAGCACAGGGTGGGTCACAATCCATTCAAGTTTGCTCATCCTATGCCACTCTCATTAATTCTTTCAAAAAAAAAATCCTCCATAGAGAATCCACTGGAATGGTGGAAGCTTTCCCCTATTTCCCCTCATTATTCTGTAGATACCAGTACAACACACATAGATGATATTTAATATGTCCTTGTCAATTGATTCACTGGTTGATACACAAGAATTCCTAGCCCACTTTTTCTAAGCATGCATGTTTGCTTTCAGGTTGCCTTCCAGTTATGATGCTTTTGAGATCATGGCGTCCCATGAGTTCTAGCCACATCATATCAATTAGAGAATTTTTAGGACAATGAGCAGCTTGGGATCATAGCATAATTTCTCAGATGCCATCTAGCCTGATTTCTTTCTCTTATTGAGTTCTGGGCCCAGCTCTATGATCATCTGTAGTGCTTGTCCGTTGGACAATGCTTGCCCATCATATGTACTAATGAGCAATATAATGTGAGTAATACACATTTGTCCTTCACTTTGTTTTTCATGTGTGGATGATTAGACCAACACACACACACATCTATCTATCTATCTATCTATCTATCTATCTATCTATCTATCTATCTATCTATCTATCTGTCTGTCTATCTAACTATATATATACATATGAGTATTATACAGGTATATGTGTATGTACCTGTGTATTCCTACATGTGTACACATGCATGTATAAATACTCATGTATATCCATTCATTTCATAACCTCTTTCTCATTAAATAACCTAAGAAAATCAGTGAGATTACCTTTTCTCAATTGTACAAACACCCCTCAAACTATATGTTGATGATTTATAATTTCTTTTCCTTCTTAAGACCATGTCTCTGTTGACAAGCCTGTATTATAATTCCCCTAGGGGCCCCAACTAGGAGAAGGTTAAGGGGAGTTTATGTCTGTGGGTATGGAAATGGGATGGGGTCTGCCTGCCTGCCACCCACAGGTGAGTGAGGTGGAAAGCAGAAAGCAGGCTTTATGTGGTGACATAAGTGGGAGAAAGCCTGATGGAATGAAAAGTGCTAGTGTTGGAGTCAGGAAGGTCTGCACCATGGCCAAGACTCTCACTCTCAGCCTCAGTATCCTCATTTCAAAACCAGGAAAATAATAACTAGCATTCACATAGTGCTTTAAGTTTTGCCTAGTAATTTATGCATTATCTCATTTGATCCTCATGACAACCCTGTAAGGTTGGGGCTGATATTTCCCTCATTTTACATATGAGGAAACTGAGGCTGAGAGAAGTTAAATGATTTGCCCAGAGTCACACACTTCTTATGAATCTGACATAAGATTTGAACTCAAGTCTTCTTGACTCCAAGATCAATACTCTAACCATTGGGCTACCTTGCTTCCTCACAAATTATTATGAGTGTCAAACAAGATAATGGATGTACAGTGTTTTATAAACAGCAACATCTGTATCAGTCAAAAAGGATGGGGGTGGCCCCATCTCATGGCCTAGCTGCTTTGGACTCACAAATGGGAGGCTCCAAGGCTAGGAATTTTTCCTGCAAAACTTTTGTTGACAGCAACACCCTCTTAAACAAAAACTTTGACCCATCACTGAACAAACTCTGAAAATAGCTTTAAAAAAACTCCTGTCCAGTCTGCTTATAGTCATTACAGGACAATGCCTGGAAGGTTTCATATGCTCCTAAGGACCCGTCATCACTTCCCTTGGATTAACTGATGGGTCTGCATTGGCTCTGCCTGTCTGCTCCAGAAATGGCAGAAATAAATCACGGACAAAATCAAGTTAGTGTTCTTATGTCCATGGGTGTTTTTCTCCCCAAATGAGTTTGAAACTCTCCTTGTTTCAGGCCATATGGGGCCCTTCTTCCAGGAGGAAATTAGGTTTTATTGTCTGTTTCTCTTTAATTGGCTTTCACTCTGACAAAGTGGTCCCTTTGAAGCCAGCTTCACCAGAGCTCAGACACGCATAGGTCTAATTGTTTAATTGTCTTAGAGTCTGTCTGTGCAAGATAAGGGACAGAAAGAGGCCCAGACTTGGGTAATTCCACTCCCTAGCCTATAGCTTACCTGTCCAGGGCTGTCCCCAAGCAACTCATAATTTTAACTTGACTTTACTCTGGTAAAAATACTTAGTACTTGTCAAAGGAGTGTTTGGTATCTATGATATCATTTGATCCTCATGACAACAAGGTAAGTATTCTGTATGCCTTTTACAGAGGAGGTAAGGGAGTCTCAAGAAAGCAAGTGACATGTAAAACCACAAAGCTATTGACAAAGCTAGGATTGTAATGCAGCTGACCTGAGTTGTTTTTTTTTTTCATTATATCACAAATCTCCTCTAAAAAAAAAGACTGGGTTTTTAAATTGTTTTGTTATCATATATATTTCCAGCATATGAGTACTCCACTGTCTAGGGATAGATAGTGGGCCTATGATTTCATTGGTATGTAGAACTCCCTGAAGAGGAAATCCTTTCTCCTGATGCAGGATAGTACCTTCTTTGCAACTTAGAGTTTCAAAGAGCTGCCTAGAGCACTGAGAAGTTAAGTGATGTCCCTAGGGTCACACAGCCTGTCTGTGTCAGAGGAAGGATTTGAGCTGAAGTCTTCCCGACTCTGACTCTGAGACTGACTTTTTATCCACTGTACTGTGCTGACAATTCCCAGAGACAGTTAAGTAAAACAGCCTGAAAGAATTATTGGGCTGATGGTACATACAACCCTCCACTTGAGCAGTTTCCTCTTCCTTAAAATAAAATTGTGCACTTTATAGGACAATACAACCATAGCCCGGTGCTTCTTCAAATCTGATTTGTGTGGCTGTTTAAAATTCTCTTCTTAGGTGTTGCATTAGTGAGTCTGTTGTTCTTTTGGTCCTGCTTTCTCCCCGCTGCATTGCTTCCTACGGGCTTTTCCATAGACCTCTGAATTCTTATTTCTTTCCTTAGGGCACAATTGTTGTCCATTATATCCAGAGGCCACCATTTGGTCAGTGATTGCTTGATTGCTGGGCAGGAATTTGTTTACAACTCCTAAAAAGGTACTTTGTCAGAATCAGAGAACAGGAGAATCCTATTTCTCCAGAGCACCTCTCCCTGAATTGCAAACAAAGAATACCCTAGTAGGGAATGTAGAATTCCCTCTTGCTACAAGAAATAACATCTCTGTGTATAGTAGGACCAGTCGAGCTTGAAACTTGCTCTGAAAACACAAAATGAATCAAGCAAATTTGCAGGCAAAGATGCTTGGCCATTTTTCATTTGAGCGAAATGAGAAATCATTGTCAGACTTCACACTAGCGACCCTTAGAGAATTTTAAAAAGTGAGATTCCACAAATTCAGAGGGGAAGCATTAGCACACAGACAGACAGATAATCAGATTGTTCAGTGGCTCCATGTTTTCCTTAATGATTTTATTACTTACTTCAGTATTTCAATGCAGATCTGTAACTTTATTGATTTTAACAGATGTAAAAAATTCATTTGAACTGTGTGGTTCTTCTCTGCATTGGCATATAGTATCAGTGCTTCAGATAAAAGCACTTATGTTACAGAATCCTTTTAAAAATATGTAACATTCTTCTTTTAAACCCTAGAAAGAGTGCATTCTAACTCTCTGTACCTTCAAATTCAGAGGTTTTGTGAAATGAATGCTACCTTTCTACAGTATCATAAAAGTGAGTTTTAAGGCCTTCTGTTGCATGAACCCTGCTGAAAATTCAGCTAGTCACAGTCAGCTTGCACAGCGTTTTTGTAGAGATGAAATGAGGAAATTTAGGTGGAAGTACTTTGTTAACTACAAAACATGATACAGATGGAAGTTATGAATATGTGTGTGTTTGAGTGTGTGTTTGTGTGTGTGTGTGTGTTGTGTGTGAGTGTGTAGATGGGAGACTCAGATCTGTGATTTCTTTGATTTAAGGGACTTCCAATGTGGAAACTCCCTCTACCAAATCTGAAATTACTCTGCAATTCAATCTTAAAGAGATGCCTGGAGCATTGACAATCAGTGTCAGAGACAATAAATATTTATTAAGCTCCTACTATGTGCCAGGCACCATGTTAAGCACTGGGGATCCAAAGAGAGGCATGAGACAGTCCCCGACCTCAAGGAGCTCATAGTCTAATGGGGAAAGGGAGACAATACAAAAATAAGCTGAAAAGGGAAGGGGTGGAAGTGGGAGGTTACCTAGTTGGGGCATGATGAAGTCCTGATGCTGCATTGGGAAATGACATGAGAAAAGTCAAAGTTTCAAAGTGGATTTCATCTTGTGGAATGATAAATTTCTGGACATCATGGATAGTGGCTGGGTTGGAAACAATGAGGTGAATTCCCGGATACCCTCCTTAAATGGTGGAGAATCTGGGAGGAGCTCTCCAGTTTCAATCCTCCACAGTCTCCAATGGGAGGGAGGGCAGGTCTCCAGGGATAGGGGGCGCTG
Organism: Vombatus ursinus; assembly: GCF_900497805.2. Classification (NCBI taxonomy): domain Eukaryota; kingdom Metazoa; phylum Chordata; class Mammalia; order Diprotodontia; family Vombatidae; genus Vombatus; species Vombatus ursinus. Next base: position 9,337,751 of record NW_020954591.1, on the reverse strand, counting down.
AGGAGGTGTGATCTTTGCAGTTAATTTCACATTGATGAGTTTCTGGAGAGCATGAAGTCCAGGAAGGCAGAGGTTAAGTGACTTGCTCAGGGTAACAGCCATTAAGCATCACAGGCAAAACTTGAATCTAGGTTTCCTGACCAAGGCCAACTCTTCCTCCATTCATAAGCTATGTTTCCTCTCATTTACTTCTTTAGCCATAGCTAATTGCTCAGTACCTGATCCATCAATGGAAAGGATGAGAAACGTAACTAAGCTGTTGAGAGTTGATCTCTAACGTTCCCATACTACTTCTCTGTAGCCCAGATGTGCTTAAAGAATTCTTAATCCCCACGTTGAATCCTCAGATGTATCAGCTGATAGCAGTTTTTGCATCAGGAGTCAAGGGGTACACACACACACACATACACATACATATATAATACACACATACATATACATATATGTATGTATAGATAGAGATTCACATACTTAAGGGAAAATTCTCAAGCACCCCACGAATGGGAGAAAAGGGCTTCCAGCAACCAAGAACAGGGCGTTACCTCTTTGCCACATGTTCTTTCTAAGCCTGAGTTCACTTTCCCCTGTACCCTATATGTGCTCGTGAGAGAGTGTGACACAGACTTTTGGGGAGATTTTTATGCCAACTCTTCATACTGTATGTACTATCTTGGGAAATACTTCCTTTTAAAAGCTACTTAGGATTGACCTGAGCCCCCCACCCCCCACAAAAAGGGGTTCCTAACTTACTTTCAACTATGTTTTTGTAGTTAACCAATGCTTCCATGTACATTTGCTCACTTCATCCCCACAAAAGTCCTGTGTAAGCGCACTGTGATTAACTGAATTTTCAGCAGGGTTCTTCACGGCTAAATGATTAACTGGATGACTAAATCTTGACTAAATGATTCTTAACTGATAATCTTGGGGGTGCCATCCTGGTGGGGGCTCTGGTCAATAGCATTAAAGATTCATGCTGCAATTCCTCAGAGGTATCCCTAGGACCTGGATACATGCAAATGTTGTATCCATTTTTGAAAAAAAAATAAAGGAAGATGGTAGAGTTTTCATATTATATTTTGATTCCTTGCAAAATTCTAGAATGCATTATTGAAGGGTGGTTTGTGAGAAAGGAAACTGGTGGCCATTAAGAACTAGCATGATTCTTTAACAGGTCAAAGCAAACTAAGTTGACCTCCATTTTTGTCAGGCCAATTCTATTGGTAGATTAAATCAGGAGACCATTATATGAGATATTGTATGCAAAGTACTTGACAAACCTAAAAATGCTATATAAAGTTTTAGTTATTATTATTACTAATAATAATTTAAATAAATTATTACTAATAATAATAGTAGTAATTACTATAATAATACTATTATTATTACATAGACAAAGTCTCTCATGCTATTATTTTGGAAAAGTTGGAGAGATGTGGGTTAGAATGATAGCTAGGTGGTTTCAGGCACTGGTAGAATTGTCAGTCTCAAAGAGTAGGCATTAATTTTGTTGTTCAATCATTTTCAGTCCTGTCACCCTTAATAACTCCATTTGGGGTTTTCTTGGCAAAGATGCTGGAATCGTTTGTCATTTCCTTCTCCAGCTCATTTTACAGTTGAAGAAACTAAGGCAAACAGGGTTAAGTGACTTGCCCAGGGTCCCACAGCTCACGTGTGGCCAGATTTGAATTCAAGAAGAAGAGTCCTCCCGACTCTAGGCCAGGGGCTCTATTCATTGTACCACCTAGCTGTCTCATTAATAGATGTATGTCAAAATGAGGGTTAAGTGCCCCCAGGACATGTCCTTGGTTCTGAATTGGATGCTTATCAAATATCTCACAAAGTGGGAAGGGACATCTAACCCACTGGATGAAAAAAGTTAGATTCTGAAGGGATCTTGACAGGCTATAATTATGATAAATGTGAAGCCAGAAATTCCTTGCTGAGGCAGAAGCTGGACACATATTAATAGCTCACATTTATATAGCACTTTATAAACTTTATGTAGTACCTCAAAATTTTCAAAGTATTTTTCATTTATCATCTCATTTGGCCCTTGCAGTTTCTCTGTAAGGCAGAGAAGGAAAGAGATGCTGTAATAAATGCATTTATTAAGTATCTACTATGTGCCAGCATTTTGTGCTAAACATTTTTTTTAACAAATATTATCTCATTTGATTTCACAACAATTCTTGGAGTTAGATGGTATTATTACCCCCATTTTACAGCTGAGGAAACTCAGGCAGGCAGCGATTAAATGACTTGTCCAGTACCTGAGGTTAGATTTGAATTCAGGTCTTCCTGACTCCAGGCCTAGAGTGCTATCAACTGCACTACCAGCTGCCTCTAGGTAGGGCTATTATTGTCCCCATTTTAAAGATGAGGAAACTGGGACTCTAAGGGGTTAAGTAGTTTATCCAGAGCCATACAACTAGTAAGTACTTCATGAGGGATTTGAATTCAGGTCTTCCTGACTGCAAGTCTAGTGCTTGATTCATGTCTTGGCACTAGTGGTTGGTCTTTTGTTATTGTTGTTCAGTCATTTTTTTCAGTCCCGTCACCTTTAATAACCTCATTTGGGGTTTTGTTGGCAAAGATACTGGAATGGTTTACCATTTCCTTCTCCAGCTCATTTTACAGATGAGGGAACTGAGGCAAAAAGGGTTAAGTGTCTTACCCAGGTCACACAGTAAGTGTCTGAGGCCAGATTTGAACTCTGTTCATCCCGACTCCAGCACCAGCACTCTATCCACTGGACCACCTAGCTGCCCCATAGTGGGTCTTCTAGACTAGTTTAACTGCCTCCATGAGGGGGCCGCAAAGAACACACCTCATCTGCATTCCCCTGGCTGTTTCTGTTCTCTATTGCATTATTAGGAACATAGATTTAGAATAGAAAGGTACTTCAGAAACCATCTAGTCCCATTCCATCATTTTGTAGATGAAGAAGCTGAAATTCCAAGGGGGTTAAGCCATTTGCCTAAGGTAACACAAGTATTAAGTAGTAGAGCTAGGATTTGAATCCAGTTCTCCTTCCAAAGCACCACACCACTGCCCTTGCATTTTTTTGTATTCCAGAGTATTGGATGGTCACTTTGTAGATTTAGGGATATGAAATTTTGCCTAATACATATGGCTCTATTTACTATCTGTCAAGTGTCTATGAGCAGTAGTGTGGATGTAAGTCTGTTGTCAGTTACACATTCATCATAGGTACCTTTAATGAAAAGAGCTACCCACTGCTTTCTGGAGCAAGATCACAATGCAGCAGCATGTGTACTTGGCTCTGGTCATTGCACTAGGTCACACTCTGACAGTAAGTTAGGAAAGGAGTGTACTCCATACTCTAGGAGTTTATTGTGGATACATTAGTACACTCTTAGCACTTAATAACAGTAGATAAAGAAAATCTATGCCCTTTAGGACCAAGATAATTTGGCCCTTTTTTTGTTTGTTTTAAATATGGGAGTAGGCACCAAAAAAATAAAAAATAGTAGCAGGCAAGAAGTAACTCATTTCACAGGGACCTTAGCTTCTCACTTGAGGACTGACCAGAAAACCAAGGAAATTGATTGAGGTTTACATTTGTCAATAATGTATCAATGGAAGATCTAGAATAAGGTGGATCCAAGTAACCTAAGTAGGGTAGCTAGGTGGTCCAGTGGATAGAGCCCTGGGTTTGGAGTCAGGAAGACTCATCATAAGTTCAAATCCAGCCTCAGACTCTTACTGTGTGACCCTAGACAAGTCATTTAACTCTGTTCATTTCAGTTCCTCAACTGTAAAATGAGCTGGAGAAGGAAATGACATTATCTTTGCCAAGAAAACCCCAAATGGGGTCATGAGGAGTTGGCCACGACTGAAATGATTGAACAACAACAAGTATCTAACTCTGGCCCCATGTCATAGGACAACCAAAAGGGACTCAGTACTTTTATTACAACAATAAAAAGATACACCAAGTAGTTAAAAGCTTGGCAGCCCCTTCTCCCCACTCCTAATGCACTATAAATAGCTGGCAGAGGAAGAAAAGAAGGGTAGAAAAGAGTAGGAGGGAAGAGGTTGGCTATCTGCTTTCCCTTGTTAGTGTGTCCCATACTTCTGCACTTCTGGGTTCTCTATCCTAGGAATGCCCTCTCTTCTCTCCCTTCTCTAGACCCTCCTTCCTTATTCCTCCTTTCTCCTACCTATATATTTTTCTATCCATCTTTTGAGGTCCAACTCTAATGTCACCTTTTCCATTACCAGAATTTGTAATGACTTTCCCATTCCTAAGATTTTCCATTGCATTTTGTTTTCCATTCTGTCTCATCCTGGAACTTTCCTCAGCTCCTGAAACCTCTTTGCCCTGGAACGTCCAACTATACCTTAAGCTTCTCAGTCTAGACTATCCCTCTGTAAGGCCTGTCCTTTTCTTCCATTGGTGAATTCCTCCTGGAGACTCCATTTTTGTGGTCTTCCTTTCTCTCCCTTACCTGTCCCTGGCTTCTGGACTTCAAAACTGTATCTCTGAGCTGGGTACCTTAATCCCATCCCTTTCTGCAGTTCCTCTTCCCTACCCTAAATTTTCAGCTTCATTTTGTGTGTTATTTTGTGTCAAATTCATTAGCATATAAGCTCACTGAGGGCAGGAACTGTCTTTCTTTTTGCTTGTATTTGTATCCCCAGCACTTAGCATAGTGCCTGGCACATATTAAGTTCTTAATAGAGGCTTGTTTCCTTCTTCTCTTCACCTCTTTTAGGCACTGCTTCAATGGACCAATATATAGATATGGGCTAAACGAAGGTTCCTTGAGGGCAGGGACAGTTTCATTTTTGTCTTTGTATTTTTAGTGCCTAATATAGTTCCAGGTACATAGTGGGTGATTAATAAATTCTTATTAAATTGAATTGGGTACTCCCTCGTGTATTGTAATGGATAGAGTCAGAAAGATCTGTTTGGACATCACCCTTAGACACTTGAGAAGTTACTCTCTGAGCCTCAGTTTTCTCATTTACATTTTATGCTTCTCAGAATATATTTATATACTTGTGGCAGTGGGAGTGGGAGGTGGGGAGGAGGAGAAACAAGAAAGTGAATGTTTGGTAAGCAAGAAAACTAGTTACACCATCTTGAATAGCGTCCCTGGAGGGTGGATGACAGGATTCATTCCCAATTAATGCCCTCAGCTCCACCCCCAGTGGGGGCTGAGTTTCTTTTAAATTTGTAGGGGAAGAATAAAGGGACTGAAGGTGCCGAAGCAACAGAAGAACTACCTCTAGCCCTTGTCCCGCAGGGACTGATTTAGGCTCATTTTGTGCCTAGGGTTTGGTCTATGTCCACTTGATCTTTCTCTACCTTTGGGAAGTTATAAAATATACATCAGTAATATCTCTTATTTCTTGCAGCCTTTAAATCCTGCCAGGGGATACCTCCTAACTTCAGTAAGTTTATCAATTCCTCTCCCTAGTTAGCTCATCTCCCATTTGCTTCTCTCTTTGCTCCATTTAACCCCCAAATACAAGTGCGTGTACATGCGCACACACACACACACACATCAATATGGTCATGAACAGCAACGTGGTCTTTGAGAAAAGAGTTTCTTTTGAGTCATGTGATGAAACAGAAAGCAAACAGATAATGAATAAGGATTGGTAAAGCAGATTCATTTTTGCCTAGGGAGAGAAATAGAAGGTGGGAGGGCAGTGGTAGAAGGCGGAAGTGGGCACTCTATATCCTCTTCTGGCTTCCATTCAGCCTCTATCACAGAGTCTGTTACTGGATTCACAAAATTCTCTTCTCTATTCCTGTAGCATCATCATTTAAATTGCATTGGCATAGAGGCCACATCAGGGGTGGATGGCCACTCCTGCCTGCTCACATCATCTCTTCTGCTTTCTCATTGGCTTGGAGATGTAGCTTCTCTCTGCTGCTGAAGCTCCAGGCAACCTCTCCTCAGCACACTCACTTAATTCTCACATTTTGAAAGATTTCTGCTCTCCCCTTTCCTTAAGATGAGGGGAAGGGAGACCTTCTCCTCAGATATAGTCACAACCTCTAAAAGGTAAAGGACAGCAAGGATTTCTGTTCTAACCCATTGACATCTCAGTGTCCATTTCAAAACCATCCTCAAAGAGGGTGCTGAATATAAAATAGAGTTAATGATACCTATCAGCAATATGGTTACTAGAAACAAATGAGAATGCAGGTAGCAAGTATGCCTCTCTTAGGGCCCAGCCTACTACACTGCTCTTCAGTAGTCCAGGGGAACCTGAAGTGTTTGTTTTAGGTATCTCTCCTTTATTGCCATCAATGTAATTCCCCACTGCCTATGTTCTCCCATTTGTTGGGGGGGAGGGGCAATAAACTAGCACCTCACCTCCATTTAACCACTTAACATCAATTAGCTTTTGTGAAGAGATTTTTTTACTTCAAAGATGTAGTGAGAATAAATCTACTGACATTTCCCCTAATAACTCTGGAGCATGCACTTAACACTATCTTTGTCTCTAGTGGTGCTGACCCAAAACTTAGCCTGGCTCTTACGTAGCACTGGTCCCACCAAGCCCACATCCAGATGTGGCATGATTGCTGGATGAATCTTTCTGCTGGGCTGAAGGCTTGAAGAGATGGCTTCTTGTTCTTTGGGTTGGAGCATCAATTCTAGTCTGGCAGTAATACCTGGCCTGGATTCCAACTCCAGACCAATTCAGACATTCTCCTCTTTGCACTTATAATAGAAAAGAATGAAGAAAAGGTCAAGGTCAGAGGCTTGTTTTTCAGGGCCATATGTTCTCAGAGGGGAAAAGGTCCTGACACCTTTCATCTTAGAGTACAGTTTCTCACTGGATACCATCAGTGGAGTCACCATGCTTCTCCTTGTAAACTTTAAAGTGTTTATATCTGAATATCAAGTATTTATCAACATCATTATCATTTTATTTTTTCATTTCATTCATAGGAAGACCATCCCAGGTACTGGGAGCCTTTTTCTAGACCTTGTGCTATTATGCAGATACCAGTGGAGTACCTGGATTGTCCATATTTCTGCAACATGACTGACTCACTTTTTTTAGCCATACATCCATCTCTGTGACATCATACTTTATACTGCTTCTACTGAATAAGTTTTCATTGGTAATATGTTGCAGCCTCTTCATGTCCACTATGTGCTTTTCCATTGTATATTGGATGACCCACCACTTTAATTCTTCAGAGAGAGATGTTATTCTATGCCTTGAGGCCAAACAATCATCAGAAGAACTTTGATTTTAACAAGGACCTTTGTATCAGGAAGAAATGAGGGGTCATTAAGAGCATTATGCAATTTTCCAAAGGTAATCCATCCTGCTGTCACTCTTTTTATTCAATTTTGGCTCCAGTGCATTGTACATCCACAGTGTGTGTCCTAGATATATGTACTGATGGACCAGTTGTGTTCATTGAACTACATATCATAGTCTGAGCAATACGCATTCCTTAGCTTTTTTTTTTCTTTTTGGTGAGGCAATTGGAGTTAAGTGACTTGCCCAGAGTTACACAGCTAGTGAGTGTTTCATGTCTGAGCCTGGATTTGAACTGAGGTCCTCCTAACTTTAGGGCCGCTACTTTATCCACTGTACCACTTAGCTGCTCCCATTCCTTAGCTTTTTAGTTTCTCTCAAGTAAATAGGTCAAACTCTTCTGTGTGATTATGGACTTCATTTAGGAGGTTCTGCAGTGTTTTGGAGCTCAATGTGATCAGTACAATGTCATTTGCAAATAAGAACATCTGGATGATGTGACTGTCTATAGGGAATCCTCCCTTCATTTGAACTCTTTGCTGGACCTCCCTATGATGGTGGCAAGTAATGCCAGCAACACAGCTCTCCCTGTTTTATGTCTCACTATGAATAACTAGCAGGCCATTGGGAAAAAATAAACTCTGCAATTACATTTTTCAAAGAATCTTGTGTGATTTGGAAATGTTTCATGTACTTATATATTATTTTGTATTTGATAGGATGTATATTTGTGTATTATATTGTAGATGTATCATACTCTCTCTCCTAAACTGTAAGACAGAGATTACAGCTTTTGAAATTTTGTATCACCCTCAACTCTTAGCACAGAACTTGAATACTTTGACACTTAATAATTTTTAAAAATTGAATTGAAATTAAAAAAGGTTGATTGAGTCATTTTGGGAAATTTTGGTACTCTACTGACTTAGGCATGAGGGCCAATATGACTCATTATATGTTAGTCACATTTACTTTTTACTACTTCTAATAACACAAATATACCCTTAGAAAGGAAGTGGCTAACTAATGGAAAGAGGGAAAATGCAGAACATGGGGTACTTTTCTGAGACTCAAGATTTCTCACACAAAATTCAATCATTGCTGCTTAATGAGGGTGGAATTCAGTGCCTTCTTTTATTTATTTTCACTCATTTAATTGACTAGTTTTCATCCCAGGGAATGAGAAAAGTTTCAGTGCAAGTCCTTGAATGCCATTTCAGATGTCTCATATTGCCTGTAATGTCCTTCATGGCCTTGAGCAAATTAACAATAAAAGAGATGGATTGTTCTTGGCTTATTCAGCAGGTTCTAAGTACCTTTCATGAGGTTTATAAACACCATCCAAATGTCCATATAATTTCTTGATTTCTATCTCATAAATGAGGTACCTTTTCTGCTGCACGTGATCTTCCTGAGTTTTAAGGGTCAGTCTCCACCAGGCATCAGTATCATTTTTCATGTTGAGTGCCAAGCCAGTCATCAGGATGAAGGGCAAACAGGATGGTAATTGTGCTCTGGTAGCAGGGGCAGAAGGTTCTCAGCCATCAGAATGGGCCATAATTTGCTCCTAACACTCTAGCGGAGACAGAGAAAGCTTGGTGGGTCTGAGTGGGGACATGTGAATCTGAGTGGACTGTCCCAGCTGAGCAGAGATCAGAGGGCTGTGGAACCAGAAAACAGCTGACATGCATACACATTTCAAAGCTGGCAATGCATGTCACATACATATTTTCATGGAGCCTCACAATAACCATGTGAAGTAAGTATTACAGGCATTTTTATCCCCATTTCACAGATGAGAATACTAAAGCTCAGAGAGGTTCCAGTTGTAAATCTATGATAATATGACTCCAAGTACAGTATAAAATCTACAAAACCATGATCATAGGAGCATGGATTCAGAGAAAGAGGGGACCTTAGAGGACATGTAGTCCAATTACCTCATTTTACAGAAAAGGAAACTGAGGCCCAGAGAAAAAAATGACTTGTCCAAAGTCACAGAGGTAGCAAGCAAGTGGAAGGACTCAGATTTTAACCTTGGCCTTCTCATAATCCATACTTTCATGACAAAAGAAATAGTTATGTGTTATAATCTGGTGGAAGACTGCAAATGTTGAGCATTGTAGTATTCCGGCTTAGGGTTCACATAATAGGGGAGTGCGCGCGCGCGCATGTGTGTGTGTGTGTGTATGTGTACACTTTGCCCATGTGGGGTATGTAAATCCACGTAGGTCTGTCTAGTTGTGGTTCATAGGGAGGAATGAACAGATACCTCTAGAGTGTCTTTTGCCTACCCTTCTCCAAGTGAGACTGATTCCTGCCAGGTGGAGAGGCAAGAGTTTGGGCGAAAGGCTGGTCCCTCTGCTCTACTTAAAGAAAAGGGGTACTGGGCTAGTATTATAGCTATCTGCTCCACTACATATTGTTAGTCTAAGGGGCATAATTTTTAGGTTCAAGCTGAGCTCTTGATCACCATCCCTTAACAGGAAAAGGATACCTCCAAACTATATATTCAAGGCTTGATTCCCTTCCTATCAAATGCTAGTTATTTAATGAACATGTGTAGCAAATAGCAAATAAATTAATTTATACAAGCCTATAGCAAACAGAAATCAGAAAAGTTATACAGATGAGAACATACCAGACAATACACAATGTAAAGGAACTCTCCTACTGAGAATGAGATACCTAAGCTGAAAAGAAGAGAAGAGGAGAGAAGAGAAGAAAAGAGAAGGGGAGGAGACTGAAGGAAAGGGGGAAGTGTGTACAAGAGAGAGGGAGAGAGAGAGAGAGAGAGAGAGAGAGAGAGAGAGAGAGAGAGAGAGAGAGAGAGAGAGAGAGAGAGACTCAGATCTCACTCACCCAAGGGGAAATTCCCCAAAGTCTCTATTGTAGGAAGCTAGAGGTAGGGACCTGATCAAAGTGCCAGCTCCCCACATGTCAGCTTCTTCCCAGGCTTTGTCTGGAAACATGTATCTTCTCTTTCAAAGATGGAAGCCAGAAGACCAAGATCTCTCTTCTCCCAAGCTCTTGACAATACCACCCCTCACTCAGGTGAGGAAATTCAGTAATCAATCTCTACCAGTGAGGAGAATCTTATGCAAATGAGCATGGAACTACCTACATAGGCATTATGTTTATAGTATATAACATTAAAAAAAATTTATCTTAATTATCGGGTATTTTAGGGTCATTAAATTTATACAGCACTTCAATAATTGTTGTTGAACCTCCTGGAGCTGGAATTCTATTTTTTATGAGTCATATAAATTCGGTTTGGAGGGTAGGGTGTGTCACACTAAGGTAGTGTGCCACAAATATACACAAATCACATCTTTATCCTACGAATCTTACAAACCCAGCCTTACATGTAAGAGATGAGTTGGTGCAAGATCATAGGATTTTTTTTAAATCTAGAAGAGATCTTAGACATCATATAGTCCAACTATTTTATTTTATAGGTGAGGAAATTGTCAGAAAGATAAACTTAGTCAATCAGTCAACAAAAATTTATTAAGACTTGCTAGATGCTAGGCCCTGTGCTAAGCTCTAGGGATACAAAGAAAGGCATAAACATGGTTCCTGCCTTCAAGGAGCTTACATTCTAAAATTCAGGAGGCAACATGAAAATGACTAGGTACATGCAATCCATTTGTAGAGTAATCTCAAAAGGGAAAGCAGTAGCAGTTACAGGGACAGGTCAAGGCCTTCTGCAGAAGGTGGGATTTGAACTATCTTGAAGGAAGCAAGAGAAACTAAGAGGCAGAGGTGAAGAGGGAGAGTATTTTGGACTTGAGTGACAGCCAGGGCAAAGGCACAGGAATAGGAACATGGAACTTCATAGCCGGGGCACAGAAAGTTGGTCAGTGTAGCTGGATCATAGAGTAAATGGAGGGAAGCAAAGTATAACATTGGAAAGGTAGGAAGCGGCCAGGTTGTAAAGAGTTTTAAATGTCAAACAGAGGATTTTGTACTTGGAGGTAGTAGGGAGCCCCAGGACTTTATTGAGTGGAGGGTAGAGGGGAACAGGTCAGCCCTGCCCTTTAGGTACAGCCGAATGGAGGCTGGATTAGAATGGGAAGAGATTTGATGCAGAGAAACTGATCAGGGGCTACTTCAATAGTCCAGGTAAGAAGTGATGAAATTCTGCACCAGAGTGGCTATTTTGTGGGTGAAGAAAGGAGGATATAATACGTGAAGCATTGTAAAGGAACGAAACAACACAATTTGGCAAGGCATTCCGGGTATCGTTGAGAGTGAGGAATCTAGGACGACACCACTGTTGCCAGGCCTGGTGATGGACAGCATAAGAAGGGGCCCTTCTTAATTAGGACGGGGTTTGAGAGGGAACAGAAGGCACTCAAGGCTTCCCACTTCATAGCCTGATTTCTCACCAGAGGCCATGATCAAGGGAATCACTGATCCAAGTGAAGAGAGAGAGAGAAATGGTAGAAGCCAGCTAGGCTTTTTGAATGCCTCTGAAGCCAGTTAAAGAATCTCTTATTTACCACATGGATAGCCAGCTGGAACCAGTTACAGAATGTCTACACATGCTTCACAGTGTCTCCAAGGTATTTCCCTCACATGTTAACATATTATCATGACTTTCCCAGAATCAGGCTTTCTTTCCATTCTCTCTCTCTCTCTCTCTCTCTCTCTCTCTCTCTCTCTCTCTCTCTTTCTCACTCTCTCTCACTCTTTCTGTGTCTCTCTCTGTCTCTTATTGCTTAAGCTGATTAAGCTGATGCAATCTGTGCATGCATAAGACCCTGCTTACATTAGAGAGGAGGCAGTTTGTAGACAGAGAAGGTGGTAAATAGTGCAAAGACTGCAAAGAGGTCAAGATAGATAAGGACTGAGAAAAGGCTGATTTGGCAACTGTGGAATCATTGAAAACTTTGGAGAGTGTGGTTTCAGGTGAATTATAAGTCCAGAAGCTAGATTGCAGAGAGTTTAGAGAGTGAGAAAAGAGGAAGAGGAGGTATTTACTACAGATGGCTTTCCTAAGCTGGTTAGTAGAGAAGGGGAGGTGATAGCTATCAGTGATGGTTGGATCAAGTGAGGGATTTTTTAAGGATTGGGGAGATGTGTGCATGATTGTAAGCAGTAAGGAAGAAGCCAGTAGATAGAGAGGGACTGAAGATAAGAGCGAGAGGGGTGATCATAGTAGGTGCAATATACTGGAGAAGGCAGGAGGGAGCAAGGGTGCATATAAAGGATCTGGCCAAGATCACATGAAGTAGTAAGCAACAGCGACAAGAATCAAACCTATGTCCTCTGATTCCAAATCCAGTGCTCTTTCCACTACACTTACTTAGATGACAGATAAGACACAATTCTCCTTAAGTTCCCAGATATCAACAGAGTGTGAAGGATAATAAAAAAATTGATTCAAATGACCTTCGCAAGAGGAGTGAGTGGCCAGAAATGAACAGGGTGGGATTATTATTATTATTTTTTACCTTTTTCTTTTCCTATAACTTCATACACCAAAATAGAGTTCAAATGGAACTGAGACTCAGTTTTCCTAAGTCCCAACCCTTTGCTTAGAAGATTAAGTCAATGCTGATTCTTTCATTGTTTACTGTGATGAGAGGAGTAGCATGTGCTTTTAATTCTCATTTCTTTCTGAATGTTCTGTGCCTGATGATTTTTCTAAAGGGATTACTGGGTGAGGCCCAGTGTTCCAAAGAACTGAAGCCACACCAGGAGCTCATCAGCCACCATGTGGAGATGTTTCACTTTACAGTATGATCAATGTAAATAGCATTGTCATTTCTGTTCATTTTTTTTCTACAATTCCCAGAGGTGGTCTCAGTGTTGGAAAAATATTCAAATAATTTTTGGCTCTCGAAGTTCCAACAACAATTAAAAAGACCTCAAAATAGTACTATCTTTGATGATTCTCAAACCAGAAAGAAAACATGCTGAGTTTTCTTTTGGAAAATTTACATCTAGTGCAAGATTTTGGCAGTTTAGAATTATGCCAGGCAGACTATTGTAAATGGAAAAGACAATGTGAATGAAGGACAGAAGTCATGTCTGGCAAGATGACAGTTCTTGAATTATAGCAGGACCTAGCTGTAATTGCATTTCATCTTGGAGAGGTAATCATACTGAGAATATTTCCTCCCTCCCTCCATGTTTAACCCTTCTCATCTAATCCAAACACATTACTAAGATCTACAAAATGTCTAATTTGGAAGAAATTTCATAGGTTTCCTAGTTTCCTAGGCAGCTAGGTGGCACAGTGGATAGAGCACCAGACTTGCAGTCAGGAAGACTCATCTTCTCAAGTTCAATGTGGCCTCAGACACTTGCTAGCTGTATGACTGGGCAAGTCACTTACCCCTGTTTGCCTCAGTTTCCTCACCTGTAAAATGAACTGGAGAAGGAAATGACAAACCACTCCAGTTTCTTTGCCCAGAAAACCCCAAATGGGGTCACAAAGAGTTAGACACGACTGAATAACAACAACAACAACAGTTTCCTATATTGTTCTACTCTTGGGAAGTTAGATAATATGGTGAATAGAATCCTGGACTTAGGAAGACTTGAGTTTGAATCCTGCCACAGACACTTATTAATTGTGTGACCCTGGCCAAGTTATTTATATTCTTTCAGTATCAGTTTTTCAATCTGCAAAATTAGGACAATAATAACATCTATTTCACAGGGTTGTTGTGAGGACCAAAAGAGATACTCCATGTAAATTGATTTACAAACCTTAAAGCATGATATAAATGTTTTGTTATTATTATTATTATTATTATTATTATTATTATTATTATTATTACTAGCAAGAGTCACTTTTATATATCCATAACAGATTGGGATCTTTCTTGAATAATGCTTTGGCTTCATTATGTGATATATTTAAAATCTTAGAGGTAGCTTTATTTACCATGTTTAATTAAAAACTTTTACCTTGAGCTTCAAGCCTCCATCAACCTTCTACCCAACCATTTTCATCCTGTCTTCCACATATCATCATCAATCATCATCATTGTCATTATTAATAAAGAGGGTTCATATCTCTGGAAGGTTCCTGAGGTCAGTGTTTCCCTCAGTGCCTACCATAGTATTAGACACAATAGGGGTCTAATAAATGTTGAATGTTGAACCAGTCTATTAATGAATGAAAGAATATCCTCATCCTGTATTCTGACTGGGCAAAATTCCTTGCTCCTCTCCACATGCATCTCCTACTAGTGCCAAATTCACATGGCATACCTCTCAGCTAAAGCATCCTTATCTCTAGTCATCTTGATTCTAAAGAATATTCAAGAAATTAGTTCAAATTACAGCAAATGTCATGGAAATGGATTTGTAGGCTACTGAGGGGGTGGGGAATGTTTGTTCAAACAGGGAGGAAGTAGTGAGCTTTGGAGGGAAAGAGCTCACATCCAATGACATAAACAGGAAGTGAAATCAGTAAATTTTTCCATTTTAGTTCAGTCATGATTAAAGTTGTTTGGATTTAGTTCAGTGAGGTTGTAATATGAAGTGATCAGGACATGGAAAAACAGCCTTAGATTTCTGGGGTTTTATTTTCCAGCTCATTCCAAGTTTAGATTGCAGGAAGCTTCAAGATCACAAAAGTGGTTCTGTCACAGCCCTAGGACCAAAGTTCTGGCCCATTCTGTAGTTCGGGGTCTAGTTTAAGAGTTCAGTTTGGGATACTTAGATTTCTCTTTAACTGAATTAAATGAGCTGAGTAACAAAGTCACAAAATAATCTCCACCATTGACTTAGTTTGTAAATGACCATTTGAACACCAATCCTTCCTCAGCTCCCCAGTGCCCAGAAGCCATAGTAACGTGAGTAGTGAAGTCTACTTATCCATATTGCTCCTCAGGGTCCTCCTATGTTCTTTGCAGTGTGTAAAATGGCCACAAAGAACTATAGGGATATTACTAGAAAATAATTAGATGGTAGGAAAGCTATTTTGGTGAAATGTGAATCTTACACATAACTTTTGTGTCAGGGGTGCTTACAACATGGCAGGTCCAGGTTCCCTTTAGGGGATTTCTTATAGTTAAAACTTAGAAAATCTGGTAAAACCATGGTAAAATCTGGTAACACCACTCAGAGTGCTGACACTGATTTCTCTTGGAAAAATTGCATTTCATCAAGCTAAAGAAAGGAAAGTTTTATTGAAATGTTTTAAAATAATAACAACAAAATAGCACTCTTGGCAGAACTCTTGGGAAATAAATAGAAAAGTTCAATTGAGCAGAGACTCAGCCACTTAGATTCAGAAATAGGAAGATTCCTTTTCCTTACCTGTTGCTCAAAGCACCTGTCACCATGTGCAACATGACACAGTTCCCATGAGGCCTGTAGTTCTTCAAACTCCCAGAAGGAAGACTCAAAACTTATCTCCATTCATGATTTTGGGACTCCTTTGTTCTGTCTATTAGTCCTTCCTAAAATATGATGCCCAGAGTTAAGCATAATCCCCTAGATATAGTTTGATTAGGAAGGAGAACAGTGGGATTATCACCTTCTTAGTCCTGGATGCTCTGCTTCTCTTAAAGCAATGAATGATTACATTAGTCTTTTTGGTTGATAACATCTGATGATAGATTCATTTTGAGCTTTTGGCTCACTAAACACCCATAGATCTTTTTCATATGAACTGTTGTCAAGTTGTATCTCCTTATTACTATACTTTGAAAGTTTTTTTAACTCAAGCATAGAAATTTATATTGATCCCACCAAAGGGATATAGCAAGGATTTTTACTAGTAAAAATGCAGAATCAGTCAGGATTTTTTTTTGTTGGCAGATATACATAATAAAGGCAGGAAAGCAGACCAGCAGGGTGGCTATTGACCTTCCTTTCTTTGCTTAGCTTCATACTTGATTGGATAATTTATATGTCACTTTAGAGAAGATTTGGGGAGTGAAATGAGCTCCATATCAGAGTTCTTTGGAGTATTTTTTTGCAAAGCCTCCCCAAAATGAGTTTTGAGATGCAGCTTACTTATAATGGGTTATAAGTCAAATAGTTGTCTTGTAAAGTGAACCCCTAGACACAGGGAGCAAAAAAAAAAAAAAAAGATTTCCTTGTAGCCTAGGGTTATTGTCTCACTTTTTTTCCATGCTTCCTTACCTGGTTATAGTAGCTTATAGTTTATATTATGATTAAAATCTATCAGCTTAATGAATTTATCAAGGAGAGGTATTGGTTTTAGTAACTATTCTCTGGAAAAAAAAGAGCTGAAATGGAGAAAATGGACACCTGAAGAGATAAAGTCCAGAGACTGTCAGCGGAGAGAAGCTTAGGGACCAGGAGAGACATGTAATCAATTAATCTATGCAGAGAGCAAAGACACTACAACCAATGAAGAACATAAGAGAGTAATGTAATTAATAGGTACTTTGGAAGCGTTGTAGTGTTACAGTTGGGAATTGCCTGGCCATCCATATGCACTGGCCAAACATGGCTACCATGTGTGTGTCCTCCACATATATTTCCTGGGTGCATAGATTCTAGGTATATAACTCTTCATAAATGTTCCCTGGCCACATATATTCCTAATGGATGTGCCCTCCAAGCATGTTCCTTGATCATATATATTCTTTCCATGCCTTCTTTCCTGTGGTGATGCTTGCCTGTCTACTCCCCTCTGCTAGTGATATGATAACCTTTGATATAGCCCAGTTTCACAAGTAGGAATCTTCTTTTGTTACTTCATTTGCTATCCCATTTGAATGTGTTTTATTCAAACTGTTTCCTCTGACTGACTGGTAAAAATACAGCAATTGATGTATCTAATATATCAAATCATCTAGAACCTAGGATAGCTTTTTGGGAGAATTCACCTATAAAACACAATTGTATTAGACTTGGACCATTATTATAATCTTGAGATCTTTGGGGCTCGTGGCTCTGTCAAACATACTTTTGCTATCTTTTTCAGAGTTCTTTCACATGCAAATCAAACAAGTATGCCTCCATCTTTGCCCTCACAAGTCATTTGTGAAAAGTTTAACAGCACAGGATCGAGGACAGATCTCTGTGGTACTCTGTCAGAGACCTGTAAGTGGAAATTGGCCTATTCATGACTGTTCTTTTGGTCAGGTCATCCAATGCATTCTGAATCTCATTTGGACTCATATTCCAGTCCCAGAAATGCTTCATGAAGAAGTACAAATGGCACCAAAGAGGACAATGATGAGAAAAGTATTAGACCGAACTAAGTGTAGACTGAGGAGGTCTGCACGGGAGGCATCAGAATTCCAAGGCTACTTGGGATTGATTCTCCAAGTATCTGAAGAAGGGAAAGACGCTAAAAGTGTAGGAATAACTTCAGACCTTATTATTACCCCAAAAGACAAGTAAGAGAATATCAATAATTACTGACCCATATACTTACTTTCCAGTCTATATGAAATTTTAATGAGAGTAATCTACACACTCATTAAAGGTATCCTTGACAAGGATACTTATTAGAAGGGAATAGCAGGGCTCTCACAAGTGTGATTTGACAATAGGCCATATCTTAACTATAACACAATTGATAAATGTGTCAAAAATACAAGATGTCATATGGTTTATTATTGGTTGACCATAAAAAGAGCATTTGATTCAAGAGATCAAAACATGACCATAAGGCACTCCTTCAATGATGTATTTCCTATCATATGTCAAAATTATACATGATTCCTTGAAAGATGTAATAAAGGGATAACCTTGTTTGATGACCCTCTGTCACTAATATCAAACGAAGTGTGAAGTAAGGAGAGGTATAGCAAAGATGTTTGTCACTGTCAGGAAAGACTCTAGAGCAGAGTTCAAGTTAAAGAGGAATTCTCTAGAGCCAGTGGTCTTCCAGATGTTTCTGTCTGAGGAAGACATGGTACTGATTACATCAAGTCCCAAAATGTTCAGGGCCTTCCAAATGAGATTATAATTCTTCAAAAGAGTTTGGCCTGAAATTCACACAGGAAAAACTAAGTAGATGAATAATGATGACTGTCTAGACTCTGACGTGCAATTAGATGGAAAACCTATAGAGCTCACCTATCACTATCGATATTAGATATTATCTTAGGCACTAAAAATTCATAATGAGTTGAGTACAGAATTATACAGGAGGAGAGTTGCCTGGATCGCCTTGGGGAAATTGCAATGTTCTTTCAATGACCCCAAGTTTAGTCCTAAAACAAAGACTTTTTAATATGCATGTTTTTTGAGTGGCATATTTGACTGGGAGTCATGTTATGCTCTGGTCTCCAAGGACCTGAAGCTGATAAACACCCAAATAGTAATGGAGAAAATTGGGAAGTACAATGTAGGAATGAGCTAGTTGCAACATATTATAAGCCAGGAATAACAAAGAAGAAGAGTTGTAAATGATTCCATCAAATATATGTATAATCAAAAAAGAGGTTGAGTAGGTCATGTGGCAGGAGTTAAGCATAAGCATTGGATAGCCTACATCCTCCACTGGTATCCGCAGGATAACAGAAGAATTTGAGGCAAATTGGATGTGTTCCTTGTGGTGAACTTGTAGGAAAACATAGATAAGAGTTTATGGGATGGGAAGGTATAGATGGGTTAAAATCAGCATCATTCAGTATGCCCATGTCCATGAAAACAGAGCCATTTGACTATTCTGAATATTTGAGTAAATCTTTTACACGGCTTCTATGTTTATTCTGGGGGTATAAAGACTGTTCTGTATGCTATAAATATTGTTACCTTGAATACTTGTACAGGAACTGGGGGACCTGGAAGCCTAGACATGAGCTACACCAAGCCATATTCTGAGATTTCCCAGAGAAAACACTGAGTTGAAGCAAAAGGAGTCAAAGACACAGTAGATACAATTCCTTTCCACTGCCCTTCCAGCAAGTCCTGTCTTCCTTCGGAGATCTACCTATGCACTTCCTCAGATGTGTAGCATACTAAAAGGCAGCTAGATGGTGCAGCGGATATTGTGTTCCTCCTGAAGTCAGGAAGACCTGAGCTCAAATCCAGCCTCAGACACTTATGAGCTTGCCTCAGTTTCTTCAACTGTAAAATAATAGTACCTACCTTTCAGAATTGTTTTGAGGAATAAATGCAATAATATTTGTAAAGTGCCATTGCCTGGCACATAGTAGGCGCTATATAAATGCTTACTTCCCATACTCCCGATCATTGTATGATTTGAACCAGAGGTATCTCTCTGCCTGCAACACTCCAAGGCACCATTAAAATGTAGCTGGGAAATATTTAACAAAATAAATAAAAATACAATAGAACATAGTGTTAATATATATGACTTCCTAAGTCAATATTTGGCCCAGAGGTATCGCTAAGTTCAATTGACCCATTTCTATTTGACTTTGACACCCCTGGTTTGGACTGTTTTCAGAAGAGAAATTAACTTGTGGTTTCTAGAGATGCAGCTTCCTCAACATTCTAGTGAATCTATTTTTATCCCTAGAAACTCATACAGGTATCTGATTTGATGAAGCTAACCTGAAGCCTTGGAATCCCCAGAAAGAAAATGCTCTTAGGATTGCCAAAAGATAACCTACCTTCCCATCAGACCTGTACTGTCTAAATATCTAATAGTAACAATGGAGACAAAGGTCAGGTCCTTTGTTCCCCCACATCATGGTTTATAAGAGAAATGACATGGCGTAGTGGACAGGACTGTCCTTAGAGTCAGGCTCAAGTCCAGTCTGTGACACATACTAGCTGAGTGAACCTGGATAAGTCACAGCAGCCTCTCAGAGACCCTCAGGAAACTCTCTTAGGCTTGTAAGTTGCAGAGTGGTTGCTGATCTGTAATGGTAGAGGGAGTTGACTCATTGGGACTTCCCTAGACCAGGGAAATCACTGGTTAAAAAAGAACTTGATCTCTTGTTTCCCCTTCAACTCTGGGCACCACAGAGACAGTCTCTACTTAGGAACTCCCCTTTTTGCTAGTGAAATCACTATGGGTTTCTGTGGAAGACTGGCAGGTAAATACTCTTCATTACCCTTCCCAACCAGAAAGGGGCAGGAACAGAATCCTTGTGGACCTCTCCTATCTCCATCTGTTAGGGCTGACTGGAATGGTACCTTCTCTGTAGCCCTCTTCCTCTCATTTCCCCCAGATTTTTTCTGCATGGAAGATTAGGGGAGAATTTAGCCTGGGGTGGAGAGGGCACCTTCACACCTGGCTCTCCCAGGGAGCCACACCTGGCTTATAATGTAACAGGCTTACTTATATCCAGAGGGAGAAAGAAAATTCCCAGGTTCCAAAGGTTTTGCCTTTGGTGAGAGTTATGGAGTTATTAATAGAAACATAAAAATCAACATCAGCTTGATCACCTATGGGTGACATTTAAGCTACCCAGAGGTTCACACAGCATGTGATTAAAGACATACACAGAAAACAATTGAGGTCAGATCATATTGTTTATCTAGAGAAAACAATATTAAACACCATTACAACCTTTTTTTTTTAAGCTAAAAAGGAACAGAAAGCTTTGGGTTTAAATCTCCATCTAAAAGGAAAGAGAGAAGAGAGGGGAGAGAAACTGAGTGGAGAAAGAAGACTCTTCTTTGGCCACTTGGAGTCATTGGGGAGGAGGGGAGAAGAGGGGAAGGAAATTCACTACCTACAGAGGCTGATTTCTACTCTGGCTGCCATCATCTCCTTCTGGAGGAAGATGACACTGACCACCCCAGGGATGCCCAGATGCTCTTGACCCCATTCAAACTTCCTTTCCTTCAGTTTGCCTGTTGCCTTAGCACTCTCTACCCATTGCTACTCCCATCTTTTGGGGAAGTGAAATACTGCCTCTGTTGTTCAGCACCCACCTTTTCAGTGTTCCCTGGGGTTGCATAATCTAAAATTATGCAATCCCTCAATCCAATTTCCTGGGCTAGGAAAAGGAACAGTACTACAAGCTCTGGAATTTTTGAGGATCTAGCCAGAAAGGGACCACTAAACCATACTTAAGGATTCTTGCCTGCTGCATATTGACTTTGAAAAACCATACATTAGCATTACCTATGTTCTGTGATATTTTTATTTATTTTGTTAAATATTTCCAAATTACATTTTTTTTTTTGGCAATTGGGATTAAGTGACTTGCCCAGGGTCACACAGCTAGTAAGTGTCAAGTGTTTGGTCTGAGGCTGGATTTGAACTCAGGTCCTCCTGACTTCAGGGTTGGTTCTCTATCCACTGCACCACTTAGCTGTCCCTGTCCCAATTACAGTTTAATCTGGCTCTGTTGGCACTAGAGAGTATTGTGGGCTTCATGACACTTCTGGTCTAGACCATTCCCCATTCTCACAAGGAAAGAAAGAATCTGTCCCAAAGGTATGTTATATAACAATGCTGGATTTCCAAACTTTCAGATGTGATGGAAATAAAGGCAGTCCTCAAGAATTCTTCCTTCTCTATCTAGAAGGCTGCATTCTGGAATTTGGGATCTAAGAGTTCTCCCCTTGGTCCATGTAGGTGAGAGCATACACAACTCTTATGTGCCTCAACCCCAAGACAGCCATGAGCAATTCACAGTGTTTGGGGATTGGGCTTATCCTCTTTAGGACTGATGTGGGCTGTTAACTCTATTTTCTCTGGCTCATTCTCTAGAAAAGAAAAAGGGGCAAAATGAGGCACAAGTCTGCAATGAAGAAGAACTTTTATGAGCATAAGACAAAATGGTAGCTCTGACCCATAATAATCTAAGCCAATAAGAGATCCATAACCATCAAGACTCACTCACCCATCCTCAGTGATAAATAATTGTTCTCTATAATCCAGTGGCTCTGGCCTTCCTGCTATTCCTTGTACAAAACACACCATGCCCTTATACTGGCTGTCTCCCATTCTTAGAGTGATTTCTCTCTTCACTTCTGTGCCTCCTGGCTTCCCCGAATTCCTCCAAGTTCAAATTCTATTCTCTCTAAGAGGGCTTTCTTTCCCATTTCTAATATCTTCTCTCTGAGATTACCTCCCATTTACACTGTACATATCTTATAGATACATAATTGTTGGCATATTGTCTTCCCCATTAAAATGTGACCTCCTCAAAGCCAAGGACCATGTTTTTTAGTTTCTTTGGAACGCCACTTCTTAGTGGTGCCTGGTACATGGAAAATGCTGAATAAATGTTAGTTGACTAACTGATTTTAAGTTAGGCATATTATCTTGTTTGAGTCTCACAACCTGTATGAGGTAGGTACTACTGGTAATTTTCCCCATTTTACAAATGAAGATGATGAGGATTGCTGAGGTTAAGTGGATTGCCCATGAACATGAAACCACTAAGAGTTAGAAGTAGGATTTGAGCCCAGGTCATCCTGACCCCGAGTCCAGCACTCTGTCCTAGCCAAGTTGCCTTGTTCAACAAATGACAAAGCACCTAGATTTCTTCCTAATTATCTCACTTAAATTCCAAAAAATCTCTAAGGTGACTTGATGGGATTATTCAAATCATTCTAGGCCATTACAAACTGTACCTAAAGGGTTGGTTTGGGAAATTGTGCCCTCTCCCAGTTCTTTAGAATATAATCCACATTAGTGACTTTAAAGATAAGAATAAAGGCAAGGTCTCTGGACCAGCTGCATAAGTAGTTTCCCGCTGACATGTGCCTGTTAGGAGATGCCTGCTTAGATACTCTTAGCTAGTGCTGGGCTCTGAGTCAACAAGGCCTGATTTCAAATCTGGCCTCAGACATTTAGTAGTTGTATGATCCTAGGCCTACCACTGCTTCAGTTTCCTCAACTAAAAAATAGGGATAATAATAGGGTTGTCCTGGGAGTATTTAGAGGGAATGCCTGAGAAAGGATTATGAAAATTTGTAGACTGAAGTTCTTTTACTTAACTGTAGTTAATTTTGAAGCTAGTTTAATTGGTTATGTTGATGCTTAATGTTAAGGCAGACCTTCCTCTGATCCTGTACCATCCAACTTCTATCTATACCAACACAAAGCATTTTCCACCTTCAGCTGCTAGCCTGATCTCCCACCCCCTGGTGGAGACTCTCTGGTGTGAAGAGGACCAACTTTCCCTTGGACTTCAGGCCTTCCCTCTCCTGCTGTTCCTGTCTCTTAGAGAAGAGGAAGAGGAAAGACGATAGAGAGCAGGACTTTCATCTCTTGCGGTGCCATTCTCTGCTTAATCTCCAGTCTTTGGAGGGATGAAGAGTAGTGAAACTGGGCCTCCCATCTGACCACGTGCTTTCCATCTTCTGCCAGGCTTATCCTGCCTGATCTCAAGCCTCCTCTGGAAAGAGGAGTGGTGCCATCTACTCAAAGATGAACTTTTTCACAGCTGGTCATACCCTAACCACCTATAGGTCATCATTCAAACCTCTTTCCCGTTCCCTTTGTTCCTGTCCCACTCAACCCTCCTACCCCAAAGTTCCTATCAGATGCCATAAATCTCTCCACTGTGCCCTCTGGAATGCCTCTTCCAAGGCAACAATCTACTCTACATCCTAAATCTTTTCCTCTCTCATTTCTTCCACCTTCTATCAATCACTGAAACCTAGCTCCCCTCTGATGACATAGCCTTCCAGGCCACCCTTTCCAGTATTGGCTGTACCTTCACTCATTCCCCTTGGCTTACTGGTTGAGATGGGGAATTGGAATACTCCTCGCTCCTCATTGCTTACTTCCAGTTTTTTCCCCTGCCTCCATCACTCAGTAACCTCTCCTCCTTTGAGGTTTTTATTATTCATGTCTATCATCTATTCAAAAGCCTGGTAGCTGTTGCCTACAGAATTCTAGCTGACTCCCCTCCTAAATGAATTTGGTACCTGGCTCATAATTTTTCTTTCCTCTCTAACCCCTGCCCTCATACTAGGAGACTTCAATATATTTATTGACTCTCCCTCAAATACCCTAACCATTCAATTCTTCAACCTACTCACTTCCCATGACCTACTCCTCCACACCCCCTCAGTCATAAATAAAAATATTTATACCCTTGATCTTGCCATTATCCACAAATGTACCACCTCCATGTTCAAGAATCTTGAAATCCCTTTATCTGAACATAATCTACTGGCTTTTTATCTCTCTTACTGCCTTCCCATACCAAACTCAGTTCTTTATCCACACCAAGACCCTCCGTCCCACAATCCTCTCCCAGACTGTCATGCCCACACTAGCCACTCTCTCATCTTTTCCTCATCTTGAGCCTTTGATAAATCAGTTTAACTTTCCATTGTCCTCTTTCTTTTGAATCCCTGTCCTTTTATCGTGATGTTTGTCGATCTGATCAAGGCCTTTGATACTGTCAGTCATGAAGGCTTACAGATAATCATGTCAAAATTTGGTTGCCCAGAGAAGTTCATCAGTACTGTAAGTCAGTTCCACAATGGCATGCTTGCCTGGGTTCTGGGTAATGGATGATGCTCTCGTGCTTTCTCAGTCACTAGTGGAGTGAAACCAGGCTGGGTGCTTGCTCCTATGCTTTTTAGCATGATATTTTCAGCCATGTTGTCAAATGCCTTCAATGAAGATGAACATGGCATCAAGGTCAGCTGCCACACTGATGGAAAATTATTTAACTTGAAAAGGCTACAAGCCAAGGCTAAAGTGGAGAGAGAGTTGGCACGTGATTTTTTGTTTGCAAATGATTGTGCACTCAATGCAGCCTCTGACGCTGAGATGCAACAAAGTATGGATTGATTCTCTGCTACTTTGCTGTGCTAATTTTGGCCTAACAATTAACACTAAGAAAATACAGATGCTCCACCAGCTGGCACCACACCATCCATATGTGGAACCATTGTTTACATCAAATGGAGAAGTTTTGAATACTGTGGATAAATTCACTTACCTTGGCAGTATACTTCCCAGGGATGTACACATTGGCAGTGAAGTTGACGCATGCATTGTCAGAGCTAGCTCAGTGTTTGGGGAACTGAAGGAAAGTGTAGGAGAGAGGAGATAATGGACTGACTACCAAACTGAAGGTCTACAGAGCTGTCATGCTGGTCTCATTATTGAATGCCTGTGAAACCTGCTTGGTATACTTACCAGTACCATGCCAGGAAACTGAATTGCTTCTATTTGAATTGTCTGAGGATGATTCTGAACATCACCTGGCAGGATAAGATACCAGACACTGAGGTCCTTTCTCAAACTAAACTGCCAGACATTCAAACTCAGACTCACAAATGCCCTTTACTCTCCTCTGGTACTCCATCACCCTGGTACCACCCTCATCACCTCAAACTTAGACTCCTGAAATAGCGTGCTGATGGGTCTGCCTGCCTCAAATCTCTTCCCACTCCAACCCATCCACTTGCTTTCCTGAAGTATAAGTCTGGCCATATCCCTCCCATAAACTCCCTATCATATCCAGTATCACCCGTTTGATATCCAAAGCTCTTCATAACCTAGCATCCTCCACCCCTACCCCACCTTACTAATCTTCTTATACTTTACTCCCTCCCATGTACTTTCTAATCCAGCTACACCAGCCTCCTTACTATTCCATGAACAAGGCACTCCATCTCTCCACTCCAGATATTTTCTCTGGCTGCGCCCCATGCCTGGAATACTCTCCTTTCTCCTCTCTGTCTATCAGTTTCCCTGGCCTCCTTTAAGTCCCAATGAAAATCCCATCTTCTACAGGGAGGCTTTTCTAACTTCTTTTTACTCAAGTGCCTTTCCTCTTTCAATTATTTCTATTTTTTCCTTTATATAGCTTGTTTATACATATTTATTTGCTTCTTGTCTCCCCCATCACTTTGTGAGTTCCTTGAGTACAGGAGCTGTCTTTTACCTCTTTTTGTCTCCCCAGTGCTTGGCATGGTGCCAGGCACATAGTGGGTGCTTAATAATTTTTATTGACTGACTAATATATATATTTTTAAGGATTCACAGGTCTTCTGAGAAACTCTCCTTTGTGTTCTCTTCTTAGTATATACAAAGATGGGCTTAAACCCGGGAAGGTTTTGTCTGTCATACACATATAATAAGGACAAAAATATGGCTAAGGAAGGGGAAGACTATGACCTTGCCTCCTGTATTTTAGTCTTGTTTCTTTCCTCCTCCCACTGATTTTCCTAAGAGAGAAATAGAGTTTTGGAGTGGAGAAACTGGGGGACCTGAACCCCAGAGATCTTAGCAATTGGCTGAAGGATAAGACTATGAGGATAATGACTGGTTGTAGTTTAGCTACTGTAAATTAAACAGAGAGGTTTTCATAGACTTTCTAGCCTCAAGCTAGTGAGAGAAATATTAATAACCTTTCTAATGAAAGCCTCAACAACCAGGAAATTCTGCTCAAATAATAGAATTAAGCCCAAACTAGTTAGCCAGGAGAAACTCTGCTCTATATTCCAAAGAGCTTGGCACTTGAAGCGAAGAATCTCCTTCTGGGGAGGAAAGTCTTTTTCACCCTTTGTGGGAAAGAGCCAGGAAGGGGTTTTCCCCTTGGAAAGTTTTTTCCCCCTAGTCAGATGGCTAAGTGTGATAAGAGTTTCAGCTTTCTAAGAGACATGTTGCATGGAAAGCCTTGGGCTTTAAACTAAAAGAGTATGACAGAGCCTACTCTTCCTTTTATGAGGAAGGGATAGCACCTTAGCAAAAAAATTCTAGCTAAAAGCAGAAGCTGGAAATGAAGAGAAGCTCTATAACAATGTTTCTGTGGTTAACGTGCCCTGCAGTGGTCAAAAATGACTAACAGTGACCCTGGGGCCAGTGGAGCAACCCTGAATGACAGCTATGTAAGATCAATAGAGAGCAATGCTTCATAGCAACCATGCATCCATGTAGACTAAATGTCTGTTGAAGATTATACATCTGGAAATGATGATTAATATAAGAGCTGTAATATAAATATATGCCTATATTTATGTCTGTTTATCTCTCTATCTCTCTATCTCTCTATCTCTCTCTCTATCTATCTCTCTATCTATCTATCTATCTATCCATCTATGAGTGTATGTATATAGTGTGTATGTAACACCAGAGACAAAAAGATTTCTCATATTTCTATCTTAAACCCTCTTTTTTTCTTACTCCAACTTTATCAAGGGCTCTCTCCCCTGTAAGGGAGGTCTTTCACATTTTTTCTCCATTCTTTTCCTTTTTTGTCCCAAAGATAGATGAGGGAATAGGAGGGAACTGGGGCTCTTATCTCTGAATTTCTCTTCTGAAATTCCACTTCATTTTTCAGGTTATCAGCATTAACTTGAAGATTCCTTGGGCTATTTTGTCACAAAAACAAATCATACATTGTCTCATGATGAAAAAAAAAGAAATAAAATTTGAAGTGATTTCAAAAATGCTTTTAAAAATAGAGGTCATAGTGCCTCTGTACTCTTCCCTGGTTAGACATCTTCCAGAGTATGGTGTTCACTTCTAGGGATAACAGTTTTAGAAGAACCTTGATAAGTTGCAGAGCATCCAGAGGAAGGCAATCAGAATGGTGAAGGGTCTTAAGTCCATGTTATATAAAAATCAGTTGGTAAAACTGGGGATATTTAGCTTTGAGAAGGTACTGGTGGTGGTGACAGTGGAATGACAGCTATCTTGAAGCATTTGGAGGGCTATCATCAATCAACCAACCAAACAACGAGCGTTTATTAAATGTTCGTTATGTACCAGGTGCACTGGTAGGACTATCATGTGGAAAAAGACTTTGATTTGTTTTCTTGGCCCCAGAGGGCAGAACCAAGTATAATGGATAAAAATGATAAAGAAGCAACTTAAGAGTAGATGTCAGGAAAAGCTTTCTAACCATTAGAGTTGTGTGAAAGTAGGATGGGTTGCCACAGGAGAGAGATGGGTTTTCTTTCTTTTCTTTTTCTTTTCTTCCCCTCCACTTCCACTTTTTGGGGAGACAATCAGGGTTAAGTGACTTGCCCAGGGTCACACAGACAGTAAGTGTCTGAAGCCAGATTTGAACTCAAATTCTCCTGACTCTAGGGCTAGCTGCTCTATCCACTGCACTATCTAGCTGCCGCCTTTGGGGGTTTTCAAGCAAAAGTTGGATGAGTACTTGTCAGTATATTTTAGTGGGGATAGCTTTTTACAGAGCAGTTGGACTAGAAGGTTTCTGGGATCCTGTTCCGATATAAAACTCTATGACTCTGATCCTTCTTTGGGTCTTCCTTGTGCTCTTTGATGCCTCTGCCCCTCATAGCACCCCATATGACATAGCACCACTTATGACAAAAGCCCCAGATGCTAAGGACAGTAAAACTGATATTTCTTAGACCTCTGCTGGGGGATCAAGAGGAAGGAGAAATGAATAGGATGATGATTTGGAGATGAATGGGTTTAGGATGAGGAATGATAGAAACTACTTAACTCCCATTTTGTTTAAATGTGTAATTGAAAAAGAAGATGGCCTAGTCACAGAGAAATAATTAGGGTTGACTAATGCAGAACTCAAAATCTTGATTAAGATCCTCTCAACAATTTAAGGGGACCTTCCTCTTCTTCATGGAGGAGGCTAGGTGGTAAAGTGGATAGAGTGCTGGGCCAGAAGTCAGGAAGACTTGAGTTACATTAGTACCTCATACACTTAACTAGCTACATGACCTGGGCAAGTTACTTAACCTCTTTCTGCCTCAGTTTCCTCAACTATAAAATAGGAATAATAATATAACCTGTTTCCTAAGGATCAAATTGTTGTGAGGATCAAATAAAATCATATTTGTAAAGTACTTAGCAGAGTTCCTGACACAGAGTAGGTGCTTAATAAATGCTTATTTTCTCCTTCCTTCCTTCCTTCCTTCCTTCCTTCCTTCCTTCCTTCCTTCCTTCTTTCCTTCCATTTTTCCTTTCTTTCTTCCATCTGTGAACTTACAGGATGACACATTCAAGAATACCATAGATTGGGCAGGCATGTTGGAAGGTGGGGTGGGGAAGATGTGAACTGAATTGTTGGAGGGAGTACCCACATGGATGAGATCATAGATCCATTTGGATATTTCTTCTATATCAAAGAATGATCTTCACATTCTCACAAGAGAATATATATGGTTAGCAGAGAGCTGAAATTGAAAAGGAGAAATGGGTCCAAGTCCTGTGAGATAGTGGAAAGAGGGCTAGATGTGGAACCAGAGGACCAGAGTTTGAATCATGGCTCTGCTTCTTAGTACCTAAGTGAACTTGGGCAAATTGCCTGACGTCTCTGGGGTTTGTTTCCTCATCTGTAGAAGGAGGGTGATTGGCCTAGCTGATCTCAGAATTCTCTTCTGCAATAATAAAATCAACAGAAATCGTATGATTATCTCAATAGATGCCTTTGGCAAAATACAACACCCATTCCTATTAAAAAATACTAGTGAGCATGGGAATAAATGGAACTTGCCTTAAAATGAGAAGCAATACTTATCTAAAACCATCAGCAAGCATTGCCTTTGATGAGGATAAGCTAGAAGGTCTCTCAATACAATCAGTGATGAAGCAAGGATGCCTTTCATCACCTCTTTTATTTAATATTGTACGAGAAATGTTAGCTGTAGCAATAAAGGAAGAAAAAGAAATTGAAGGAATTAGAACAGGCAAGAAGAAAACAAAACTATCACTCTTTGCAGATGATATGATGTTATACTTAGAGGATCCTAGAGAATCACTAAAAAACTACTTGAAATTACTAATAACTTTAGCAAAGTTGCAGGATACAAAATAAACTCACATAAATCATCAACATTTCTATATATTACCAACAAAGTCCAGCGGCAAGAGATAGAAAGCCTTACCAGATCTCAAACTGTATTATAAAGCACTAATTATCAAAACAATCTGGGACTGGCTAAGAAACAGTGGTGGATCAGTGGAATAGATTAGGTACAAATTACATTATAGTTAATGACCATAGTAATCTAGTATATGATAAACCCAAAGATCTAAGCTTTTGGAACAAAAACTCATTATTTGACAAAAACTATTGGGAAAGCTGGAAAACAGTTTGGCAGAAACCAGGTATAGACCAACATCTCACACTATATATCAAGATAAGGTCAAAATGGACACATGATTTACACATTAAAGGTGATACCATAAGCAAATTAGGAGAGCATGGAAGAGTTTATGTCAGATTTATGGATAAAGGAAATATTTAGGACCAAAGAAAGTATAGACAGCATTGCAAAATGTAAAATAGATAATTTTGACTCTATAAAATTAAAAAGTTTTTGCACAAACAAAACCAATGCAAACAAAATTATAAATAAAGCAGAAAACTGGGGAAAATTTTTTCCAGCAAGTATCTCTGATAAAAACCTCATTTCTTAAGTATATAGAGAACTGAGTCACATTTGCAAAATTACAAGTCATTCCCCAATTGATAAATGGTCAAAGGATATGAACAGACAGTTTTCAGACAAAGAAATCAAAGCTATCTGTAGCCATATGAACAAAATGCTCTAAATCACTGTTGATTAGAGAAAGGCAAATTAAAAAAGCTCTGCGGTACTACTTCACACCTATCAGATTGGCTAATAAGTCAAAAAAGGAAAGTGATAAATGTTGGAGGAGATGTGGGAAAACTGGGACACTAATGCACTGTTGGAGAGTTGTGAACTGATCCAACCATTTTGGAAACAATTTGGAACTATGCCCAAAGGCACATAAAACTGTGTGTACTTGTTGATCCAGCAACACCACTGCTAGGTCTATATCTCAGAGACATCCAAAAAAAGGGAAAAGGACCTATTTGTACAAAAATATTTATAGCAGCTTTTTTTGTGGTAGCTAAGAATTGGAAATCAAGGGGATGCTCATCAATTGGGGAATGGCTAAACAAGCTGTGGTATATGATTGTAATGGAATATTATTGTGCCATAAGGAATGATGAGCACGTAGATTTCAGAAAAAACCTGGAAAGACTTATATCACCTAATGTAAAGTGAAGTGAAAAGAACCGGGAGAACATTGTACACAGTAACAGCAATATTGTTCGATGAAGAACTGTGAATGACTTAGCTATTCTCAACAATACAAAGATCCAAGACAATCCTAAAGGATTAATGATGAAGCATATTTTCTGCCTCCAGAGGAAGAACTGATATTGTCTGAATATAGACTGAAGCATGCTATTTTTCACTTTCTTTCTTTCATTCTTTTTCTTTTATTCGAGTCTTCTTGTACAAAATGACTAATATGGAAATCTTTTATGTGTTGCACATGTATAACCTACAGCCGATTACTTACCATCTGAGGGGGCAGGGCAGGGGAGGGAAGGATGGAATTTGGAACTCAAAACTTTTAAAAAAATGTTAAAAAATTGTTTTAACATGTAAGTGGGGGGAAATTTTATATATATATACATATAGAAGAATATAATATATAATATAATAAAGAATATATTAGAGAACATAATAAATATAAACGAGAAAATCTTAATAATTCAGATTAAACTTAAAAGTATGTTGTGGAGGAAAAAAAGAATTCTCTTCTGGCTCTCAATCTATGATTCCAAAAGGGGAAAGCACATTGGTTGAGATTAAACCATCAGGCCCATATGTCCTTCTGAAGATACTAAAATCACTAGTGGATGTAGCAGATGGGATTGCTGAGCTTCTCTGTTACGATGTGAAAAATCATGGAAGGCAGGAGCTATGGGACTGAGGACAGGAATATCAATGTAGTGGGGGGAGAGAGGTGCTACGGACCACAGATACAGAAAAGCGTGTGTGTGTGTGTGTGTGTGTGTGTGTGTGTGTGTGTGTGTTGTAGCTTTCTAGAGACTCCTTGCATGGCATTGGGTTGGGGGACAATTGCACTGATGCTTCTGATAGGGCTGTAGTGAGCCACGTGGCTTAAGGAAAACCAACCAAAGAACTGAGCTGGTATGTCTGATAAAATTGACTTATGTGCCAATTGGGAGACAGAGGCAAGTGGAGAGATGGTATATGGAAGATAATTTTGGAAGATCACTCTGCCTCTGTGGCCTGTTCCTCCCTTTCCTTCCTCTATGGGTTCCACTACTGATTCTCCATTAAGTCATTCAGATTCCTTCTTTGCTCTCCCTGTCAAAGTTCCTTTATGTATTGCCTTTCTCCATTAGAATGGAGGCTCTTTGAGAGCTGGGATTGTCTTTCCATTTGCTTGTACCATGTTTCACTGCATAATCATCCACTTCATAATCATCACATCCTGTTTTTTTCACTCCAAAAATTGGTTTATAACCTTTCATCACATAATTGTCACATGGTATAATTCCATTGGTCACGCAGCTTAAAAGGTAAACTTGTCAGTATATTTCTGAAAGCTGATTTTTGTGGTTTGTTTAGAGCGCTGCAGTAGTAATGGTATTGTCACTCAACCCAATGAAGAGCCATAGGTGCAAATGGTCGGGGAGGCAAAGCTGCCACGGGCAAGTCACATGATATAGTAAGACTTGCATCTTCGCAATTTTAACATATATTCACAAGTATTCCATGTATCCTAATCATGCATCAAAGACAGTTTAGTAATAAATGATTTTTATGTAATAATGGCATAATTTTTTAAAAGCTTCACATAATGGTCTCACCCCACTTTTTTGTGGAAAAAATTTGGCATAGATTTTACTATGACAATTATATGGTGAAATATGGTAATGTGTATTCCTGGTGCTCAGCACGGTACCTGGCACATCGTAAGCATTTAACAAATGCTTGTTGGCTTGTTGACTTGGGAGTCAGTAGGGGCAGAGGCCAAATGAGATTGGAGGTGTGCCTAAGCATCATAGACTGCTGATTTTGTGGTTTTTATCCTTTCTTGGTGGCCTTCATGAGGAATGGGCATCAGAGGAAGTGTGGAGTGTGTACGTCTGGTTATTGTATATGTTTCAAACCAGGATGTTTACCACTAGGGAGGTAGTATATCTGTAACTCTGGGAGGGGTCATGATGAGAAGATCAGATATGGCAGATCTGCTGTGCTATTTCCCTGAGAATGAGTGAATAAATTGAATAAGTGCCAGTACATGCTAGTATTTGTGCTAGGCACAGGAGATACCAACACAAAATTAACTCAACATTTGCCCTTAGGAAGTTTTTTATTCCATAGGCGTATATAGAACAGATAGAGGAGTAGGAGTCAGGGAAGAGAATTTGGGTCTGGGTCACAGACACTCTGAACGGAGGTGTAGAGGAGCAGATTGTCATGGCCTTTCCAGGAGCAATGACAGCACAAGATTGGACTACTGTTCCCAGGAGCAACAACAATTGGTGAAAAGCAGGGAGTAGAGATGGGCAAACAGTAGGAGGGCAAATAAGATGCCTGCCCTGCCCAGGGTAGACTCTGCTTTCCAGTTGGAGAGAACACTCTCCCTGAACCACTCCCTTGTCCTAAAGACCTGTCCACGGCAAGATCAAAGCACTCTGTTTTTTCAGATGTCAGGTCTTCAGAAAGAGCAAATTTTCCAGAAAAGGAGTGGAAAGGTATTCTTCACACTGGAGGTTGGTGAGCTTAATGTTGATTCCTGGCCAAAGTCTAGAATGCATTATTAAAGTTTTGGGAATCCCAAGGAGCCAGGATGAATCCATCATTGGAATTGGGCCAGACTAACCTCATTTCCTTTTTGTGACAGAGTTTCTAAATTGGTAGATGAGCTGGACACTGCAGACAGAGTATGTCTGGATCACAGCAAGGCATTTGAAAAAGTCTTACTATATCTTTGTGGACAAGATTTAGAAGTGTGGACTGAATCATAATGGAGTTAAGTGGGTACAGAACTGAATGAAAGGCCAGACCCAAAGTTGATGAGTGTAGTTCAGTTACATTGAATTTCAGGTGATTGCAGAAGCTACAAGTCAAACATTCAGCAGGCAGCTGGATAGCTTAGTTTATCCCACTCTGCCTTTCTTTCTATACTTACCGAATTAATGCAATGAGTTTGTTTAAGGATTAAATCTCTGCCTCTGATACATACAGATTTGTGACACTTAAACTCTCAGTGATCTAGGCAATTCCCTAAGACTTTAAGTTAAAGAAAAGGTGCTGATCCATTGGTAGAAAGGGTTTTTTCACCAGCAAGTTCTCTATACCAATGAAATCCTATTCTGAGTCCCTGTCCCAGTTCCTGTCCATATTAACGAGCATGTTAATGCCCAGCTGCTGCAGTTATTATTTATTACAAGGAAGTTGCAGCTGGGCTTAATCACTGTGTAGGAAGATGTAACACTGAGGAGAGGGACATGTGCTCTTAGAACTACATTTACTATTGCCATCTCCCATGATAACAAATGTGGAGCTGTGGAAAGAGCACTATATTTGAAGTCAGAAGAACTGAGTTGGAATCCCAGCTCTGCTACTACCCATGTTACCTTAAGCAAATCAAAGAATCTCTTTGGGCTTCAATTTCCTCACCCAGGATTCCTTCCAGTTCTAAATCTATGATCCTCTGTAAATTTTAAGAGGATGATTTTAGAGCTTTCTTTCTGCATCATAAAGAATGACTTCCAGTCAAACAAAGGAGCTCCCGAGAAATGATCCCTTTCCTCCTCTGATCTCATAGGACTTTATACTACTTGTTTGTACTTAACTCATTTAATTTTGTAATTTATAGTTATGAGTGCATGTCTTATCACCACTAATAGATTATATACTGATTGAGATCAGATATGGAGCTCTATATTACCTTGAGTATACTTAAATATGTTCGCTGTCTCTCTAGATTGAATAAAAGTCCCTTGAGGGCAGGGATCCTTTCATTTCAGTGACTAGCACAATGCCTGGCACATTGTAAGTGCTTTATAATTAGCTATTTGATTGATTGATCTTTTCCAATGCCTAGGCATTTACTAAATATTTATTGAATTACTTCTATATCAGCAAAATTGCTAGTGAGGGGCTTAGGAACAGTAAAGGGTTTGGAATTAGTTTCTTTCATGCCACCTACATTTCAGCCAGATTGGTTTACTTGAGGTTCAGGGCTCAGGGCATT
Source organism: Vombatus ursinus (assembly GCF_900497805.2). Lineage (NCBI taxonomy): Eukaryota > Metazoa > Chordata > Mammalia > Diprotodontia > Vombatidae > Vombatus > Vombatus ursinus. The sequence goes on along the minus strand of NW_020954591.1, from coordinate 9,302,638 downwards.
CCATTTCCCATCTCTTTAATTTCCCATCTCTTTCGGATGCCTAGAATGGATGTCTTCTATAACTCTCGCGACTCCACTATTCCTTTAAATTCGGCTCAAATGCTGCTTTCTACAAGTGGCCCCCCCTCTCCCTCATAGAGAGTGCAGACACTTTGTATCTGTTCTGTGTTTGATTTTAGGCATACATGTTGTTTTCCTCAATAGAATATAAGCTCCTTGAGGGCAGGAACTGTTTCCTAATTGTCTTTCTTTGTGTCCCCAGAGCGTAGTACAAAGCCTGACACGGTCAGTGTTTGTTGAATGAATGAGAGGGTGACTTGTGTGTGGGAATGTCGTTTATTTGTTTCAGTGAAAGAAAGTTTCACAGATGAGAACTGAATCTGGGTCAGGGTGTGAACGTGAAGCCAGGGCCCGGGAGAAAAGGAGGAATGAGTGGAAAACAAACTTTTCGGCCAGAACTGAACGAGCTTGGCTCCCAGCAAGGAGAAAAGGCAGAAATCCGATTGGGACTGAATGAAGTAAATGAGCAATGGGGGAGAAGTTTGCGGAGGGAAGCGGGAAAGGGAGCAAGTTGGTGGCGAGCATTGCACCAATCATCGTTATGGGGGCGTGGTTACTTGGGTTCAGGCCAGCTGGAAAGACTCTGCCTCCTCCCGCCCGCCAAAGTCCAGATGCCTGAGCTGTGGTGCATTGGACCCGGGGGAGGCTTAGTCTCTTGAAGCCAGGGGTGGGGCCCTAAAATCTTGGGATGCTAAACTGCGGACAGGGCTTAGATGAATAACCCTTGGCAGAAAGCACGTATTGCGAGGTCAGCTTGTGCCAGGTCATAAGACCATGATAACTTGGAATCACAACATTTAGGGTCCTGCCTGTGGGCTGGGCAGGGACAAGGGGGCCGAGCTTAGCAGGGATAAAAGGACATCGTTAAGCCCCGGTCTCCTTTTTTTCCCTTCTAACTGGGCAGTTGCTTTGCGAGGAGAGGGCCAGTCTGAGGGGGTGGAGGCAGGCAGCATCTCAGCAGTGGCCAGGGAGACAGCCCAGGAGAGGCTAAGCATATCACCAAAGGACTAGAGGAGCCAGATTAATACCCCAAGACCAAGACTCCAGGAATTGAGAGCTCATCCACTTTAGATCAGGGGCAGGAAGAAAGGGGAGGGGAGACAGGGTGGGAACTAGAGAGCAAAGGGAGAACTAGATAGACTTTTATTCCCGCTGGGAATTCCTGCTGCAGGGCTCGTGCTTGGCTAGGGCGGTGGTGAGCTCTTTTAGGTACACAGAGGGGCTCGGGGTGAAAAGCGAGCAATGGCCCTGGCAGGGTGTGTGCAGCCGGCCGACTGGAGTGGGGTAGAGGAGGGCCCCCAGCCAGCCCGGCCCAGCTTGACCTCCATCTCTTCTGGGGAGCTGCGCAGCCTGTGGACCTGTGACTGCGAGCTGGCCCTGCTGCCCGTGCAGCAGCTGCTGCACATGCAGCCCAGCTTCTTCCAGTTGCGGGGAGACCAGCTCCTGGTCCTGGGGCCTAGGCCTCAGGAGGCCCCACGTGGGGGGTTCAACGTCTTCTGCGACGGCTTCGTGCGCCTGGACCGTCAACTCTACAGAGTCAGCAACTACTTAAAGAGGTGGGTGACTGAGTCTGGATACCTCCATCCCATCTTTGCTTCCCCAGAACCCTGAACCCCCTGGTTTCCAAAAGAACCTGGGCTCGCCTCTCTATTCTCCCTTCTCAGCTATCGAGGCTGAGCCATCCCTACCCTCCTGCAGCTTCTAAACCTCATGATTTCTTGCTTTGCCCAGCAGCGGATGTGCATCTCTTTTCTCCCAATAACAATTACTGTATTTTGCATTGCATTTTCGCAGGTGCAGGTCGAAGGCCCTCGGGAAAGCACTAATTCTGTGGTTTGGAAAATTGGGTTGGGTATGCGACCCAGCACTGGGGCCCCCCTCGTCCAAATCGCTGAACAAATAGACTCCTTGGGACTGGATCTGTAACTGGGATTGCTGGGATCAAAAGGAGTGAGCTCCTTTGGGGGAAGCATAGGCTTCCTATGAAATAGAAATACCTATCCTCTGCTTTAGGCCTGGGGAACCCTACGGAAATCTAAACTGCCCAGAATTTGGCCTAAGGGGAGAAGACATCAATGTTGATTCTGTGAACCAGGGCTTTCACAGGGAGCATATAGAAGTGGAATTTTGCTGTGTATAGTAAAGTAAACTCAAACCTTGTCAGCTCACTAGAAATTTACAATTTAAACAAACAACCAAGGACGGGCAGGAAGCAGTTGGACAGATGACTGACTAAATAGTGATCAGTGAATAGAATGGTTTATTATGGTTCAGAAATAGCAAGAGCTCTTTTCTAAGACAGAAAGGGCACCTTTGTATTCCTTGCCTCTGACAAATACTGGCTGTGTGATCCTGGCTAAGTCACTTAATGTCTCTGTTCCAGGCAATTCACTAAATCGCTGAGAAGCTGCTGAACAGCATTGGCAGAAGGATTTCCTCAAGGGGAGGGTGGGAACTAATGAAATCCAAGGTTCAGTCCTTGTCCTATTAAAAGCAATAGCAGAATGCATGGTCAGTGAACTGTGAAATGAAGAATAAATTGCTTGAGTAGTATGCTAGAATAGAATGGTGGAAGAAATTCATTCCAATTTAACATAAATTTATTCAGCACCTACTATGTGCCAGGCATGGAGGAGACAAAGACAAAAAGGAATTGGTTTCTGTCCTGAAAGGGCTTACGGTTTATTGAGGGAAATTACATGTACACAGATAAGTAAATGCAAAATGTAAAGAGAATAAATATAAATTGTGTGCAGAATAACTGGGGGGTGGGAAGGAAAGAAAACACTAACAGCTAGGGGAATCAGGAAAGTTCTCTTCTAGGAGATGGCAGTATAGCTAGGCCTTGAATGGAGGAGGGGTGGAAATAGGGACTCCATGGGAGGCAGAGCATTGCAGGTATGAGATAGAGGAAGAAGAGACTGTGCAAACATCAAGCCTTCTTCCACTTAGGAAACTCATTTTTACTGAAAAGGAAGGATTTTGAAATTCTAACCAATGGAAAAGAGGGTGCTTGGTGAGCTGGGAAGTGGAGAGCATTCTAAGGATCCTAGGCTACTAACAAAGAAAATTCAAGAGTAAGATGAAGGGGATGCTGAATTGTTTTGCCTCCATGCACTGAAAATGGGCCATGTTGGAATTCTGGCTCAGAAACAGTGAAGTCGCTTTCATAAGAAGTCAGTGCCTAGAGCAGGCCTAGGATGTGCATAAACTTTGGCTAGCCCCCTCCGTGACCTTAGAGGGAGTGACCACCTACCACTAACATGAGTCACTCTTCAGATAGAAATGAATGATTGTGTTGGCTCTTCTGACTAGATAAATGTTTCCTGACACATGAACATTTTTTTTATCACTGACCTATCTCTGAGTGATATTATGGTGATTGGTACTTGCAAAGAGCTATGCATGGTTCTCTCTGAAGAACCTACAATGTTAGTCTTTTAAAATAAGTTCTCCCTCCTCATATTTGTTATTTTGTCTCACTTCTGGTAAGTTCTTGTTTTTCAAAATTTTTCTTCCTGTCTCAGGAACATCTAAATTCACCTCCCAAGCATAAAACATGCTCTTCCTCCTCCCTTTCCTCCTCCTCCTTCCCCTCTTCTTTCTCCTTCCTCCTCCTCCCCCTTCTTCCTCCTTCTTTTCCTTCCTTTCTCCTCCCCTCCCCCTCCTGCTCCTCCTCTTCTCCTTTCCCTAGTCCTCTTCCCTCTCCCCCTTCCTCCTCCCTCTCCTCTTTTATTTTCTTCCTCTTCTTTCCCTTCCCATTCATCCTCCCCTTCCTCTTCTTTTTCCTCTTCCACTACCAAAGATCAGCACCAGCTTTGTACCTTACAGTCTTAGAGCAGAGGTTTTTAACCTTGTTTCTGTCACGAGCCCCATTGGCAGTATGACAAAACTTACAGACCCCTTCTCAGAATCATGTTTTAAAGCATAAAATGAAACCAGGTTACAAAGGAAACCAATTATATTGAAATACAGACCCAAATGGTAAAATCCCCAAGTTGATAGATCCCTGAAATCTATCTACAGACCTGTAGGGGGTTTATGGACCCTAGGTTAAGAACTTATGGAGTTACCTGAGGAACTGTTAAGTGACTTGCCCAGCGTCCCATGGCCAGTGTGTGCCAAAGATGGTACTTGAACACAGGTCTTCCAAAAGCTGGCTTCCAAAAGCTTCCAAAGCTGGCTGTCTAGTCACTACGCCATGCTGTCTCCAAAATGGGTTGGTAATTTGTCCAAGCTACCCCAGATAGTTTGATTATAGGGCTGGACCTAGAACCCAAGTTCTTTGGATTTAGTCCCATGTTTTCTTGGCAATATTCTGTACTGATCCCTGTAGCTTTAAGGGCATTCCTTGGGCAATACCTACCACTGTACCACAGGCAAAATCTACATTTAGCCATGCTTTCCAAAACCTAAAAACATAGATAGGGAATTTCTTTGGCTGGGGCAGCTGTTGTAAAATCTGCCTAAAATATGGACAAAGTTCTACCATTTTTGTTGAATTGATTTAACATTTCAACACCTTAACCTGCTTATGCTTAACCCTATTACAGCCATGAGGTGTGGAAGAATTATGCCATAGTCATAAGGTCAGTAACATAATCAGGACTGAGAGAGCAGGAGAGCAGCTTCGGGCATTGAGTGAAAGCCCTAATAATAAAAAGCTTCTTCCAGCTGCTACAACTCTACAAAGAGAGGTAAAGTCATGAGGAGACACACACACACACACACACACACACACAGAGAGGCAGAGAAAGAGAGAGATAGACAGTCAATGCACATTCACAATGGTGGGAGTGATGATGGTGGTAGAAGAGGGAGAGGGAAGGAGAGAGAGAGGGAGAGAAAGAGAGAGAGAGAGAGAGAGAGAGAGAGAGAGAGAGTATGCTTAGGATACAAGTAGGACAAAAGGGGTAGAGTAGCTATACAATAAAGAGTTAGCACATTCTCCTTCAAACCCCCCTCACCTGTTCAGTTAGTTTCCAAATCTTATTAACTCTATATCTATAGCCTCTATCATGTTTGTCCCCTTCTTCCTATTTAAATAGCCGTCATGCTCATAGGGCCCTTATCAGGTGGGCTATCGCAATGGCTTCCTAATTGGTTTCCTTACTTCCAATCTCTCCCCTTTCCAATCCATCTTCCACATAGCTGCTAAAGGTAATTCTCCTAAAAAACAAGTCTGACCATGTCATTTTCCAGCTCAAGAAGCTTCAGAAGCTCCCTGTTGCCTGTAGGGAAAAATCCAAAATCTCTTTGGCATTTAAAGCTTTTTACAATTTGGATCCACTCTATTTTCCTAGATATGTCACTCTGCTTCATGCAATGTCCAGCCAAATTGGCCAAATTGGTATTCTCGAAACCCAGTATTCTATCTCCTGCTTTTGTGTAGATTTGCAGAGGCTGGAATGTACTCTACCTTCATCTCTTAGAATCCTTTGCTTCCTTTGAGGCTCAACTCATGAAGGCACTCATACAGGAGGCCTTTTCTGATCCCTGTAGGTCAGGGGTGCTTAACCTGGGATCCATGGATAGATTTCAAGGGGCCCATGAACTTAGATGGGAAAAAGTTACATCTCTTATTTTCACTAACTTCTAATGGAAATTGACCACTTCCTTCAATTATTAATGCAGGCAACAAATATTTTTTTCGGAGAAGAGGTCCATAGGTTTCACCATACTTCCAGAGGGGTTCATGACACACACACACAAAAGTTAAGAACCCTTGCTCTCTTCTTCCTCAAATTATATTGTAATTATATATCTCTATAAATGTTACATCCTTCAGTAGAATGTAAATGCTTTTAGGGCAGGCATTGTTTTGTTTTCTATTTAGTCTTGTGTGTCCAGCAGCTGGCACACTAACCTGAACATAATAAGTGCTTAATGTTTGGTGATTGAATTGAACTTAAAAGTTGGTTTAAACATGATATAAACACAATAGAATTATTCTTTCATTTAAAGCTGCCTTGGGAGGTTGAAGAAGGACCTGTGTTCCCTTTGCATTTACTTTGCTCCGTATTTATTTGTATATACTTCTTATTAGCCCTGCCACATTATAAATTACTGAAAGTCAATGACCACCAAGGATCTAAGTACACCCTTACTGCATATTTATTAAATGAGTGAATGAATGAAATGAATGACTGTGATAATGGCACAAACCACTGGTGAAGATCTTTAGGTATGAAAACTGTCCCAGATGATGATGGAGTGGAGAGAAGGGGACAGGCAAGAGAGATGTTGTAGAAGTAGAATTGATAAGATTCAACAATGATTGCATAAAGGGGAGGGATAACTTAAAATTTGTAAATCCGGGACTGGAAAAATGGTGATGTCTTCAAAAGATATAGGAAAGTTAGGAAGAGAAAGTTTGACAGGAAAGAGAATGAGTTCTATTTGGGGTGCATTTGATTTGTTTTCTCCCATTTTATTTTTTCTCAATTACATGCACATTTTTTAACATTCATTTTTAAAAATTTTGAGCTCCAAATTTTCTCCCTCCCTTCTCTTCATCCCTACTCCTTGAGAAAATAAGCAATTTGATACAGATTTTACCTGTGCAGTCATGCAAAACATATTAGCTATGTTTTGAAAGAAAGCACAGACTAAAAAAAAAAAAAACCAAGAAAAATAAAGAAAGTTAAAAAAAGTGTGCTTCAATCTGCATTCAAACTCTATCAGTTCTTTCTCTGGAGATGGATAGTATTTTTCAGCATAAGTCCTTTGGAATTGTCTTGGATCATTGTATTGCTGAGAATAGCTAAGTCATTCACAGTTGACTATTGTACAACATTGCTGTTAATATGTGCAAAGTTCTCCTGGTTCTGCTTCACTTCACTTGGGTGCATTGATTTTAATATGTCTACAGGACATAGATTTGGAAATGTCCAGTTGGCAATTAGAGACACAAAACCGGAGCTCAGGAGGGATTTAGGGATAGAGATACACATGCGCTAGAGGTGGTTATTGAACTCATGGGAACTAATGAGGTTGTCAAGAGAGAAGCTAGAAGAGGATTCAGGACATATTCCTGGGGTGCACCCACATGTTGGGGACAGGACTTGTATGCTGATCTAGCAAAAGAGCTTCTGAAGAGTGACCAAACAGGTAGGAGGAAAATCAGGAGACATCAGTGTCATGAAATCCCAGGGAGGAGAGGATAGTCAACAGTGTCAGAGATTACAGAGTAGTCTACAGGAAGATGAGAAATAAGAAGATTTTTGACAATTAAGAGGTCATTGATAACTTTGGAGAGATCAGTTGAGTGGTGATGATAAGAGTCCATCACAATCATATACCACAACTTACTCAGCCATTCCCCAACTGATGGGCATCTCTTCAATTTCCAAAAGAATTGCCTTGTTGCAGTGAGGACTCAATTGAGACTAGATACCATGACTTTGTAAGGGCTCCAGTCATCAAGGTTGTGAGACTTCACATGTTCAATGACATGTGAATAAAAACAAGAAGGAAAATGGCAGAGCTAATTGGGCTAATTGGGTATTAGGGTTTGGTAAGGAATGAGTGCTGATTGATAGCTTGATCAGGCAAGGGATTTGAGAATAGAGAACAGTGTATAGCTGAACTCTGGGTTCAAGATTAGGAAGAGAGGAAAATGAAGCCAGAGCAAAAGTGATGGCCCAAGAAAGCAGAAACAATGGTTGGAGGGACTGGTGGTCATGGTCAGGATAAGAAATAGGTTGAGGGGGTGCAGCTAGGTGGTGCAATGGATAGAGCTCTGGCCTTGGAGCCAGGAGGACCTGAGTTCAAATTCAGTCTCAGACACTTGACACTTACTAGCTGTGTGACCCTGGGCAAGTCACTTAATCCCAATTGCCTCACCAAAAAAAAAAAAGCAAAAAAAAAAAGAAATAGGTTGAGGAGAAGTGAGGCACAGGGTAGGATGAAATGGTATCTATGGTCAGATAGAGAAATGTGAGTTAGTAATATCACTCATTATTATTTTCGAAGAATCTAAATAAGCACCACAAGGATAATCATTCCCTTTTTGTAGCTTCTTTCTTTAGTATTAAGGATAGAATGTTGGTCTCGGAGCCATAGAGATCTGGGTTTGCATTCTGCTTCTAACGCTAGTTGTGTGAACCTGGATGAATTAATTAGACCTCAGTTTCTTTATCTGTAAAATGGGGACATTAATAGCTCTTCCCCTGCAGAGTTGGTGTGGGTATAAAGGTGAGCTATGATTTTTAACTTCTCAGGGTCATATGGAGTACGCAGAAGCTTTTATTTCTCTAGATTATCTTGGAGATGTCACAGAGCCTGAAAGATACAGCCTTGAGGAGGTGACCTTGTTAAGTATTCTTCGTTTGTTGGAATTATAATGAAGTTCTCCTGTTTAATTCATCTGTACCTTTTAATCACTGTCTTGCCCAGGTGTTTTCCTGTAACTATGACAAGATGAAGTAGGAAATGATAGAAGGGGTGTGTGTGTGTGTGTGTGTGTGTGTGTGTGTAACTTCCACCTTCTCATCCTCCAGATGTTACCTTATAACCTGTTAAGTCACCAGCACATTTTGTCCAGAGCCCCCCAAAGCACAGGCATAGTTTTGGTCAATGGAACGTGTTATTAGTAGCAAAGAGGTTAGGGTTGAGTTGATGCTTGAAGGAGTGAACCTTGTTATATACTTATTCAGTTCCTTGAAGGCAGGGAGGGACTGGGGCTGCTTTCATTTTTGCATTCCTCATGCCCTGTCCCCTCGCTGTACATGATATATTCTCTGTGGTGGTGGTGCTCACTGAGGAAATCTGAATCACAGAGTGAGACAGCAGGAGTGATTTAGTCAGCCCTATTTGCATTACTTTTTACCAGGTGCAGATTTTAAAATTCGCTTGAAGGAGTTTGACCTAACTATTGTGATAAAAATTATCTGAGGGATCTATTAGGTATTGCTGCCAATCACTGAATCAACACAGAAATAATTATCTGCAGATTTCATTTACACTCAGAGTGCAGGCTCATCTGTAAAAAAAGTCAAGAGAGCCTAGAGCATTAGCTTCTGCAACCTTAATATAGAGTGAGAATACGTAAGCAGAATAGAAAATGGTAATTTTATAGAAAGCAAGAGGGGAAGATAAGGGTATACATGTCTGGAAACAAGTAAAGGGCGGGGTGAGGGGTGGTGGGGAAGATAAGGACACTCACCATCTGGTCAGAACAGGAGCTTTGGTTTCTTTCCCTGTCTTGATTTTGCAGGCAGTGTGACCTTTGAGCTTCCAGGAGCAACGTCTAGAAGCTCAAAATAGACACTGGGGCAATGTTCTGTTCTTATCATAACAATGGCAAGAAGGCAGAGCCAGAATTTCCTTCCCATCACAGTCTTTCTCTTATCACAATGCAGTGAGAGGCCACCAGAGCCACAGACAGACATTCTCTTGTCACACTATCCACACAGGAAAAAATAAGCGGATGAAGAAAATGTATTGTTCTGTGTGCTCCAGCAACACATATGCCAAAAAAGAATATCTGTTGTCTAGAACGGGATATGCATTTGCAGCAACAACCCTAATAGCATTGTTCTCTCAGTAAATCTTGAACAGATAGCTTAGAAAGACAGGGGACTGGGCCCAGAGTTGAAGAGGTCTTTGTTAGGGGTCTGACTGGCCTTTGAGAAATTGCTACTCCCTAAAGCAAGGTCTTTCATTTGTATCATTGATATTCTTCCAGCTGTGCTGTGTTTTTGTGAGGTCATGTAATACCATAATCCCTAAAATATTTGTATTGTAGGTTACCCAAAGGACAGTGGAAAGACACATGTTGGGCATTAGTAGGTTGCCACATATTACTAACAAAAACTCAAGAGAAGGAGTATAAAGGACACCAGAGAGCTGTGTGGTTGAGCAAGAACTTGAGTGTGTCATATAGCAAGAGAAGATAGCTGATTGAAAGTCCATGTGGTCCATTGATATCCACATGCTGTCAGAAGGTACAGCATATCGGTGGAATATTTATGAGAAGATATGCATGAGACTTACAGAGGAGGGGAAGGTATAACCTGAAGGGTCAATCTTGAATCTGCTTTCCTAAGCAGACCTCACCTTTATTCTGCCTAGGAAGGAAGAAAACAAGCACTTATTAAATGCGTATTGTGTGCACTGTGCTAAATGTTTTACAAATATTAATCTCATTTGATCTTCACAACAATCCTTTGAGGTAGGTGCTATTACTATCCCCATTTTATAGTTGAGGTAGGCAGAGGTTAAGTGACTTGCCCAGGGTCAAACAGCTAGTAAGTGTCTAAGGTAGGATTTGAACTCAGGCCTTCATGACTTCAGGCCCAGTGCTTTATCCATTGTGCCACCTAGCTGCTTCTAGACTCCAGCTTGCCTAGACTCATTCCCCAATAGTTTGCATATTCTGGCCCCTCTTACTCTCCTTATCTCTGCGATACTCAGTCCCTGCCTACTGAAGGACAACCCCCTCGTCAGCCCGCTCTTCCTGTGTATTACCTCATTCTCATCCACATCAACCCCCTATTCCAGATCTTCTTACCCCTTCCATTATGCTCCCTAATTCACAGACTCCTTGTCATCTTACATTACTTCCTCTCTTGCTCCTTCCATCATTGAGAACTGGCTCTCCCAGGATGAGAGTCAATCCCTGGGCACCCCCTTTTCCAGTCACATTGTAATGTTACATGTCATGTAGTCATGCTACACTTTCACTCCTACACCTCACCCCCTGCCCACTCATTGGTCATAACAGGGGAATTAGAATAATGCTTACTCCCCATTGCCACTTTCACACTCTTCTTTCACTGATCTCCTTTTCTGAGGTTCATTCCAACCAAATTTATCATCTAATTCTGATTCTGGTAGCTGTTATCTACCAATGTTCAGGACATTATCCTTCCTTTCTCAATGAGTTCAGTGTCTGACTCAGTCTTCCTCTTCATCTCAACTCCTCTCTTCATTTTAGAGGATATTAAACATACGTAATTTTTCTTTATAATTTTTGTCTTTTAACCAAAATCTGTTTTTTATTTTGAGTTCCAAATTATCTCCCTCCCTCCAGTCCCTCCCCCACCCATTTAAGAAGGCAAGCACATTATACCCATTTACATAAGAAGTCATGCAAAACATATGTCCGTGTTAACCATTCAACATACATATTGATGCTCTCTCAAATACCTTACTTCCCAATTACTCAGTCTACTTAACACCTGTGACTGACTTCCTCACTCTACCTCTGCTGCACTCGGGGTTACTCATATCCTTGATGTTGTCGACTATTCTCTCCAGATTCTCTATCCTACACACTGCAGCACTTGTTCCAAACCTTGTCTTTCCTCAAACCTCCCATGGCACCCCTCCCCCAGTCATCTTTGCTGTCTTCATCACCTCATACTCCACAGGAAAAACTGAAGCCATTTGCCAAGAGCTCCATTTTCTTCCCTCCTCCTCCCCTCATGTTCTCTGACTTCCCACTATATCCTCCTTCATTCCAGTCTGTGGTGATGAGGTGTACTTTCTGCTTTCCAAGGCCAACTTATATCCACCCTTAATCTCATCCCTTCCCCTCTTCTCCAACAAAATGCCTCCACTATCATCCCCATATTTCATCTTATCTTCAGTCTCTCCTTATTTACTTGTTCTTTCCTGCTGCCTTAAAACATGCCCATGTTACCCTCATTCTCAAGAAAAACCCCACCCCCAAACCAAAAATAAACCTTATTTGATCTGACCATCCCTTTTTTCCTCCCCTTCTCTGCTAAATGCCTTGGAAAGATGATCAGTTCTCCCTGCCCCAACTTCCTTGCTTCTAAACTGCCCTGAAATCTGGCTTCTGACTGCCCTCTCCAGAGTGACCAGCAGTCTCTTAATTCCCATGTCTCATGGCCTTTCCTCAATTTTCATGTTTCTCTAACTCTAGCACTTGATAGAGTTGACCACCTTCTCCTCCTGAATTTTTTCTCCTCTCTAGGTTTTCATGACTCTCTTCTCTCTTAACTCTCTTAGCTGTCTAACTGTGCCTTCTTTGGATCTTCATGTTATACCTAGAAACTGTGGCTGTTCCCTAAGGCTTTCTCCTAGGCCCTCATCTCTCTATACCAGGGATGGGGAACCTGCGGCCTTGAGGCCACATGTGGCCCTCTAGGTCCTCAAGTGTGGCCCTTTGACTGAATCCAAACTTCACAGAACAAATCACCTAAGTAAAAACATTTGTTCTGTGAAACTTTGACTCAGTCAAAAGGCCACACCCAAGGTTCCCCATCTCTGCATACTCTCTCACTTGGTTACCTCATCAGCTTCCATGAGTTCAATTATTATCTCTATGATGACAGTTCCTAGATTTATCTATTTATCCAGCCCTGGTTTCTTGCCTGAGTACCATTCCTGCATTTGCAGGGCCTTATTGAAGGCTTCGAATTTTGATATCCCACAAGCATCAAAAACTGAAGTCTAAAATAGAACTTGTCTTTTCCCCAAAACACTCCCCTCTTCAAAACTCTCTATTACTGTTGAGGGCACTACCATCTTTCCAATCACTCAACATCACAACCTAGATGTCATCCTCAACTCTTCACTCTTTCACTCACCCCCCATATATCCATCATTTGCCAAACCTGAAATTTTTAACTCTGGGGCATTTTTCCATCTGTCTTCTTTTCTCCACTCACATAGCCTTTCATTTAGATCAGGCCCTTCTAGATCATGTCTCACCTGCACTATGGCCTTCTGGTTGGACTTCTGTCTCAAGTTTCTGTTCACTTCAGTTCATCCTCAAAGTGATTTTCTTAAAATACAGGTTTAATCATGCCCTCTATTCAGTGAACTCCAAAAGCTCCTTTTACTTTCAGGATCAAATATAAATTTCTCTATTTGGCATTTAAAGCTCTTTACAACCTGCGTCCTTCATATCTTTCTAGTATTTTAACACATTATTTCCCTCCACTCACTCTGTGGTCCAGTCAGACTAGCCTGCTTGCTAATCCTCTCCAATGATGCCCCATCTCCTTGTCTTTATGCCTTTAAATTGGCCACTCCCCATACCTGGATTTCTCTCCTTCCTCACCTGTTCCAGAAACCTCAACTTCCTTCATGGCTTCTATGGTAGTAGGACTTTCCTGGGTCCCCAGGCCACTGCTGCTTTCTCTTCTAAAATTACCTTCCATCTACTCTGTACGAATCTTCTATTTGCTTATTTATGTACATGTTGTCTCTTCCATTAGCATGTAAACTTCTTGAAGGCAGAGACTATTTTTGCTCTTTCTTTGCATCTCCAGTGCCTAACACAGTGCCTGACACATTTTAAGTTCTTAATAAATACTTGCTAATTAATTGTTGGTTATAATCTGTATCCTTAGTGGGTTATTACCCACATTAATGAAATCACAGATTCATTGAAGTCAGGTTTTAATAAAAAATATGGGGTTTTCTCTAAAATTTAAGAGAGAGAAATACATTGTAGAATCTTTTTTGTTGTTGTTGTTGTCCGGTTGTTCCAGCCATGCACGTCTGACTCTTCGTGACCCCCTTTGCGGTTTTCTTGGCAAAGATACTGGAGTGGTTTGCCATTTACTTCTTCAGCTTATTTTACAGGTGAGGAAACGAGTGTCTAATACAATGACAGGCACATAGTAGGTGTTTAATAAATGTTTCTCGTTGTCTTTGGACTTAAGCCAAGCATAGAAAATTACAGCCCGAAAGTACTTTTGGACCAAGTTAAGAGCCACTTAAGAAAGACATTTTAGTGGGTCCCTCTCATCTTTAGCACTTTGCTTTGATCACTAATGATAGCTTCGGCAAATATAATAAATATTAAATACACGGAAGCAATATTTGCATTCTTAATTCAGAAATATTCACTGATTAAAGATTAAAGAATTAGTCCATAATGTAGTCAATCAATGCACATCTAAAATAACCTAAAGCATATAAATGCAGGAAGCCTAGATTGCTACAGGACTGACTTCTTTGTTCTTCTGGTCTTCATTAATGACTTTTTTCTTAAAGGTCAAATTTCATTAAAATGAACTCTAAGGGCCTGCTCACATCCTTTTGTTTCACTAACATTTTATTGTGCTGAAAATTATGCCATTGTGTGGGGCTCAGAAACCTTTGAACTAAAGAGATTTTTGTTGAATTTGATTGGTATTTAGATGGGGCATCTGTTCAGGGATTATGCAAGCTACTTCCAGTAAATGGTGATCTAGTGTTCTATTAATTAGACTTTTCTATTAATGGGCCCAATAACAAGGATATTTTCACTAAGGCCCTGAAAGACCCTGAAATGTTTTCTGAATCATCAAAGGAAGATCATTTGTATTTGGATTCTTTGAAAAAAATACTCTCTATTAACTAGACTGTTTGATTAATGAGAACAGCTCATTGCCTTTCAGCCATGCCAGAAAAGAGATGCAATTCCATTTCCATTGAATTGAGCCCCAAATAGGGGAGGCATATCTTGGTATACATTAAAATACATTCTGATTAAGAAGCATTCCATAAAATACTAGAGGGAAATGGATATTCTCCCACCTTCTGATAATTTCTTCATTGAGATTTACCATGTTTTATTCAGCAGAGTAGGTTCAATTTTATCTTTTTCTTCTAAGCTGTGCTTTCATTACAGGGGGTCCTCCTTTTTTTGAGTCCTTATGGTTAGGCAGGTGCACTAGTGAAAGTTACAGGTGTGGGGGGGAAGCCTCCATATATATATAATCAGATTCTTGAAGTATATCATGGGTTCACAAGGCCTGGGAATCTAACCATTTATGCATGATATTGGGAAAGATGCATTCTATGTTTCAATGAACCAATTTACAAACAGACTTTTGGGAATACAGGAGCTTCATAAGTTAGAGATTTCTTTTATTTCAAAGTTCTGATAGAGTAGAAGTCAAGGGGTGTTTAAGGATAGCTAAGAGTCAAGTTTAAATACACACCAAATATTATGAAAATCAAGAAAGACATATTTAATGGGAATAGAATTCTGATGAAAGAAATGGATATTTTAAAACCAAACTGGAAAATATGGCAGCAGGGGCAACCTTGTTCTGACATGGGGGCTGGTTTTTCTCAGCTGCATTGACCCAGAGACCCGTCCGTGAGAGCTGTGTGGGGGAACATCTCTTCAAACGAGCTGAAGGCTGTGATTTTCACGTCCAACCCTGTAAAGGCAGCCAACAAGAGGCAAATCATTCCAAGCTTTCTCTGCCCATGTTTACATGTGGGGAACAAACTGGCTGCATCCCGGCCAAGGAGAGTCAGCGTTGGTGGCCATAGCCAGCCTGATCCATGTAGCCGTATGCACTCCAGTTGGATCAGCCATATGGGGAACTCCCTCAGTGGGCTGGGATGCACGTCGGCCAACCATGCCCATGAATGTGTAGGGGAACAGTCTGTTTGGTTCCATGCAGATATGGCTTATTTAGGGAATCATGTCCAGAATAAAAGCTATAGACAGAGCTAGGTGGTATGGTTGATAGAGAGAAGGACTAGGCAATCAGGGAGACCTGAGTGTGAATTCTGCATCACTCACTAGTTGTGTGACTCTGGGCAAGTCACTTAGCCTCTCTCAGCCTCAGTTTCCTCATCTATAAAAATGTTGATGATAATAGCACCCTAGCTTTCAGGTTTTTTGTGAAGATTAAATGAGATAATGTATATAAAGTGCTTTGCAAACCTTAGAGCTATATAAATGATAGCTATTATTATATAAGCAGTCCATTCTTGACCCTGTTCTGTTCAATATCTTTATCAATGACTTGGATTAGTGAATGGATGAATAAGCCTTTGGTAAGTGCTAAGCATGTGTCTAAGTATGGTATACAAATACCACACAAATATAAAGAGAGAGATAATCCCTGTCTTCAAAGTATTTAAATTACAATATGGGAAAACTGTATTGTGGCGGGGTGCGGGTGGGGAAGTGGAAGGGGTTGGTCAGGGAAGGATGTTTTGGTCTGGGGAGCTGAAGAAATGATGAGTTGATGTATATTTCAGAATTGGTACTATACTGATTTGATGAATGAAGACAAATGGTATGGTTATCCTTTAAAGAAGACAGAAAAGCTATCACAAACACAGAGATGCCCAGTTTAACATCATTCATCAGTTCCTTTAAAACATGATGAAAGTATCAGAATCGAGGGGGACAGTTTATTCCATTGGAACAGAACTGATCCAGTTGGAAGGGAACCCTCTAAGTAGGAATACTGAAATGCATAGGATATAGGGCCGAGTGGGAGAGGAAAGGTCTGCTGATTTCAGCAGATGGTCTGAGGTGTTTCAGTGGGGTTTGGCTAGCAGAGTTATTGTGCAGTGGTGTTGGTTTTATGGGAGGATGTGGACAAGAGTTTCACAGGATAAGTAGCTTGGATGGGTTGAGATTTTAGATGGGTTGATGAGATCACAGATCTTTCCAAGGATGAATGTATTGGTGGTAGTAAAGGCAATTTGTATGCATATAAACTGGATAACAGAAGTGTTCAGTTGCCCAGTGGTCCTTGTTGTTGTTGAGTTGTTTCAGTTGTGTCTGACTCTTTGTGACCTCATTTGGGTTTGTGTTTTTTTTGGCAGAGATACTGGAGTGGTTTGCCATTTCCTTCTCCATTCTTCATTTTACAAATGAGGGAAGTGAGACAAACAGGGGTAAATGACTTGCCCAGGGTTACACAGCTAGTAACTAGTGTCTGAGGCCATATTTGAACTCAAGAAGATAATGAATCCAGGCCCAGCACTCTATCCACTTGGCTACCTAGCTGCCTCCAGCTTTTCCCAAACAGTCTTTTTTTTCTAGAATGGAGTGGCAGGCAAGCTTTACTGATTTCAGACATTGTACCAGATAGAATCAGCTTCTGTAGGTTCCCCTGTCCTTGCTTGCTATACTCTAATATACACTTTCCTGGGTACTAAAGTAAGCTCATGTGAATCTTTATGACACTATAGCAGGTGATCCCAGATAAATGGCAGCCCCATTCCCCAGCCTCTTCTAGTCCAGAGCTCCCACATCTCAGTGCCCTTCCTCTCAGTAGCTGGCACTTTTATGTCAAGGCTGGTTTCGTGCCCATCACCTTTCTCTATAACCCAACAGCCGGCCTTCTCCCTTTGCACCTTTAAATTCTCCCTCGCTAGCTTCAGTTCAGACAGGCGTGAGAATTGGGCTCATGGGAATGGCTATAGCCATATCTCTCTTTTCCATCCCCATAAACAGCCAGTTTTTTTTTTTTTACAAGAATGAAGATTTTACAAGAACTTAACAGGTTGATATGATGAGCTCAAATGAACAAAATTACATGCAACAGAGATACTTCTGTATCTAGGTTAAAACCCAGTTGTATAAAACAAGATGGGGAAACATCTGGATTAATAAGCACTTTATATGAAACACACATGCATGTGCATGTACACACACGCACACCTTCACATTCCCCCATGCTTATGCTTATACCCATGTCAAATCTCTCACATCCACAAACCCCCATCCCTACAGACCCTTCCCCCCTTCCCCACACAATCCACCATCACCACCATCACCAAAATCATTTACAGGTTTTAGTTGACTATGGACTTATTATATGACCCAAAAGGCTGCTGGGAAAATGAACGCAATCTTAGGCTGTATTAACAGAAATATGATAACCAGATCAAGGAAGAAGCATTTATTTAGCACCTACTCCGTGCCTGGCACTGTGCTAACCACTTTACAAATGCTATCTCATTTGATCTTTACAATCCTGGGAGGTAAGTGCTCTTATTATCTCCATCTTACAGCTGAGAAAAAACGACTTGCCTCGGATTATACAGCTAGTGTGTGTCTGAGGCTAGATTTGAACTCAGGTCTTCCTGACTCTAGGCCTTGTGCCACCTAATCATTTTTTCACTAGTCTACCACTTAGACTATGGCACTTACCTTCAGTATCAAATGTTAACTCTTCTGTTTAGCATTTAAAGTCCTTCATGTCCTCATCCCAATCTATTTATCTAGCCTTATTCATATACGCTGTGGTCCAGCTGAACCGGCCTTGTTATTCCTCACGAGTAACATTCTATCTCCTGTCTCTACTCTTTTGCAGAGGCTGTCCCCTATGCCCAGAGTATGCTCCCTCTCACTCCGGTGCTTAAAATTCTTGGTTTCCCTAAATGCTCAGCTGTAGCCCCAGCTCCTTCATGAAGCCTTTCCTGATGCCCCTGTGGTACTGCTTCCCCTTCTTCCATGTACCGTGTATTTATTCTGCACGTGCTGAAATATAAAGATGTTAGACGAGAGACTTTCAGATTTTCCCTTGTATCCCCAGCAATGCACATCGTGGGTATTTAATAAATGTTTGTTAATTGATTGATTGAATGATCTACTGTATTTTGCCCTGGAGTATTTATCTTGTCTGTGTGGAGTAAAGTGTTGGATTCAGGAGTGTTATTTTAAGAGCGATGTTGGCTGTGTGACTGCACAAATCACTTAACCTCTCTGTGTTACCCTTTTTTCATATTTGAAATGAGGGGGTTGGACCAGATGGTCACTAAAGCCCTTTCCAGCTCTAGGTTAAATCTTATGAGCCTTGGCATGCACCAGCTGAGAAGAGTCTGTAAATGATGTCATTTGAGGAATAGCCAAAGGGACTAGGAGTATTTATCTTGACCGAAGGTGGATCGTAATTGCCTTTAAATACATGAAGAATTGTCATATAGAACATAGATTAAACTGGAAGCAGAGAATCTTTTTTGAGGCAGCTTGCTAGTGCAATGGACCATCTGAGTGAGAAGATCTGAGTTCAAATCCTTCCTCACGCACGTACTAGCTGTATGACCTTGGGCAAGTCGCTTAACCTCAGCCTTGGTTTTGTCTTCTATAAAATGAGGATAATAAAAGTACTTAACTCACAGGGTTATTGTGAGGATAAAATGAGATAATATATGTAAAACATTCTATAAATATTAATACACCATTTGTAGCTAGCTATTAACTATTTTTTTCATTAGAAGTCATGTCCAGAAGACTCTATCAGGTGGCAAACTGTCTTAAACAGTGGAAATTATGTGGATCGAATAAACGTGTCAGACTTTTTCCCATGATGCATAGGTTCAAAAGCAAAGCAAACCAACCAAACAAAAGATGTCAGTCACAGAATTATACAGAGTTTGAGATTTGAATGGAGCTTTAGGGGCTATCTTGCCCAACCCCTTCCTGAAGGTCTCTCTACTATTACATATTCTTTATATTTATCCAAAACATTTTTTTAAAATGTGAAGCAAATACAGTTTAATTCCTTTAAAAAAAAACTGTTGCATTCCTGCTAGTTTGTGAAAAAAATTAAATATGATATAAATATAATTTAATGAAATTTTTTAAGGGCAGCTAGGTAGCTCAATGGATAGAGTGCAGGGCCTGAAGTCAGGCAGATTCATCTTCCTGAATTCAAATTTAGCTTCCGATACTTACTGGCTGCGTAACCTTAGGCAGGTCACTTAACCCCGTTTGCCTCAGTTTCCTCATCTGTAAAATGAGCTGGAGAAAGGAAACGGCAAACCTCTCCAGCATCTTTGCCAAGAAATCCCCAAATGGGGTCACAAAGAGCCAGACGTGACTGTAAACGACTGAAGAACAAAAATGAGTTTGCTTGTTTTAAAGCGGAGAACTTGGTGTCTGGCTCCAGCGCTGTTGTATTCGGCTTTGATCGATCCTCTAAGCCAGCGTCGTCTTCTAGTCATATGTCGAAATGCTGATTCACAGCAGGACCTTCACATTGCATAATGCTCAGTTTGAACAGTAGAACTGAGTGTAACGGTATTCATTGAGCTGGGTATAATTGTGTCACAAGCCTTCTGCCGGAGGTGAAGGAAAATAAAAAGGGGCTGTTACTCAAAATCTCGTGAAAATCACAACCGTTTTACTCAACCGTAGATCTGTAGGCACTGCTACAGGTCTTTGTGTTTTTTAGGCAAGTATGCTTCACCCTGAAGGACGCAAAAATCTGCATGTGGCCTGAGGCCTGAAGGTTCCCCCTCAATGGTGGAGACTGACGCTCTGTATATCCAGAAACCTGGACTAAGAGTCAAGCCAGCTAGGTCCTGGGGATACAAAGAAAGGCAGAAACTTAGTCCCTGCCCTCAAGGTGCTTACATTCTAGTGGGGGGGGGGAGAGGCAACAAGCAAACAACTGTACATGCAAGATAATACGGTGTAAATAGGAGGGAATCTCAAAAATAAGGCTGGGAAGGGGGGAAAGTGAGGGTGGGGAGGGACTCTACCAGGAAAGGTCTCTTGCTGAAGGTGGAATTTCATCTGTCTTGAAGGAAGCCAGGGAAGCTAGGAGGTGGAGGTGGGGAGGGAGAACATTACCCTTTCCATGTGAGGAGGTAGCAGTGAAAAGGTGTAGGGAGTGGGAGTCGTTGTTGTTTCTTCTTTGTTCTGGAAGAGGACCGTGACCTGGTGAAGGTGATGCCATGACTTGCAAGTGAGTTGGATTACAGTGAGGCAGGACTGTGCAAAGTCACCAGCCTCACTTTCTCCTTCAGAGCTGTCTGGGTCCAGTGGCCAGGTATGGATCAGGACAACTTGAGATGACCCCTCCCCCCACCCCACCGGGAGTTGGAGTGTCTTGTTTGAGGAACAAGGAGTTAGCTGCTGGATTATTAGAATACATGGAAGGGAGTTATATGCAAAAAGACCAGAAAGGTAGGAAGGAGCCAATTCTGAAAGGCTTTAAAAGCTAAACGGGGGTTTTTTATATTTGATCCTGGAAGAAACAGTGAGCCACAGGAGTTTATAGAGTAGGGGGTGACATAGTCAGACCTGAGCCTTGGCAGCTGAGTAGGGGTGGAAGTTACGGGGATACAGAAATTTGACCCCAGAATAAGAAGAATATCCTAAACATTACAGCTGGCTAGGCTGCATGTTGGGGATACTGTAGAAAGATTCCAATAGTGGGTAGGAGCATCCCAGTGGTGGAAGAGGTGATCTCAGAGGTCAGTCAGTCATTAAACAAGTATTTCCTAAGCCGTTCCTATGTGCCGGCTTTGGGGATGTAAAGAAAGACGAAAACAGCAAGGTCCCTTCCAGCTCCAAGATTACAGGATTCAATGAACTTTTTAAAATCCTTAAGCAATATTTCCGTTTCTTAGACTATAACGCCTCTTATTAGGAATAACAGTAAGTTTTTCCAGTTTTGCTTTTTTTTTTTCAGGGGTGAAGGAGGCCAAAGGAAAAGTTTCTTTTCCCTAATTAAATTTCTTGTCTTATTCTCAGCACGTTCAAGTTAGGCTAAGTTACTCACCCTGCCTTTCATTCAGTGTCAGTGACAAGAAGTGTTTCATTTTAAATCATTTCTACCTTTTCTTTCTTTGTTTTTTTTCAATAGGTACGTGGAACTGAGCAACTTTTGTGATTACAAAGACTACCGGGAAACCATCTTGAGCAGACCGATGCTGTTCTTTGTTAACGTCCAAGCAGAAGGAGACTCCTCAAAAGGTGGGTTGGAGAGACAGACCAAACTTCATCCCTAACTTGGGTCCCATCATTCTAGGCCACCAGATGCAGTGGAACGTGGCTGGTCAGGTGGGAGAACTGCAGATACTGGGGTTTGACACAAGCCTCCCGTTGGCACATTGATGGCTTACAGAGTTGTCCAGAGATCAAGGTAGGGGCCAGGGAGTTAGGATCTGTTGTGGTCATAAGGAAGGGAGAGGCCTAAGAGGAGAGCAGAAGGGCCATTGGAAGGTAAAACAATCATGAGCAAAGCGCACCGAAGGGGTCCTACAACAGGAGCTGTTTGTTTCTTTCTCTACCCTCCTCTTTTATCCTATCTGGGGTAGCTAGGCAGTGTAGTGGATAGAGTAATGGCCCTGGAGTCAGGAGGACTTGAGTTTAATTTATATCCAGCCTCAAGACACTTACTGGCTGTGTGACCCAGGGCAAGTCACTTCATCCTGTTTGCCTCAATTTCCTCATCTGTTAAACAAGCTGGAGAAGGAAATGGCAAACCACTCCAGTATCTTTGCCAAGAAAACATCAAATGGCATCTTATGAAGGGTCAGACATGACTAATTGAAGACCAAAAACCAAAACCTGTGCCTCTGAGCGAAGGGAAAATGGACCCAACTGGTTAAGGAGAGATTACAGAAAAAAACAACCAGCAGTGAGGTTTTGATAGGTTCTGTGCTGTGGTTTTCAGATTTGTTCTTTAAACAGTTCTACATATTGCCCTTGTTGTGGGCCAAGTTGATGAATTAGTTGACAACCATGTTAATTAGAATTCTAATATAGAAAATCTTTCTGCTTTTTCTTCTTCAGTTGCTATCCCTCCCAGGGTCTCTTGATGTAAGTATAACATAGGATCAAAAATAAATATTTGGAAGGGAATCAAGAGTTTTATCTAAGCTGACCTTGTCATTTTACAGATGAGGAAACTGAGGCCCAGAGAGCTTAAGTGTTGTTGTTTAGTCACTTAGTTATATTTGTGACCCCATTTGGGGTTTTCTTGGCAGAGATGCTGGAGTGGTTTGCCATTTCCTTCTCCAGATTTTACAGATAGGGAAATTGAGGTAAATAGGGTTAAGTGACTTACCCAGGGTCACACAGCTAGTAAGTGTCTGAGGGTGGATTTGAACTCAGGCCCTCCTGACTCCAGGCCTGGCACTCTATCCTTTGCACCTCTATCCATGGTCCAAGGTTAAGTGACTTGCCCCAAATCCCTCAGCTACTAAGAAGAAGAGCCAGGATCTAAACTCGGGGCCTGTGACTTCAAACCTAGCACTTTCCATAGCTTCCTTGTTTAAAATTCCAAGGTGGACTGCCTCAATACCTTATACTTACTTTCAGATTGCCATTTTACATTTGGTGCAAGGTGGAAAGGGATGATCTATCACTTCTGAATGAAACCCATGAAACATTCATTCTCATTGAGATTCTCGAGACTCTCCATTTCATAATTCAACACTCTAATGCTCTCTCTGCTGGAGAGACATCAGAGGCAGGGGAGAGAATCCTCTATAAAGAGCAATTTCTGTGAGCAGAGCTTAGTGGCTGAGGCTCTTTGGCTGGATGATGACCAGAAAGCCAGAGATTTCTATCGAGCTATAATTTACAGATATATCAAGTCCACCCCTGCCTAACTCTCTCCAGGGGAGACAAAAGGACAAATAAGAGGCCTTTGCCATGTTAGCATCAGCACTGAAAGTACAGGCAGAGATATATAAGACCTGTCAAAAATGCAGAGCTGTGTGAAATCTTGTTGGAGGAGATTTAGAAATCAGGGTATTGAAGGAGCGTGCTGGTCTTTTTTAGGGATTGCTCTAGGAAATTAATGCACTGTGAGAAATCACTTAATGACTGACACATCTTTGTGTCCACCTGGGCAGCTCAGCTGAGTGAACAAGGCAAAGGAGACAGATGCTGCAGTGTGGGAGAGCAAGAGTTCTCAAGCTATTAATCATTCAAATTTATTGGCTATTAATCATTCACATTCATTGGGAAACTTGAAGTACTTCAAATGGGTATATCTGGCCCAAGAACTCTGGCCCCAAACAGAAACACCAACTTCCAAGGCCTCTAAGAACAGATAGGCTATATGTATCAGATGATACGGAGAGTATGTTCATCCTCTTTAAAACATACTCTAAATTTCATTTCTTAAAAAAAATTCTGATGGTTTGAATTTAGATTTGGAGTAAGCATTTTCATTCAAGGAGAGAGGCCTAAGGGCTTGAGGGACAGGCTGATGTAGGGGTTTGGGCACTTAGCTAATTCTGTAACTACTCAGGATTTACTTTATTATCCATGTGAGACATTTGGATAGAGAATTTTTTTTCAAGAAACACAAAGGTTATAAAATGAAGACATTCCTAAATTCCTCATTTTAAAACCTTAGTGTCTGAGCAAAATGTAGTAAGCTCCTTGGGGGCAGGGAAATTTTCATTTTTTTTTCTTTGCACCCTCAGTACTTAGTACAGTATCTAGTATGTAGTAGATGTTTAATGAATACTTGTTAAATAGAATGGAATAGAGCAAGATTTAGTCTTTCCTCGATTATGTCGCCTCCTAAGTACAAGAATCAGCTACAAATTCTTAACTAAGGTCATAGACTTCAGCCTTTAAAACTGTAATTCCTAAACCTCATTTTCTTTTTTTTTTTTCTTTTAATACAAAATGAGAAAAGAGAAAAAAAAAACATTGATATGTACACAGTAAAACATAAGAGAGCATTCAATATAAAAGAATAAATTGCCATTTCAAGAAAACCTATAAAATAACTACTACACATTGTTTTCAAGGCTGCCTAGCTTTCCTTTGCTTCCTTGTAGGTTTTCTTTTGTTTTCTGCTGTGCACTTTTCATTTTATTTTTCCCCCTTCCTTCCCTCTCCCCCTCCCCCCAAAGAATGCTACAATTAAACCCGGATACATACATACATGCAAATATATATACACACATATGTAGATATCTATGAATATACACATATATATATAAACATATACACTCATACACATATATGTAAGACCATACTGTGCTTATTTTTACTTGTCATCTGTTTCTCTGAAGGGGGATAGTAACTTCCTTCATAAGTCCAAGTCTTTCCATGTTTTCCTAAATCAACCAGCCCATCATTTCCTACACCAGAGCAATATTTCAGCCCAATCATTTTCCCCCAATTTCCTGTGTTCCTTCTATTCTTGGCTATATAGGTTTTAATTTATATAAGAATTTTAATTTAAAATAATCAAAACAATCCATTTTATACTTCAACAGTGCTCTCAAAGATTGGATACTACGGAATCCCTTTCCTTTATATCTTTTCCCCTAATTTCTTTGAAGTTCCTGACCTTTTGTTCTTCCAAATGAACTTTATTATTATTTTTTCTAACTTAAGAGAATTTTTTAGTAATTTAAATGGGATGGCATTACATAAATAGATTAGTGAGGTAAAATTGTCATTTTTTTTTATTATGTTGGCTTTACCTGCCCATGAACAGTAACTATTACTTCAATTACTTAGATCTGACTTTATTTGTATAAAAAGTGTTTTATGTTTCTGTTCATATAGTTCCTGTGTCTGTTTTGGCAGGTATATGCACAGGTATTTTATACTATCTAGTTATTTTAAATGGTCTAAAACAATATTGGATAATATTGTTGATGAATAGTATAGTTTCCCTATTTTTCTCTTTTGATTAAATCTATTTTAGCTTTAACTTTGTCTGAGGTCATGATTACCAACCCTGTTGTTTTTTACATAATAAAGTCTACTCCTGACCTTTATTTTATCTTTGTGTTTATCTCTCATTTTTATAGCATTTCCTGAAAGCAACATGTTGCTGAAGTCAAATTTTTAGTCTGCTTTCAGTTTCCATTTTATGGGTAAATGCATTCCATTCCATTCTAAGCTATAATTGCTTGCTGTATATTTTCTTTCTTCCTGTTTTTCCTCACCATCTTTCTCACCCTATTCCTATCCCTCCTCACACCTCTGTTCTACTTCTACCTGATACCTTGCTCTCCCATTCCTTAACTTACCCACTGCAAGAGTCCCTCCCTTATCCTCTCTCCTCACCCTATCCCCTTGCCCTCTTACTTCTTTCTGAGTTATATGTATATATATATGTATATATATATATACATATATATATATACACACACACACACACACACATATATATATATATGTTGTTCCCTCTGTAACCCATTCTTGATGAGAGTAAGATTCCAGCACTACTTGCCCTCACCCTTACTAGTGCCTTCTGTATCAATTTTTCCTTTTATGCCTCATTTGTATGAGATGATTGATTCTTTTTATCTTTCCCTATACAGTTTTATTTTTTTAGAATCACCCTGTCATACTCAGCTCAGCCTAACCCTTTCTTTCAAACTATCCAAATAATAATGATAGTCATCAAAGAACTGTTATTATTTTCAGGAATAAGAAGTAGACAATTTGACCTTATTGAGTCCCTTATAATTGGTCTTTAATGTTTACCTTATATTTCTCCTGGATATTATATGTTGAGTTTTCCCCTAAGTTCTGCTATTTTGTCACAAATGCCTGAATGTCTTTCAGTTTATTAAATATCCATTTTTTTTCATTAAGGCTTATACTTAACTTTGCTGGGTAAGTTACTCTTGATCATAATCTTTTGCTCTATGAAACATAGTATATTCCAAGTCCTTCAACATAGTAGCTGCTAGGTCTTGTGTAATCCTTATTGTAGCTCCATGATATATAAATTTTTTTTTCTTGTTGCTTCTGATATTTTCTCCTTAACCTGGGAGCTTTGAAACTTGGCTATGATATTCCTATTAGTTTTCCTCCTGTGATCTCTTTCCAGTGGTGATTGGTGGATTTTTTTCTATTTTTGCTTTGCCTTCTTGTTCTAGAACTTCAGGGCAATTTCCCTCAATAATTTCTTGTAATACTGTATCAAGATTCTTTTTTTAATTGTAATTTTCAGGTAGTTCAACTTTCCTTATATTATTTCTCCTCAAACTGTTCTCTGGATCAGTTGTCTTTCTGATAAGATGTTTCATTCTCTTTTATTTTTTCATTCTTTTGATTTTGTTTTGTTATTTCTTGCTGTCTTAAAACATCATTAGCTTTTCTTTGCCCCATTCTAGTTTTCAAGGAATTATTTTTCTTCCTTAAGTTTTTGATTCTTTATTTGAAGTTGGTTGACTTTCTTTTCATAATTTTCTGGGATTACTCTTATTTTTTGCCCTAATTTTTCCTCAATCTTTCTTACTTGATTTTTAAAGTCCTTTTTAAGTTCTTCCAAGAACTCTTTTTGTATTTGGGGCCAAAAAAGGAATGACTTTTTTAGCTCCATCATCCTCCTCTGAATATGAACTTAGATCTTCTGAATCACCATAGTAGCTATCTATGGTTGGGTTCTTTTTCCTCTGCTTACTCGTCTTTATTTATTTGTTTTTGTTTTATTTTATTTTTAGCAACTAGTAGTGTAATCAAATTCTAGTCCTGAGGTATGGGAAATGATGCCCCAAGCCTCAGGTCCTTCTTACTGTTATTTTCTGAGGTCTTTCCTGGGGCTCAACTTCTCCAATCTGAAACCACTGCTAGGGCCCCCTGCCATGCTGTCCCACAAATGATCTTGCTCTTTGCGGTCCCTTTGGTAGCTGCAAACTACAGCTGTCCTCTCTGCCCCAGAAGTGAAACCAGGGACGCTGCTCTCCTCCAAGTGCCCACAGCCAGCAGGGTCCCCGGCTATCTGCTACTGCACTTATCAACAGTGCACTAGCTCCTTCTTCCTCGAAGGAGCAGCCCAGCCTGGGTCACATCTGGTCAGCATAACTGTGCTTGGCATCCCTTGACAGTGGAAGGTCCTTGAATCTTTTCCTCTTCAGCCATCTGATCCAGACACTGTCTGTGAGATGAAAGTTTCTGAGGCTGAGGCTGCCTCCCAATCCCAGCTGCCCCCAGGGCTTGTTGTTTGTTGATTCTACAGAGTTAGCCTGGAGGTGCTTGCACTTCACTCAGGCTGAACCTCTGCCCCTGGAGGTCAGGTTTTTCCTGGGGGTCTTCTCAAGTTGCCTTAGAAGAACAACTGCTTTGTCCTAACTTTTGTTTATTTCTACTGCTCTACATTCCCTCTGAGGTGATGTTCTCTCTTTTTTTGTGTAGGAAACTTGAAAAGCTGAAAGTTTTCTGACTCCCTCTACCATCTTCCCTGAAACTTTATTTTTATGCCTCCCTGGTCTGTCTCAAAAGGTGTCATGGAAATCTAAAGGAATATTAATTTTTAATTAAAATACATTAATAATGTCACACAGAGTAGGGTGAGGGCATCATACAACTACAAACCCATTGGGAAAGATGGCTTGGTAGGTTGTGAAGGAACCTGCTTAGGTAAAAGATGAGAAGTCAACTCTAAACTCTGCTTCCTACTTTTAGAAAAGACATATGCATTTCTTGTGAATACACGACACCCCAAGATCAGAAGACAGATTGAGCATGGGATGGATACAGTCATTTCCTCAGTGATTGGAGAAAGCTACCGACTTCAGGTAAGTTTGGAATTGTCTGAATTCATTGCTACTAAGAATTAGAGACAACAGACCGGGAGTCAGGAGGACCTGAGTTCAAATCCAGCTTTGGACACTTACTAGCTGTGTGACCCTGGGCAAGTCACTTAACCCTGTTTGCCTCAGTTTCCTCATCTGTAAAAAATGAGCTGGAGAAGGAAACGGCAAACCATTCTAGTATCTTTGCCCAGAAAACCCCAAATGGAGTCACGAAAAAGAGTTGGACATGACTAATTGACAAAACAAGATTTAGAAAGAGAGAGAATGCAGTTTGTAGAAATAGCAAAGGGTTGGTTATCAGGAGGCCTGATAAGTCCTAAGGCCTTAACTTATTATATGGCCTTGGCTCAGTCATTAATTTTCATTATCTCTATTTTGTCACCTAAGATTGGGGGTGATAATTCCTTTCTACCCAACAGAAATCACATGAGCTTAAATAAGATGTGGACATCTTAAGCAGTTAATACTTCTTTGAAGAAAGGTGGTATGAATTTTAAAAAAAAAACCAGGTTTTTAAAAAGCTGAACAGAAGGAAGATGGGATGTTAACACCTGCCACTATGAAAAGCAAAAAAGAAATTCTAGTACTGTGTAGTAGACTTAGTTTTAAGGACAGTGCAAGCAGGGAAAACACATTCTTAGGGATATGCTTTCCTCCAGTAAAATGCATTTTTACCTTCCAGGACACACTTGATTCTGATAACAAAGAACAATGAATAGCCAGGAGAGTAGCATCACCTAATTAAGAATCATGTCCTCAGAACCTGACTGTATTATGATAACTGATATTTCCGTAGGGTTTTATCATTTACTAAGCACTTTCTACAGCTGATCTCATTTGATTCTCACAGTACCACCCTTGTGACGTAGATGAGATAGGTAGTGTTATTGTAATAATTTTACAGATGTGGAAATGGAGACTCAGAAAAAGCTAAGTGATTTGTTCAAGGTCACGCAGCAAAGGAGTAGGAGAGAGGGGCTTTAATAAAATTAGTAATTAACATTTGCAATGGGCTTTACATATGTTATCTTCTCTGGTCCTCACGACAACCCTCTTAACGTGGTTGCTATTATTCTCTCCATTTTAGAGATAAGGAAACTGAGGTCCACAGAGGTTGAAGGACTTATTTTCTATTAGGTAGAAAGGAATTATCATCTTCAATCTTATGTTGGCAAAACTGAGGCACAGAAAAATTCAGATTTGAACTCAGGTCTTTCTGACTTGAAATCTAGTTCAACACACTGTACTACCTAAGAAGCTACATTTGCACCCCTGGTTTTCTGATTACAGATCTGGTGCTCTTTTCTCTACACCACAGACCTTAATATGAATTTATATGGGAATTAATGATGGTAATAATAAAAATGGCACACAATACAAAGGCTAGATAAACTGGTATTAAGTCATAGCATGATAGATGGTTCAGCTACATGGGTCTAATCCTCTAGTCTCCTAACACCTAAATACTATGGTAGTATGGTCTAGTAGAGAAGGTTTTTTGCTTAATGCAAACATCCCCAGATTGTAGGCTTCCAAATTCTTAAGAAATGAATCAACAGGGACACATACACAGACTGACATTTTA
This sequence comes from Vombatus ursinus, assembly GCF_900497805.2. NCBI lineage: Eukaryota > Metazoa > Chordata > Mammalia > Diprotodontia > Vombatidae > Vombatus > Vombatus ursinus. The sequence continues at coordinate 9,273,003 of NW_020954591.1, read as the reverse complement.
AACACCCCAAATTATGGGAGAATAGAGATAATGTATTTGCATGTGATGTTGTTTTACTGTTTTTTTAAACATCTTTACACATCAACATTTGGGTGGATATTCGTGGAAGTTAAAGAAATATTTTTCTCTCTTTTTTTATAGTTTAATTTTCAAGAAGTGGTCAAGAAGTTTTTTCCTCCAGGAAATGAAGTGGTTAATGGAAAAGACTTGAATTTTGTGTATGAATTCAAAGCTGATGCCTTATTTGATTTCTTCTACTGGTTTGGCCTCAGCAATACCACAGTTAATGTTAATGGGAAAATCCTGAATTTGTCTAGTACTAGCCCAGAAAAGAAGGAGACGATAAAGTTATTTCTGGAAAAAATGAGTGAACCTCTCATCAGAAGAAGCAGTTTCTCAGATAGGAAATTCAGTGTTACTTCCAGAGGTATGTTAGTAATCCTAAGACCAAGTTTTATTTTTTACCTTTTGGGATTTTAAAAATTACATAAAGATGAAACCATTGTTATGGGTAATGGGAACCAATTCACTGGAAAAAAAAAAGCAATGCTTATTGGCTGGAGGGAAAAGCATGATACAGAAAACAAGAAGTAGGAAATGTTTACTCTCTAAAATGGAAGTGTACTGTCTTTCCTTTTCTCTTTGTAAAATATTTTGTATTCCATTCCCTTGCCTTGCTGGTCACAGTAGTATTTTTCCTTTCCTAGTTAGGAGAGGTAGGGCTGTTGTAAGTCTTAACAGATCCTTCCTTTTTTCCCTGCAAGTGTAATATACAGGATAAGACAGGAGGGGCTGGCTGGCTAGTGGAGAAAACTCTGTCTTCATGGCCACTCCAAAATGGATCAATTCTGGAAAAGCTGCTCCAGTGTACCATGACCCAACAGCTATCATTTATAGATGCCATAACTATAACTGAGAAGGTAGAAGGGAAGAGAACAAGCCTCACAGTCAGGAGGAAATAGGTTCTAAGTCTTCCCTCTGATACTTACTGGATATTTGACTCTGGGCAACTATCTTGGACTAAAAAGGAGGAGAAGGAAGGCATTTATATAGTGCCTACTATGTGCCAAGCACTGTACTAAGCACTACAAATATTATCTCATTTGATCCTCATAACAATATGGGAAGTAGGTGCTATTATGATTCTCTTTTTTAGAAAGAAGAAACTGAGGCAGACAGAGAAAAAGTAATAATTTGTTCAGTCATTTTCAACTTTTTGTGACCCCATTTAGCGTTTTATTGTTAGAGATACGGGAGCAGTTTGCCATTTCCTTCTCCGGTTCATTCTACAAATGAGGAAACTGAGGCAAACAGGGTTAAGTGACTTGTCCAGGGTCACACAGCTAGTGTCTGAGGCTGGATTGGAACTCATGAGGATGAAGCTTCCTGATTCCAAGCCTAGTGCTTTATCCAGCGTGCCACCTAGCTGCCCATAATAACAATAACAATAATAATAGTTAACATTTATATACTGCTTGCTATGGGCCAGGCACTGTGCTAAACGCTTTATAATTATCTCATTTGATCCTCACAACAACTAGGTGCTGGGAACTAGGTGCTGTTATGATCTCCATTTTATAGATGAGGAAACTGAGGCAAATGGAGGTTAAGTGACTTGGCCAGGGTCACACAGCTAGAAAGCGTCCGAGGCTGGATTTGAACTCTGGTCTTCCTGACTCCAAGTCCAGTACTCTATCCATTGTGCCGTTTAGCTGCCTCAATGTACTATAAGGTGATCAGCATTAGTAGAGGGAGTTTCCTCACTGGAAGTTTCTTATACCAATGAATCAGTTCTGGTCCCTCACCACAAAGTCACTAAGAAGTAATTTGTTGCTTCAGCAGGTGCACAAAGTCTTAAGGTCCCTCACCCAGTTTGAGGACTGTATGGAATCAGGTGAAAATTGTTCAGTGAGCACCTTTGGGGATGAGTTTATTGCTCTGGGCTACAGCTGTGAACAATGCTCCCAGTCCCAGCTACCCTTCTCAACAAAGGGCGTGCTTTCTGCTCACCAGGCAAAACCTGGTGACAGAGTGTGTCTAACCCATTTGTTATAAATCCATCTCTGCCACTGAAAAAATTATCACAAGCATGTGCTCTCTTGACCAGACACGTTGTCTTTGTCCACAAAGGAGAGAACATTTTTTTAAATTTATCTCCTGGGTTTTTCAATAAGTCTGGGTCCCTCTACTGTTGCTTCAAATTACTGTCACATGGGGCGTTTTGTAAGGCGTGTTTCTGTGTCCTCAGCGTCTGTACAATAAAACCATGCCTCCCTTGCTATTTTTCAGGCTCAATAGATGATGTTTTTACCTGCAATCTGTCACCTAGATCATCTTTGACGGATCCTCTTCTAGCAGAATTTCCAATTTCAGCAGTCCTGGAATCCGAAGAGAGACCCAACAAATTTATCCGATTTGTGTAAAACTGTCAGAGTTTGTTTTCAAACTGAAAAGCATGTGCCTAGACTTTGGGGTCACAGGTGGAGGTGGTGATAAGAGAGGACCTTCCTCCACTTTTTATTCTCTTTTCTTTCCTTAAGAGGGGTCAATCCCTCTCCATCCACCTGCATTAGACCCCCATAGGGGAGCTTTTTAAAAAAAAAATTTCTACAGGATGTGATTATCCAGCAGCTCGGACAGCTAACTCATTTTAGGAATGTGCTCACTAGAGCTGAAGGCATTCTCCTTTAGGCCTGTGGGGGAAGCTGTGCTTTTGGCAACCACAGCCTGCTTTTCTACCTTGTGGCCGAACAACCAGGAACATTTTCTAACTTGTTTTGTGTAAATCATCAGAGCTAGGGGCATTCCTGCCATGCCAGACAAAAAGAGCAGTGGGTTTGACCAGTGACTGGGAACATTCCCACCTTAATCTCAACCTAGCAGACTTATGGTAACCACTATAGCGATTGGTGCCCTGGTCTTATAAACCCAGGAGTGTGATAAATTCTTTAGCACCAAGAAATGAGAGTTTGTCTTCCATGTTGTTCATGTAAAATATCCAAGCTGATATTCTTCTGGAGGGTTAGTTAGTTTGATGGAGAAGGTAACTGTACCCGTCTGGAATGTGAACTCCTCAGACTTTCCCAGGTTCAAAGTGACCTGGGTAGTCCGAGAGGTAGCATAGTAAAGGGAGAGGAATGTTGGGTTTGGAGATGGAAGACCTGGGTTCAGGTCATAACTCTGCTTCTTACTGTTTGTGTTGTGACTGTCTCTGAACCTCACTTTCCTCATCTCTAAAGGGAGGAGGTTGGATTAGGTGGCTTCTAAGAACCTTCCAGCTTGAAATCCTATGAAGCTGGGTGACATCCAATACAGAGCTATGAAGGTAACGAATACTTTAATTTCCTCCTTCATTCACAACAATGCATGATTGCTATTTTCGTACTTTGAAAGAGCTTGTAGCAATCTAAATATTAGAAACTGAAATGGAAGAAGAATCATCTTTACCACGATGCTTTTTAACAGGAAAAACAAACAAAAAACCCAAACCAAACAAAAAAAATTGCACTTTCTAGCCACCTTGAGACTTTCAAGAGTTAAGATCATTCCAATCCAATAAACATTTATTAAGCACCTACTATGTGCCAGGTACTGTGCAAAGCACTAGGGATACAATTAATAAAAAGAAACAGTCTTTGCCCTCAGGGAAGTTACAAAAGAGGGAGACAATAGACAAAAGGAGGCAGGTATTGGGGGGAGGGCAGGAAACAACAGGGGGCACTTGGTACAAAGGCATCTTGTTCTATAGAATTAAAACCAGGCAGGGCCACAGATGCAAAATGGAGTGATCTGACTTTCTGCCCTCTACAAATGAAGACATTGGGAGGAGTTTGGTACTCTGCCTTCTAGTCAGAGGGGAGAGAAGGATGAGGGAAGCACTGTTCATCAAGGCTTGAGTTAGCAGCACGGTGGTGAGATTAGAAGGGAAGAGTATCTTGGGAGGGACTTGAAACCAGGCAGAGCAGACGATGCAACCATCTTAAAGGTTAAAAAAAAATCATCAACAACTGCATAGATAAATATTGTTACAGAAGCTCCTAATGAAAAATGCTTGTGTTCAGGTCATAATTATGTTTTAAAAATTTTCTATAATCCATTGGCTTTCTTTTGCCAAGTTGGACACTCTGGATAACATTACTGATAGGATTTTTTTGTTGTTGGTACTTTAAATGCCCTCATCTGAATGCAATTAAATGATTTTTCTTAGCACTTGATATGATAACCATTAAATTGATTGCCCTCCTTCCCATTGGATTGATTATTTAGCAAATATCTACTGAGTGCCTGTTACGGGCAAGGCAGTGTATTGGTGACTAGCTTACTTACCCCTTCAGTGACTTGATCAAGCTCCATGTGTTTCTTTGTGGTTCTTGAACAGTTGGAGACCTTTGTGACTTGATGGGAAATTAAACAACCAGGAGAAACATTTTTCCGATATGGGATTAGCAGGTAGAAGCAAAAAAAGATTTGGAACTCCATGATGATGGGTCTTCAGGGGAAACTGAAAGAAAATGGTATATAATAACCAAAGGGGATAATTGCTCTTCACAGAATTCTAATGGAATTGTACTTTCATTTGTTTGCTGAAGTTTGAAGTCTTTAGTACTTGAGAAAAAAACAGAAGTTTCAATTTAATTCAACAAGCATTTATTAAGAACACAAAAAAAGAATATACTATGTGCTGGGCACTGTTTTAGGCACTGGGGCTACAAAGGCAAAAATGAAACAATTCCTGCCCTCAAGGAACTTATATTCTACTGTATGGAGCAAAACATAATCTAAAAGTGATATATTCATTATTTTCATGTCCAGTTATCCAATTACTATAATGATGAAAGCTACCTTCAGTAAAAGGTAGCTTTGAGAAATTTAAAGAAAAACAGCAAAAAAAATGATGATCATTGATTTAAAGATACCAAGATCTTTATGTCCAACCCCCTTCATTTTGCAGAAGAAGAGGAACAGCCAGGTACTTTACAAATATTATCTCATTTTATTCTCACAAAAACCCTGTGAAATAAATACTATTATTATCCTCATTTTACAGTTGAGCCTGAGCCTGGAGTCAGGAAGACTCATTTTCCTGAGTTCAAATCTAACCTCAGACACTTACTGGCTGTGTGACCCTGGGCAAGTCACTTTACCTTGCTTGCCTCAGTTTCCTCCTCTGTAAAATGAGCTGGAGAAGGAAATGGCAAACCACTCTAGTATCTTTGCCAAGAAAGCCCTGAATGGTGTCTCAAAGAATCAGACATGACTGAAATGATTGCATAACAACAAAGCAACAAAAAGTCAACAGTGACCTTAGTAATATCCAAGTAACCTACCTAATACCTTAGTCTCAAAAATCTGTAATACGTGGGACCTGGCACAACATATCATCAACCTCGCAGAATATATTCTAATCACCTTTACTGAGGTCATTAGATGTTACAGCAATAGGCTGACAAGTGAGTTTGGATGGCCCACTTTTTCTCTGTATCTATACCAACCATACAGTAATTGACTGTTACTGAATTCAGTGACCAATTGTTCATTTTTGAATGTATATTGTATCTTGTGTACTACTTATGATTAAATAATTAAATAAAAATTCACATTCCTTTTTCACTTGATTCAGAACTAACCTTGGTACCCAAACAAAGGGAACACCTTTGGACTCAAAGCTCAGATATTTTCCTTTTCTTGTTCTCCTGGAGATAAAGAAAGCTCTTGAACGACTATTGAAAGTCAGATGAAAAAGAAACAACTAAAAAGCTCCACAATGTTCTATTTTAAAACTGCACTAAGACTTTTGGGGACATACTGTATAACTGATAGCTACTAACAGGTGGCAGATCCTGGGTTTTCTGATGCTCTTAGTTCATCGCTTTTACAGATACCATGCTACCTGTAATCAGGTAGCTGCAGTTCCACTGCAGAGATTTACCACCTGTGTTGTACACAGCTAGAACAGCTATTCTCATTTGGACCTTCCCTCCATAGCTTCTTAACAGGTTGTGCTTCAGTCAGGCTACATGAATCTCTTTGGTCCTCAGTTATCTGTAAAATGGTGGGATCAAATTTGGTGATCTCTTAAGTTTGTTCTTGCTCTCAATCTGTATGTATATGAACCTTGCTTTCCCCTACAGAATCATCTCATCCAGCTTCATCACCCATTTCATTCATCCAACCTTGTGTGAGTTACTTTTGGCCATTTCCAAAACTTAAATTCATCCTTAGTGGATAAAGATTTGCCTAGTAAAAAAAAAAACAACTTTTTTTAAATTCAAAAGTCCTGGACTCTGAGGATTTTCCCCTCCCCTCCCTTTTCCTCCCCTCCCCTTCCCTTGTCTCCCCTTCCTTCACCTCCTCTTCCCTTCCCTTCCCTTATTTCCCCTTCCGTGCCTGTCTCCCTTCCCTTCTTCCTTCCCTCCCAGCCTCTCTGAGAGAAGCCTAATTCCTCTCCCTCACTTAGGTTTTAGGAAAGGGATGGGGTTGGTGGGGGTGGAGCTTTAGGTTCGCGTTTAACTCCGTTTCTATGTATTACCAACAATGCCCAAGTCCAAAGCTCCTCTGCTGGGCTGACAGCAACATCTCACTTGGGAATCCTGGCTCCAAGGTCAGTGTGACTCAACCTCCCTGGTCTAAGGATTCCATAACATATCTGCACTGAAGGCAGTTTCAAAAGGTGAATTCTAAAACGATTTGATCAATGACAGTTATCACAGGGATATAACCTTACAAGGAAGCTGCTCAGAAAGGTGTAATGCTTTGGATGGATACATTTCTGTGTTTGTCTAAAAAAGTCAGACCCAAAGTCCTATACTGTACATACTCACAGCAAGATAACATTATGAACCAATAAATGCCATGCCTCACCATTGGTAGCGTCAAAAAATCAAGTCAACAAGAACTTATTAAGAGAGTTTCTAATTTGTCAAGTACTGCACTAAGTATAGGAGACACAAATACTAGCAAAAACAAAGTCCCTGCCTTCAAAGAGTTTACATTCTAATTGGGGAAGACAACATTTAAAAGGGAGCTAAAGTGGGGGATGGGGGTAGAAGGAGATACCCATGTAGAGAGCATGGTGAAGTCCAGAGAATGGAAATTGGTTGGTCTGGCCCCTTTCTTAAAACGGAGGTTCTGGGAGAAACTCACTAATGGGACAAAAGGGCCATAGAGGAGGAGAGAGAAGGCATGGAATCCAGCCAAAGGGAAGACAGAGACTCCTTAGCCACAGCTGTTGGGGTAAGGTTTCATGAGACAGAAGAGGTTCGAAAAAGCTTGAAGAAAATTTTGATTTCATATGTTAGATACAAACAGGCTTGCTTTGAGCTTTTTTATTAAAGGTAATTTTAATCAATTCAGAATTAATTAAACTACTATTCAGTATCACAGAGATAGAGCTGGTTTATTAACAATCAATTTGTTACTGTATTTTACCCTATTAAACGTACTATAGTTGTACTGTATCCATATAGTCTATCTTGATCTTGCTGATTTTTTTCCCTTCTCAATTCCCAACTCTCTCTCCTGTAGTCTGTCTTGAGATGAACTGAAATGGATGTTTGAGTGTGCCAAACTTTAACTGGCAAATTTCTGACTCAGTTCAATGAACTTAAGAGCTCTCCTTGAAGTGGGTTGCATTTTTTTTTAAATTGTTTACTTGGCTTTTAACTATTACCATGAGGTAAATCTCCATCCCCATCCAAGTGATTGCTAAATAATCTAGATATACGTTGGATAACCGTTTCATCCATTGATCAGAAATAATAATTGTGTCCTTCAAGATTCATTGCTGAGAGATAATATTGAAAAAAAACCATTCAGTCCTCATTTTCTCAGATTGTAAAAGTGACATAAAGAATTCAAAGTCTTGAAATCTGGATAGTACAACTAGAAACATCTACTGCTTTAGCACTATTGGCAACTCTTCCCCATCAGTAACTTAGGAAATATCAGTGATCCCGTGGGATGTTTCTTTTTTAATGAAGGTGTGTCATTTCATCAATTTCATTTCACCTGAATTGGAATGACCCTTTATTAACGAAATCTTGCTTTGAACTTTGTGTAGAAAGTGGTAGAACGTGTATCTCATGATGGGTGTTGGGACGCCTCAGTTCCCTTTTTAGTTAAGGTTGTCTCTTAGGCTGTTGGACTGGACCTGGGAAGTTTGTGGACATTTAAGATATGGCAAGAAAGGACATTCCTTTCTCTTGGATCATTTAGTGACACCTTAAATAGAGGCAGGAGGTCAAAGTACAAAGTTTAGATTCTTTCACAGAAAATAAGAGGTTAATGATACATTTCTCCATGTAAATAATAAACAGTGCTACAAAAAGAAGAGAAATCTGATGAATAAAGACACTTTGTGAATTAGAAGTGCTATGTATTAAATAAATGCCACTATAATAGAAATTCATGGTTGGGTGCTACTCAGCCACTCTCAGTGTGATATTTCCAGAGCATGAAAACAAATGACCTTCATTGTTTAAAGGGGTTGCCTTGGACAACCAGATGACATATGCAGAAACAGTCCTCAGATCACAATAGAAAGGGCTAACATGATGCCCTCATATAAATATTGAAATAGAAAAGCTTCTTCAAAGGAATGAACCACAGAATAGTAATACTGTTTTACAAATGCAAGCTATTATTAACAAGCACTCTTTGGAAATTCTATAGACTTCCCATTCATTTTAGAATATATTTTTCATTAATGAAGCCATTTTTACTAGTTCTATCAATTTCAGAAGGGAATCTGTTGTGATGATTGCTATCTTATTTTAGATGCTAATGTAGACTCATAGGGGCAGCTGGGTGATGCAGCGGACAGAGTGCTGGACTTGGAGTCAGGAAGACCTGAGTGAAAATCTAACCTCAGACACTTACTAGCTGTGTGATCCTGGGCCCTTAATTCACTTCACCTTGTTTGCCTCAGTTTCCTCATCTGTAAAATGAGCTGGAGAAAGAAATGGCAAACCACTCCAGTATCTTTGCCAGGAAAAGCTCAAATAGGGTCACTGACAAGTAGACTGAACAACAACACAGAACAGGGCCATGAGGATATATCCAAAGATTCCCTCTAGACTCCCAACACCTTTTTCCATTGATCACATTTGAAATGATCCCATTTCTAGTCTGTGTGTTGATTTAGGTGAGAGTACGGTTCAATTGAATTGAACCAAGAACCTCAAAACCCTGAGCAGGCTGAGAGTTTTAGTAGAGAGTTGGTGAGCAATGGAAGTGGGGACAGCAGTGTCACCTCCCCCTCCCACTAGTCCCAACACACACATATACAGCCCACTCCCTCCCAACCCAACTGTATACTCCAGCCCACGGACCACTAGCTCAGGAAAGCTCACTGGGACACAATGCGCAGTGATCGCGTGGTGCCCACGTCGAGCTAGGTCTTGGGGACGTGTCCCCGAGTCTCCAAGGTGACGGGTCACAATAAATGCGCGGGACCCTGTCTTCCGGCCCCCAGATCTCAGCCGGCTGCGTAATGAGTCCTGGCAAAGGATCCTAACGTCCGAAGCCCATCTAGCAGAAATACACAAGCAACTGGTGACTGAAAGGAAATTTTGTTTCCCAACATCTATTCCAGCTATGTACGGGCCAGGTAAGAGAGCAACCGAAAAAGGGAAAGGGGCAGGGCGGAGAGGCTAGATAGGGAGAGGGAACTACCTGGAAAGTGGAGCCTCCTGTGTAGCTTAAGGCAATATCCCTCCCAAGCCAGTGCAGAGAGAGAAAGAGACAGACAGAGACAGAGACAGAGAGACAGAGACAGAGAGACAGAGAGACAGAAACAGAGAGAGACAGAGAGACAGAGAAACAAAGAGACAGAGAAAGACAGAGACACACAGATAGAGAGACAGAGACAGAGAGACAGAGAGAGACAGAGACAGAGAGACACAGAGAGAGAGAGAAAGGGAGAGAAAACACAGAAAGGGAAACGGAGAAAGAAAGAGAGAGATAACTCGTGTGTGCATGGCTCATTTAGTAGCCACCCTCCACCTGGGATCCTTTTCCCCAAAATATGCACTTAACTGCTTTCAGTCCCTTATGATGAGTCTAAAAAAGGACAGGACCGGGTCAAGCCGATCAGTCGAACAACGAGACAGGCAGAGCAGGGAAGAAGTCAGGCAACTTTGAAGAGAGAGTGGGCATAGACAGCATCCCGGAATCCATCCCCAAGGGAGCATCACACCCTTCTCTTCGACTTCCCTTCCCCCCTGTCAATTTGCAACTGTAAAAACAGCTGAAATAAGTCCAACGTTAGCGCATCAGTAAAGGGAAGGAGGAGGAGAATGGTAATGAAAGCACTTGAAATCACTGTGGTCGCGGTCATTGAAAGCAGACCTGGCTTTGGACACCTGTGGAGACTTTAATATGTGGTGGAATGCAAATAAATCCCAAAGCAAAGGGTTTCTGTTTCACAGTGGTATGGACGCAGGACGGCGAAGCTAATTTTAACCTTGGCTGGGGGGAGGGGAGACTGTGGTTATTAAAAAGTAAATTTGTATGTAACAGATGTGGTGGTGTTCTTAGTACAGAGTATGCATACATATGCAGCAGCTTTCCTGAATTTAGCTATTTGATCTACATGGAGTTGGGGAGGAGAGAACCTCCTCCTGCAGTGACACTAGTGGCTGATTACTGTGCTTTCAATTCCATTCTTGCCATTCTAATGACCCAAAATACCCAGTCGCAGTTGTCTTGCTGTGTAATTGAGGCTCCAACATCTATGGAGCTGTGGGATGTTGTAAAACTTTAAGTTAACAGAATTGTGGACTGGAGCATGAATGAAACGTATATTTCTATAGCCAAGGGACAGGAGTGGTGGGTTTGTGGAGAAATCCACCTCGTTATTCCTAGGTCACAAATTGATTTAGAACTGGAAGAGGAAACTGAGACCAAGAGAGGGGAGGAGATTTTTCCTAAGGTCCCGTATACAGTAAGTCACAAAGCTAGAATTTGAACTCAGGTCCTTTGACTTCAAACTCAGAGCTCGTCCCACAGCACCGAGCCTACCTCTTTGGATTCTTGTGTTGTGGAAATATTTGAGAGAGGAAACAACCTTTATCTTCAAGGCCTTTGCTGGGAGTATAATTTCAAAGGCCCTCTCCCAATCTTCTTGTTGAAGCCTGCAATTACCTTATTAGGGTACAAAGGCAAGGTATAAGAGGCTTGAAACGTCAACAATAGCTGGATAGAAGTCACAAACATATTATTTACTGAACCTCATTCATGGTGAAGTGTAATCAGTTAACCTATCTGTTAAAAGTAAATAAATGCCAGATATAAGATACCCAGCTGGCCACTGGAGTTAGAGGGCAGGGGGCATTCTGGAATTCTGAAGAGGCAGGAGAGGAGGAAAAAAGAGTACAGAGCAGGGTTTAAACCATAAACTTCATTTAAAAATGTATTTTGGTAACTATTTCAGTATAATGGGTTTCTTCTGTAATTCTCTGTACTTTATTTTATGCATTTAAAAAAATTATTCTGAGAAACAGTCCATGAGACTTTTCCACAATGCTAAAGGGGGTCTGTGACATAAAAAATAGGCCAACAACCCCTGGTGTAGAGAGAGAAACTTCACTGACTCAACAATTTTGCTTGCCAGTAGGCCTTGTTTATGTCCAACTGTGAGCAGATGAAAAAACGCTCAATATTTTTGTCCCAGGCAGCTTATGAACTAGCCCACCTCAGCAGAAAGTTGTCACTAAGCTGTGTAACCCACAGACATTACTTTGTACAATTTGTGAAGTCATTCTTTTCTTTTTTAAATTGTTCTTTTCAAGTAACAAGTTTTTAAAAATAAATGTGTCCCTTCCACTATCCTCCTCTTTAATTGAGCAAAATAAGAACAAAGAAACAAACCCCCAAATAGACAAATCCTTCAACACCTATCTACAGAGTCCTGCAAAATAAATCCCCACAGTAACCATGTCTGAAAAAGTATGTTTCTTTCTACATTCTGAGTTTATCACCTCTCTAGCAGGAGATGAGTAGTAGATTTCATCTTCATTCTTTTGGATTCATGGTTTATCATTGCATTGATAAGAGTTCTACAGACTTCCAAGATTGTTTTTCTCTATAATCATTATAAAAATTGTTCTCCTGGTTCTGCTCGATTCACTCTTCTCCCATCAGTTCTTAAAGGTCTTTCCAATGTACTCCGTATCAGCCATTTCATTTCATTATTTCTCATGGCACAGTAAAACTCCATTACATTCATATTCCACACTGTTCAGTCTTTTCTGACTCTTTCCATATGGATTTTTATTGATGGGATTTTCTTGGCAAAGATACTGGAGTGGTTTGCCGTATCCTTTTCCAGTGTGTCTCCATTTTACAGATGAGGAACTGAGCAGCAAATAGAGGTTAAGTGACTTGCCCCAGGGTCATACTAGCTAGTAAGTGTCTGAGGCTGGATTTGAATTCAGATCTTCTGGACTTCAAGCCTAGTGCACCACCTTTGTTTAGTCATTGCCTAATAGGAGGACATGCCTTTAATTTCCAATATTTGGTTACCTTAAAAGGAACTGCTATAAATACTTTCGTACATATATATCCTTTTCCTCTTTAATTTCTCTGGGACATAGACCTAGTAAAGGAATATATTGCTGGTTCAAAAGGTATGCAAAAATTCAGTAACTTTTTGGGCATAGTTTCAAATTGCTTTCCAGAACATCTGAATTTTCCAGCTACATGAACAGTGCCTAGAGCACCTGCTTTTCTCAAAGCCCTTCCAACATTTGTCATTTTCCTCTTTTGTCAACTTTGTTCAGTATGATAAGTATGATGTTAGAACCTCAAAGTGACTTTAACTTGCATTTCTTTTATTTATTAGTGATTTAGAACATTTTTAATATAATTGTTAAGATCTCTAATTTTTTCATTTGAAAACTGCCTGTTCATACCCTTTGAGCATTTATCTATTGGGAAATGATTCTTAGTCTTATAAATTTATGTCATTTCTTATGTATCTTGGAAATGAGACCTTTATCAGAGAAACTTGTTGCAAAGATTTTTTTCCCTCAGTTACCTACCCATTTTCCTTCTTTTACATTAAATTTATTTGTGCAAAACTTAAGTTTTATCAAAATTGTCCATTTTATCTTGTCTCCATTATTTCTTTAGTCATGAACTCTTCTCCTAAATATAGATATGAAAGGTAATTTCTTCCTTGATCCTCTAATTTTTTTATGATGTGATGTTTATATTTAAGGTCTTGTATCCATTTGGAGAGCCTATCCTGGTGTTGGTCTAAACCTAAATTCTGACAGATGGTTGGTTCCCTGGTTTTGCCAGCATATTTCTATGCTATTGGGTTTGTTTGATTCTGAATGTCATGTGCCTAATTTGTGTTCCACTAATTGGTATCTCTCACTCTTTCTCTTTCTCTCATAACAAATTGCATTAATGATTACTGCCTTGCAGTACAATTTGAGATCTGGTGCTGAGAGACTTTTTTCCTTCCCACTTTTTTTTCTTTATTACCTGTAACATTCTTGATCTTTGGTTCCTCCATATGAATTTTATTATTTTTATATCATTTATTTATTTTAAAATTAATTTTTATCTATGTTACTTCATTATAAAGGAACTTAACTCCCAGGGAATTCATTTACGTTGGTAAGGAATGTCTGGAAGTAATCTTAATCAATCAATTGAACATTTATTAAACACTTACTAGGTGCCAGCAGGCACAGTACCAAACACTTGATCATCCAAAGAAAAGTAAAAACAACTTTTACCCTCTGGGAACCCACATTTTAATGGGGAAGACAATATTGGCTATTCAATCCAATGGGCATTTGTTAGGCATTTAATAGAACTAGGCAGTTTGCTAAGTACTGAGGCTATAAATAAAGGCATGAGTCCCTACCTTCAAGAAGCTCATATTTTACTAGAGGAGATAACATGTGTGTGTATACATATATATATATATATGTATACACACACACACATATATACACACATATATATGATAATATCAGAGGGAAGAAACTATCAGAGGGTTGGAGATGAGGGAGGGGAACTGGGAAAGGCCTTGTGCAGGACATGAAGTTTGATTTGAGTCTTAAACGAAGCAAAGGAAGGTCAGGAGTTGAAAGAAAAGAGGATTGAACATTGTGATAATTTAAAAATTCCAAGAGACATAGTTTCTGGGTAATTTAATCATTTTCAATAAGGCCAGCATGTTTATTAATAAAAGGATGGCCATTTGGCCATCATCTCTCTTAGACCAAAGACTCCTCATGGCTGTGGGCTCACAGTTTATATGCCCTTTGAAGAGTAAGTGTTACTGAAGGGTACCAGCCAATTCTGATTGGTTAACAACAATGGGAGGTGGGCTATATTAAAATGAAGGTCTTGGGGTACATGACTTGGGTCACCCAAATCTTGGTAAAAAAGACTTATCAATTTCCATATCACCTGTCTACAAAAGAGAGAATCAGCACTTCCCCAGACCTGTCTGAGCAAACATAATGAGGAGGAATACACCCATTAACCCAAACTTAGAATTCCTTTTACTGCCTGATTAGATCTTGGCCTGGGTAAATCTTTCAGAGAGATTTCACACATTGGTTGGTTTCTGGATGAGGAAGTAAAAAAGGGAAAATCCTTGGTCTCCTAATACAATAATTAGTTGTTAAATACAAGAGAGAAATATTTCTCACAGCATTCCAGGTAGGGGGACAGCCAGTGAAAAGGCACTGATTCAGGAAATGGAGCATTATGTATAAGAAACAGGAAAAAAGGGGGGGGCATAGTGTCACTCAATCTTGGAGGAGAATAGATTGATTTTTTTTTTGAGGAGAATAGAGGAAATAGAGTAAGAAGATTTGAAAGATAGGAAGGGGGCCCACATTGTAAAGGACTTCCAGATTTTGAAGTGCTTTAAATGCCAAAGAGAAGAGGATTTTATATTAGGAGAGGATTTTGTATCAGATACTGGAGGACATTGGGAGCCACTGGAGTTCATTGAGTAGAGGGAAGAGGGCGACAGAGTCAAACCTGTGCTTTTGGAAAACTACTTTGGTAGCTGAGTTGGAGGATGGACTGCAGTAGGGAAAGACTTGAGGTAGAAGGCCACCCAAAAATCTATTAGAGTAGTCCATGGGTGAGGTGATAAGGGCCTGATGAGAGGGTATGGGTTATGTGAGAGGAAAGAAGAGAATAATGTATAGGAAAGATGTTGTGAAGGTAGAATTCGTCAAGGTAACCAAGAAAACTAAGGGCAGGGAAATCTTTCCATATATAGTTAACTAGGGTAATAATTAAATCATTTGGGGGTGCTTCAGACTTCCTTTTGGCTTCTACCTGAAAAATGTCAGTAGTTAACATTATTATTCTATGAATCAAGTTTTGATAAGATGAGATTAATGAAAACAGAAGACAGGGTTTCAGTTAACCAAAAAGTTGCAGAACGAATGGCCCTGATCCCCTAACTATACATAAAAGAAATTTGGGCAATTCCCCTCTTGCAGGCAAACATAAACAACATTATGAAACATAAAAGCTAAGGTAGTCCAAAAGTAATCACCAATATTAAATAACATCAAGTCTCCTTGTAGTCAACTCCAAATGTTATATTTAATCAGAAATGGCACTTTTTTACTTTTTTATGTTTTATTTATTTTTAAAAATTAATTTATTTTTAGTTTTCAACATTCACTTTCATAAGCTTTTGAGTTTTAAATTTTCTATCCCTCCTTCCCCACTTCCCTCCCCAGGACAGCTTGCAATATGATGTAGGCTCTACATATACATTCCTATTAAACATTTTCACATTAGTCATGTTGTAAAGAAGTATTAGAACCAATAGGAAGAACCACAAGAAAGAAGAAACAAAACACAACAGAAGAGAAAAAAGAAGAGCAAATACTATGCTTCAATCTGCATTCCAACTCCACAGTTCTTTCTCTGGATATGGATAGCATTTTCCATCATGAGACTTTAGGAGATATCTTAGATCCTTGCATTGGTGAGAAGAGCTGAGTCTATCAAAGTTAGTCATCACACAACATGGCTGTAACTGTGTACAATGTTCTCCTGGTTCTACTCACTTCACTCAGCATCAGTCCATATATGTCTTTCCAGGTTTTTCTGAAGTCTGCTTGCTCATCATTTGTTATAGCACAATAGTATTCCATTGCATTTATATACCACAACTTGTTCAGCCTTTCTCCAATTAGTGGGCATCCTCTCAGTTTTCCCTTGGAAATTCTGGAATAGGCCTCATTCTCAGGGCAGCTTTGGGAGGGGGCTTCTCCTAATATATCCGCTTCTCTGGTTCCAAGTCACTTTTGGAGATTCCCTAAATTTTTGCTAAAATCTGCCAGTAACAAGGACTTAACACAATTTAGTACAATCTCCTTAATATCGTTGTCCAGTAACTAGTTCATATGGTGAAAACCAGCCCAAATCTTATGGAACAAATCCTATTAACAACAGAGCTATAAGAGGAACACAAATTAGGAATCCATATTCACCTGAAACTTCAGAGAATTTCAGTTTTTGCATATTTCTTGCTCTTTCTGTCTTTACCTGAAACCTGTACCCAATATGGACAATGTAATCAACAGTCTGAAGAAAGAATCTTAAAAAGATCCTTGAAGACCTGACTTGTAAAAATGAGTCCTTCTGTCTTTTTATATTATCAGAGACTTAAAAATAGGAAAAAACCAACATGATTAAAAAAGTTTCTTTATAATTATTAATGTAATTTTATATGTAAAATCCTTAATCCAGTTTTGAGAACTTATTACTAAAATATACTCAAAGCCTGTATACTCCATTAGAAATGTTTAGAAGCCAAATATATATATATATGTATATATGTATACTATTAATAATCTAATATCATCCAGATTTAAAGAGAAATTACTTTTCTAATGATGTAATTGTGTCCTCTTCTGGATATCATTTTTCATATTAACAGCATTTTTTATACAATGGCTTTTCAAAATTTGCAATATAAGAAAAATTAGAAACCTAACAATAACAAGAATATCATGGATTTTTAAAAATCCCATAATACAAAACATTTTGCCAGTCAAATAATATAAATTCATTTGAATGCATTTCTGAATCCTCTTATATAAAAAAATCAACATCTATCAATTTGGCATTCTATAGTAAATTACATTAAAAAACAAGTATAGAGTAATTACACTTATTAAAAATACTAATGGTGAGCATTTATATAGCACTTATAATGTGCCAGGGACTGCACTAAGTGCTTTACAATTATCATTTGATTCTCACAACAAACCCTGAGAGGTAGGTGCTGTTATTATCCCATTTTATAGATAAGGAAACTGAGGAAAACAGAAGTGAAATGACTTGTTCAGGTCACACAGCTAATAAATTTCTGAGGCTGTATTTGAACTCAGGTCTTCCTGATCCATGCAGTTTCCAAGCATATATCACTTTAATTCCAGATATCAAATGTATTTTAGCATTAAGTTCTTTTTTTTTTTTTTTTTGCTTAGGCAGTTGGGGTTAAGTGACTTGCCCAGGGTCACAGAGCTAGTAAGTGTCAAGTGTTTGGTCTGAGGCCAGATTTGAACTCAGGTCCTCCTGACTTCAGGGCCTGTGCTCTATCCACTGTGCCACCTAGCTACCCCAGCATTAAGTTCTGATTTACCACAATTATCCTAATATGTGAACACTTGTCGATCAATCATTGCAGTTGTGTTAGACTCTTTGTAACTCAATTTAGGGCTTTCTTGGCAAAGATATTGGAGCTTGTCTGCCATTTCCTTCTCCAGCTCATTTTAGAGATGAAGAAACTGAGGCAAACAGGGTGAAGTGACTTGCCCAGAGTCACACAGCTAGTAAATGTCTGAAGCTGGATTTGAACCCCTGAAGATGAGTCTTCCTGACTCCAAGCCCAGCACTCTATCACCATGCCAACCCAGCTGCCAGTATGTGAGAACACATCTCATTGTAAATGAGACCACATTATGATCTTGTTTCAGGACAAACCAGCTAAATCAAATCTCAATTTACAACAAATGGTAACATTGAAAATCTCAGTTTTCCCAAGGACCATAATCTTCGAACCAACTGCTTTCAGCTAGCTCACCTTCAAAGACCTGGTGGCAGTCTCACATTCCCATCACCCTCTTTAGGATCCCATGAGGCTCTAATGATTTGTATGTCCCTTTCCAATGGTCCTTCAAGGACAGATTGCTGCAGATTTATTTCTATGGTTTCTATTTGGTAAACATTATAATTTGATAAAATATTGTCTGTCTGAAATTAACATGCATTTTCCCCAGAAGTTTCTCATATCTTTATCTGGATAGAATCAAAACCTCCTTAAACTTCTTTCCAAAACTCCCAAACCCTTGACTTTCCAACCCTCCCTTTCAGTCAGTGAAAACAGACTCCAGCTTTAACTCTCCACCCATTCTCCTTCTATCTCTACTTATTTAAACTTTCCTGTGTTTTTTTTCTTTTCAGTGGACTTTGATTAAAGCCTACCAAGTTCAAAATTGACCTCTCATTTTCATTCTGATTCCTCACTTTGCTTTACCTTTATTGCTTTTCTTAAATCCATCTCATCTTATTTCCCAATCACATTCTAGTGTTAACATTTCCTGTATGGATTTTCTTACATAATGCCAATTAACTGCTCTGCTTTTACTTCTTCAGTTGTATAGTCTATTTTAACTCTGGTGACTTTTCTACTAATTTACATAAACAAATTATGTTAAATCATTTTGAACTAACTTCAGTCCTGCTTATTCTTTAGCAGGTAAAATCACCACCTATTAGAACAAAATGCATCTGTCACCCTCAAGAAAAGGGGAGAGAGTAAACAGAAGTATGTGTGTGCCATTTACTCTCTTTATCTCTGCAACCTGGCCAGAGTTGTGAAGGCAGTGAGAAAGAAAGAATCTTGCACTGAACTCCCACTAACTAAAAAGGACAGTGAAAGTTAAGTCTTGTGAAGGCAGTGAGAAGGAAAGAAAGTTGTACTAGACTCCAACTAATTAAAAAGATCAGTGGAAGTTAAGCTCCTGCTCAATATGTTTTTGTTTTTTGTTTTTCATTCTTGAAAAGAACTATGATATCAGAGAAGCAATGCCATGACATAGAAGTGAATTGACCCTGCTTAATATTGCAAATAGTTGGAAAAAACGTTTTGGTGTTGAGATTCTTTAGTCTTTTCTGTGCCAAGGTTTTTTTTTAGGCTCTCCTACAGCAGTTTTTGTGAGTGGCGAGGTGCTGTTCTCACAAGTTCTCCGTGGTAAACAAAAGCTTGTGAGCACAAGAGAATTTTGGAAGTGGAAGCCCCCAACAAACCCCTGACCTCATTGCCTGCCGGTTTTCTCTAACTAATCCTAGGCTCATCCTAAATAAATGAGTGTGAGAGTAAGATATACAGGCACAAATCACCTGACAAAAGTGTTACGTATGAGTCACATAGGAATCATATGAAGGGAACTCAAAACATAAGCTTGGGTGGACCTAAAACAAGACCTGGGTGTGGGTACTCAAAGCAAGAATGCTTTGGGTGGATCCAGGACCAGAGGGAATCCAAAATTCCTCATACCCATTTCCAGCATTCCTAAAGAGTTACTGAAGTCAAGCAGACCTTTTGGATGCAAGCAGCCTCTAATCACATAAAGTTGGATCCAAGCATCATTAATAAATGAGAAATAATCACAGAGTAAGGCAGATAGGAGGAGGCAAACTAGGTGAGAGCAATGTCACAAAGACCTAGTCTAGCAACCAGGATATCTAAGAGAAGATAGTGATCAACTGTGTCAAAGGCTGCAGAGAAGTTAAGAAGGATGAAGAGTGAGAAGAGGCCATTAGATTTAGCAATTAGGAGATCACTGGTAATTTTGTAGAGAGCAATTTCAGTTGAATGATGAAGTTGGAAACTAGACTTCAGAGAGCTTAGAATCCAGTCAGTGGAAAGGAAGTGAGTGCTGATTATAGACAGTTTCTCAAAGAGTTATTCACAAAAGGGAAGAGAAATAGATATAGGATGATAATAGTAGGGATACGGGAAGAGCAGGTGAAGGTTTTTAGAGGATGAGGGCGACATGAAAGGGTTTGCAGGCAGCAGGAAAATTGCCAGAAATAGGAAGAAACTGCAGATTAGTACTAGTCAGAAAGTGGGGGTATTAGACAGGGCAACCTGCTGGAGAAAATGAGATGAAATGGGAGAAGAATGGAATGAACAGAAAGAGAGTTTTGTCATGACAAGGAAAAGGGTTGTCTTTTCATGTGAGACAAGGATGGAGGAAGAGATGGTGGGGGGAAGATGTATGAATGATATGAAATGAAAAAGAGAAAAGAGGGAACTCTGTGAGAATGGTCTCAATATTTTTGGTGGTATGAGGCAAGGTCCTCAGCTAGGAAGGTGGGAGGAAGGAAATGTCATGGAAGACTTGAGGGGGAAATGAAATGTTTTTGGAAGAGACTATATGGTGACTGGTATAATTAATTGATTAGGGAGGCTTAAGAGGATTGCCATGCTTTGGAGAGTGCCTAGTTGATATTATGGAACATAATTGTAACCCAGACAGCATGGTATTATGCTTTTCACTAGGCTCTGTTCAGAGCACAGGTAAGGTTTGAAGGCAGTAGATATGGTTGGTTGGTTGGTTGTTGTCCATCGTTCTTGAAGATGACTAAAATGACATCACTATGTTAGAATCAAGTTACAATGTGTTCGACTGTGGCTTTTCAAACCAAAAGAGCTCAAAATATTCTACTACAGGCTGGGTGCAAATAGACCATGTGAACATTTGGGGTGGATTCTCTAAATTAGCTCATCTCGTGTTTCTTTTGAATTTCAATTCTGCTTTGCTCATAGAGCGCAGCACCTTCTCTGATGAGGGCATGCCGTGCTGGGTGGTGCTATGCCAGTTTCTCTCATGTCATACAGTCAATTCCAAAGTTCTTAGGAGAGACCTTAAGAGTCTCTCTCTATCACTTTTTCTGACGAACATGTCAGTGCTTGCCCTGCGTGAGTTCTAGATGATGGAAGTAATTCAAGGTTGGGGCTTGGCAAGACATGATCAATGGTGTTAGAATAAAGGTGGGCAATGGACTCAAGTACAGAGGAAAGTATAGAAGATGATTGGTGCACCAAGGAGTCAAGATATAGGGAAAGAAGAATGTATTCAGTACAAGGCTGATGACCTGGGAAAGAATTGAGGGATGGAGGAATTAAAGGTGATGGTGAGGATAAAGAACAGGATTGGGATGGGGTGGGTGGGAAGACAGAGGTGAGGATAGACCGATAAAGGAATTTCAGAGCTCATGAACGTGGAAGTGGAACACTTATGAATGATGGCAAGATCAAGGGCATGGCCATCTGTTTCTGTGTGTAGCTGAGGTGGGGTGGAGGAGGAGGAGGTGATGAGAACTGAGTAGATTTAGGAACCATGAAGTTAGGGTGTCTGAGGGAATATTATCAATCTGTGTGTTGGAGTCCCATAATATGAGGAAGGGAGTTGGGATAGAGGGAAAGACAGTGAGCTAGTCATTGGACTTAGGGAGGAAAGAAGAATATCCTGGGTGGAGGGATGGCGGTAAATAACAGCTACCAGAATATTGATCAGGTAATAAATTTGGATTGAATGAACCTCAAAGGAGATGTTGCTGATAAATAGAGATGATGCCATGACATCAGGAGAGAGCTGGGACTTACAGGGACCAGAAAATGGAGGGAGGAGTGGAAGAGATTTAAAGTGAAAGCACACTTGTTAACTGTGGAGTTGGCATTTCCGAGAGTACAGTAGAAGGAGCAGGCAGATCTAGAGGGGGACATTTGGAGGGCAAGTTGAAGTAGAGAGAGATTGGGATATGAGAGTAAGGGAATAGGCAACTGGGGATGAGGGATGAGGTTTGTATAATAACGGTTGAGAGTTCCAGAAATATCAAGACAAGGGAGAATATGATAAGATAGGAATATGTTAACCATTGAGTAATGGGGCCAGACCAAAAAATCAATTTTTGACAAAATCATTTGAGAGAGGCAAGTTATTAGACTGTTCATAGCCTTCCTTCAAGGTCCAGCCTTAGGATAAGTAGTGATTCTGTGTTTTGTGAAGCACAGGGAATACTGCCTCACAGCAAGCAAAGTTATGGCTTGGGGGAGTCCCAATAGGAGGTAGGAGCTGGAAATTTTCTGAGGAGAGATGAGGAGGCAGTGATAACACTTCTAAATTCAATCAGCAAACATTAAGGTCTCCTCTGTGTCAGACACTGTTCTGGGATCTGAGGAAACTAGGACAAAAAAATGTTTCTGGTTTCCAATAAGATCTTCTATTTGGGAGGAGGAGATGGGAATCCTTTGGTCCCTTGGAGCTCGCCTGAGTGCCTTAGAAGGAGAAGAAAGGAATGGTTAGCTTTGGAAATTAAAATAAAATAAAACATAATAAAATAATAAAATAAAATAAAACAAGATCCTCTTGTTCCTCCTCTACTCACATTTTCTCTCTGTGACCTCATCATCGACTGATCGAAAGAAGGCATTTTAACCTGGAAAGACTTATGTGGACAGAACCAGGAGAAGATTGTACACAGTAACAGCAACATTATGCTATAATCAGCTATGATAGACTCAGCTCTTCTCAGCAATACAATGATCCAAGATAATTCCAAAAGATTTATGATGGAAAATACTGTCCACATCCAGGAAAAGAGCTGATGAAGTCTGAATGAAGATCGAAACATACTATTGTTCACTTTTTTGTTGTTTTTTGTTTTTCCTTCCTTGTGGTTTTTCCCTTTGGTTATGATTCTTTTTTCACAACATGACTAACATGGAAATATATGTAACATGATTATGCACATACAACCTATATTAGATTGCTTACTGTCTTAGGGAGAGGAGGAGGAAAGGAAGGGAGGGAAAAAATTTAGAACTCAAAATCTTATAAAAATGAATGTTGAAAACTATCTTTATGTGTAATTGGAAAAAAATAAAATATTATTAAGTAAAAAAAAAGACATTTTAGAGAAAAAGGAACCAAATCATGGTGTCAAATTTTTGGTGTGCAGTGTAGAACATCTCCTTTAATAAGACTTTAAAAAAGCAAATGAATGCCTGGATGGGGTAACAAATACACAACTCATTTATGTTGTAGTATAAACAATCTGTTTCCTATGTAACAGGATGTCCAACTTAATACTTCCTTCTGATGGTAGAAGGAGATTCCTGAGATTCTGGAGAGAAAGGAAGAAATATAGAAAAGATAGATAATGATAAAAAAACTTCAACAACATGACAGTTTGCTTGCAATTGACCCTATTTACTTCCATCTATATATGGACAAAAAAGGAACTCAATATTTTTGTGCCAGGTGCCAGTATAAGTCCAACTTGGCAGGAACATTGTCCCTATGTGTTAATACACCAATACTGATTCTTTGTAGGATTTATGAATTTTTGAAAATTGGACTGACTCCACTCCTAAAGAGCCCAGTGGCCCAATGTGAAGAATCCTGTACTCAAAGGACCTGGATTTGAATTCTGGTTCTGTTGCTAGTTTTATCTGTATGACCTTGGAAAAATCACTTAATATTTGAGCCTCTGTTTCCTCATTTGTAAATTCGAGGGGCTTGGAATAGCCAGCCTCTCCTGTTAGTGCATTTCTTAATTTGTTACCCTATGATTCTATGATCTATACAAGTCATTGATAGAGGTCAGGGAGATCTGGGAGCCAATGGAGAAAACATCTCAACATACAGTTATTGTTATTTTATGTGCTAGTGCTCGGAGCTGGGAAACACAAAAACAAGGCAGTCTCTTGCCCCAAGGAGTTTATCTACTTGGGAAAATGGTGGTGGTGGTAGAAATCTCTTGATACTTTTCTTAAGATTCTCATGCAATTGTGTCATTGGCCATAACCAGCCCTTGGGCTAGAGGTTAACCACTACTGCCTTAAAAGAAGAAGAAAGGAATGATTAAATTTGTCTAGTGAGAGATTTAAAAAATAAAGGACTAGAGTTGTTGTTTGTCCTTCATTTTTGAAGAGGACCAATGATATCATGAGGTGATGTCTTGACTTGCATATGAATTGGATTTAAATGAAGCAGAGTTGCAAAAAGTTGTCAGCCTCACTCTATCTTACAGAGTCATCTAAGTCTAGTGGCAGGTCAAAAGTCAGGACAACTGGTGATGGTCTGGGATGCAGTGGATGATGACCTTGATGTCTTTGATGTCTGACCAAGCTCTAAGCCTTCCACAGCATCTACCTCAGCCTCTTTCTTTTGGCTGTTGTTGGAACAAATTGTTCTCATCCACCCATTCAGGTAGGAGTTGAGGTAGTCTTCCCATGCTTGAGGTAGACATCCCCTTAACTCACTAGTTTGAGGCCTGCTGGTTACCCTCAACCTGTTTTAGCCCATCTGCTGAGATGGTTTTACCAGGCTGTGGCTGTTGTGCATGCTGTATAGCTTTTTGGAGCCACTGGTGAGAGCTGGGTGACCAGTTGGGACACCAAAAGTGGATGAGTAGCCTTGGCAAGCCCTCACACCAGAGGTGTAACACCCCTCACACCCAAAAGGACTAGACTAGTAATTGAAGAAAAAGAGAATCAAGCCAGGATGTACATTTTCCAGGGTCTTGTCTCCTTTAAGTAGAAAAGTAAACAATGCTTAGATGAGGTAACAAACACCCACCTCTTTCATATTATGGTGTAATAATTCTGTCTGCTCAATAAAAAGTGGCTGGCAAGAGATCTTTATCTCTTTTGAATATGAAAAAAATAGTTAAAGACTTCCAGATGAATCCCAGGATTCTGCACCCTAGGCTTATAGAAGGTCAGGAGTGGGGGCAAAAGTATAGTTGAACTTAACTGGGTATACGTAATTATGTGGATGGGACCCTGGGTTTTCAAAACCTCTGCACAAGCTTTGGGCACTTTAAATTTAGGCCTAGGGATGGATTGAATAAGTTTGGATATAGTCTTAACAGTTCTCAGAGATTGCCTCCCAGTTCATAGAGCGGTTACGGTGTTGGTTAGAAGGAGTGAAGGAATTACAACCAAGAAAATAAAGGGTCCTTAAACTATTGGCACATCGCGTAATTAGACAGTTTTGTGTGCTCTCTTAGGAAGTAAGATCATAGGTTCATAGATTTAGAACAGAGATTTGGAACCTTTTTTTGGGTCTTTTTTTGGTCTTTGGCAGTCTGGTAAATCATATGGTCTCTTTCAAAGAATAATTTTTTCTACTTCTTTATTCTTTATTTTTTCATTACATGTAAAATATTTAACATTCATTTTAAAAATTCCTTTCTTCCTCGTTCCTTGAGAATGCAAGCAGCTTGACATAGTTATACATGTAGTCATGTAAAACATATTTCCATATTAGCCTATGTTGTAAAAGAAAATACAGGCAAAAAAAAACCCAAGAAAAAATAAAATAAAAAAGTATGCTTTGATCTGCATTAAGACTCCATCAGTTCTTTCTCTGGAGGTGGATAGCATTTTTCATCACAAGTCCTTTGGAATTGTCTTGGATCATTGTATTCCTGAGAATAAGTAAGTCATTCACAGTTAATCATTGTACAATATTGTTAGTGTGTACACTGTTCTCCTGGTTCTGCTCACTTCATTTTGCATCAGTTCATGTAAGTCTTTCTAGGTTTTTCTGAAAGCAATCCTTCTTGTCATTTCTTGTAGCATACTAGTATTTCATCACAGTCATATAACACAATTTGTTCAGCCATTCTCCAATTGATGGTCATATACCCCTCAATTTCCAATTCTTTGTCACTACAAAAAAAGGCTGCTATAAATATTTTTGTACATATATGTCCTTTTCCTTTTGAAAAAAATCTTTTTGGAATACAGATCTAGTAGTAGTATTGCTGGGTCAGAGGGTATACTGGATTTTATAGCCCTTGGGCATAGTTCCAAATTGCTCTCCAGAATGGTTGGATTAGTTCACAACTCCACCAACAGTGCTTTAGTATCTCAATTTTCCCATATGCCCTCCAACATTTGTCATTTTCCTGCTCTCTAGTGTTTTTCATATGACTCTAGATAACTTTGATTTCTTAATCTGAAAACTGCTTGTTCATATCTTTTGACCATTTATCAATTGGGGAATGATTCTTATTCTTATAAATTTGACTCATACATATTTGTATGAGTATGTACATTGACTCTCTACATATTTGAGCAGTGAGGCCTTTATCAGAGAAACTTGCTGTAATTTTTTTCATAGTTATGATTATTGTGTATTTCCTTCTATCCTATTTTCTTTCATTTATCTCTCTCCTTTTACCCTGTAGTTTCTCAAAAGTATTTTGCTTTTGAGCTCTGCCTCCCCCAATCCAGCCTATCTTTAATCGACCCCACCCCCTTCTGTTACCCCCTTCCCCTCCTCCTACTTCCTTGCAGGGTAGGATAGATTTCTATACCACACTGAGTATGTATGTTATTCCCTCTTTGAGTCAATTCTGACGTTGTTGTTGTTTGTCCTTTTTGCTCAAAGAGGACCAAAATGACATCATGATGTTGGAGTCAATGTACTGTGTGTCTGGTTGTGGCTGATCAGACAATATGAGCTTGAAAGACTCTTACCACAGGTTGGGCACAAATAGTCCACGTGATCATTTGGGAGGAAAATGTCTCTAAATCTGTGCATCTCACGTTTCTTTTGAGCTACTACAATTCTGCTTTGGTCATAGAATGTAGTGCCTTCTTTGATGTGGCATGCCATGCTGGACAATCCAGTGCCAGTGTCTCCCATGTCTCACACTCAATATCAAAGTTCTCCACAGAGATCTGGAGAGTGTCCTTCTATTTATTGCTTCTTCTTCTCACCGTGTGAGTACCTGCCTTGTGTGAGTTCTTCACAGAATAGTGTTTTAGGCAAATGTATGTTTGATATTTGAACAATGTGGCTAACCCATTGGAGTTGTGTTCTCACCTGTAGAGTCTGAATGCTTGGCAGTGCAGCTTGAAAAAGGACCGCAGTGTCTGGTATCTTATCTTGCCAGGTGATCTTCAGAATCTTCCTAAGACAATTCAAATGGAAGTGGTTCAGTTTTGTAGCATGGTGCTGGCATACTGTCTGGGCTTCACAGGCATACAACAATGAGGTCAGCACAGTGGCTCTATAGACCTTCAGTTTGGTAGGCAGACTAGTGAACTTATCCACAGCATTCAAAATTTATGCATTTGCTGTAACCAATGGTTCCATGTATGGATCGTGTGGCGTTGACTGGTGGAGAACCTCTATTTTTCGATGGTGTTTGGCTAAAGTTAGCATAAGCAGCAGAGAATCAATCCATACTTTGTTCTCAGACTTAAAGACTGCATTGAGTACATAATCATCTGGAACAAAAAGTGGAGCACCAATTTCTTCCTTTTTAGTCTTGGCTTGTAGCCTTTTCAAGTTAAATAATTTACTGTTAGTGTGATAGTTGGTCTTGAGCCATTTTAATCCTTGATGAAGGTGTCTGACAGCATCACTGAAAACATTATGCTAAAAAGCATGGGAGCAAACACATAGCCTTGCTTCACTCCAGGTTCATCTTCCCCTTCGTTGTATAAGCTCTTTCATGTCTCTTTTATGTGAAATAATTTATCCCATTATACTTCTCCTTTCCCCTTTCTCCCAGTGCATCCCTATTTCTCACCCTTTAATTTAATTTTTTAAGTATCATCCTATCATAGTCAATTCACACTCATGCCCTCTGTCTATGTATATTCCTTCTAAGTGCCTTAATAATGATAGGGTTATTGGGACTTCATCTTCCCATGTAAGAATCTAAACATTTTAACCTTTGAATTCCTCATGATTTCTCTTACTTGTTTATCTTTTTATGCTTCTCTTGAGTCTTGTGTTTGTGGCATGTAGAATTCCAAGAGACAAAGTTTCCAGGTATTAAAATCAATTTATTAATTAGGGTAGCCAATAATCAATAAATTGATGGTCAATGATTTCTCTTGGTAATCAAAGATGCTAAGGGAGAGTCTCCCACCAGTATAAATCCAGGTCTGTCTTCCTGACAGCAAATTACTGGGAACTCCCCTAGGAAGAGAAAAAGCAACCCTGATTGGTGGATATTACGTGAAAAGATGGGCTAAGAGTTCTTAATAACTTCTACTGAGTACATGGATTGGTCATGAGACCTAGTAGCCGCTAGCAATTTGGGCAGGGAAAGCCATTTCAATCTTGAGTTCTCTGGCTAATTTTCTCCTTCATGAGCCAGGCTGCCCTAAACTCTGATGAAGGGAACAAGGACAGAAGCTCTTCCCTTTGGGGCGTGTGTGTGTGTGTGTGTGTGCGTGCGTATGTGTATGTGAATGAGGGATCAAACTTAAGCTGCCTCCTATTTATAAACAGAGCTCAGATTCCCAATTGGGTGAGGCCCAGCCCAACCTAGTTAATGAACAGATGCCTTGAGAAGAGTTGGAGTGAGATGACATTCCTTAGCTAGAAAAGAATATGACAAATTAATAATCAAATGATACAGCATTAAAAATTAATTTTCCTCATAATTTGAAAGTCAAATTTTCTATTTAACTCTGGTCTTTTCATCAAGAATGTTTGAAATTGTCCTCTATTTTATTAAATATCTATTTTTGCCCTGAAGGATTATACTCAGTTTTGTTGGGTATGTGATTCTTGGTTGTAATTCTAGCACCTTTGCTCTCCAGAATATCATATTCCAAGCCCCTCTGAACCTTTAATGTAGAAGCTGCTAAACCTTGTGTGGTCCTGATTGTGACTCCATGAAATTTGAATTGTTTCCTTCTGGTTGTTTGCAATATTTTCTCCTTGACCTGGGAGCTCTGGAATTTGGCTATAATATTCCTGAGAGTTTTCATTTTGCGATCTTTCTCAGGAAGTGATTGGTGGAGTCTTTCAATTTCTGTTTTACCTTTGCCTTGATAATTTCTTGAAAGATGATGTCTAGGCTCTTTTTTTGATCATAGCTTTCAGGTAGTTCAATAATTCTTAAATTATCTTTCCTGGATCTGTTTTCCAGGTAACTTGCTTTTCCAATGAGATATTTTACATTTTCTTGTATTTTTACATTATTTGAATTTGTTTTATTTCTTGATGCCTTAAAGAATCATTAGCTTCCACTTGCCCAATTCTTAATTTTTAAGAAATTATTTTCTTCAGTGAGCTTTTGTATCTCCTTTTCCATTTGGCCAATTCTGCTTTTTAAGGAATTTCTCCTCTCCAGTGATTTTTGTGCCTCTTTTTACCATTTGGCTCATTCTGTTTTTTAAGGTGTTATTTTCTGTTATTTTTTGTGCCTCCTTTAACCAAGCTATTGACTCTTTTTTTTTCATGATTTTCCTTCTCACTCTTCTTTTCCCAATTTCCATCTACCTCTTTTATTTAATTTTTAAAATCCTTTTTGAGCTCTTCCAGAAATTTTTTTGGGGGGGGCCTGAGACTAATTCATTTTTCTCTTTTTGAGGCTTTGCATGTAACTGTTTTGACTTTGTTGTTTTTTTTTCTTCTGAGTTTGTGTTTTGACCTTCCCTGTCACTATAGTAACTTTCTATGTTCAAGTTCTTTTTTGTTTGTTCATTTGTTTATTTTCCAGCCTATTTCTTGACTTTTCACTTGTTAAAATTAGGCTCTGCTCCTAGGGTGGAGGGAGCACACTGCCCCAAGCTTCCTGTTTTTCATGCTGCAGTTTTCTGAGCTAGTTCCAGGGGTCTGTAAGTTTTCTGTACTTCCAAGGTGGCATGGTCTAAGGAGAGGTATGGTCACTGCTCTCCTGGCCTGTGCGCTGTCTGTGAGTGACCACAAGCATTCTTTTTCACCCTAGAACTGTTACCAGGGGCCCCACTCCTTTTTGGCCACAAGTTCTAGTGTGCTAGTCTAGTGCTTCTCTCCACCCTGGGACTGAGACCAGGAATCGAGCGTGGGCAGTGCGACAGAATCCTAAATGCACGGTGTCAGCCAAGGGGCCTATGTCCAAATCCCCTTACTTCTGTGGGCTGAGAGTTTCAAAAGTCACCGCTGCTGCTGATTCAACCGCCCCCAAGGCCTGTGCTAGACAGTGCTCCATTTTCATCCCAGTGAGGCAGACTTTTCCTACCAACCTTCTAAGTTGCTGGGCTAAAAAATTGCTTCACCCCATCTTTTTGTTGGTTCTGCCACTCCAGAATTCATTTTGAGTCATTATTTTAAAGTTGTTTAGAGGGAATTTTGGGAGAGCTTAGATGAATCCCTGTCTTTATTCTGGCTGTCTTAGCTCTGCCCCTATAAAGAATAATGTTTCAAAATGCGTAGAATAAAATACTTAGGGATTACAAAGGAAAGCAATTATATTGAAATACAATTATATATGGGTAGCTAGGCAGCACAGAGGATGGAGTGCTGGGCCTGAAGTCAGGAAGACTCATCTTCCTGAGTTCAAATCCGGCCTTAGACACTTACTAGCAATGTGGCCCTGGGCAAGTCACTTAACCCTCTTTCCCTCAGTTTCCTCATCTGTAAAATGAGCTGGAGAAGGAAATGGCAAACCACTCCAGTATCTTTGCCAAGAAGACCCTAAATGGGGTCACAGAGTCAGGCACAACTGAAAACAAGTGAACAACAAAAAGCAATAGATTCATACACCCATATCTATACCTGTATCACAGCCCTCAGGTTAAGAACCCTTAATTTAGAGCTTGAAGTAACCCTCAAGAGGTCATTTACTCTAATGCTCTCATTTCATAGACAAGGAAACTGAGAACCCTGTGACTTGTACAAGGGGCAATAAGAGTCAGAGACAGAATTTGAACTCAGGTCCTCTTGCTCATCTGTGCTTTGTGAAATTCAACAAAAGGTAGACAGAGGCACATTTTCTCCAAGCAATATAGTAGTGTATTAACAGGGTACAAATTTATCAAGTAAGTCTAATTACTGCCTCAGTTTATTCAAAAGACAAAGAATTGAAGATGCATTTCCTTTTTTTATAAGCATAGAACAAAGAATGCACAGAGTAGATGAGGAAATCATACTATTGGTTATGGGGTTGGCAACATCCTGGGGGTTGAGGAATCATGATTGGTTACATTAAGGGATGGGATTTACACACATGTATGACTAGGACCACCCCTCTGTTTTAAAGGAATGCTATAGATTTATGGGACCCAGCTGCATCCCAAGGCTATTGAGAGTGAACCAGGAGTAGTAGTTCACTGGTGCCTGAGAATGAGATAAGACCACCTTTAATTGGGCAATGATGGGCTAAGCTGGGGCCAGGTCAGCTTGTGTGCTCTCAAGGATAATACAAATGTCGTGGGGTTTCTCAAGAGATGAAATTATGAGGGATAACAAGCTTCTTTGGCACACAGTGATTTGCAGATGGTTCTAGGATAACAGTTCCCTTAGAATTAGAGTGTTTTGTGAGAGTATTGAACCTCCAACCTTTAGCTCAGAGTTTTCCTTTAAGTAAAAGTGATCAGTAAGGAGAATAAACTTTAATATTCAACTGTGAGAGAGGAAGACTGAACTTTTGAACTCATGAGCTTCTACACTCAGAGACAAAGAAAAGGCTTAGGTTTGTTACACAGAATGCAGATAAGATTACAGAATAGAATCAATTGCAGAGTGAAATCAATTATAAAATACAGATCAATAATTAATTTTCACAGCTTTTTCTACTGTACCATGATGCCTCTTCCACTGTAGCAGTCTTCAAGTAGCCATCGTACCTCAAATAACCCTTTCCAGTTTCCTCATAATCATAATAATAGCTCATATTTTTAGAGTTTAGATATTCACAAAGCAATTTTCACCCAATTTATAAAAAATTCATCTTTGTTGTTGTTGTTTGGCTATCACAGTCCTTTCTGAGCATTTTTTACTACAATTTTTTGAATAGTAAGATGGGAACATTAGGATTTGCATTGTCCTAATGTTCCCATTTTATAGATGAAGAAACTCTGGCACAGTGAGTTCAATTGACCTTCTTAGGGTCATATAGTTCATGTTTGGTAGAGTAGATGGCTTTGAATTCAAGTTTTCTACCTCCAAATCCAGGGCTTTTTTCACTATACTATAACCAAATGTCACCAAAGATGATGACACCACCCTTTTGAATATTATTTTTGACTTTGCTCTCAATCACCCCCTATTATTTGCAATCCATCAATCCATTAATCATGCTGTTCCATTCTTTTTAGTTTCTCTGGGTTCACCTCTTCCTTTCTATTTATGAAGAAACTGTGACCCCAACTTCTCATCCGTGGATGGAGATAGTGCATGTAAAGAATTTAAAGTGCTCTATAAGTGAGAATTAGTTAACTGGCCCCCTTCTTCAGTGGATCCAGCTCTAATGATCTCCTTCTAACAACTTTTTATCACATCACTCTCCTGATGAAGACCCTTTCGTACTTCCCTGTTGCGTGTTACAAAAAGATTACAGCCCTGGAATACTATTTGAGTCTCCATCAATTGCTTTTTCCATCTCCTTCTCCCACTTCAACTTTCTACCCCTCCAACTTTACTTTCATATTTTGATGGATCTGGGATAGATGTGGGTACTTGTTCCAGCAATATAAATTACAACCCATCCTTGCCCCTCTCATCCTGATTATGCAGTTGTCCTGTAGATCTTCCATAAAGAAGCCCACTGTTCTGGCTCATCCTGGCATGTCTTCCCAGCTATGACTCATTCCCATCTCTAGGTCTTGACTCATGTAACTCCTCTTATCTGCATTACCCCCACTCCCTCACCTTTAAAATGAAACCATCACTTGCTTTAAGCTCGGCTCAGAATCTATTTTCATCAATGAACTTTTGCAGACCGGCTACTAACAAAAGATCACTCAAATGAGAGAATGGATTTGAAAGGGCTGGGTAAAATTACATATTGAGGATAGTTAACTCATTGGATTACAGTCAGGATGCAAAATAATATTGGTGGATAGGTGGAGTCAAGATGGTAGAATGAAAGGAAACGTTAGAGTCCAGATCTCTTTCCACACCAGGTAAAGCAAAACAGAGAAAGAAAATTATAAACCAATTTTCCTAATTAATATTGATGCAAAATTTTTAAATAAAATATTAGCAAGGAGACTACAGCAATTTATCACAAAGATCATATACTATAGCCAGGTTATATTTATACCAGGAATGCAGAGGTAGCTCAATATTAAGAAAATTCTAAGCATAATTGACCATATTAATAACAAATCCAACAAAAATCATATGATTATTTCAATAGATGAAGAGAAAGCTTTTGACAAAATACAACCCCCATTTCTTCTAAAAACCACTAGAAAGCATAGGACTAAATGGAGATTTCTTTAAAATGATAAAGTAATATCTATCAAAAACCAAGAGCATACATTATCAGTAAGCTAGAAGCTTTTCTAATAAGACCAGTGGTGAAGCAAGGATGTCCATTATTATCATTAATATTCAATATTGTACTAGAAATGCTAAGTATAGCAAGAAAATAAGAAAAAGATATTGAAGGAATAAGCATAGGTAAAAAAGAAACAAAACTATTTTTTTTTGCAGATGATATGATGGTTTACTTAGAGAACTCCAGAAACTCATCTAAAAAACTAACCAAAACAACTACTTTATCAAAGTTGCAAGGTTTAAAGTAAACCCATGCAAATCATCAGCATTTCTGTATATTACCAACAGAACTCAGCAGGAAGGGATAGAGAAATTCCATTTAAAATAACTACGGACAGTATAAAATACTTGGAACTCTACCTGCTAAGACACACACAGGAACACAATTATAAAACATTCTTCACACAAGTATAGGTCTAATAGTTGGAGAAATATTCGTTTAGTATGGGTACACAGATGCAATGTAATAAAAATGACAATACTACATTGAATTACTTTACTTATTCAGTGCCATACCAATCAAATTACCTAAGAATTACTTTATAGAGCTAGAAAAAAAATAACATAATTCATCTGGAAGAACCAGAAAGTCAAGAATTTCAAGGGAATCAATGAAAAAATGAGAAGGAAGGGGGCCTTAGTAGTATAAGATCTCAAAGATGTGATTGTCACAACAATTTGGTGTACTAGGTAATAAATAGAAAGATTGATCAGTAGAACAGATTAGGTACACAACATACAGAAGCAAATGAATGTAACAGTCTGTTGTCGTACAGTTGTTCAGTCACGTCCAACTCTTTGTGACCTCATAGACTTGTCCACGAGGTTTTCTTGGCAAAGATACTTAAATGGTTTGCCATTTCCTGCTCCAGTGCTTCCCCATTTTACAGAAGAAAAACTGAGACAAATAGGGATTAAAAGTGACTTGCCCAAGGTCACACAGCTAGTAAGTGACTAAGGCTAGATTTGAACTCAGTCTTCCCAACTCCAGGCCCAGTGCTCCATGCACTGTATCACAATAACCTGGTTATTGATAAACCCAAAGATCCCAGCTATTGGGGAAAAATACCTCACAATTCAACAAAAACTGTTGGAAAAACTGGAAAGTAGTCTGGCAGAAACTAGGTATAGACCAACATTTCACACTGTATAGCAACTTAATGGAATGTGGAAAAATTACTTGTCAGATCTATGGATGGGGAAGAAGTTTATGACTGAAGATGAGATAGAGATGTTCACAGTATGTAAAATGAATAACTTTGATTACACAAAATTTAACAGTTTTGCACAAGTAAAACTAATGCAGAGAAAATTAGAGGAAATTTGGAAACTGAGAAAAAAACTTTTGCAGCAAGTTTCTCTGATAAAAGTCTCATTTCTGGACTATATAGGGAACTGAGTAAAATAATACAAGAAAAAGAACCATTCCCCAATTAATAAATGATCAAAGATATGAGCAGACAGTTTTCAGAGGAAGAAATCCCAGTTATCAACAGCCATACGAAAAAATGCTCCAAATCACTAATAATTAGAGAAATGCAAATTAAAACAACTGTGAGGTACCATTTCGTACTCATTAGATTGGCTAAGATAACAAAAAAGGAAAAATCACAAATGCTGGAAGGCCTGTGGGAAAATATAATGCACTACTGTTGGAGCTCTGAACTAATCTAACCATTCTGGGCAGCAATTTGGCACTATGTCCAAAAAATTATTAGAGCTATGCATCTCCATTGATCCAGAAATAAAGCTACTAGGTCTACATCCCAGAGAGATCAAAGAAAGAGGAAAAGGACCCATATTTATAAAAATATTCATAGTAGCTCTTTTGTGGTGGCAAAGATTTGGAAACTGAGGGGGGATGGTCATCAATTGAGAAATGGCTGAACAAGTTATGGCATATGAATGTGATGGAATAATACTACTATGCTATAGGAAATGATGAAGGGGATAGTTTTAGAAAGACCTAGGGATATTTATATGAACTGATGCAAAGTGAAATTAGTAGAACTCAGAACAATTTTATACAATAATGGCAATTTTGTGAAGATAATCAACTTTAAACACTTGATAACTCTGGTCAACACAATGACCAAACACAATTCTATAGGACTCATGATGAAACATGGTGTCCACCTTCAGAAAGAGAACTGATGGTCTCAGAGTGCTGATGATATATAATTTTTTTCGGATGTGGCTAGTCCTGGCATTTATTTTACATGATGATTATACATATCTACAATGCATTTTGTTTTACTTGCCTTCTGAATGGGTAGCAGGGTGGAGAGAGGAAAAGAATTCAGAACTGAAAATTAAATAAAATTGACTTAACAAAACAAAGTAATCTTGGTTGGCTATAAGGCTCAGCAAACCACAGCTTGAGGTTCAGATCCAACCATTCTTAGTTTATGGTTCACACAAAAATAGTCTGTGATGAAATTCAGCCACACCTGGGCTAGAATAACACTGGGATGAGATGAATTTATGAAGATGAAAATTAATAGGGATAAATGTAATGTACACTTGAATTTAAAAAAATCAACTCATAAGTTCAATATGAGGGGAGGATATGTGGCTAGAGAGTAGCTTTTCTGAAAAAGATTTGGAGATTATAGTGAGCTGTAAGTTCAGAGTGAATCAACAGTGTGAGATAGCAGCCCAAACAGCTAATACAACCTTAGGCTGCAGAAAAGATATAAAAGTACAACAGTATTACTAGAGGATTAAGAGTTCTATTGGACTTTGCTCTGGTCAGATCATATCTGGCATATTGTATTCAGTTCTGGGCTCTACATTTTAAGAATGGCATTGGAGAATAGCTTAGCTGGAGAACATCCAGAAGAGGCCACTGGAATGGTGAAGGGTCTTGAGAATCCTCCAAATGCCATCTGAGGATTGGTGGAAGGAACTTGAGGTATTTAACCTTGAGAAAGGAAGACTTAAAGGGAACATGATAGCTCTCTTAACCTCAAGGATTGTCATATGGAAAAGAGATTATAT
This sequence comes from Vombatus ursinus, assembly GCF_900497805.2. Lineage (NCBI taxonomy): Eukaryota > Metazoa > Chordata > Mammalia > Diprotodontia > Vombatidae > Vombatus > Vombatus ursinus. The sequence goes on along the minus strand of NW_020954591.1, from coordinate 9,236,683 downwards.
TTGTCCTGCTTGTGTCCCAGAGGGCAAGACTAAGAACAGAGGGTAGAGGTTATAATAAGACTTATTTGGGCCCGATAATGGAAATAGTTCCTAACAGTTGCCTGTCCAAAAGTGATGTGGATTGCCTTGGGAGGCAGTGAGCTCCATCTCCTTGAAGAGTTTCAAGCAGAAAGACAGGATGATGACTTGATCCAGGACCAGGTAAGTTATAGAGGGGATACTTGCTTAGATATGGACTAAACTATAAATGGCCTCTGCAGTCTCCTTCAGCTTTGTTATTCTGCAATTCTGTGGCTGTCTATTGAGGCGAAAAAACTTAGAGAGTCAAACAATCGGCCAAATTCTTATAAAGGAATTTCTTTCAATGGGCACAGATAATTTGGATGATCCAAATCCACATCTCATCTTTTTCTTAATAACAGGATTTGATGACTTGTATTATCCAGAGAGTTGACTTAATTCATGCATAGGATTCTTTACAGTTATGATCCTCTAATTCATTACCTATATGTGCATAGTCTCCAAACAACCAAAGAAAAAGCTTTCTACCCTTTTCTCTTAACTATTCTGAGCCTATTTCTATTAGTTAAGGGGCTACATTTGCATTAGAAAAGTTTCCTTTATAGCAAAACTGTTCTTATGCCAAAACATTTTCCTTGTTGAATTGATGCTCTCAAACAGTATACAAACAGAAACTAACCTATGTTCATCAAGTCTGAAAATGCTGTGTTATGCTTTCAGCGGGAGATACCAATTGGAATTCCTATGAAACGACAATGATGCATGTGTACACCCCTAAACGAATAGAAGTTCCTGACCCAATTCGGTGAGTTATGTTTTGATATAAATACTTCTGACTAGCTCATTTTGTTTTGTTGTGTAGAAACAAAATTAAAAAAAAATGATTATCAGTCAATAACAGCATCACTGAACATCCACTGTGTGCCCAGCACTGTTTGTTCTAGGTGTTATCAGCACTGAAAAATGGAAGGAAGAGCCATCCATATGTCTCCTGCCCTCCAGGATTTATAGTATAATTTGGGAGGTTGAAGAGACAGACAAATAAATAACAACAATGGATGGGATGGCCATAACGTAGCATCAGATATCATAAAAGTTTTGTAATTGGAACCAGAAGACTTGGATCCAAATCCTTGCTGGCTACATCACGTGTTTGGCCCTGGACCAGTTACTTCCCCTCTCTGGAACTCAGTTTCCTCATCTTGAAAATGAAGGGGGTTGGACATGGTAATAACTAAGGACTTGTCCAACTAATAAAAAGATATAATCCTATGATCCTGGGAAATATGAAATATATAATATTTATATCTACATGTAAGATAAAATATATATAAAACATAGAAACATGTGCATGGCTCATTAGAGCTATCCCAAAGGGGTTGCCAAGAGGATTTAAAAAAAACTACCTGGGGATTCAATCTAAATTTAACCCATAAGAAGACATCAAGAAAGGTTTAAGGTTCTATAGAAAATTGCTCTAGTCTGTGATTTGACCACATGTAAGATAATTAATATATTTACACAGTTCTCTATCATCCCAAAATGTTTTCTAATACATTTTCTCATTTGATTCTTAGAACAATCCTATGAGGTAAGTTATTCCAAATACAGTTTCCATTTTAAAGTTGAGGAAGCTGAGGTCAGAGAGATTATGTTTTAAAAATATATATTTATTTGGCTTTCCTGTAGATACAACCTGAATTTTCTCAACAGTTTGTTGTGTTCAGTCTTTTAAAATATATGAAAATACTTTTATTAGAATATGGCCCCTCTCCTCTTTTTTTGTCTTTCCAAGTCTGGCATACTTTTGCAGACAGCCATCTCAGAGGATTGTTTATCCTCAAGAAACTCTACAGAGTTTATTATATTTGATCTTGTCTACCTGGTCCTGCCTATCTTTAAAAGTTGGAAGTTTCTACCAGTATTTCTACCAGAAATACTTCTGGTAGAAGTGCTTGGCATGCTTTGTTGTAACACATGGCCTCAGATTCCCTTTTACAATTTCTAATGTGTTTCTTACAGTCATAATGATTTCAAAAGGTTAGGATATTCATACAAGCTCAATGATCCTATCGGCAACCAAACAGTATACAATGAACAGTATGATTGGAAACCGTACTCTAGAGAAGAAATGATAAATACTGCAACATCTTTGGAAGGTATCATCAATAGGCCCCATCCTAGCAAGGTAAGACTGATGTAAATACATATAGATAAACCTAAGTAGAATTTCATTGTATAGCAATAATGAATCTGAAAATGTACAAATACATATGTCTCAAAGAAACTTCAAATGCCACTCTGAAGACCGTAGTTTCAAGTAGCATCTCATTGGAATAAATGTGAATGGAATCTCCTAATAATAAAATTCCAGGGTTAATAAGTGTTATTGTGATGTCTTAGGTATGGGTTTACTTGGAGGAATTTGGTATAAATAGTCTTTCCTCCCTGTCACCTCACATTTTCTTTGTATTTTCTTTTGCACTATTATTTTTTGTGTAGAGTATTCACCATGTCCCTTCTGAGTAGCAGCTCCATGCCAACCTTGTTTCCACACTCTTTGTCATATCCCCTCTAGTGTCTAGCAGTGTTTAACATGTAGTAGGCTCTCTCCATAAATAGTTATTGAATCGATTTGAAATGCATAACATTGAGAAAACATTGTCTAGAATTTTGCAGATTTTTTATTGGCCTTCTTAATATATGTAGACTGGGGTAGAGTGGTATACAGGCTGTGGGCATGAACCCAGGTCAGCAAAATGGAGAAGGGAACAGTAGGTTGCTGAATTGCAACTTCAAAATTTCAGGAATTTGGAAATCAAAGACTACGGGGATGATTTCTTTGATGGAAAAAGGCTAAATGAAACATTTAATTTTTTTGAAAGTGAAACTTTGAGGAAAGTACATTGGTCCTGATTCAGGGCTCTCTTGGAGTTTATATATGATGACTTTTACTTATTTCCAAAGGGTTGTGAGGTCATCCTTAATCCCCCAAAGTTCAAAGGAGTGACCTGGTCAGACCTGAATTTTAGGAGTAGTACCTGAAGAGAGCCAAATTTCCCTTATTCCTTGGAAGATGAAGAGTGGAAGTGATTTAAGATAAAGAATTTGTTAACAATAGTAAAGATTCCAGAAGTCATAATGGAATGGTGTGATAGAATGGGATGACAGAGGACAGGTTAAAAGATAATTGGAAAAGATAATGAGTTCTACTTTGGAACATGAAGTTTGAGATGCCCATGGGCTGAATCTCTGGGTTGAAATGTCCAATAGATAATTAGTGATATGTGAGACTAGAGCTTAGGAGAAAAGAAACTAGGAAGGATATGTAGATTTGGAAATCATCTCCAAAAATATGGTAACTGAACCCATGGGAACTAATAAGGTAGCCAAGTAAGAGTGTAGAAAGAGAAAAGAGGAGCAGTTGGTGGTGCAGTGGATAGAGCACCGGCCCTGAAGTCAGGAGGACCTGAGTTCAAATCTGACCTCAGACCAAACACTTGTCACTTACTAAGCTGTGTGACCCTGGGCAAGTCACTTAACCCCAATTGCCTAAAAGAAAAAAGAGAGAGAGAGAAAAGAAGGCCTTTGACAGAGCCTTGGGGGGAGGCGGGGCAAGGTATGTCATAGGGTCATGGGGTCTAAAGCTGGGCAAGACCTCTCAGAGACCATCCCAGCCAACACCCTCTTTTTACAGACAGAAAAAACTGGGGTCCACAGGAATTTAAGAGACTTGCATAGGGTTACATAGTCAGCACCAGAGACTGGATTTAAATGCTTACTAGCACTAAGCATTCCAGGACCAGTGTTGTTTTCACTGGGGTGTGGATGATTCAACAAAGGGCACTGAGAAAGATAGATAGGAGGAGAGTCAGGAGAGAGCCGTGGCATGCAAATAAAGAGAGGAAAGAGCGTCCAGAAAGTTAGAAAGAATATTCTACAATGTGACAGAGAGGTCAGGAAAGGATGACAACTGAGAAAATACCAAAGAATCTCGAAGTTAAATTAGTAAAGAGAGTCCACCAGATTTGAAGTATATTTTCCCCCTTTCTTTCCCTCTGGAGAGGTTTTAGTTTGGCACAATCACTAGGTGTGGGGTCCCCTCCAGTTGGTGCCATCTGGCCATTTTTTCCCAGTGCCTTTTGCTGGATTGTCCATACTGCAATGGAAAGAGCCTGGTCTTGGAATCAGTAAAGTGGGGTTTAAATCCAGTCTCCAGGGCTGACTCTGTGACCTTAGACAAGTCACTTAATCTTCTGCAAACCTCATCTGCCAAAGAAGGAGGGCATTGAATAAGATGGTCTCCGAAGTCCTTTTTAGCTTTAGACCCATGAACTAATGAGATGTCTTGACAGGGAACATCTTGGGTAAGCGTCTTTAGTGACCAAGGGAACTACAAAGTAAAGGCCTCCTAAAGGGGTTGGAGTAAAATCACCTGGACACTGAGCTAAATTTATAGTCACCACCTCTGTGAAAGGTAAGTAACTGGGGAGGTGGGGTGGAGGGTGGGGATATCTAAGGACTGAAATGGCTGTGAACTGAAGTTTCAGTGATAATAATATGGCCTATTTTTATATAGTGTTCTATACTTTATAAAGTGCCATACTCACAAAAATCGAAACCTGTGTTGTGAGGTAGGAGTGTGCTGGAGGTAGCTGAACTAGCTCACTAGATGGTTAAATTTTCTCAGTGTTAGCATTCATACTTTGGAAATAAGTTATAAATCAGGGCTTGGTTTATTAGTTTTCTAATTGTCTTAGAGCCTTAAGAAAGTGATAGAGAAAATATTAATAATGCAGATTAAATATAAAAGTATATTGGCTGTTCATTTTTCATTTTTCGAAAGCTGGTTGCAAACATTTACCAACACACACCTTCCTACAAGTATTATTGTTCCCATTTTATAGATGAGGAAGCAGAATCAAAAGGGTTGTTACTGACCTTTGGTGGCATAGCTAGTTGGTGGTGGAGCTGTGATTCAAACTCAAGTCTTCTGGCTCCTATCCAGTCCTCTTTCCATTATACCATTGCCAAGAAGTCAAGGCCAACTAACTCTGTGTATAAGGTTTCTACATACAGAAGATGACTTTCTAGCTGTGGCGGCACGTATATAGCTCAGGGATGCTGAGCAGATATCTCCAGGAGATTTTATTTGTACTGCTAATACTCATTTCTCAGGGGAGCTCTGGGGAACTTTCCAACTTACTAGTCCAAATAGGGCTGTAAGAAACCCCAGCAGTAGCCCCTACATATCAAGAGTCCTAGATGATCATGATGTGAAAGATAATAGAAGGAAAAATAAAGACTATGAATTTATAAGAAATGAATAGATAACAAAATTATATATACATATAGGTATATATTACACACACATACACACATATATTCATATACATTTACATATACATATACATATATATGGCAGTTAGGTGGCACAGTGGATAGAGAACTGGCCCTGAGTTCAAATCTGACCTCAGACACTTACTAGCTGTGTGACCCAGGGCAAGTCACTTAACTCTGTTTGCCTCTGTTTCCTCAACCATAAAATGAGCTGGAGAAGGAAATGGCAAACTACTCTAGTATTTTTGCCAAGAAAACTCCAAGTGGAGTTACAGATTGTTGGACATAACTGAAACAACTCAATAAATATATTTATTTTTATAATAAATAAAATAAATATATACATATGTGAAATGCTGAGTGGTATACCAGCTGCATTTTTATTGGAAAGGATGACTATTTCTAACAATTTTGTTTGTATTGATAGGAATTTATGATCTGGAAACTACCTCGGCAATTTTCAAATATGCAATCAGACTGTGCTTCTCCATGGAGAATTCCTGCTACACTCAAAGAAATTCGTAAAGCAATAGCAGATCAGTATACCTCTAGTTTCCGAGAAGACTACTTGGACAAATCAAAATGTAAGCCCCCCGGTTTTCCTTGTTTCCTGCATGGGAAGTCATGTGTTGGATTCCATTCTTCTCTTCGTACATAGAGATTGATTGCTCCATTTCTCCTCTGAAATGTAGGGGAATTGACCAGCAATTAGCCCCAGTCTCCGTCTAGGACTAATGACTGGGATGGGAGCAGTGCACCAAGATTTCACCTTAAGGCAAACAGTATAGAGCCTGGGTGCCCCCTTCTAGACATGCTAGGCCTTTAGAAAAGCTTACTCTGCAGAATTCTTAACTAAACAAGGGATAAAGGATATCACAAAAGGCAAAACAGATAATCTTAACTATATACAATTAAAAACATATTTGTACAAATAAAATAAATGATGGAATAATTAAAAATATGTAGGGTAGGGAAAATATTTTCATCAAGTATCACTGTTAAAAATCTGTTATCAAGAATATACAGGGAAATGATACATATATAAATGTTATACAATATATAGATATATGTCCCTCTATTGAGCATATATTCCAAGGAACTAAAAGAAAAACAAAGCTCTTGTACATACCAAAATATTCACAGGCAGAGCCCTTTGTGGTAGCAAAGTAGAAACAAAGAGAATGTTCACTGATTGAGAAATGATTGGAAAAAAAAAACACATTACACAAATATAATGGAATAATACTGTGGAATAAGAAATAGCAAAGAGAAGGAATTCAGAGAATCATGAGAAGATTTGTATGAATTCATGGAGAGCAAAATAAGCAGAGCAAAGAGACTAATACACACAATGACTACAACAATGTAAATATAAACATTGTTAAGAGGTAATCAAATAAAAGAAAATAAATAAATAAATAAAAGAATAAAATAAAAGAAAATACAAATAAAGAAATAAAAGAAAATAAATAAATAAATAGAAATAAATAAAAGAAAAAACAAATCTTGGAGAGGAGATAATAAAACATTCTGACTCTCTCATGCTGGATAGGTGGAGGATTACTTGGACAAACAATATATTTATGTAATGTATGTATGTATACACATATACAAACATTATATATAAGTGATATATGTACAGAATTATACATGATATATAATTATTTGATATATGTGTATATATAAACACATACATATTATGTAAATATGTTTCTGCTAAATTGCTTTTCTTTATCACAAGAGAGTTTGATCTAGAAGGGATACTGGAAATAAACTATGATGTATAGGCAAAAGACATAAATAAAATATATTTCTTAGAAACCGATGAGCTACCCCAAGTTTAAGGTACTTTCTAGGTCCACATACACTCAACAACACCATAGCTAATGAGCCCCCACTGATATGTTTACTTTTAGTAGTCAACCACAAGAAGTGATTAGTTCAAAGCAAAGGTATTTAATAAAATGGAATAATAAATAGCAGTAGAACATTCCTCTCATGTATTCCCACAAATACGGACGTTGGCAAGAAGGGCAAGCGTGTAGGGATCATGCATGAGGACACAACCACAGGAGAGGTGTGGCATTCGCAGATAAAGAAGAACATGAAGTAACTATGTGTGGTTTATACAGAGGTGTGGAATGTCTTCTGATATTGTCATTATACTGCTCAGGATTTTGCTCGGAGAAGCAGCTGAGCCTGGCAGAATTTGACAGCTACCAAAGTCTTAGCTCTATGGCTTAAGTTCATTGGGAACACAAGCCAACTAGGCAGCTAATTTCACCCTAATGACATTTAATTTTTCTTTTGAACTTATTTCCTTCTGCTCATAGAATCAAAGCTCCTGTCTTAAACCTCTATCTGATCTAGGGATAGGAAGCCACTTTTAACTTTAATTTCTAATTGTCAATAAGCCTTTCCCTTCAACTCATTTTTATGAGACCGAATTCCAAATGTCAGTAAATATTCATTAAACACCTATGTGCCAGACATCCTGCTAAATGCTTAGGGATACAAAGAAATAGAAAGGCCACAAATGGCTTTGTGGATCTGAGGAATTATGTGCCCCTCCCAAATTTCTAGATCTCTCATGCAAAAGAAAGGGGAAAGGGAAGACCAGAACAAAAAAGGCTAAGGGGAAGTTGGCTATGAAACCATCACCTTCAAATCTTTTGTTCTAAAATATTGCCTTTCACATGTAAATATGTATAGCAACAAACTTCCCTGGTTTTGATGTCACTGTATAAAAATTTTCCTCAAGGAGAGAAAACTCTCTAGTTTTTGAGCAATAGCACACATTGCAGTATAACTGGCCAGGCTGAAGACTGCAATTTGGAATTATATAGTAGAACAAAAGAACTAACTGACACATATGAAAATAAGTCCATTATCTTGGCCTGATTAGTACTATGTTCCTAACCAATCAAGCCAATCAGCCTCAGACTCCATGTTTCCAATAAAGGAGCAGATTGCTTCTTCTTGTTTGGTCATTTCAGTCATGTCCAACTTGTTGTGATCCTATTTGGGGTTTTCTTGGCAAAGTTACTACAGTGGTTTACCATTTCCTTCTCCAGCTCATTTTGTAGAGGAGGAAACTGAGGCAAACAGGGTTAAGTGACTTGCTACTTAAGTAGCAAGTGTATGTGGTCAGATTTGAACTCAGGTCTTCCTGACTCTAGGCCTGGCACTCTATCCATTGTGCCACCTAGCTGCTCCAGATAAATTCTTGGTTATATAGTATTTGTAAATCAGAGATGTCACCTCCATCTCTAAATATGGGGAGCATATTTCAGTGCAGGAAATAGTGAAAGGCAGAGAAAATGGGCTTAAAATGTTAATTCCACTAAGTTAATTAGACATAATTGGTTACTTTCCATTCTTTCTAGTAATAAAACTGAAACAAACTATACAAGTGCCTCTTGATTGGAAAAAATTACTTCCTCGGCGTCTAGAAACTGAGTTTAGGCGTAATTTCCAAGTCCCAGTGAAGATACCTGAATTACGAGACTTGACTTTCAGATATGGTTGTAATGCATCATTACCAATTGCTGCTTATGGACCTGGTAAGGATAAATTTGGTCTTTAAAATAGTGTTGAAGGCTTATCTTCCCAGCTCTAAAAGAACTTTCCCTCAAGAACCACTGACAGGCATCACCATTAAAGCTACATTTGGGGGTGGGGAATCAGTTGTCTCTGTGTTACACATCTTGATTGTGTATCTATTTTTGTATACCCCTATCAAGCATTTAAAAACTTATTCACTTGGGAGCCTTTATATAGGAAGAGGCAGGAAGTACAAAAACCAGAAGGATACAGTGTTAAGTATCACTTCTTCAAGTCAATATGACCACTTTGCAATTAAAAAAAGGTATATTTGGGGCAGCTAAGTGGCGCAGTGGATAGAGCACTGGACCTGACGTCAGGAGGACCTGAGTTCAAATCTGGCCTCAGACCAAACACTTGACACTTAACTAGCTGTGTGACTCTAGGCAAGTCACTTAACCCCAATTGCCTAAAAAAAAAAAAAAAAAAAAAGGTATATTTCACTGCTTGAACACTACTGAGGTACTATGAGCAACCTTAATCTGTGGAATTAGGCTTTAATTCTAAATGCAGTGGATCCCTGTTCTATTTCATGCATAAGTCTCATGTCATCAAATACTACCACAGGATATGATATGTGTTGTGGAAAAGAAAAGGGTTGCTCTAATAGGAAAAAACAACAACAGGAACATCTTTTATCCCAACTTCTCCCATTCTTTTGGGCTCTATGATAGCTTTTCATAAGGTAAATGTTCAGACTGATGACATTTAAGCTCCAGATTCTGTTCTCATCAGATATATTCTTTCATTTTATTTTTAGGTCATAAATTCAGATAGCTTTCATATATTGGATGTCTTTGATAATTTATGGTAGAATCCAGGATTTTGAATAATGATATTCTGGAAATGCCTGGATAATCTAAAGGACATGTGTTCACATTGAACATTGATGCAATAATTGTTTATGTGGAAGAAGGAGAAGGAGAAGAAGAAGGAGGAGGAGAAAGAGGAGGAGGAGGAGGAGGAAGAGAAGAAGAAGAAGAAGAAGAAGAAGAAGAAAGAAGAAGAAGGGCGCACACACTATTCATATTCTTGTTCTTTTTGACATCACACTCCCCTCAATTGACTTTAAGAGGGAGCTTTAGCAACTCAAATACTAAATACTTAGCCATCTTCCCATTCCAATGAAAGACAGAGAGAAAACCTCGCATCAATCTGGGAAAGAGGCCAATTTGGCTTGGGCATGGGTTGAGACTCCCAGAATCACAGAATTTGAGGACCTCTGCAGCTCTCTAGCTGAAACCATACACAAAAGTATTCCCCATTATAACATAACTGCCAAAATTAATCCACCTTCTGCTTATAGGCTTCTAAGGAGGAGGAACCACCTACCATCTTTCAAGGCAGCCCATTCCACTCACTCCACTAATTGTTCTAATTGTTAGGAAGTTTTTCCTGTCATCAAGCCTAAGCTAGTCTCTGCAGCTTCCAACTATTGACTCTGGTTTGATCTCTGGGACCAAACAGATGGAGCCTAATCCCTCTCCTACGTATAACAATCCAACAAATACTTGAAGATAGCTGGCATGTCCTCCTTGAATCTTCTCTAGATTAAATATTCTTAATTCTTCAACCAATCCTAGTGTGACATGGACTCAAGGTTCTTCACTAATCCTGCTAGCTCTCTCTGGACACCCTCTGGCTTATCAATGCCTCCCATAAATTGAGGTGCTCAGAACTGAATACAATACTCTAGGTGTGAGGTCTGATGAGGGCATAGTGGGAAGTTTAAAGATCATTTTTGATAAAGGAAAGTGAAGCAAAACAAAAATTGGACAGCTCTCCCTTCCCTCTCTGTTGTCTATTAATGTCCTTATCATCCTCATTTCTTCTTTAAAGCCTCCCTTTTTCTCTCAGAATATTAAAAAAAATGCCTTTATTATTGATTCTACCATCTCTGCTAGCTATCATTCCAAATCTGCTCTGCCTCTTGTGGCTAAGTTCTTTGAGAAGACCTACAATACTTCCTCTCTCTTTTCTCAGCTCTTTTCATTCTGGCTTCTGACTTCATATTACAACAAAACTGTTCTTTCCAAAGTTACAAACGATCTTTTAATTGCCAAAGCCAGTGACCTTTTCTCAATCCACATCCCTCTTGATCTCTTTCATCAAAGCCAATGCTGCTTTTTCTCAATTCTCATCCCTTTTGATCTCTTTTTAGCTTTTGACACTGTCATGCTAATATTCTCTTCTTTCTATGGTTTCAGGATAATACTCCATCCTCGTTCTCCTACCTATCTGACCTCTCCAACATAGTCTTCTTTGCTATAGCTTTTTCCAGTCGATGGCCATTAAGGTTCTATTATTTCATTTTTAGCTCCCATGGATTCAATTATCATCTCTATGCTGACAATCCTCAAATCTACTTATCCAATCCTCACTTTTTTGCTGACTGCAGTCTCATATCCTGAATTTAGCTTCTTTGTCTATAGTTGTTTGCATGTTGTACATCCCCCATTAGATTGTGAGCTCCTTGAGGGCAGGGGTCTGTCTTTTGCCTTTTTAAAAAATCTCTAACACTTAGCACAGTGCCTGGCAAATAGTAAGCACTTAATAAATGCTTATTGACTTTTGTCCTTAATCTTATTTACAACCTCAGAACTTTATCACTCCTTAAATTTCATGTAGGACCATGCCATACATTTAAAATTCATCTTTTATTACCTGGCCTTGTTTCCATCTTCTGCACATCCATTTAAAAATTAAATTAGTTGGTGAGTTCCCTATGTGTCCACATCATTCTTTTCAGACAAATCCCATTTGTCCTCCAGTTTGGAACTTTTAACTTTTGTACCTTAAGTATTTCATTCTTGAACATTTCCCATACTTCATGGACTGACTTCCCCTGTATAACTAGTAGTTCATTAAATCCTACCCTTCCTTTCTCAAAACTCTTTAAAATGTGCTTTCTTATAATAGAGGGTACATGTCAGACTATTCCTGGACTTCTCTTTTACAAACTCTAGAAGGGGATGGTCACTTTCCCATGAATTTCTGTCATTACCATCCTAGCAACCACTTTCTGTTAATGAGAATCAGACCCAGAATAGAATTTCCCTTTTTTTGTTCCTCTGCCTTTCAAAGGATGAAATTGTTATTAACGTAATTCAAGAAATTATTAGTTGCTTTATTTTTGGTAAAGTCATTAGTCAGATGTCTGGATAAATGAGGCACCTTATCACTACTCTATTATGACCCTGTTCCAGGATTATTATTTGTTTCCCAAACTCCTCATCTATTTCTTATTTCTGTCTAGAATGGTCTATTAAATAATCTGGTTGAAGGAGATTGTTTTCATCCTTCAAATTTTTCCTTAATTTCTCTTCTCCAAATTCAACCTCTGGTCTTCTTCACTAGAGAAAACCACTCCAAATGACCTACACAATTTCATTATTCTTCTTAGTCAAGGAAAGTCATTCTTTCTATAACTTTCTCTGCATGGAAGCCAGAAGCAGTACCAGACAAATCTTTGCAGTTGCTTTGTTTGAAGTGAATCCCCAGATCTTTGGACACAACCATATTCTAATAGAAGAACCAAAGCACCTTCCCAAACCAAGCTACTTATAAAGAGTACTTATAGACCTTATTTCATTTGGTCCTCATAGCAGCAGGATGAGGTATTTTTAGCCTCATTTTACAGAGGAAGAAACTGAGATACGGAAAAATAAAATGCTCAAGGTCATAAACGTACTAAAACAGTGGAGCTGAAAACCATATTCACGTCTGACTCCAAGCTGTGCTTCTGAGGTTCTATGACTGCCATGGTCTGCCAACTATCAGCCTTCAGGACTCAATTTGATTCAATGAGCTGTCTTAAGTGCCAGACACTGTGTTAGGAAATAAGGGTACAAAGACAAAAATGAAGCAGGCTTTCTTTTTTTATTTAAAATTTTTTTCTGAAAATTTTCATAATTGATTTTTTTTCCAATTACATGTAGAAACAATCAGTCTCTACTTTCAAGAAGTTTACAATCTGCTATACTCATACAATTTCCCAAGTCCCGATTGTAGAAACTCAAACCTGGATTTCTCTTACATAGTCTCCCATCATTGCTCCAGTAATAAACCTGCTAATCTTGTGACTCTATACCTCCCTCCAGATTTTCCTGGCTTGGTTATTTAAAGAGGTTTCATTTAAAATGGTAACTTAGTTCCTCACATCACTGAGGATGCAGATTCAGCCCATCATGGGGATCCATGGCTTCCAGTGTAATGTCAAGAGATAGTGATGATTATTTGCTTACCCATAGGCTTTCTTCCCCTTGACTTTTTTCTCCTTTGTCTTCCCAGTTCCTTCTGTTCTGCTTAGTCACATTTGGAATCAAGAACATTCAAAGAAACAGAGTACATATGAAAGACATTATGGAAAGGAGTATTTAGATTTTGTAATGATTTTGAATTCTCTCAGTGAAACTGAAATCAAGAAATACCTTGAGAAAGTTCCAGAGAATGGTAAGGTGATAGACATACTGAGATACAATTTGGTCCCTTGGTAGAACAAAACCCATTGGGTCTTCATCAAATAGGAACTGTCCCACTTTATGGTCTTTCCCCATCACCCTACCTTGCTATGCTTAATTCTCTGAATTGATATTTCCCTTGAAAGAGGCCCTAATCATAATGTTTCTGTATAGGAAATGAGCTACATGGTCATTTTTCTTTTTTTCTTCTGTCCTTCTTTTGGCTGTTAGTTAGTGCCCTTAAGATGGCTACGTCAACCAATCAGGGATTTATTATGTCCCTAGCACTATGTTAGGCATTGAGTATACAAGGCAAAAAACATACAATGTTAGAATGCCAAGTCTGGAGTCCGGAAGACTCATTTTCCTTTAAATCCAACCTCAGACACCAGCTGGGTCACCTTGGGCAAGTCACTTCACCTTATTTGCCTTAGTTTCTTTATCTGTAAAATGAGCTAGAGAAAGAAATGGCAAACCACTCCAGTATCTCTGCCAAGAAAACCCCAGATGGGGTCATGAAGAGTTGGACATGACTGAAATGATTGAACACCACCACTAGGATCCCTGAAGTTCATAGTCTTTTCTAAAACTATTTCCATCCTTCAAATAGAAAAAAATCAGCTCTTATTCCTCTAGCTCTCTCCTCTTACTCACATACCTCTAGCTCTCTTCTCTGGAGTTACATCTCAGGAATTCCTTTTTTTGGGGCAAAAGTAGGAGTTGTATACTCCCTGAAGGCTGAGATGAAGCTCAAGATGAGGGAAGAGGGAGGGCAAGGAAGGGGATAGGAGAGAGGGAGGAAGGAGATGGAAAGTGCATAGCAGAAAGACTTTGATCAACACAAAAGAATGGGTTTAAGGCAAGGGCTTCAGACCAATGGAGAAAGAGCTGGAATAATGTCCTACCTTGTTCTCCTTTCCCCCTTCACCGTGTTCTTCCTCCTCCCCAAGCTTAGACTAAGGACACATGTAAGAAGCAGATGTGCTACCTTACTTAAAGTCAGGAAGGGGCCAGATCCAGTTGTCTGGGCACTTGGACAGTTGATAGCTCTCAGCCAGGGTTTGACAACTTCATAAGCAAGCTATCGACCTAATAGTTAGCTTCACTGGATCCAGCTGGTTTGCTTTAAATCCTTCACCTTGTCAATTTCCTTCAGCTTTATTTTAGAGCTAGAAAGCCATTTCCTAAAATGTTTAAAAACTAGATCTCTAAGTCCATTGGGGTGGGGACAGAGAAGAGGGAGTCTGCAAGAGGGTCAGAGTCGCCACCAATGCAAAATGCAATAGACTTTTATTATCTGAGTGTTTTAATCTAATCCAGAGGAAGGCTTGAGACTTAAGGGGACATCCAAGGCTGGGAACACAAGAAGAAAAAAGGCAGGGGACATCAAGGAAAGGCTATAAGCAGAGTGGTCATCAGGAGATGAAAGAGGTTCAGCTACTGTCCGTGGATGTGGGCTGTCAGGTTCAGCTATCTGTTGTCATCCCCTAATCATTGAGGGAGGGGGACTGGGAGCCTATTTTTTCCAACAAATGGGGGATGCCAACCTCTTACCCTGGAAGCTGGAGCCAATATTTCTGACACCAGGGTTATAAACTGAGTTCCCTCAGATACCATGTGTACTTTCCCCCCATACTAGGTCCACATACTACGTCCACAGGCTGATCTCTCATGCTAGGGCCAATCCATGTACTAAGACAGCAGAGGGCTGCTCATTTTTGGGAGCAATCCCTTAAAAAGGGAACCCAGCAGTTTTGCAGGGTGTGGGGGAGGATCTCATTTAGGCACATCTGATTGGTTCCCATCTCTGATGTCTCAGGCAGTCAGATGCCATTTAGCAGATGGAAGTTTCCAGGCATAAAAGATTCTAGAAAAAGGGAAGAGAGGGGGTGGTATTTGGAGCAGGGACAATTTGTAAGAAAGGTCAGTGAAGTTTTTTCCTTATCTACCAAGGAGATGATAAAACATGCTAAATAATCAAATTTTACTATTCACACGTAACTTTATAAGGCAGCTAGGTAGGCACAGCGGGTGTGAGTGTTAGACTTGGAGTTGAGAAGGCCAGATTTCAGATTCGGCCTCAGGCACCTGCTAGTTGTATAATCTTGGGCTTAACTGCTT
The DNA here is from genome assembly GCF_900497805.2 of Vombatus ursinus. NCBI lineage: Eukaryota > Metazoa > Chordata > Mammalia > Diprotodontia > Vombatidae > Vombatus > Vombatus ursinus. Next base: position 9,221,138 of record NW_020954591.1, on the reverse strand, counting down.
AACCAGCTCAAACTTAGTTTCCTGTAAAATGATAATAATAATAATTTGTTATTGTAAATATTATCATTATTTACAATAATACAAATAGTTAGTAATAGCCCCTAATTTATTATTGTAAATATTCTCGTTATAATAATATAAATATTTAATAGCCCCTATTTAACAAGGTTATTTTGAGGATCAAATATGTATAGTACGCTGCAACCTTAGAGTGCTATTTAAATGCTGGATATTGTTACTATTTTTATTAGGGGCTCCTTTCTATGAATGTGGTTCATTGTCAGTGGCATCTATTTTTAATCAATTGTGGTTGATATTTGAATTAAATCAGCAACTTTTTCTAAGTTAGTCACATTAATTGAAATATAGTAATGATTTTATAATGAAATAAATAATGATATGTGTATTTTTCCTTACTTGTGTCTTATTTTTCAAGGAGAGGAAAATAATTCATTAAATTAGCCAGTTTGGCCAGAAAAATAACTCTTTTCCCCTGCAAAATATTAGTGACAATAGCCTAAGATATTTGCCACTGTTATCCATATGGCCTAAGCTGATTTTCCAAATACTAAGTTGACTCTTGCCAATCATTAAATAATTATGTCCTCTTACGTACATAGGGATCCTGTCCTCTTAAGGCACATTGTTCTCTACCTGTAAGATTACTGTGTAAGTCTTACATTCCTTAACATATTCAACTTTGTTAAAACAATGGTATACATTACTTGCTTCTATTCTAGACTCTTATTTTAGCATTCTAAAAAATTAAACAAAACTTTTCCCCCTTATTTCCAGAAAGAAAAATTCTTCAGAGCTTCATTAATGAAAATTACAATAGTGGCAACAAGCATAAATAAGTAAGTTTAGCCCAGGTCTGTGGACATCAAACTGATGCTTAAGGAGCAGATTCGTACTTCTGTCAATATTGGAAAATAATAAGATGGTTGTTAATGTGAATGTGTTGTCTTAAAGTTCTTGTGTTAGTCATAATAAGTTCCTCATGTGTCACTCACCTCCTCAAAAACCTTCTGGGGCTCCCTATTGCCTTTAGAATAGAATACACACTTTTCAACTTTGTATTTCACCTTTCTGTCCTCCTTTCACTTTGCTCCTCTTCGTGTCTTCTGTATGCCAATCAAACCAGACGATTAGATGTTCCCAGAATCTGACATAACATTTCCACGTCTGTGTGTTTGTGCAGGCCTCCCCCTGCCTGGAGTGTACTTTCTCCTCGGCCCGGCCTTTTACAACTCATCCCTTCTATCAGGGTTCATCTCAGGTGCTACCTACTGCGGGAAGTCTTTCTTGAACCCTGCCCCCCACCCCCAGCTGAAAGTCTCCTCTCTTTCCTTAAATTATCTTGGAGTACTTTGTCTATCTCTCTCCTTTGTCCCTACCATCCCTCCCCACTTTGTATTATACTTATCTATGTTCAGGTCATATTCCTTTTCCCCACAATTGAAATGTAAGGTTTTTGTATCTCCAGCACCCAACACAGTGCCTTGCACATAGTAGGGGTTTAATAAATGCTTGTCTAATGCAATAATGAATTTAACAGTTCATCATTTTAAAGTCACTTAGAAAAACTAAAAATATAATCTTAATTTGGTTTTTCCTTTAGCAAAATTATAGACTGATTACCTCATCCTACTAGCCTTTTTAAAGGGAGACAATTCTTATTTGATGCAAACTTCGGTGTAAGAGAAGAAAGTGATTATTTCCTACATACATGTACATACCAGGTAACCTGAAAAGAGCCTCAAAAATGGTGGTTAGACCTACAAAGCCTCATTAGAAGCATGTTATTTTGCAGAACTTTCTGTGTTAAATACCAGAAATGAGCACTAATGAGTGTGACAAGGAGATGTGTTGCTTCAGAAAGCACTTAGGCAGGAGATTCTGTATAAAGTACCAGAAAACTTGCAAGCTAAAGACATTGAGGTGCATTTCAAAATTGTGCCTCTCAGTAGTTCATTTCCATTTGGAGGTATGGCAGTACAAAAGGCCATTGCTATCATATGCAGGTCCAGTCACAGCTTTAACAGAGATTACCATATAGCTTTCCTGGTTTTAATAGCTCCAAAGTCATGGAGGGTATCATCAAAATGAACACATACTGGGTAATATCAAAGAATCACAATTTGAGAATAGGAAGGCATCTCATTGGTCAACTAGTCCAGCCTTTGATACCCAAAAGAAACGCCGCCCCCCACTATAACAACCTAACAAGCAATCATCTAGCCCTCTGATTGAAGACCAATGGGTTGAGGAACCTAACACCTCCCCAGGCAGCTCATACCATTTCTGCACAGCTCTAATTATTGGGAGAAGGGTCAGCTAAGTGATGCAGTAGCTAGAGTGCCAGGCCTGGAGTCAGAAAGACCTGAGTTCAAATATGGCCTCAGACACTTACTCATTGTGTGACCCTGGGCAAGTCACTGCTTGCCTCAATTTCCTCTTCTGTAAAATGAGCTGGAGAAGGAAATGGCAAACCACTCCAGTATCTTTGCCAAGAAAACCCCAAATGGGGTCAGGAAGAATCAGACACAACTAAAACAACTGAACAACAATAAAGCTGATGATTCTCAAATCTACTTATTTAGCTCTAATCTCTCCATTGACCTTCAGTCTCCCATCTCCACTTGCTTATTAGGCAGCTCAAATTGGATGTCCTACGGATATTTTAAACTCAACATGTCCAGAATTGAGCTCATCATCTTTCCCTCCTCAAACCCACTCCTCTTCTAAACTTCCCAATTATTTTTGAGAGCACCCAGTGTCACAACCTATATGTCACCCTTAATTTTTCAGTCTCTCTCAATCCTCATATCTAATTAGTTACCAGGTCCTGTCAATCCTACCTTCACATTTCTCATGTATACCCCTTTCTCTTCTCTGATACTGTAACCACTCTGATGTAGGTCCCTCATGCCTGAACTATTGAAGTATAACCTTCTGGTTCACCTCCCTTCCTTGTCAAATCTCTCCCCACTCCAGTAGAGACTATCAAATGGATCTTTCTAAAATTCAGGTCTGACCATATCACTCCCTTATTCAATAAACTCTAGTGGCTCACTATTATCTCCAACATCAGATAGAAGGTGTCCCAATTACTGCAGTTTTAAGCTTTGATAGCTCTCTTTGGCTTTTAAGGTCCTCCATAACTTTGCCCTTTCCTATCTTTTCCCTCTGGGATTATTTCCAATTTACTCCTTGTTTGTACATAGTTGTTTACATGATGTTTCCCCCATTAGGTTGTAAGCTCCTTGAGGGCAAGGATTGTTTTTGCCTTTCTTTGTATTCTCAGTGCTTGGTGCAGTGCCTGGAACATAGAAGGAGCTTAATAAATGCTTTTTGACTTGACTTGACTTTCTTACTCTTTTTTTTTCTTATTTAGGGGTCGGGAAATCTATGTGGCCTCATGTCCCTGAATAGCCACTAGACTTAGGAGAGTTTATCATTTGTGCTTCTCTTTTCAGAAATAATTGTGAGCCTAATATCTTTAGGATTATTGTTAAATATTTTTATCCTATGTTACATGAGTAATTTTTGATAGATTTATACGTATAACTCTGATGTAAGACTTCTCCTACAGTATATTTACTGATAAAAGAAACGAGTTTATTAAGCACCTATTTATGTTCCAGGCACTGTGCTTAAGCACTTTGAAAACATTATCTCATTTAATCCTCACCTCAACCCTGGGAGGTAAGTGCTATCATCTCTATTTTTTGTAGTTGAGGAAGCTGAGGCAAACAGAGTTTAAGTGACTTGCCCAGGGTCACACAGCTAGTAAGTGTCTGAGACAAGATTTGAACTCAGGTCTTTCCGACGGCAGACTCAGCACCCTTTCCACTGAGCCACGTAGAGGCCCTTCATAATGAGCCCTATTAAATAGCTCTCTTTGTTTAGCAAATTTGTGTAGTGATTTTGTGCGTCCTGAAAGAAGCCCAATGTTCCTGTCTCCTGATAGATTTGGAGGGGTGCAACAAATTCCATGGCTGTAAAGAGTTGGCTCTTCTGCCTTTTCCAGCAGGCTGCGTGAAAATGAAACATTGCTGCAGTAAGCAACTCTTATTCTCTGGCAGAATCAGCAGTGATGATAGGCAAGGTAGGCTGCCACCCACTTACAACACAGAATCCTGGGATAAAGAGGCTTCAGACAATCCAACTCTCATTTTATAGATGAAGGAATGGGGAGGCCTCATGAAATGAAGTGACTTCTCTAAAGTCTCACAGAATCTCAGAGTTCAAAGTGACCTCATCAACCATCTGGTCCAACCTATACACCAAAAAGGGACTCTCATGTTAAAATACCAAAACAAGTTATGATTCATTCTCTGCTTGAGATCTCTAATTGGGAGGAAATTTATTCTGACATCAGACCTAGATCTGCGTCTTGGAAACACCCTCCCAATGACCCTGATTCTGCCCTACTGGGGAAATGCAGAATAAATTTTCTTGGGCCATCTTTTCCATATGACAGCCCTTCAAATGTTTGAAGACAGCTATCATCCCACAGGCAGCTAGATGGCTCAGTGGATAGAAGGCTGGACCTGGAATCAGGAAGATCTGACTTCATAGTACCCTGGTCAAGTCACTTAACCTCTGATTGCCTTAATCCACTGGAGAATGAAATGGCAAACCACTTCAGTACCTTAGCCAAGAAAATTCCATGGTTAATATGGTTCATAGGGTCATAAAGAGTTAGACACAACTGAACAACAACAAATCATCCCACCCTCCCCCTGCATCCTCATATCTCCTCTAGGTTAAATATCCTGTCTTTCTTCAACCAATCTTGTATGGCATGGACTTGAGGCCACTTCGCTTTCTCTATGTACTTTCTAGATTATCAATACCCTTCCTAAACGGAAAACTCACCTATCAAAACCCAGGGTCCCAATATATCATTTTGTACTGTTGATTTATATTAACATAATATTAATTACGTAATTAATATATCTATAAATTATAAATATTATAATTTATATAATATATAATTTCTAATATATAATTATAATAATATAATTTATATAAATTATAATATAAATATAAAATGAATTATTAAATCACAAATTAATATAATAATAATATAATTTATATAATTTATATTAAGCTTGCACTAAACTAAACTGTATTAAACTTCCACTAAACTCCACTAAGATCTTTTTTCAGATAAACTTCTGGCTAACTACATTTTTCCCCAACTGGTACTTGTGAAGGTGATGTCTTGAAGCCAAACATCAGACCTTCCTTTTATCCTTATTAAATTCCATCTGACTTTTATTCAGCCTGATATTCTGGCTTGTCAAAATCTTTTTGGATCTGACTCTGTCATTGAGCATGTTGGTTATCTCTCCCAGCTTTGTGTCATCTGTAAATGTGACAAGTGTGTTTTCTATGCTTTTATCCAAGTCAATGATAAAAATGTTAAAATGGTGTAAGTCCAATCACAGATGCCTGGGCAACTCCACTGGAGACCTCCTTCCAAGATGACATAGAATCATTGATGACTAGTCTTTGAGTGAGGTTCTATCTTTATCTAGCTGTACTATTAGCCCACATTTCTCCATTTTTTAATAAGAATGGCATGAGATAGTTTACAAAAAGCTGTGCTAACATCTAGGTAAGTTAGAGCTATGTCACTTTTTGGGTCTACCAGTCTACTAGCCCCTTCCAAAGAGGAAATAAAGTGAGTCTGGCATGGTTCTTGCTAAAGCCTTACTGGGTCTTTGCAGTTGCTACTTCCTTTTCTAGACATTCACTAACCATTTCTTTAATAATACATTCTAGAATTTTGCCAGAAATCAAAGTCAACCTCAGTTAGCTGTGTAGTTTACAGACTCCATTCTCTTCCCTTTTTTGAAAATTGGAACATGTGCCCCTCTCCTGAGGTATTTCTCCCAGTTTCTACATCTTTGAAATATCACTTGCAGTGAATCAGCAGTTACATCTTCCAGGTCCTTTGGTACCTGAGGATGTAGTTCATCTGGGCTAGGTGACTTGAATTCATCAGTTAGGTATTCTCTTAGTAGCTCTTTGTTTATATTGAATATCAATTTCCTATCTGTCATTTTTGTTCTATTCCTCCAGTCCAAAGGTCTTTCATTATTCTTGACAGAGAAGACAGCAACAAACAGGTAGTTAGTAGAACTGGTCCAGCTTCCAAATACAGAGCTTTTTTTTTACTGGACCAGATACAGTGGGTGGGGCAGCTAGGTGGTGCAAGTGTATAGAGTGCTGAGTCTGCAGTCAGAAAGACCTGAGTTCAAACCCAGCCTGAGATACTTGCCAGCTGTATGACCCTAGGCAAGTCTCTTAACCTTGTTTGCCTCAGTTTCCTCACCTGCAAAAATGATCGGGAGAAGGAAATGGCAAAGCATTCTGGTATCTCTGCCAAGAAAACCCCAAATAGGGTCATCAAAAGTCGGACACGACTGAATCGACTGAAGAACAACATACAGTGGGTACAACACATGCAAGGAATATGGCAAAAGGTACTTTTGAAAAGTATTTTCAATGTCAGAAAATTGCTCCTCTCTGTGACATGCATGTATTTCTTTTGTGATAAGTCATCATATATGAATAATGAAACTCCATCATAATACAACCTTCTAAGCCACAGCACAATGAAGAAAAATAGACTATTTAAATTTCCTTATATTGAATACTTCCCAATAAAAATGGCCAGATGCAAAAAACTGTAAGTTATACATACATATATATATATATATGAGTTATACTTTGTTGCTGTGTATTTTATATGGAAAGAAAAAAGCTAACAGTTCCATTCAGCAGAATATAGTGTGCATAAGTGACATATTTGGTCAGGAATGCAGTGTATTATCTTTATTAGAGGAATTATATATATGTAATGTACATATGTACAAGTAATGTTGCTCCGCATTTTCCTCCTTCATCTTCAAACTCAAACCAACCGAGGATGCCAAATAATTAGGGGGAACAGCACCTTTTAAAACATCAAGTCCATCACTGATTTAATACCACTAATTGTCCTCCATCATTACTGGCAGAAATATGGGGTCACAGGAAATAAATCTTAAATGCTCATTACTGGCTATCAAAGGATGAATGCTATTCTTGACCGAAAAATCCCATGGAAGTGAAGTGGGGTTAAGTGCTAAATCAAGATGGGCTGTTTTCACACAAAATCTTTGCATTCTGGATAATTTATAAGGTAAGTAAGTAGAGAGAAATCATTTCCTTTTCTCTCCCTTCATATAATGAGATAGTCCTGTTGGGTATATAACATGGCATCCAAATAAATGTCCATTGTCAGAGTTTTCTCTGGGGGAATGGGTAGTGAGGGAAGGGAGAAGATGGTGTAAGAGGTATTCATTGATTATTACAGTACTGGCAGAAATAGTTAATCACAGATGACCCTAAAAAAAAGTCCATGTATATTACATAGACTTCAAGAATGAATCATCTTCAGGAAGGACTAACACATCCAGCTATGATTGGCTTAATTAATAGCCAGCCACCTATGAGTAGTTCTGGGTTGAATCCCAAGGTAAAGATGCTCTCTTCAAAGCAAACCAAGGTGATGTCTATTGCTGTGTGGACTATATAGTTTTACAAGTGGTATTGCAATGGAAATTTAGTAAACAGGAGATAGATGATGTATTGCAAATGGGTCTTTGTTTTCTTTTCAGTGTCTTCAGCAAACAAAACTTTTTATCAAATCCCTCCAAAAATAATCTGGCTAGAAAGTTTGCATTCATTAATAAGGGATCACAAGAATTCACTGGACTTTTTTTAGTTCAAAAACCAATCTGGTAGGGTTACAGTGATAAAATTAAATCCCTTCATAGTGGGATCTTTCTATCTTGGAACTGGTAAACCATAACACTGACAGATGATTTCGAAGAACTTCCTTGGTTCTATAAACTAGAATGAACTAAATTAACTCAATAGCTTTTCTGGGCATTCTGAAATAATTTGTAAGACCAAGAAATAAAAATAGTTTTAATTTGTTCTTTGACTATACCCACGATGTTGCCCACCAACACAAGAGAGCCAAATGAGCTGGTATTATGAGACAGCTATGTGGTACAGTTGATAGAGCACTGGACCTGGAGTCAGGAAGACCTGAGTTCAAATCAAACACTTTGTGACCCTGGGCTAGTCACTTAACCTATGTTTGCCTCAATTTCCTCAACTGTAAAATGGCAATAATAATAGTACCTGGCTCCCAGAGCTGTGAGGATCAAATAAGATAATATTGTAAAGCACTTAGCACAGTGCCTGGCACATAGCAGATGCTATGTAACTGCTATATAAATTTAGTATTATGGTGTGACAGCATTACTGGTAGAAAGAAATAGAATAATATGAAATACATTCATGCTTACGAAAAGACTGAAGGGTTTGCGATCACAAATTCTTCATCAGTTGGGACTGGATGAAGATTACATTGAAATGCAAGAGGCTAAGGGTGTGAAAATACAGAAGAAATTTCAAGCAAATCAAGAAAACATGCTTCAAAATATATTTGCCAGATCTGCGCCATGTGGCCCCGGTAGTCTTAATCTCCAAGGCATCAATTGAGCCTGTTTGAATAATGCAGCTCTTGAAGTTTCAGGAACAGAATAAAACCTTTTAACGTTTTTTTCTCAAGTTTTACCAGCTTCTGGGAAATGTTAACATGCACAGATAGCTCACAGAATATGTTGGTTTTTCCAAACAAAAGCTCAGGGGTTGTTAGGCTTACCAGTAGCAGAAGTGCTAAGGTGTTAAACGATACTGTTGGCAATATCTTGGCAAATCCAAAAAGGATTTCTACGGCCTAAAATTTTCTCCACCAAAGAGATTTTTTTATTTTTGTGTGCACTGGTAAGCTGGAATAAAATTCTGAACCGTGCCAGTGAAGTTAGCTGAGCATTGCGGTCTTAGGATATCACAGTCTTGCCAACCTTAAAAATCTAAGTTAGATTGAAGACTGTGTTAGAGTATTATGTGAATCTGTAGCTGAAAGAATCTCATTTATATTAAGACAATTGCCAGAGAATTGGGCATTCCCATGACATTTCTATCAAAGAGACAATAAAGAAAATGAAGTAAAAAAAGTTTGATTTTTTTCTGCAAAATTTATTTTTATATACGGGCAAAGGAAACTTGTGATTTTTCTCTCTTCATAGTTGACATAAGTCCAGAAAGTGGTTTTGCAAGGAGCTTCATTGGATGTTGAATTCCTTTATAGTTCTACCCTCACAAATATTGAATTGACTGAATTTAAAACCACTGCCAACAGTTTAGCTATGAAATATAACCAAGATCTTGCCACTTTGAAATTCTGTAGAATTCTTCAAGCATCAGGCATAGAGTTCTCCCATGGTTCAATGCAAAGAGGATTAAATTTAAAGTCTGAGATGATGGGTACAAATGTTGACTTTGCTGCTTACTATCAATATGGCTTGGCATAATAATAGTAACAATAACTAAAATTTATAAAGCAAAGAGTTTCACAAATATGATCTCATTTTATTTTCATGATAGCCCCAGAAGGTGAGTGATGAGGGAAACTGAGGAAATTAGAAGCCAAGTTACTTACTCAGAGTCACACAGTCAGTAAGTGTCTGAAACAGGATTTAAACTCAGCTATTCTTGACTCCATGTCCATCCTCTTTCTATTCATGGTGTCGCTTAGTTCTCTGGTAATTAATTTAACTTCTCTGAGTCTCTTTTCTCATCTGTAAAATGGGTTTGGACCCAATGATATCTGAGGGCCCTTCTAGCTCTGAATCTATGATGCTATATGAAATCAGCAACTATTCTATCTTTGCCAACTAATACAGTATAGAGCTTTTGGGGTCTGCTCCAAACATAAAAATAGTTTGAGGAAAGAGGAAGAGGAAAGTTGGTGGGTAGCAGGACTTCTGTTTTCTGATGCACGGGTTCTATTTCCATCACTTGCTACATCTTCTCATGCTTAGTTTCCAGCCTTGGAGAGAAGAGGGGAGGGGAAAAAAGGCTTCCCATCTGATCATGTTCCTTCTATCATCCTGAGTATGGCTCCTGTCTGATATTCAGCATCTTTTGGTGAGAGGAGTGACACCTTCCACTCAGTAACGAACATATTCACACTTATTCATAGCGTGCACATCCCAGTGATTCTAAACTCATGTAGGTCATCATCTGAATCCCATTTCCTATCCCCCACCACTCAATTTTTTATTCCCATCCTCCTCAATACTCCCACACCAAAGCCCCAATCAAACACCACCCAGCCTTTCCATTGTGCCCTCTGGAATGTCTGTTCCATAGGCAACAAACTTTCCTTCATCCTAAATCTTTTCCTCTTCTACTCCTTCCATATTGTAGCATTCACAGAGACCTTCCCTCACCTGGATGACATAGCCTCCCTGGCCACCCTTTCCAGTACTAGCTGTACCTTTACTCATTCCTCTTGGCTTACCAGTCAAGGTAGGAGAGTTAGAATACTTCTTGTTCCTCATTGCCCCTTCCAGGTTCTCCCCCAACCTCCAACACTCAGTATACTTTCCTCCTCTGAGGTCCACACAAGCTGCATCTTCTAGCCAATTTCTTAGTAGCTACAGATATCTAGGACACTACCCCATTTCCTTCCTCAGAGTTCAGTAGCTGGCTTACAATCTCTCTCTCCTCCCCAACTCTTGCTCTCATACTAAGGGACTTTGACATACTTATTGACTTTCTCTCAAATACCCTAACCCCTCAGTTTCTCAACCTACTTACTTCCCATGACCTATTACTCCATCTCCACTTCAGTCACACACAGAATGGTCATATCCTTGATTGTGCCATCACCCATAAATGCACCACCTTAATGTTTTAGAATTCTAAAATCCCCTTATCTGACCATACTTTATTGGCTTTTCACCTCTCCCTTTCCCTTCCCATACCAAGCTCTACTCTTTGTCCACACCATGACCTCCAATCCCTCGATCCCTCAATTCTCTCCCATACTATTACCCCTGCGTTAGCCACTCGCTCCCCTTTTCCTCATCTTGACCCCTTGGTGAAACAGTTCAACCCTATACAATCCTCTTTTCTTGAGTCCCTGGCCCCCTTATCATCTCTCCAATTAAACCCTGCCAAGCCTCAGCTTTGGATCACTTCGACCATCCACTGCCTTTACTCCAATATATGTCTTGTTGAGTGAAGGTGGAGAAAATCATAAAACCATTCTGACTGGATTCACTACAAATATATGTTACACAACCTCATCTGGGCTCGATAGGCAATCCTTCTACACTTCCCTTATCAACTCACTCTTCAGCGGCTCTTCTGAACCTTTTTATTCCTCCTCAAACTTCCCATGGCTACCCTCCCCCACTCTCTCAGCTGAGAACCTTGCCTCAGATTTTACAGAAAAAAAATTGAGGCCATTTTCTGTGATTTCCCTCTTCTCCCCTAATTCTCATTTTCTAACATTCAGATACTTTTTTCCACTATCCCCTCCATTCTCCCACATGAAGAGACATTCTTACTCCCTACCAAAGTAAACCCTTCTACCTGACTCCTTCATAACATCGCTGCCTCTGTCATCCCCAATCTATCATTTATCTGCAATTTCTCCCTGACTACTGGCTCCTTCCCTATTGCCTACAAATATGTCCATGTCTCCCCCATCCTCAAAAACCCCTCACTTGATCTTCCTATTCCCAACAATCATCATCCTATATGCCCTTGAGAAGGCCCTCTACAATACGTGCCTCCACTTTCTCTCCTCTGTGTTTTTAATCCCCTACATTCCAGTTTCCAACCTTATCATGCCACCAAAACTTTTCTTTCTAAATTTACTAAATGTCAAATTGTCAAATATCCTAGTTGTTCAATCAAATGGCCTTTTCTCAATTCTCATTCTTCTTGACCTCTCTGCAGCCTTTTATGCTATTGATCACCCTGTTCTCCTTACTGCTATCTTCTCTCTAGGTTTTTGGGATAACATTCCCTCCTGGCTCTCCTCCTACCTGATTGCTCCTTCTCAGTCTCCTTTGCTAGAGCTTCATCCAGGTCATACCCACAAACATAAGTGTCCCACAGGGCTCTGACCTGAGCCTTGTTTCTCTTCTCCCTCTATATTACTTCACTTGGTGATCTCATTAGCTCCTATTGATTTAATTATGCCGATGCTGTTCTGATGATTCTCAAATCTGCCTATCCTGCCCTAACCTCTCTGCTGACTTGCAGTCTTCCATCTGAAGGTGCTTTTAGACACCTCAAACTTGATGTTCTGTAGACATCTTAAACTCAACATGTCCAAAACTGAACTCATTATCTTCCCCCCTTCCAAACTTCCCTATTACTGTTAAGGACAACATCACCCTCCCAATCCCCCAGGCTCACATAGGTGTCATCTTTGACTCTTAACTTTCCCCCAGTCCCTACCCCAATATCCCATCTGTTGCCAAGGCTTGTTGATTTCACCTTTGCAATGTCTGTCGAATACACCCCCTTTTCTCCTCTGACATTGCCACCACTCTAGTGCAGGCTTACACCTGGACTACTGTAATAGCCTGCTGGTAGGTTTACCTGCCTCTAGCCTCTCCCCACTCCAAAGTGATTTTCCTAAAGTGCAAGTTCAATCATATCACTTTCTCCAGCGTCTTCCTATCACATCTAGGGTCGTTGTTTGGCATTCAAAGCCCTTCATAACCTTTCCTATCATCTTCTACCTTGCTCCCCACCCTACATACTCTTCAACAAGTGACCTTGCAGTGGCCAATTTGCATTCCCATGAACAAAATATTCCATCTCTCCATTCCAGGCATTTCCCCTAGCTATTCCCTATTCCTAGAATGTTCTCCCTCCTTATCTCCAACTCCTGGTTACCCTGGCTTCCTTCAAGTCCCAACTAACATCTCACTTTCTACAGGAAGCCTTTCCCAACCCCTCAATTCTAGCACCTTCCCTCTATTAATTATTTCCTATTTAACCCATATATAGCTTATCCATACTTGTTTGATTGTTATCTTCCCCACTAGATTGTGAGGTCCTTGAAGGCAGGGACTATCTTTTACTTCTTTAAGGCAAAGTACAATCCCTGGTACACAGTAGGCACTTAATAAATGCTTCTTAACTGTCTTGTCATGGCAAGGGGCTTGCATAACTCAATGAAATTATGAGCTGTGCTGACAAAAGATGATCCACTGAAGAAGGAAATGGCAAACCACTGCAGTATCTTTGCCAAGAAAACCCCATGGACAGTGCTAAAATGATAAAGGAGATGACACTGGAAGATGAGCCCCTCAGGTTGGAAGGTGTGTGATATGATGCTGGGGAAGAGTGGAGGACAACTACAGTAGATCTACTATCAATGAAGCAGCTGGGCCAAAGCCGAAGGGAAGCTCAGCTGCAGACTCCTCAGAATTCCAGAGACTAGCAAGGAGAGAGAATGTTTTCTTAAATGAGTAATACGAAGAAATAGAAGAAAGCAACAGAATGAGAAAGACAAGAGATCTCTTAAAGAAAATTAGAAGTATCAAGGAAATATTTCATGCAAAAATGGGCATAGCAAAAGACAAAAATGGTTGGTTGGTTGGTTAGTTGATTGTTGTCCATGCACGAAGAAGACCAAAATGACATCACTATGTTGGGATCAAGATACCGTGTATCTGGCTGTGGCTGATCAGATGAATATGAGCTGCTACCCCAAGGTGCTTAGGAAAGTGCTTGGGAAGGTGCTACCCCAAGTCAAGCTCAAATGGTCTATGTGAATATTTGGAGTGGAGATATCTCTAAATTTGTGCATTTATTGTTTCTTTTGTGCTACTAAAATTCTGCTTTGCTCATTTGCTCATAGAGCACAGTGCCTTCTTTGATGGGGGCGCACCATGTTGGACAGTCCTTTGCCAGTATCTCCCATGTCTCACAATCAATTCCAAAGTTTTTCAGGGAGACCTTGAGAGTGTCCTTATATAGCTTCTTCTGAACTCTATGTGAGTACTTGCTTTGTGTGAGTTCTCCATAAAATAGTCTTTTAGGCAAACGTACATTTAGCATTTGAACAACATGGCCAGCCCATTGGAGTTGCACTCTCTGTAGTAGAGTTTGAATGTTTGGCAGTTCAGCTTGAGAAAAGACCTCAGTGTCTGGTACCTTAACCTGCAAGTGATCTTCAGAATCTTCCTCAGACAATTCCAGTGGAAGCAATTTAATTTCTTGGCATGGGCTAACATACCGTACAGGTTTCACAGGCTTGCAACAATGAGGTTAGCACAACAGCTATGTATGCTTTCAGTTTGGGGGCATCTAGGTGGTGCAGTGGATAGAGCACCAGCCCTGAAGTCGGGAGGACCTGAATTGAAATCTTGTCTCAGACCAAACACTTGACACTTACTAGCTATGTGACCCTGGGCAAGTCACTTAACCTCAATTGCCTAAAAAAAAAATACTTTCAGCTTGGTATGCAGCCTAATGCCTCTTCTCTCCCACATTTTCCTTTGGAGCCTGCCAAATGCTGAGCTAGCCCTGGCAATGTGTGTGTCACCTCATCTTCTATGTGTACATTCCTGGAAAGTATACTGCCAAGGTAAGTGAATTTATCCCCAGCATTCAAAATTTCTCCATTTGCTGCACCTGATGGTGTCACGTATGGATGGTGTGTGCTGGCTGGTGGAGAACTTCTGTTTTCATGGTGTTAATTGTCAGGCCAAAATTAGCACAAGCGGCAAAGAATTGATCCATACTCTGTTGCATGTCAGCCTCAGAGGTTACATTGAGTGCATATTCATCTGCAAACAAAAAATCATGCACCAACTCTCTCTCCACTTTAGTCTTCTTTTGTAGTCTTTACACTTTAAATAATTTACCATAAGTGCAGTAGCTGACTTTGATGCTGTTTTTGTTCTCATTGAAGGCATCTGACAACATTGCTGAAACACCATGCTAAATAGCATGGGAACAAGCACACAACCCTCCTTCACTTCATCCGTGACAGGGAAAGCACAAGAGCATCATCCTTTATATAGAATTTGAGCAAGGATGCCTTTGTGAAACTGACGTACAATACTGAACAGAAGCAGAAGAGATTAAGAAGAGGTGGCAAGACTACACAAAAGAACTATACAAGAAAGATCTTAACATCACCACTAATCATGATGGCGTGGCTACTGATCTAGAGCCAGACATCTTGGTGAATGAAGGCAAATGGGCCTTAGGAAACATTGCTAACAAGGCTAGTGGAGATGATGGAATTCTAGCTGAGCTATTTAAAATCCTAAAAGATGATGCTGTTGAAGTGTTGCACTCAATACACCAGCAAATTTGGAAAACATAACAGTGGCCACTGGATTGGAAAAGATCAGTTTATGTCCCAATCCTAAAAAGAAGGGCAATGCCAAGAAATGTTCAAATTGCTGAACATTTCACACACCAGGAAGGTTATTGCTTAAGATTTTGCAAGCTAGGCTTCAGCCATACGTGAACTGAGAATTACCAGATGAGCAGGCTAGTTTTTTAAGAGGCAGAGGAGATAGAGACCAAATTGCCAGCATTTGCTGGATTATGGAGAAAATAAGGGAGTTCTGGAAAAACATCTACTTCTGTTTCATTGACTACTCTAAAGCCTTTGGTTGCGTGAATCACAATACCGTATTTATTTAACTAATATGCATAGTACACCATGCAAAATATCGGGCTGGATGAATCAAAAGCTGGAATTAAGGTTGCTGGGAGAACTATCAACAATCTCAGATATGCAGATACCACTCTGGTGGCAGAAAGTAAAGAGGAATTAAGAAGCCTCTTGATGAGGGTGAAAGAGGAGACTGTGAAAGTTGACTTGAAGCTTAACATCTAAAAAACTAAGATCTTGGCGACTGGTCCCATCACCTTCTGACAAACAGAGGGAGAAGAAATGGAAGTAATGTCAGATTTTATATTCTTGGGCTCTCAGATCACTGCAGATGGCAACTGCAGCCATGAAATTCAAAGATGCTTGCTCCTTGGAAGGAAAACTATGGCAAGTCTGGATAGCATACTAAAAAGCAGAGACAGCACCTTTCTGACAAAGGTCCATACAGTCAAAGCTATGATTTTTCCAGTAGCAATGTATGGCTATGAGAGTCAGGCTATAAGGAAAGCTGAGCACCACAGAATCAACACTTTTGAGTTGCTGTGCTGGAGAAATCTTTTGAGAGTCCTTTGAACAGCAAGGAGATAAAATTAGTTAATACCTAAAAAGAAATCAAGCTATTCACTGGAAGTTCAAATATCAAAGCTGAAGCTTAAATATTTTGGCTAGGTAATGAGAAAATGGGATTCATTGGAAAAAACCCTGATATTGGGAAAGATTGAAAGGAAAAGGAAAAGTGGATGGCAGAGGATGAGATGGATAGATAGTGTCATAGAAATAATGAACATGAACTTGGACAGACTTTGGGAGACAGTTGAAAGAGCTAGGAATGTTTCAACTGGAGAGAAAAAGACTAGGGGCAAATAGGGAAGCCGTGAGAGCCATGATAACTGTCATCAAAGATTGAAAGAGATGTCACGTGAAAAAGGATTAGATCTGTTTTGTTTGGTTTGATGTCAGGAAAAACCTCCCAATAGTTATTGTTCAGTCATTTCAGTTGTGTCTGACTCTTTGTGACTCCATTTGGGATTTTCTTGGTAAAGATACTGGAGTGGTTTGACATTTCCTTCTCTCAGCTTCTCCTGGGGTAAACAGGGTTAAGTGACTTTCCCAAGGTCACACAGCTAGTGTCTGAGGCCAAATTTGAACTCAGGAAGATGAGTCTTACTGACTCCAGGCCTGGCACTTTATCTACTGCACCCCTTAGCTGACCCTCTTCTAATAATTAGAGGTATGCAGAAATGGTATGAGCTGCCTGAGGAGGTGATGGGTTCCTCAACCCATTTGGAGGTCTTCAAACTGGATGTTTGCTTGTTAAATATGTTATAGAGAAAGTGAGAGGTAGAATGGGGTAAATTATCTCACAGAGAAGAGGCAAGAAAAAGCTTTTACAGAGGAGAGGAAGAGGAGGGAGGTGAGGGGAAGTGAGTGAACCTTACTCTTATTAGAATTGGCTCAAATAGGGAATAACATACATACTCAATTGGGTATAGAAATCTACATTAGTTACCCTACAGGAAAATAGAAGAAGAAGGGGATAAGAGAAGGAGGAGGTGACAGAAGGGAGGGCAGATTGGGGGAGGGAGTAGTAAAAAGCAGAACACTTTTGAAAAGGGACAGAGTGAAAGAAGTAAGAGAATAGAATAAATGTCAGGGGGAATAGGATGGGGAGAAATATAATTAGAAATAGTAATTGTGAAAAAAATTTTGAAGCAAGTTTCTCTGATAAAAGCCTCATTTCTCAAACATATAGAGAACTGAGTCAAATTTATAAAAATAAGAGCCATTCCCCAATTGATAAATGACCAAAAGATATGATCAGTTTTCAGATGAAGTAATGAAAGCTATCTATAGCCATATGAAAAAATACTCTTAACTCACTATTGATTGGAAAAATGCAAATTAAAGCAATTCTGAGGCACTACCTTATACCTATTAGATTGGCTAATAGGACAGAAAAGGGAAATGACAAATGTTGGAGGGGATGTGGGAAAAAATGAGATCTTAATGCACTATTGGTGGAGCTGTGAACTGATTCCACCATTCTGTAGAGCAATTTGGAACTATGCCCAAAGTCCTGTAAAACCATGCACATCCTTTGACCTAGCAATACTGTATCCCAAAAGAGATAAAAAACAAAAAGGAAAAGGACCTGTAAGTAAAAAAAAATATTTATAGCAGCTCTTTTCTGGTGGCAAAAAGTTGGAAATTGAGGGGATGTCCAACAATCGGAGAATGGCTGAATAAATTGTGGTATGTGATTGTATTGGAATTTTATTGTGCTATAAGAAATGATGAGCAGGATGCTCTCAGAAAAACCTAGAAAGACCTACATGGGCTGACGCAAAGTGAAATGTACTGTATACAAAGTAACAGCAATATGATGATCAGCTGTGAAGGACTTAGCTATTCTCAGCAATACAATGATCCAAGACAACTCTGAAGACCTTGTGATGAAAAACGCTCTTCATCCCCAGAGGAAGAACTGATGGTGTCTGAATACAGATAGAAGTATACTTTTTTTAAACTTTATTTTTCTTGAGATTTTTTTCTTGTCTATGTTTTCTTTCACAACATGATTATTATGTATATGTTTTGCATGACTATGCATGTATAACCTATATTGAACTGCTTGCCTTCTCAATGCAGTGAGGCTGGGGAGGGAGGAAGGGAGAGAATTCAAAGTTTTAAGAATGAATGTTAAAATTTGTTTTTACATGTAACTGGGGAAAAATAAAATTAAAAAAATGTTATAGTGGTGGGTTTTTTTGGGTATCAATGGTTGGACTACACAACTAATGAGATGCCTTCCTACTTTCAAATTGTGATTCTTTGATAGTACCCCAGTGTGTGTTCATTTTGATGATACCCTCCATGACTTTGGAGCCATTAAAGCCAGGAAAGCTATATGATAATTTCTGTTAAAGCTGTGATTGGACCTGTATATAATAGCTATGGCCTTTTGTACTGCCATACCTCCAAATGGAAATGAACTGCTTTTATAAAAAGTAAAATTGTGTGGGGGCAGAGGCACAATTTTCAAATGTACATCAATGTCTTTAGCTTGCAAGTTTTCTGGTACTTTACACAAAATCTCCTGCCTAAGTGCTTTCTGAGGCAAACATCTTGCCCTACTCATTAGTGCTCATCTCTGTACCACCTAGCTGCCCAACATAGAGATGATAATTGAATCCATGGGAGCTGGAAGCTGATGAGATCATCAAGTGAAGTTGTATAGAGGGAGAAGAGAACAGGTCCTAGGATAGACTCTTGGACAACCATAGTTATCAGGCACTACTTGGATGATGACACAGGAGAGAGACAGACAGACAGACAGACAGAGACAGAGACAGACAGAGACAGAGACAGAGAGAGAGGAGTGAGAGAAGAGAAGAGAAGAAGGAGGAGGAGGAGGAAAGAGATGAGAGAGAGAGAGAGAAAGAGAGAGAGAGAGAGAGAAAGAAAGAGAGAGAGAGCTTGTGACTGAAGAAAAATCAGGTCTCTGCTTCTTGACTAAGTTCCAAACAGAGTAAAGATCTAAAACACTAAGCAAGGCTGGGCAATGTTATTCCCTTGTGGCTGGTCAAGAGAGAAGTAGCCTAACTAAGAACTTGACATTCTCTTTTCCCCTTAAAAGGGAAGAGAGTAATAGGAGCAGCACATAGGGGCAACTTCCCTTATTGCCTTCCAAAAGGAAGAAAGAAATAGGACATGTCACAGGAATGACCAGAGTCATACTCCCTCAGTCACCAGAAGGAAAAGGAGAAATAGATGCATTGCTAGGAGACAAGAAAGAGATGCACAGAAAGTATAGTCAAGATCCCAACTTCCAAGAGCCTAATTTTCTATTTCTTGTCCAACCAGGTACATACTTCTAGACATGTGCTCTCCTTCTAAGGAGACTAAGGGTATACTTCAAGTCTATCTCAATACCCAGAAAGAAGTCATTTATGAATTTTATTAGAGTCTAATCCTAAGCTCCCTTCTCAGGCTGGTCCAAATGATTAATAGGTAATCACAAGATTGACTGAATAAGATCCTAATCCATTTGAGAATGGAAAGTTGCTCTCTAGTCCAGTGACATTTTGGGGGACATGTGGAGATGGAAAGGTCACTCTACCAACCCCTTAAGATCCAGACATCTAGAAGGTATTTGCTCTACATTGTGATACTGTCAAGTCTGAGATGAACTAATGAGATCCCTCCTTTGAGGGATTGCCATTGCATGTAGGTAGATTTAAAATCAGATTTTTCCTGTTTAATGTGTAAATTTGATAGCACAGACTTGTCTGTATCTTCACTTGTGGTGAGTGTTCTGACAAATCTCAGAACAATAATATGTCTTATATATATATATTGCTACCAAAATCAAAACAAACATCTTAAACCTGTTTCCCTTAGAATTCAATTGTTAGGATTATGGAAAGCTAATTAAATTAATTAGTATCCTCTTTCATGTTTTGTACTCATAGCTAAGAAGAAGAAGAAGAAGAAGAAGAAGAAGAAGAAGCTCAGAGTATAGCCAGATCAATAGTCTGAAATGCCAGGATCCCATCATAGTTAAGTCTGACATATAAGTTATGTTATGGTCAGTGTGGATGTTTGCCAAGTCAACTTGGCTAGAAGAGTCACATCCAATATGATGGATGCTCCTTGAGGGCAGGGATCATTTTTGTCTTTGTCTTTATATCACCAGGTCCTAGCATAGTGCCTGGTACATAGGAGGCGCTCAATAAATGCTTGTTGGCTTGAATTTAATTGAATAAGCATTAATCAAGGTTGTTGTAATGGCCAGATTGGCCTGGTATTGCCCAGGTATCTAAAGAAATGTAATTTATGTTATTTGGTGGAGAAGATGAGCTAGTGAAAACAAAAACAAAAATAAAGCCAAGCAAAATGAAGAGGCATGTAGATAGATATGGATGCTGGTGTGTATAACTGTTTTCTTTGTTCAACAGGTGAATATTTTAACACTTTTAGAATCTGTGAGTTTAACCGTTTGGATGCTGCATCTATTGATGCAGATGACAATCCTTCCCTGCATTAGTAAGTGAGTTGCTTTGACTGAAAAAAAATTACCTAGTGGGCAGTCTTCCGATGATGAACCCCTCTGAAACTTAGCGGGTCTTCTCTTTGTTCACCAGGCCCATACTCAGTATTTCCAGTCTAGGAGGATCTGCTAGGGTTTCCTCTTTAGTGACATAGTCTTCCAGAACCTAAGGTCACTTCCCTTCCCCTGGTAGAAGACTAGATTTCTTAAGTTTGGATTTTGACTTTACTTTTTATGTCTCTTTTCCTTCTACCTTGTAATGAGACCAGTTGCCTCGTACCAGTGAATTTACCTCTTCCTTCCATTCTGGTGGCTGAGCAGTAGGACCCTCCAAGTCAGTCCACTCTGACTTGTCCTTGAAAGTATATAAGTAAAGGCTTGATGAGCATCCGTTGGGGATATTGTTGGATGGAATCATCTATCAAGTAGTGAATTGTGCTAGATGACTTTAGAGCTGTATTCAAGCTCTAGGAAACTAACATAATTATGGTTTTTTATTGTGTTCACTTGGATTTTAAATATGCCATGCTGTGGAGGGAACAGGAAAACACAGAGACCCAAACGCTTCAAGGGTTTTCTTGAGTCCAACAGTTACTGGTTATTTTAATGGTCCAGAGGGTTAATCAGTCACTCTGCCTCCTCAAGGACTAATGACAACTTCTTGAGGCTCACTGAAAAGCAATCACTAAGTCCTTTCCTCCCAGCAGCTTTAATTTGAAGGGGAAATTTACCTATAAGGAATTGAAAGACTGATCTGATTAAGTTTAAAGAGCTCTTGACTCCTGGTAACTGCCTAGGCTAGGGACAGTAAGAACCTTTGGAAGCTCCTCTTAAAAGCAGTTTGGGGCAGAGGAAATGACTTGGAGTTCGGAAAGACCTGACCTCTAGCTCTGACACTTACTAGTTGTGTGAGTTTGAGCAGATCACTTAACCATTCTTGGCCTCAGTTTCCCCATTCTATAACATGGGAATAACAATATTTACAGTACTCCCCACACAGGGTTGTTGTGGAGAAAGTGCTTTGCATAATTTAAAGCACACTGTACCAAAGTGAGTTATTCTTACTTTGTGAAGTAGAAGAGGCAACAAATCAGAATTCCCTTAGCAACAGGGGAATAACTGGACAGTATCCCTGAAGTGTGTGGCAGGTGAAAGATGAAATGACTGAGGAAACAAAGGTTTGAGCTTCTGAGCATGTCCATTTATTAAGTGACACATGCCAATTGCATAACAAATTGGGACCAGACCTCCTCAGCTTTGGCATTGGACCCCGAATACAAGGGGAAGACAGATTTTTATGTATTAGAAACAATTAATCAAATAAGACCAGTTAATTAAAAGAAAATGTTTAACAGGGTACAAACCCGGATACAAAATTAGGTAATCTGATTTCTAATTAGAGGGGAAATGAGGGGATTTCCAAATTGGGAGGGGAGAGTGAACAGGTGCAATACCCTAAAATCAGAAAAAGAATTGAGTCACTCCCCCCAAGTGTCTGTATTCAATGAATGGAACATGGAAACAATAGCCAATTGACCAATACAGATTCAGTTTTCAGATAAGACATAAGGGTTACTTGAGATGTATAATGTGAGAAAACTCCTTGCATCCATCTTCAGATCTGATTGGGTTTCCAACTGAAGATTTCTACTCTCCCATAGGAAGACAGGACTGGAACTCATGGTTATTGATGATATAATCTGGAATGATACCCAGATGATAGTGTTTGGAGTTTCATGGGATCTCCAAGGCCAGAAAGCTTGAATAGCTGCTGTCTGGAGCAGTGTTGCTAGGCCAGGAATGGTAGCCTGGGATCAGTAGGAAAGGCAGGGGATATGTTGATACTTGAGTCTTGGACTCTAGGCTGACTCCCAGATGTTACTGGGGTCAGAGTTTAGGTCCCTGGTGGGAGCTAGAAACAGAAGGGTCTTCTCTCTGCAGTTCTCTCTTTCTTTGTAGGGGAGTAAGCCTAGCCAACTTATCCCACCAGTTGCTTCTGACAAGAGCTGTACAGATCTGTGATTCAGGTCCAAACTATTCTGAGATTCAGCCTGTTTTCTGGTTTCGGGTAGTGATAGGACAGGGCAGATCCAGGATAGCCTGGTTCCAGAGACTAGACAGGTTAGATCCTGGTAGTGTATACTGGGAAGATATTTGGACAGGTACATATAGTATTCAAGCCCACTTAATAGATAGAAGGCCATAGGGAAAGGTTATTAGCATCAGTGTGGCTGTACTAGGAGTCACATTTGTCAGAGTCCTCTACCATGTAAGTTAGGCTAACTTTTTTTTCTCTAAAAAGCAGAGAAGCCATCTCTGAGACTTGATGAGTACAGAGCTAAGTGTCCATGGATTGATGTTGCTTCCTGGTTCCCTAAGGGCTAAAAGAGGCCAGTCTTTGAGAAAAGTCAGTGCCTTTCAGACTTGATGGATTTTCCATAGCTGATTGAACCAACTCATTCTACTAGATCAGTGCTGTATCCTTGCTGAATATTCTTTCCATTCCCTAGCTAAATATATCATCTTTTGTTAAATGTTAAATGGTCTCATTTTGTTTGAATTTCTAACCTGAATGACTAGACCAGCCTGAGTCAGGCCTGGCCTGCTACAATGATACAGCAGTAGTTCACTGGTGAGTTCCATGACAAGAGGTTAAGAGTATGTTGTCTAGGAGGAGGGGGGATATTTGGTGACAGGCCAGAGGCTCTTCAAGTTAGGAAACTGCAGTGGGTCCAAAGGATGTTTGATCAGGATGGTGAAGAGACTGGATACTATGACATGCAAAGATCTGTTGAAGGAAATGGGGGTATTAAACTTGGAAGAGACAAGATAAGAGGGGTCATGGATACTTTGAGGGCAGCTATGAGGTTAAAGGACTTAGATATGTTCAGTTTGGCCCCAGAGATCAGAGGGGAGAGGTAGGAATTATGGGTGGGAGATATGCCAAGAGGCAGGCTATAGCTGCATATCAGGAAAAACTTCCTAACAGCTCTGACTTTTCCAAAAGTGGAATGGGCTGATGAATAAAATAGATACTTCCTTCCTGGATACCCATTTGTTGGGACTTTGTAACCAGGAGTCTTATTCAGGTGCAGTTGGATTCTTCTTCTTCATAGTTGGTCCGTCTGTGAGGTTGGCAGATGTCTCCAGCGGCAACTGTTACACTGATGCTGGTATCCGTGGCTCAGGGCCCATGCTGTTCTGGCAGAAGGCGATCATCCTCATGCAAGATGTGTTCATGCAAGGGACATACTTCCACATATCTGGGCATTCCCTCTTAGAATGCAGGTCCTCTTCATGACTCAGTGCTACAACCCCAACCTTTTCTGCTGCACTGGATGTATAAGACTCTCACAGCCCTTTCCCAAGAGAAGCACACATAGACACCCTGCCTCCAGCTCCATTACTTAATCTTGCCAACTGAATTAATATATATATATACATATAAAATATAATAATGTATTAAATGTGTTATATAACAGTATATATTGTATTAATAATTAATATTATATTAATGTTTAATTATATATACAGAGAGAGAGAGAAACTATTAAGTAGGTGTAAGGTATTATGTTTAGTACTGGGGATACAAGGATAAACAGTCTCTGCCTTCAAAAAACCTACAATCTATCAGAAAGATAAGAAAAAATACCTGAATGACTCCAAAGGACTCATAATGGAAAATCCTGTTCACATCCAGAAAAAGAACTATGGAGTCTGAATGCAGATCCAAGCATATTATTTGCTCTGTCTCTCTCTTTTTTTTGTTTGTTTCTTTTTTCTCATGGTTTCTCCTATTGGTTCTAATTCTTCTTTACAACATGACTAATGTGAAAATAGGTTCAATATGAATGTATATGTAGAGCCTACATCAAACTGCATGCTGTCTTGGGGTGGGGGGAGGGGAGAGATGGGGAAAAAATTTGGAACTGAAAATCTTATGGAAATGAATGTTGAAAACTAAAAATAAATAAATTTAAAAAAAGAAAAATACTTGAATGAACTAGAATACCATTTAGAACATGATTAAGGATGGGGAGCATAAGAATGATATGAGAGATGGGAAGCACAGTACATAGTAAGCACTTAATAAATTCTTGTTGACCAGCTGAAGAGGGGGTCAATTCCCTTTGGAGGGAACCAGAAAAGTTTTCACATAAGACATGGCCCCTTCTGGGTCCCAGCCTTGAAAGAAAAGAAGGATTTCAATAACTGGAGATGGAGGTGGGACATTGCAAATAGTAATACAAAAGCACAAGATAGAAAAAGTAGGATGAGCTCCTGGCACCATAAAGAGTAAGCCACAACCCAAGGCACCTGTTGACAGTTACCGGAATTGTGAGACTGGGCTGTAGGAGGAAGCTGGGTCCAGATCTAGAAGGATGCAGCTTTCAAATTCAATCTCTTTAAATGAGCAACCTTCAAGTACAGATCCCAGAGCTGATTAATTAGGTTCTCATCTGAACAATGATCAACCTAAAGCTGGGAGTAGAAAGAAGTGTTATTAGGCACAATGGATAAAGTACTGGGCCTGCAGTTAGGAAGACTTTATCATTGAATCTGGCCTCAGATAGTTACTAATGGTGTGACCCTGGGCAAGTCACTTAACCCTTTTGCCTGAGTTTCTTCATCTGTAAAATGAACTGGCGAATGAAATGGCAAACCACTCCAGTATCTTTGCCAAGAAAACCCCAAAATGAGGTCAGGAGGAGTTGGACACAACTGAAATGACTGAGTAATTCTGATGTTAGTAGTTGTCTGTGAGATTTTCTGGTCTAACTTCCTGCCGGAAGGAGGAATCCCCTCTATGGTATCCCTGACAAGTGATACAGAATGTTGTGGTTAAAAAAAGAAAAAGATACTAAATTTGGAGTTCTGAGAGAACTAGCTTCAAATCTTAACTTACTAGCTGTTACTAGTTATAACTTCTCTGGGCCTTAGTTTCCTCAACTGTAAAATGGGAATAATAATAGTACCTACCTTCCAGAGTTGTTATGAAGATCAAATGAGATAACATCTGTAAAAGTGCTTAGCAGGGGGTGTGGGGTTGAAGCGGAGTGGGGAGGGGCAGCTAGGTGGCACAGTTGATAGAGCACCAGCCCTGGAGTTGGGAGCACCTGAGTTTAAATCTGGCCTCAGACACTTGACACTTACTAGTACTGTGACCCTAGGCAAGTCACTTAACCCCATTGCCTAGCCCAAATGAAAAAAGTGTTTAGCTCAATGCCTGGTACATAGTAGGCACTGAATAAGTGCTGGTCCTTCCTCCTTCCTTGTTCTAACTCTGTACTCTAGAGGTAAGCAGAATAAATCCTAACTGCCTTCTTTGTGACAATTCAAAGATTTCATTGCCGTGGAAGAGAATCGAGGAGGGTAGAGTAAACCATGGGTGAGCAAGACTAGAGAATCAGGTGATACGCATTGGAGGACAAGGGTTCATTTTTTTCCTCCTGGCATTTCTTCCCCCTTCCTCCCCCAGGTTCACATGGGAATCAATTACCTTCCCATGTGATGTTAAGATGTCCCTGGGGAGGTGAGGTGGAACGTCACTCCTATTGCAGGCGCAACGTGACAAACACTGGAGCATAGAAAAAAAAGCAACAGGTCCTGGTGGCTCCTCTCCTCTGGCCCCAGGGAGCAAACCACCACCTCTCCATTGCATTCCAGATTTCTGCTCACTTGGCTTTTGCTCCAGGGTCTCAGGTGCATCTAGATTCTAGGGCCCCTTAGAGAAACCGTGAAGAGTTCCAGTCTTGTACCATGACTCCAAGAAACAAAATGCGATCAAGTTCAGCCCTGGGAAGGATGGAGACCTCGAAGGACCGGAGGTAAGGAAAGTCCCTTCAGAATCACCTGGCTCTAGTCCTGACTTCCTGAATTTTGCAGAATGCAATAAAATGTTGGGGGCCAGGAGAGGCCCAGAGTCATTTCCTGTGGAAACGGGTGCTGGGGGCAGTGGAGGGGTAGCAGAGGACTGTTTACTGCTGTCAAAGAAGTAGACTTCGTTTCCCAGCAGAAAGGGAGTGACCTGCTTGTTCCATTTGTTCACGGTGTTCTCATGTTGCCTGTTGGCATGGGCTGTGCCTTGATGTATAGGGATGAATTGGTCCCTCTAGTGCATTGACTGAACTGGCTGTTGCTATGGAATTTGTAAGCTTGTAATTGGAGTGTCTCTTTTGATAAAGTGCTGCCACAGAAAAGGCTAGCATATGCACTAATAAAAATCTTAGATAGGTATAACAGCTATAACATAAGTACTAATGAGAAAGTGAAAATTAAAGTTGGTTAGTAAATTGTGGGTAGAAAGCAGTATTCGGAGCCTTACTGGAAGATCCCAAGAAGTGGTAGATAGAATTCTTAGAACCTAAGCTGTAAGTTTTTATATTTCAAAATACTGAGAACCTTACCAGAAATACCTAATATGATTCTGTTCAACCTTTAGAAACACTGACTTTGAGATTCCTGTTTTTCCTTCCTAAGTTCCTGTTGGTCAGACTAGGTTAGGGACCTGTCCTTGTCTCTCACTTTTATCCTCTCATGCTTTCTCTCCTTTAGTATAAGAATGAGAGCCTCCAGTGTTTTCATCTAAGTTTTTAACCTCACCCTAGTTATTGTCCTTGGTGCTAATTAAAAGTGCTTCAATTTTTCTGAGATAGCTGAGATCAAAAGCCCGTTTGATCTTGCAAAATCCTGAAAGGAAATTTGACTCTAAACTAGGTATCACTGCAATATTGAGATTGTTCCTCAATCTCAATCTGAAGTCTGAATAGTTAATATTTCTGAAAATAGCAGCTATTCCTTTTACTGGCCTTCTGATTTCCCTGGAAAAATAAAAGTTTGTTGAAAGGGATTAATTTGATTAGTTACCTGGAATTAAAGAGCTCGATAGAATAGGCCTGTAGCTAAAGATGAGAGTGACTTTTTCGATGAATTGTAATTACATTAACCGAGCCATAGCACTCCTACGTGTTATGTTTCCTGAGGTGTGTTTGGTAGAAAACATATATTTTAGCATATGCCAATTTGAGATGGGAGGCTAATGGGCACAGTGGATAGAGTGCTGGCCCTGGAGTCAGGAGACCTGAGTTCAAATTCAGCCTCAGACACTTACTAGCTGTGTGACCCTATGCAAGTCATTTAACCCTGTTTGCCTCAGCTTCCTCATTTATACAATGAGTTAGAGAAGGAAATTGCAAACCACTCCAGTATCTTTGCCAAGAAAACCCCAAATGGAGTCATGAAGAGTCAGACATGACTGAATCAACTGAACAACAACAGAAATTTGAGATGGGAAGCTAGGTAGGGTCCATATATGGCTTCTTTTTTCAAGGGGTGGAGGAGCAAGGATTGGTGCAAGTGTATCTTGAATGGGCAAAGCAACAAGAGAGTCTCTTTCTTCTTATAACTATCATATCCACTTCTGCAGAGTTTCTTTAAATATTATTATCCTCATCTTCAAGGATGAAGAAACTGAGGCTCAGAGAGGTTAAGTCAAGTCAAATCAGCAAGCATCTATAAAGCCCTTATTATGTGCCAGGCCCAAAGAAAGACAGTGCTTGCCCTCAAGGAGCTTACATTCTAATGGGGGGAAAGACAACATATAAAAGGCATAAAGGGAATCGAAAAAGGGGGATGGCGGGGTAGCAGAAGGTACCTGGCTTGGGGGCAGAAAGTCAGGAATGCTGCCTAAAGAGGAAGGAAGACATGGTTGCCCAGGGTCTCCTTAAAAATGGAGATTCTGGGAAGAACCAACCAATCAGAAGGAGAAGCCTGAGGGGTTCCAGGGAACTTCCAGTGTGAGAATAGTCCAGAAGTGGAGTAAGCTTCTAGAATGAAGAAGTTTCTATGGTGTGGTAGGGAAAGCTGAGGTTAAATGACTTGATCAAGCTTGGCAGAGATAAGCCTGGAATACAATTCATCTAGCTCCAGGTCTACTTTTTCTCTTATGTCACAGCTACTCCACCATTTTCTGGGCTGTAACTCTAGTCCCTAGCAGTGATACCGTGTTATGATCCTTAGAATTTCCTTAGCAATGCCTCGAAAACAGAAATGTACATTTCCCTATAAAAGTCTGTTGAAAGAATTGAATTGATTAGTTACCTTGAATTAAAGTGTTAGATGACAGCCGACCTGTAGTAGAAGGTGGGAGTGACTTTTTGATACACTAAAGGCTTCTAATTACAACAAATAAACCATTAA
Source organism: Vombatus ursinus (assembly GCF_900497805.2). Lineage (NCBI taxonomy): Eukaryota > Metazoa > Chordata > Mammalia > Diprotodontia > Vombatidae > Vombatus > Vombatus ursinus. Next base: position 9,192,306 of record NW_020954591.1, on the reverse strand, counting down.
GTCAAGAATCAAGTGGCAACTGCAGGTCTGTTGTACTAATTAGCTAGTGCCTGGCCTTCAGCTGTGACAAAGGGAGAATAAAGATAGCAGAGATGTGGTCCTGTGGACTCTCATCCATTTTAACCCCTATTTGAAAAGTCAAGGCCAATTTCAAAATAAAGTACTTCCCTCCAGATCCATCCACACTCACCTATTGTCATCCTTTATATTTAAGAGGCTAGTGACCTACCAAGCCACAAAGAGCTGTTGGTAGCTTATATAGTGCACAAGAGTCAGGCACACTTTGGAAGTTGAGGTCTGGAATCTTGCAGCTAGAAGCAAAGAGATGGCAGTGGATATTGGAAGGTGCATGAGACTCATAATCGAGGTGGGGAAGGGTAATCATTTTAGTGGAGGCAACTGCTGAACGATGGATCCATAAAAAGATTTTTAATTCTTCTGAGAGGTGACATGATGTTATCATGTTCCAACTCTATCAAACCTTCCTCCACCTTATCACCTATTACAATAGCCTAAATGGTCTCTTTGCTTCAAGCCTCTCTCTACTTCTAATCTATTCTCCATGCATCTGCCAAAGTGGTTTTCCTAAAGCACAAGTCTGATAATGTTCCTCCTCGCCTTATTCAATAAACTCCAATAGCTCCCTATTACTTCTAGGATACAGTATAAAACACTCTGTTTGGGACTTAAATAAGCCCTCTGTGACCTGGTCTCTTCCTGCCTTTCCAGTATTTTAACACATTGCTCCCTTTCATGCATTCTACAGACTAATTAGACTTGGCTACTTGCTGTTACTCACACGTGCTTCTCAATCTCTCTCTGTGCTGTGTACTGGCTGCTACCCCATGCCTGGATTTCATTACTGCTTATCTCTGCTTCATAGATGGTGTTATAATTCAAGACTCAGCTCAAGCACCACCTTCTACAGGAGGCTTTTCTTCCCCCTATCTTCTCCCACCTTCCCCCTCCATCTGCTAGTGCATTTCCACACAAGGCTGCCTTGTGTCTGCTTTGTATGTGTCTCATATCTATCTATCTATCTATCTATCTATCTATCTATCTATCTATCTATCTATCTATCTATCTATCTATCTATCTATCTGTGGTGAGTATGCTCTGGACTCCTGTCCAAGAGCTAAGCAGCAAAAACCAGAGGTCCATTTTCAAGAGGCTACATGGTTTCAGAGGTGACAAGATCCAAGGACTCTTCCCTCTCATCATTGTGTCTCTCATTTGATGCTGCCAGCAATGGTATCAAACCCACCAGAGCACAACCAAAGAGAAAAATGGTCAAGGCTTTCATCCCTAGTCCTTTCTGAATACTTCCACAGTCAAAAAGCCCTGTCTTCACCATATGGTTAACTGGTTGGAAACAACTACAGAATGTCCAGATTTCTCAAAAATACTTCCATTATGTTATTAGGACTCTCCCAGAACCAGCTCTTAGCCTCTTCCAAGTGAGGAGACTCTGTCAGAGGCACTTTTGTGTGTGCCAGTCCAGGGACATTTTACCTGTTGTTGCCCCTGTTCGATTATAAGCCCCTTGAGGGCAGGTATTGCCTTATTTTGTTTTTTTTATAGCTGACAAGCAGCTTGGCATAGTTGATAGAAAATATCCAGGAAGACTTGGGTTGAATCCTGCCTCTGGTGCATAACTGGCTGTGTGACCTAGGACAAGTCACTTAACTTCTCAGTGCTTTAGGTAAATATCAAAGATGATAAGTTACTGCCTGTGGTTGTTGTTCAGTCATTTAGTCATGTATGACTCTTTTTGATCCCATGGATCCTACTATCCATGGGGTTTTCTTGGCAAAGATACTGGAGTAGTTTGCCATTTCCTTCTCCAGTGGATCAAGGAAAACAAAGGTTGAGTGACTTACCCAGGGTAATACAGCTAGTAAGTGTCAGAGGCCTGATTTGAACTCAGATCTTCCTGACTCCAGGCCAAGTGCTCTATGCACCCACTCAGCTGCCTCCAGACACCCGATTGCCCCCAGAGTTGCAGAAAAGATGCTTAGAGACATCAAGTTTCAGAGAAGATGCCAATCTGCATGGGCAAATAGAATTTCCTCATATGGAAATTCCCTATATCAATGAAATCAAAGGTCCAATCCCAATCCCTATCCCTTCATATCCCCAGCATTTAGCATAGTATCTTGCACATAGTAGATGGTTAATAAATGCTTGTTAGTTGATCAATTCTGTAAGCATCCTGGGGGAAGTCCTTGCAGTAAACGTGGGTGTTTTCAAATATGTGGCTCCAGATGTATCCCATGAGGCTCCAGAACCCTAGAACAGGAAGGGTCCTCAGAGGTTATTCCTTCTACAGCATTCCTTTTATAAAGACTTCCAAGGACATGAACTTCATGTTTAAGCCAACCCATCCTATTCTGCACTTTGAAGTAAAACAGAACAAATATAACCACTCTTCCAAACGATTATAGGCCCATAGACACTTAGAGTTTAAGGGACCTTATACATCGTTCATCTAGTCCAGTGGTTCTGAACCTCTTTTGTGTCATGAACCCTCTTTGGCAGTCTGGGGAAGCCTGATACTACTGTGGTTTATTGCCTACATTCCTAGCTGAAGAAAATGCAAAATTTTGTTTAGAGCACTGGTTCCTCAAAGTGTGATCTGGAAACCCCTGGGCAGGGGGGGGCCCTGAAACTTTTTAGTGACTCCTTGAGGCCAAAACTATTTTCATAATAATATTAAGACATTTTAATTTATAATATGGTAAATACTAATAGATATATAACCTACACATCACACCAGTGATTTCTAAGATCCTTTCCATCTCTAACTCTCCAGTACTATGAACTTCAGTTTCCTTATCAGCAGACTAAGGATAATAAGACTTGTACTACCCCATAGAGGTATTGGGAGGAAAACACTCTGCAAAATGCAAAGCCCTGTGTAAATGGGAGCAATTATTAATTCAACCGCTATTCCTAAACCTCCCCTTGGAATAATCCATCTGATGTTAGACTTTGTCTGCCTATCTCCTGTGTCATTCAATGATATCCTGAATGTTTCTCAAGCTAGTCACAAGGATGTTGATTACTCAGGTCTGGTTGTTATGGTTAACATTCATTTCACACCTGCTGACAAAATTTGCTGCCTCTTAAAAAAAAAAAGAGGAAGAGAAAAGAGAAAGAAGAGCTCTCTCCCTCCTTCCTTCCCTCTCTCTCTCCATCCCTCCCTTCTCTCCTTCTCCCCCCCCCCCCCCCCCCCCCTC
>NW_020954591.1:9143694-9188967 GCF_900497805.2 Vombatus ursinus | reverse complement strand
TCTCTCTCTCTCTCTCTCTCTCTCTCTCTCTCTCCCTCTCTCTCGATGGTTGTAAAGGATAATGAGTAATTTATTCAGAGCTGTGTACAAATCAGACTATCACCCTCCAGACGGAATCAACAATATAATTTTAAGCCTCCACACGTTTACAAATGCTAACATTCTGGTGCAGCTGGGTTGCCATGGGCAACGAGAGCATACCAGCTTGTGATCTGAAATATGGGGATGACGTCGCCCAACCTTGCAATCAGGCAGAATCCAAAGGAAGGAAGACTGCAGTCTTCCATCCTCATATAGGCTCTGCTCTCTACTTAAGCGATGGTTTGGGTTAACCATTTGAACTGTCTGAAACCATCTACCTTATTTTGTTGCCTTATTTGCATAGAAAGGGTACATGTTGGTACTATGTTTGTTACATTGTACAAACCTATACTTACTGCTGAAAGGGTCTGATCCCCACATTTATGGCATTCTCATGTTTTGTAGAAATCCCCTGATTTTTTTTAATAGATCACAAAAACACCGTTTCTTGATAGGAGAGTTTTCCCTTAACAAAGAGACAAGTATGCTCCTGAACATGCAATCACAGATCCAGAGATGGAAAGGACTTCAGAGGTCATATGATCCAGGCTCTTATGTTACAGAGGAGAAAGCTGCAGCTCAGGAAGTTAGGGGACTTAGCCAAGGCGACATAGGTGGTAAGCAGTAGAGTCGAGTCCTGTGATTCTGAATTTCTCCTTCCAAGTTCCAGGCTCTTTCCAGTGCCCTGAAAGGAGAGTACACCGAATCAGGAGAAAGGAGACCTGGATTCTAATCCCACCTCTGCCATGTTCCCTTTGGCTAGTAACCCCTCCACCCCTTCTTGGGCAAGGTCACCACTCTCATGAGCAAAGGCGGGAATAATGAACGTGGTATGGATACAGTTCAAAGACTTGTCTCGCTATAGTTAAAGTTTGTGCTGGAGAATAGTTTCCTTAATGTCCACCTAGGATGTAGGGTAGAGCAGATGATTTGGGGTCTTCAAACATGGCAGAAGAAGTATTTAGCATTATAGAACAGGAAGTTACCTTAGATCCAACTTTGGACTAGATCTGTGATTTTAGGGATTTAAGGGAGACCCAGTGAAAAAGCTCCTTTTCCTCAATGCTATCAGCACCCTTTGTACAGTTTATAAGTTTCCTGAGTCATTGAAGGGTGAAGGGACTTTTGGTATCATGCCAGTGGTATCAGGTGTCAGAGCCAAGGCTCGAACCCAGGTCTTCCTGACTTCTAGGCTGACTTTCTATCCATTGTGCCGCAAATGCCTCTTAAAGCTTATCTTTTTAAGGGAGAAAATGGAAGCCCAGAGAATTAAATGACTTATCCACATAACTAGATAACAGTAGAGATGCAATGAGAATCCAGGTCTAGGCTGACATCTAGCCAAATTCTCTTTCTACTATGCTACTACTTAATAACAATTGCATTTGTATAGTATTTTGAGGTAAGATGTGTAAGGAAATATTATTATCCCCATTTTTCAAATGAGAAAACAAAGTCTCAAAAAATTGGACTAACTTGGCCCAGGGTCATAGAGCTAGAAAGTGTCTGGGGCTGGATCCAGTTCCAAGTCTTCCTGATTCCAAGGCCAGCTCTCTACTTGCTCTCCATGTGGCCTATCCACTGGACAAGTAGACAATAGGGAGCCATTTCTGAGCAGAGGAACAGGTGAAATAAGTGTTTAAGTGGTCAAAATGGAATACAGAATTGATAAGAGATACTAGACTCAGGGAGAATAGCTGAGATGCTGGTACAAGGAAGTGATGAGAGTCTAGGTTGGGGTTTAGACTAGAGTGAGAAGAGACTGAAGCAAGTGGGGTTGGAGAGACACTATAAAGGTCTAGGTATTTTTAAGGTCCTTTTAGGTCCCAATTTTATAGGGGATGATCATAGGAGCATAGATTTAGATTTGGGATAATAAGCACTTAATTAATACTTGTTGATTAATTAGTTAATTGATACTGATTGGGAGGGACTTTAGAGACTACTGTCCAGCCCCATCTGTGCAAGTACACAGAGGCTGAAGATGAAATGCCAAGTTCAGCAGACAGCTAGCCATTTAGTTTGGCTGGAATATTTGCTAGACAAAAAGGAATAATGTGAAACAAGTCTAAAAGGACAGGTTGGAAACTAATTATGGAAGGCCTTAAATACCAAGTTGAGCTTATATTTTATCCAAAAAGCAACAGAGAGCCATTGAAGGTTTTTGAGCAGGGGAGTGACATGATGAGTACCTGAGGAAAATTATTTTAGCACCTGTGTAAGGGTTAGATTGGAGAAGAAAGAAATGTAGAGATAAAAGAATCATAAAAATGTTATTACAGTAGTTCAGGCAAGAGTTGATAAGATGCTGAACTATGATGTCAGTGAATGGAGAAAAAGGTCCAGGAATAAGATTCTTTGGAGGTAAAATTTACAGTTGATAACTGATTGGATATAGTGACAGAAAGTAAGAGGAAAGAGTTAAAAATCATTTTCAGGTTTTGAATCTGGGTCTTGGGGAGGTTGGTGGTGCTTGTAGCAGAAATTTTGTAAAGGGGGAATGGGTTTAGGAAGGAATTGAAATTAGAAAAACTCCAGTTTATTTAGAATTATTTCCCCTTGAAACTCCTATCATCTAGACTTAAAGAAAGTCAATTTTTAAAATTATTATTTAAAAGAAAAAGATTAAATTGTGCCTTAAGTTATACAAAGAACAACAGAAGTCAAAGGGTGGGAAAGGGAGAAGACAGAAGGGAAAAAGCATTTAAATAGTGCCTACTACATGACAAGCACTGTGCTAAATGCTTTTTTTAATCAATCACTCAACCAATCAACAAACATTTAAGTGCCTACTATGTGCTAAGCACTGTGCTAAAGGTCTGAGGACATGAAAAGGAGCAAAAGATAGATCCTGTTCTCAAGGAGCTTACAATTTAATGAGGCAGACGACATACAAATACATACACACATATATACATACTCATGTGCACACACACACACACACACAAAAAGCTATATGCAAGGTAAATAAAAAATAATTAGCAGAGGGAAAGCACAAGAATTAAAAGGGGTTGGGGAAGGCTTCCTGCAGCAGGTAGAATTTAAATTGGGACTTAAAAGAAGCCAGAGGTCAATAGGCAGAGTGGAGGAGGAGAGAGTGTTCTAGGCATGGGGAATGACCCTGAGGTCATTGTCACTGGATCAAAGAATACTTGTCAGGGAGTAAGATGGAAGAAGACTGGAAAAGTAGAAGGGTCTGTGTTATGAAGGGCTTTGAATGCCACACAGAGCCTTTCATATTTGTTCCTGGAGTCGATAGCCACTGGAATTTATTGAGTAGGGTGTGTGTGCGTGTGTGTGTGTGTGTGTGTGTGTGTGTGTGTGTGTGTAACATGATCAGACTTATATTTAGGAAAATCACTTGAGGGCTAAATGGAGGATGGATTGGAGTGGGGAGAGATTTGCGGCAGGCTAACCCACCGGCAAGCTATTACAATAATGCAGGTGTGAGGTGATGAGGGCCTGTAGTGCCTGCACGGTGGTGGCAGTGTCTGCCTTCTACAGTAATAGGGGAGGTAGGAGGAGGGAAGGGTTTAGGTAGAAAGATAATGAGTTCTACTTTGGACATATTGAGTTAAGATATCTATTTGATGTCCAGTTTGAGATGTCTGAAAGGCAGTTGAAGATGTGAGACTGGAGGTCAGCAGACAGACTGGGGCAGGAAAGGTAGATTTGAGAATCAACATAGAGATGGCAATTCAATCCATGGGAGCTGATGAGATCACTAAGTGAAGTAGTATAGATGGAGAAGAGAAGAGGGCCCAGGACAAAATCTTGAGGGCCACCTGTGGTTGTAGGGAATGATCCTTCATCAAAGGAGAAAGAAAAGGAGCCATCAGATAGGTAGGAGGAGAACCAGGAGAGAGTGATGTTCCAAAAGCCCAGAGAGAAGAGAGAGTGATTAACAGCATCAAAGGCTGCAGAGAGTTCAAAGACAATGAAGGTTGAGAAAAGGCCATTGGATTTAGCAAGTAAGAGATCATTAGTCACTATGGAAAGAGCAATTTTGGTAGAATGAAAATAGTGTAAAGCCAGATTTTAAGGAGTTAAGAAGAGAGTGAGAGGAGTGAAAGTGGAGGCACCTGTTGTAGATGGCCTTTTCAAAGAATTTAGCTACAAAAGGCAGAAGAATTATAGGATAATAGTTAGTAGGGATGGAAGGGTCAAGTGAGGGTTATTTCAGGATGTGGGAGACATGGACATGTTTGAAGGCAGTAGGCAATGAGCCAATAGAGAAGCAAAAATTGAAAATCAGTGAAAGAGTTGGGATGACAGAGGGAGCAATCTGGTGGAAGTGATGGGATGGAATGGGATTACTTGAGCAGATAGAGAGCCTTGGTGAGGAGTAAGGCTACTTCATCATGTGAGACAGGGGTTAAGGAAGAGAAAGTGGCAGAAGGCATTTGAGTGATATGAGATGAGGAAGAGGGGAAAAAAGGAAGTTCATGCTGAATGGCCTCAATTTCTTCTGTAAAATATGAAACAAAGTTCTCAGCTGAGAGAGTAGGGACCAGGGAAGCCATCGGAAATTTACGGAGGGATGAAAAGTTTCAGAAGAGCTGCTGTGGAGAGTGGGATAGTGAGAAGTTATAAATAAGGGAAGTATAGTAAGATTGCCTAGCAGCAGTGAGGGCCCAATTGAGGTTTTATATCATAATTTTGTAGTGTACCCAGTTAGAAAGGTTATGATTTCCTCCATCTTTCTTCAGCAGCACATATGTAGGAGGAAAGGCAACAAATGGTATGAGTGAGCCAAAACTGTGGCTTGTCACCATGTAATCAGACACATAACCGCACTAGGGACTCAAGAGAAGAAGACAGTAGAGAGTTGAACTGGTTTACTAGGGGATCAAGATGGGAAGAGGAGGAGAGTGGGGCTAGTGTAGGAATGATGGCCTGGGAGAGAACTGAGAGGTAAAGAAATCAGAGGTCATGTTGTGGATGAAGAGTAGGGTTTGATTTAATCAAAAGTGAAAAATAGAGCAACTACACTATGTATCAACAGTATTATTCAATATTGTTTTAGACTATTTAAAATACCTAGACAGCATAAAATACTTGAGCATATGCCTGCCAAAACAGACACGGGAACTATATGAACATAAACATAAAACACTTTTAATACAAATAAACTCAGATCTAAATAATTGAAGTAATATTTATTGTTCATGGGTAGGTAAAACCACTATAATTTTAAGAATGACAATTTTAGGGGGCAGCTAGGTGGTGCGGTGGATAGAGCACCAGCCCTGAAGTCAGGAGGACCTGAGTTCAAATCCAGCCTCAGACACATAACATTTACTAGCTGTGTGACCCTGGGCAAGTCACTTAACCCCATTGCCTAGCCAAAAAAACAACAAAAAATAAATAAATAAAATGACAATCTTAACCTAACTAATCTATTTATTCAATGTCATCTCAATTAAATTACTAAAAATTATTTTCCTGAGTTAGAAAAAATAATAACAGAGTGCATCTGGAAGAACAAAAGGTAAGGAATTTCAAAGAAAACAGAGAAAAAAGATGTAAAGGGAGTAGATTCAGCAGTATCAGACCTTAAACTATATTATAAGGTGAGAGCATTGTTGAAGTGTAAAGAGGATAATTTCAGTTATTTTAAATTAAAATTTTCTTGTATAAATAAAACCTATGTAGTCAAGAAGAGAAGGAATGCAGAAAATTGAGAGGGGGACTTTCATAGACAATATCTCAGATAGTCAGTGATTGGGTTGGAATATTGCTGTGATATAGGAAATGATGAGCTGGTTGATTTAGAAAAACATGGAAAGACTTGGACTTATGAAAGAACATGCTATCCACCTTCAGAGAAACAAATGATAGGGAAAATAAGCATAGTATAGTCTTACATATATGTATACAAATATATATGTGTACATATGTGTATGTTTATAGATATCTGTGTATAAATAGACATATGTGTGTGTATCCATGCTTTCTTTAGTGTGGGGGGGTAAGAGGGGAAAAAATCAAGTAAAAAGTGCATAGCAGAGAATAAAAGAAAACCAATAAGAAAGCAAAGAAAAGCTGGGAAACTTTGAAACAATGTATAGCATTTATTAGATAAGATTTCTTGAAATGGAAATTTATTGTTTTATATTGAATCCTCTCTTTTGATCTATTGTGTACATGACAGTGTGTTTTTTTCTTTTCTCATTTTATATTTAAGTTTAAAATTTTAAAAATTTATAAAAAAATTGGGAGAACAAAAAATAAAAGAATAGGGTTTGGTAAGGTCAGATAAATGGATCTTGAATTCTTGAACATGAAAGTGGTATATTTGTGCATGATGGCAAGATCAAGGGTATCAACATCTTTGTGTGTGGCTAAAGCAGGGTAGAAGAGTAGTTTATGAGAGATAAGTAGATTGAGGAATTGAGTGAAGGAGAATTAGTGTGTATTTTGAAGTCCCCTATTGTGAAGGCAAGAGTTGGGGAGGAGAGAAAAAGTGTAAGCCAAGTATCAAACTCATTGAGGAAGGAAGGGGAGTGACCTGTGGGTCTGTAGACAACAGCTATTGGGATTTTGATTGGATGGTAGAAATAGCATGAACCTCAAAGGAAGAGAGGTTACTGAGTGATGGAGGAAGGGAGAGAACCTGGAAGTGGCAATGAGAAGCAAGGAGTATTCCAACTCCCCCTCCTCAACTAGTGAACCACAGAGAGTGAGTGAAAGTACAACCAGTACTTGAAAGGCTGACCAGGGAATACGTGTCAACAGGAGGAAGTCAAGTGTCAGTAAGTACTAGTAGATGGAAGGAATGGGAAAGCAAAAGATTGAAGATGGAGGGAAGTTTGTTGCCTATGGAACAGACAATCTAGAAGGCAAAGTGAAAGGGCTAGGTGGAGTCAGGATGAAACTTTGAGGTGTGGGAGGGTGAGGGGGATGGGAATAAGGAATCAGATGGTATTAGATAGTGTACTGTAGGAGTTCAGAGTCACTGGGATGTGAAGGGGATGATCAGGAATGAGAATGGTCATCATTGAGTCATCATCCTTTGCCCTCAAAGGACAGGTGCCACAGCAGGTGGGAGGCCTGAAGTCAAAGGGAGGGTTGTTCTTTTTTGTATGGGAAGTTCTCCATATGCCAGTTGGGAGATTCAGCTGGCAGCAGGAGGTAGAAGATGCCTTGTGCTGGTAGAGATGGAAGTGGTTGCTTTGGCGTATGGAAAGATGCCCAGCCTGGCCCCTAGCAGTCTTTCCTCAGAGACACATTGTGTCTAGTAGGAGACGCAAAGCTTAGGGGGCTGGTGTTCCCACAGTCTGAGCTCTCACCTGAGGAGGGTTGTTGTGAAGCAAGCACAGAAAATAGGATGAAACATTTCCCCAGTATTTAGCCTTCTGCATCTAGCTTGATGTCAGATTGTCTTCATTGGGGGCAAGGGGTCACTCTCCAGCTGCCCCCCAAAAGTGACCTTGTATTGCGGGGTGAGGGGGCAAGAAGAGATGTAATAGCTGGTCAGCAGAATGGTATTGCCTCAATTCAATGAGCATTTCCTAAGCTCCCCCTACGTGTCAGGTAGTGAGCTAGACAGTGAAGATAAAAAAACAAAATGAAAGTCCCTGCCCTCAGGGACCTTACGTTTTAAATGGGTGGTGGGGTGGGATGGGGAGGATGTACATGTACACACACGCACACACACACACTCAAAAAAAGATATATGTATATATGTATATACATATATACACATACCAATAAATACAAAGTAATTTAGAGGCTTGTGGAGAACACTAACATCAGGGAGAATCTGGAAAGGCCTCACATGATAATTTTGGATTAGGGTAAGAGAGACAGGGGTGCCATTCCTTGGCCCCCACATGTGATCGTATCTTGGTGGGACGGGTGGGTGGGGGTGGGCAGCATCCTGAATGCAGCTGCAGTTCTCACCGAGTCACTGGTTCCTCGGGCTCAATCTTGTCCGACTGGGCTGAGGTCACAGAAAGCAGAAACTCAGAGACCAGCCCCTCCAGACTGGCTGCTGAAGGAGTACCTGAAAGGACAAAGGATGAGAAGCCATTCCGTAGACATGGAAGACATAGCCCAGGGAAAAACTCCACCACATCATGTGGACCTGACCAGGAGCCTGAGGAGAGGAAAGGTAAGCTCAAGCAGACCACTCTGTATTACCAATCCAGTTTGACAGAGCAACCAACAAGCATTTATTAAGCAAGTGTTAAGTGCCAGTCACTGGCCTAAGTGCTTGGGATACAAAGAAAGGCAAAAACAGTTCCTGCCCTCAAGGAGCTTACATTCTAATAGGGGAAAAACATGTACATGAGGAATTATAGTCAGTCAGTCAACTAGTATTTATTAAGCTCCTACTACATGTCAGGCACAGGATACTTTTGTACAGTTACATGAGAGGAGAAGGTACCAGCAGCCAGGCAAACCAGGAAAGGCTGGTTCTTCCCTCCCTTCCCACTCTCAAAATTTCCTTGTCTTGTGTATGCTTGTTTATTGCTTGATTGTGTCCAGATCCTTCAGGGTCCCGATCTTTGCTCTCCAAGGTAACAGCCATTCTGATCAAGGAGATCTAGGGAGTGTGTTAGTGGGTTTGTCTTTGCCAGTGACTTAATTTAGTAAAAATAACAAAACAAAACAAAAAACCCCCAAACTTTAAAAAGCCAAAAATGAATTTGGCTTAACTTAATAATAATAATAATATATTGACTTAATAATAATTATATATTATATAATATATAATATATAAATATATGGAATATATAAACAATATACAAAATGATTATTTAATTATTTAATAATAATTTGATAATTATTATTAATAATTTATAATAATGAACTTAATAGCTCACACTGATATAGGTCTTTAAGGTTTGCAAAAGCCTTACAACAGCCCTTCAAGGTAGGTGATAGTGAATATATTATTATCATTATTTCATAAATAAGGAAATTGAGGCTCACAGAAATTAGGTAACTTTCAGTAGGGCCGTGCAATTACTCAGTGTCAGAACAGAGATTTGAATCCAGGTTTCCATTTTGTTCATTGTACCTCTACCAATGCAGATCTGCCTCTTCTCTGAAATTTATAATTTTAGACAACTGCCTGGGTCACTGAGAGCTGGTGACTCAGCCAGTATGTGGCAAAGGCCAGACTTGAACCCAGGTCTTTCTGACTCTTCTTGACAAGGGTCAGCTCTCTACATGCCACCATCCCTCAGTGATCTTATTTCACTTTATGTGCATTATAACTGGAGTCTTTGGGATACATACATGTGGCCAAATGGTTGGAAATTTGAAGCATCCCAGCAGGTAAGTGGAAGCAAAGATGTGAGAGACAGAAGGGCCTTTTAGACATAGCTCACGATATGCCACATAGATGGCCTCCTCTGCTCATGTACAGGGTCTGACTTGGCTTTTCCTTTAACTACCAAATAAATGCTCCCTGAAATTCGCCAGCACTGAAGGTTGCATGAGCCCCTGTCAGTGACTGTAGGAGCCAGGGGAAGCCTGTGATGGTGATAGGTGGTGGTCGTGAATAAAGATGAAGTTTTAATTTATTGCAGCCGGGAGCAGTTTTGATTGTTTATTAATCAAGTTAACCAGCTCAGGGATTTGTTACAAAGGACGCATTGCTTATGTGCCGAATCATTTGCAGCCAGGGCTCTGCAAAGGCTGCTTTCATCTTGCTGTGAGATGGGTGACAGGATTGAAGCTGTTGGTAGCAAGTGTGTGTGTCAGAGTTTGCTGTGTTGAAGACCAGCCTGCAGAAAAAGGGAGTGTCTGCACCTCAACAGAACAAGGTCCATATGCTGCACCCATTAAATTACCTGTGGGAAGAAATATGGCTATTATCTTTAAATTATCTAAGAAAGGTGAACTGATAGTGGCCTAGAATGCTTTCCCCAGGACCTCTAGAAGACTGTTTACTATTTAAATAGTCCCAGGATTCAGTTCTTCCATATCGTAGGGACAAAGTAGTTAGCAGCAAGACTAGCCTTGGAACAACTAAGAAAGAGACCCAATTAATCTAGCAACTCAACTGGCTCCTCTCCCCTACTTATTACTCAACAGATCCAGTGGCTTAGGCTTTCCTCTGTCCTCTCAGAAACCCTTTCTCCAGAAAATGTCTGAGAAATATATTCACACTAATGGATGTGGTTTGTCTTTCGCTCTCCAAGAGAACCATGTCATCAGGAAGATGACAACCTGACTTGCAGTTGAAATGAATTTGAGTGAGGGAGGGCTGTGCAAAGTCACCAGCCTCACTTTCCCCTCCAGAGCTGTCTGGGTCCAGTGGCCAGATATAGATCAGGACCACTGGAGATGGCTCAGGATGCAGTGGGAGACCTTGGCCTTTTTAAGCTGAGTAAAGAAGAGTTTAAATTGACCTCTTTGGGAGTGAGGGGGATAGTATTTGCATTTTAACTGGGAGTAAAGCTATTTTAGGGTAAGCTACTTTATCATCTTATATTTACACAGGAGCCTTTTTAGTTCCATTTGTTGAGAATATCCAGAGGTAGGCATAGTAGGCATAATTAATTCTATTAGTAGGGCAGATGTTATTAACTTCATTTGACAGATAAGGAAACTGAGAGCACCAGAGAGGAAGTGATAAGATGAATCTATAACAATGGAAATTGTTGGTTAGTGCTGGGGAGAAGAAGGGGTAGATAGTGCCTGGAAAAGCTAGTTGTGTGTCCTGGAGAAGTCAACATGTCAACAAATACTTACTTATACCTAGATATGTTAGGCACTGTGCGAAGCAGTAGGGTTATAAAGGAAGGTAAAAAACAGTCCCTTTCCTAGAGGAGCTTATTTATAATCTAATGGGCTAGACAACATGCAGACAACTTTGTAAAACCAAGATATATACAGGATAAATTGGAGATGATCTCAGAGGGAAGATGTTCCCTCTGAGCATTATGTTCAGCATTAAGGGGAACTAGAAAAGTCTTCCTATAGAAAGAGGGATATTAGCTGAGACTTAAAGAAAGACAAGAGATGGGGATGAGAACATTCCAGGCATGGCAGACAACTAATAAAAATACGTAGTCAGAAGATGGAGTTTCTTTTGTAAGGAACATTGAGGAAGCCAGTGTCACTGGATCAGAGAGTACATGGAGGGGAGAAAAGTGTAAAAAAGACTGGAGAGCTAGGAAGGGACCAGGTTATGAAAGTATTTAAAAGACAAACAGTATTTTGTATTTGATTCTGGACAAAATAGGGAACCACTGGAGTTTATTGAATGGGGGTTGGGGGTGGTGGTGATGCAGAATGACATCATAGATCAATTTGAAAACTGAGCAGAGGGTGTACTGGAGTGGGGAGAGCCTTGAGACAAGTAACCAACAGACTACTGCAATAATTCAGGCACCAGGGTCATGTTGATGTCAGAAGAGAGAAGGGGACATATATGAGAGATGTTACAAAGCTCTGGGTAATAGATATGGGGCAGCGAAAGGGAGTGAGGAGTCAAGGACAATGCCTAGCTTGAGAAGATGGGTACCTGGGAGGATGGTGTTTCCTTTGAAAATAATAGGGAAGAGAAGAAGGATTGAAGGGAAAGATGAGTTTAATTTGGGACATGTTGAGTTTAAGACACCTTAGGGTTTGAAAGGAATGTCTTAAAATGGTGGCCTGGAGTCAGAAAGACTCATCTTCCTCAGTTCAAATCTGGCCTCACACTTAACTAGCTGGGTGACCCTGGACAAGTCACTTACCTTTGTTGGCTTCAGTTCCTCATCTGTAAAATGAGCTGGAGAAGGACGTAGCAAACCACTCCAGTACCTTTGCCAAGAAAACCCCAAATGGGGTCACAAAGAGTTGGATATGAATGAAATGAGTAAATAACAACGAAACGTTTTTTAAAAAATCCCTCATCACACCCGCTCTGTGTATTGCACCTTAAGTAATAAAAATGGCTCACATTTATATAATGCTTTAAACTTTTACAAAATGGGCTATGTCTATGACCTGCTACATATGTTAGCCAATTTGAACTTGACAACAACCTCATGCGGTAGGTCCTATTATTGTCCCACTTTTATAGATGAAGAATATGGCTCATGGAGGCTGAGTAAGCAGTAAGTGTCTAAGGTGGGATTCCAACTTGAGTCTTCTTGACTCTACCTACATCCAGTACTCTATTATGTCACACTGCCCCTATAAAGGGAATGAGCTACATTACCTGCTTTTAAGTCCTGTCTCTGACAAGAGAGGAATTTGAGGGGTATGAAAGATTTCCTGGCATCTCAGAAATCATAATATGTGGGCTATTGATGATATGAGCTGCCTCCTACCTATGCGTAAGCTTGGGCCTAGCTGGTAGATACTGGCCCGGGTAGGAGTGGGAGGTAGGGTTGGATGGTATTTTGAAAACAAGACCCTACTTATGGAATTTTTTGAAGAATGCTAAGTAGTTTACCTGGGCTATAAGAACACAGAAATGGTGCTGACCCCATACCCTGGAAAGGGCACAGAAAAATTCGTGTGTGGATGTTCAATTAGGTGACAACTTGGGTCAGGCAGACTCAGGAGTGAAGGTGGGGGGCAATGGTGTTCCACCTACAGTTCCTAACCTGCGATAAAACTTAACATTATGAAGAAAAGTCTTCTCCACCACTGCTCTGCAACTGGTTAAGTGAACTTGGTCCTGGGAAAGCATAAATGAACTCGTTCCAGGGACAAGGAACTCTGGAAGTAAGGAAATATTGGGAGGCAATTTGATAAGATAAAAAGGAGAACTGGACAGGCAACCAGGTGACCTGAGTTCTAGTTCTTATGTATAGATCTGATTACTTTGTTCTTTTATTAAAAATCTTTAGTATTTCCCTAATGATTCCCAAAGGCAGCTAGGTGGAACAGTGGATAGAATGCCGGGACTGGAATCAGGAAGACTTATTTTCCTGAGTTCAAATCTGACTTCAGACACTTAATAGCTGTGTGACCCTGGGCAAGTCACTTTACTCTGTTTGCCTCAGTTTCCTCATCTGTAAAATAAGCTGGAGAAGGAAATGTCAAACCACTGCAGTACCTTTAATAAGAAAACCCTAAATGGAGTCACAAAGAGTCAGAAACAACTGAAATGACTGAACAATAACAAATGGTTCCCAAATAAAGTTCATGATCCTTTACCTGCCATTCATGGTCCACTACAATCCTTTCTAGCCTTAGAGTAATATTCATTCTTCTCCATGAACTCTGAATTCTAGTAGAATTGTACTACTGTATAGAATAGTACAAACAGACAAATAATACAAAGAAATAAGTGCTGGAGAAGTAGTTCTGACTCTTTCCATGCTGCAGTTTCCTTGGCTGTAAAATGAAGAGGTTGGAGTAGATAGTTCTTGACAAGGCTCCTTCCTGTTCCAGGCCTCTATAATTCTCCCATCTAGTTACTGCCTGCTAAGACATAAAGACATATCATCTCTTCAAGCCATTGTGGGACCATTGAGTATAGCACAGTTGCAAAAGTCATCATAAAGAAAGGCAACTTAGATTAATTTGGGACTAGAAAATGGGGAAACAATTGTGCTGTTCTTCAAAAACACAAGGAAGGATCATCTGTTAAAAAAAAATACAAGCTATGAAGCCCAAATCTATATAATGAGAACCTCTTCAACAGAGATTGGCCATTAGATGATGGAAGGGGGAAAGGTTGTTTATTTTTGCTACATCAACACATTAAATTCTCTTCTAAGGTACAGGAGGAATTAGCTCTGAAGTGGTGGAGGGTGGAGAATGATCACCAATGAAATCACGTTGAAAAAGAAAACACAAACTACAGATGATTCACTAAAGATATCTCTATTGGCCTAAAATACTTTATGCACTAACCAAGTAATGTTACCATTATTGTGAAGGCTGATAATATTTTAACCATTTCCCATTCTTTGAATTCTCGCAGATCTTGGAAGGGATGTAGTCTAATCCCATTGCCTGATGCAGAAATCCTCCTGGTCAGTTGGTCAGCAGTCATTAATCAACAAGTATTTATTAATCACTAGTTACTATGTGCCAGGCAGTATGCTGGGGATAAAAAGACAAAACAAACAAAACAAAACCCAATGACCTTCCTTTCAAGGAACTCACATTCTAATGGAGGAAACAACATCTAAAAACTCTGTACCTACAAGGATGGTAATCTTAGGGGGAAGGCACTAGCAACAGGGGTAATTGGGAAAGGCCTCTTGCAGAAGGTGAGCTTTGAAATAAAGATTCCAGGAAGGGAAGGAAAGAAATTATTCCAGGCATGGGGGACAGCTAATGAAAATGCATGGAGCTGAATGATAGATTCTCATATGTACAGGACAAGATGGGAGAAGGGAAAGAAACAAGCATTTATATAGTGCTTGTACTGTGCCAGGCACTATACTAAGCACTTTTGCAACTTACATTTGATCGTCACAACAATTCCATGAGGTAAGTGCTATCATTATCCCCATTTCACACATGGAGATTGAGGAAAACAAGGGTTAAGTGACTTGCCCAGGGTCACACAGTAAGTGTCTGTGTCTAGATTTGAACTCAGGTCTTCCTAACGATAGGCCTAGAACTCTATCCACTGCTTCTTCTAGCTGCCAGTGGCTAGATGACCAGTGTCACTGGATCATAGAATATGTGAAAAGAAGCAAAGTATAAGGAGACTAGCATAGAAACAGTTGAGGTTGTGAAGGGCTTTAAAAACCAGCAGAGGATTTTATCTTTGATCCTGGAGGTAATAGGGAGCCATTAAGGTTTATTGAATGGGAATGACATGGTTAGACCTGTACTTTAGGAAGATCACTTTGACAACTAAGTGAAGGATGGATTGGAGCAGGGAGAGATGAGGCACGGAAACCAATTGGAAGGCTATTGCAATAGCCTAGGCATAAGGTGATGAGGGCCTGAAATAGGGTAGCATCTATATGAGTAGAGAGAAGGGATATATATGAAAGATATGGATGTAGAAACAATAGAACTTGGCAACAGATTGGATATGTGAAGAGTCAAGAGTTGACACAAGCTTTGGTAGCTAGAATTGTGGTACTCTCAACAGAAATAGAGAAGTTCGAAAGAGGAGTGGACCTTTAGGGGAAATATAAAGAATTCAGCTTTGGATATGTTGAGTTTAAGATGTCAGTAAGACATCCAGTTTGAGATGTTCAATAGATAGTTGGTGATGTGAGACTGAAAGTCAGGAGAAATCTGCATAGAAATGATCACAGGACCCATGGGAGCTGATGAGATCATTAGTTAGAGGGAAAAGGGAAAAGGACTCATGATGGACTCTTGGAGAATAACTATGGTTAGAGGGTGTGACCTGATGAAGATCCAGCAGACGAGGCTGAGAAGGTGAGACTGAGGAGAATCAGACAGGTAGGAGGAGTAGCAGGATAGAGCAATGTCACAAAAACCTAGTGAGAAGTGAGTGCCTAGGGGAGAGTGACTGACAGTGCCAGAGGTTAGAGAGAGGTCAAGAAGGATGAAGACTGAGAAAAGGCCATTAGATTCTGCCTTTAAGAAATCATCGGTAATTTTGGAGTGAGCCATTTCAGTTGGATGATAAAGCTTGAAGCCTCTCTACAGAGGGTTTAGAAGAGAGTAAAAAGAGACAAATTGAAAGCACCATTGTAAACAGCTTTCTCACCCTGGAATTTGGCCATGAAAGAGAGGGGAGATATAGGACCACAGTCAGCAGGGATAGTAGGATCAAATGAGGTTTTAGGTTTTTTTTTTAAGATGGAGGGGACATGAATGTATTTGTAGGCAGCAGGGAAATAGTCAGGATAGAGGGAGAATGAAGATTAGTGAGAAAGAGTAAATGATAGAAAAGCAATTTGCTGCAGAAGACTGGATGGAATTGGATAAAGGGTGCATGGAGCAGAATTTACTTTGACAAGGAGAAGGGCAACCTCATCATGTGAGACAGTGGTGAAGTTGGAGGTAGTGAGG
Organism: Vombatus ursinus; assembly: GCF_900497805.2. Taxonomy (NCBI): domain Eukaryota; kingdom Metazoa; phylum Chordata; class Mammalia; order Diprotodontia; family Vombatidae; genus Vombatus; species Vombatus ursinus. The sequence goes on along the minus strand of NW_020954591.1, from coordinate 9,172,974 downwards.
GAAAACATCACAATGATGTAACATGAAGAGGAAGGGACAAGTCAAGTCAAGAAATATTTATTAAGCATTTAATATATGCCAGACACTGTGCTATGAACTGGAAATACAAATATGAACAGAAAAACAGTCTCTGCTGTCAAGAAGCTTATGTTCTAATGTGGGAAGACAACACATAAATGAAAGGGATGAGTGAGAAGGTGTCCATTCAAAGTCATGGTGAAGAAAGTCTGGGAAGTAAGGAGTAGAACCCAGAGAGGAACGAAGACAGGTCTGGCCTGGGTACTTTCCTTAATGGAAGTTCTGGGAGGAACTGACCAATCAAAGGAAAGGTAAGTAAAGTAGGGGCAGAGTATATTTCCAATGTGAGAATGCCAAGGGTGGAGTAAACTTCTGAGTGAGGCTTCTAGAGAGAATAGGCAGCTCTTGGTGGATGCCCTCAGTTTTTTCAGTGAGGTATGAAGCAATGTTATCAGCTGAGAGGACAGGGAAAGGGATGCCATGGAGGGTTTGAGGAGGAATAGAAAAATTGCTGTGGCGAGCGAAACAGTGAATCATTTAGAGATGTGTGAAATAATTGCCTTGCCACAGTGAAAGTCCAGTTGAAATTGTTGTTGTGGTGTTGTTTGAATCATGCTCAACTCTTTGTGAGTTAGAGTTTCTTGGCAAAGATACTGAGTGGTTTTCCATTTCCTTTACCAGCTTATTTTACAGATGAGGAAACTAAGGCCAACAGAGTTAAGTGACTTGCCCAGGGTCACACAGCTAGTAAATGTCTCAGGTCTACCTGACTCCAGGCCTGGCACACAATCTGCTGTACCAGTTGAAATTAAGTAACACAAATTTGTAGCAGCATGTGAATAGGAATGAAAGGAGTGGTTGAAGTAATTCATTATTGGAGCTTGGCAAGGCATGATCAGTAATAGAATAAGGGGCGAGGGTATCAAGTCCCTTTACAATCCTTCTGATGAGTAATCATTCAATCTGTGCTTAAATGCCTCCAGAAACACAAACATGACACATAATGCCAATTTGAGAAAGCTCTAATTGTTTGGAAGCTCTTATTTATGTTCATCCAATGGTCTCCTCTTGGTCCTCATTCCATTTGATATCTCTGTGGTTTTTGATGCCATGGACATCTCCCTCTTCTTGTATATTATCTCCTAACGTGGCTTCCATGATATAACTTCTCCTTCTCAGTTTCCTTTGAAGGAAACTTTTCCACCCACCAAATGTGGGCATCTCCTAAACCCTCTGTTCTAAGGCCTCTACTCTTCTTTCTATGTACTCTCTCTTTGGATGACCACATGAGCTCCTATAGGTTTGAAATGACCGAGATTGATTCTGCATCATTTTCTTATTGATCCTATTTACAATTACTTGATTTTGTCCAGTAACTGCTTTTGTCCTGTCACTGGTTAAGTCAGGGTTCCCTGTCTCTGGTCTTGGTTCAAAATTCAGCTGACTTGTTAAGTTCAGAAATCTAATTCCCTTGCTAATCATTAATCTATTCTGCTCAAGGAATTTTGCTAACCTCGAGGGATGCGTGTGAACACAAGGAAGTCAGGCCTAATATCTTTACACCACCAAGCTATCCTTCAAGGATGTCTGGTTTGCTGTCTAAGAGCCTGGGCCATCATCAGTAACCTTGCAGGTAGACTCAGACAATGAACATTTCTTAGTCACAGGGAAGGAAGGAGGGAGTCATTGCTGGTCCCTGATTATTAAACTTCCAACCAATTATGTTCCCTGCACCTCAGCTCTGTAACTAATCGTGTTGTTCCCATTGTCTCAGTTATGCCATGATATCACCTATTCTGTTCTGTTCATGGTTTGTCCTCCCCAAAACCTATAAAAAGGAAACTCTTCTCCTCATTCAGGGTCTCAGCTTACTGAAGATGCCAAGATCTTATTTATTGGTAGATTCAAGCTTTGCCAATAAATTGATCGTACTCAAAACTTGTGCCTCAGTTTACTTCACTTTTAACTTTTAGAGGTTTAATTATCATCTCTTTGCAGAGAATCTCCAAATTTACATATCTAACCCTAATATATATTCTGAAATTCAACCCCACATCATCATTTGTCTGCCGAACATCTCTACCAAGATATGATGTAGGCCCCTCAAGCTCAATATATCCAAAATGGAATTTGTGACATTTTCCCCAAACCTATTCCTTCTCCAAACTTCCCTAACTGTTCAGATTACAACTATACCTCTAGTCTCCTATACTGGAATTCACAACCTTGGAATCATCTTTGATTTTTCTCTGTCCCTCAATACCCATATCCAATCAGCTGCAAAGTATTGGTGATCCTTCCTTCACAACATCTCTCATATTCACCACTTTCCTTTCTGCTCACACAGCCTCATTACCTCTCACCTGCACTATTGCAAGAAACTCCTCTAGTTTCTCCCCACCCTAATCCATACTCCACACAACTTGCCAATGGTATTTCTAAAAAAAAAAAAAAAAAGCTCTTACCTTGTGGCCCTCACCCCTACTCAAAAATCTTTAAGAGCTCCCAAATGATTCCAGCATAAAATATGACATCCTTTAAAAGGCTGACATTTAAAGCCTCTACAACTGGTTTCTCTAGTCTTATTTCATGTGCTCAAATTTCTGAGCTGTCTGTTCCAATCCACCTGGCTTGCTCGCTATTCATCATACACAATATTCCATCTCTTGAATCTCTGCCTTTGGACGAGTGGTTCCTTATGCATGGAATGCACTTCCTCCTTACTTTTGCCTGATAGATTTCTTAGCTTTCTTGAAAGGACAGCTCAGATTTCACCTTCTCGAGACCTCTTTGGATTTCCCTCCCCTGAAACTTTTGGCATGCTTTTCCTCTTGAGATTATTTTGTATGTGTTTACTTGTGTCCATGCTGTGTTGTCCCAGCAGAATATCAGCTCCTGGCAGAGCAGATGGTGAAGACCAGCGGTCCTCCATGTTATTGGAAGTGTTGTAGTTGGTGACTCCCTGGTCATCCAAATAGTTTGAGTAACCACGTCCATTCCACAGGTGGGTGGGGGAGGGCCTACCACCAGTGGCAAGTATTTAGTGGGTCTGAGGTTTTGAATAGGTTGCGGGGAGGGGTGCCTTTGGGTTCCCTCTCAAGGGGGGGAGGGAAAGAGGGAGTTAGCTGCCAAATGGGATGCAGAAATGGGAAGATGGCATTAGCAGGGAAAACTCTTTATGGTACCTGCTTCACTGGGCCTGCTAGTGCCTGGTGAGGTCTGGTTGACCAAAGGGAATGGAAGTGCTAGATCTGAAGTCAAGAGAAACCTCAATTCAATTTCCTCCTCTGACACAGTTATGTAACCATGAACAAGTCACTTAAACTTTCTGAACCTCAATATTCACATCTATAAAATGAGGAAAGTATAAAACCACAGGATTGTTATAAAGATCAAACAAGTGAATGTATGTAAAGCATTTTGCAAAATCTTAAAGCACTATCCAAATGTCAGTTATTGAACCTAAGCCTTTTTTCTACACTACAACCTTTTGAATATTTGGAGATGACCATAATATCCCGTTCTCTCATATCTGTCTCTCCTTTTTTGTTCCTGCTATCACCACCTAGTACAAGACCTAGTACAGGCACAGAGTAGCTGCTTAATAAATGTTTGTTGACTCATTTGTACCATAAAATACAAAATCCTTCAAAGTGCTGGCATTCAAAGCCATAACAACTGCTTACAACTCTTCACTTACTTGAACTATGGTTATTTATACATTAGATTATGTCAGTGAGAGCATTTATTAAGTACCTGCTATATTTCAGGAACTATGCTAAGCACTGAGTGTACAAATAAAAGCAAAAAAGGCAGTCTCTACCCTCAAGGAATTTACATTCTAATAGGTAAAGATAACCTGTAGAAGGGAGCTGGAAGGAGGGGGCAGTATTTGTGTAGGGAGCAAGGCTTTTGGGAGGAAAAGTGGAGCTAGGAGTGAAGTGAACATTGCCTGGGTATCTCAAAATGGTTGTTTGGGCCAAGGACTCACAAAGTCCTAGAGAGGGTTGTAGGGTGAAGACATATCTAGGATAAGAGACTGGGGATAAGCATGCAGAAAATTCTGGACAATGAGGAGTGGACTTGGGAAACTCCATAGCTTTCTAACAACAGCTCTTCTCTTCTCCACTCCATCTTCTTCCTTTCTATCTTTCATAGCAGTGCCAGACTATTCCTTATCATGCATTGAACTATTAGTCATACTTTTGCTCACAAATTTTTAAGAGTTCCTTAGAGCCTACTTGTTAAAGTTCAGATTCCTCTGTCTGGTATTCAAAGTCTTTCACAATCTGGCACCATCCTATCTTTCTTATAGGATTCTTCTCATTCCCCTGCAGATAATTTACAATCAAATTGAACTGCACTTGCATTTTCCTAACTTTGTGCTTTTGTTTATGCTGTACTCTATACCTGGAATATCCTCTCCTATCATGTCTGTCTGTTGCATTCATTCCTATCCAGTCATTAAAACCCAATTTAAATGATAACTCAATCATGAAGCATTCCTTGATCCCTGATCAGAAATTGTGTTGCCATTTTGACCTTACTTAGCATTTTGTTTTATAACTTTCTAATGCACTTATGATGCAATGTTATATATGATGGTGATCTATATTATTCCCCTATTATAGTGTAAATTCCATGAGCATAAGGTCTAGTTTACATCTTCCCGTAATACTTAGCACAGTGCTTTGTACCCAATCAACATTTAATCAATTGATCAATCAATAATGAATTGAAATAATGAATTTCTCTTAATCATTTTCTCCATACAAAACATCTCTATTTCCTTCAACCTGAAGAGGTAGAATGATTACAAGTCCCCTCACCATCTTGGTTTTTTTCCCTTAGACAAACATCCTATCACTGACTTTTCTAAAAATGAGGTACTCAGAACAGAACATAATATTCTAGATACAGTTTGAGCAGTGGCAAAGTCCCTTGGGAATATCATCTCTCTTGTTTGGGATATTATATTCTTTCTATTATTGCAGTTCAAGACTGAGTTTTTTTTTGTGGATGTCATATACCAATATCTTGCAATCCACTAAGATCCTTGTGTACTGCTGTATAGTCACCTCACCACCATCCAGTGCTTTTGTGGTTGAATTTTTTTAAACATAGTGCAGGAATTTACACTTATCTCTATTAAATTTCCTCTTGTTATCTCTGACCTATTATTCTGGCCTGTCAAACTATTCTTAAGAATAACAAAGAAGGAATGACCTCTAAGCGAAGAGGAATTTGAGATTCTCTTTTAAGTGTATCATCAACTTGAGTCAAAATTAATTTCGGCAAAATGAACAAGAACAACTACTTACAGTATGAGAGGTTGAGGAGGATCCTTGACAAGGTTAGTTAGTCTGTGGAGAAAGGATCACACCCAAACCTTTCCAGACAAATGGGATTCTCTATAGTGAAGATGAGATAGTTGGAATTTTAGGATAGGAAAGCTCATTAATGTGTGATTCAAATAAATAATGAGTGGTCAGTAAAACTTTGGAGAAAAGCTAGAGTAATTGTGTCAAAACTTTTGGTTTTGGGGAAGTGAAGTTGTAACAGGGCACCAGGAGATATGTGGGCCTTTGTATCTGAAAGGAAAGTCACTTCTTCCCTCCATCCTAGGGGTAGGGGAATGGGTGCTGAAACCTTAAGAGAAGTGAAAAGCATATGCCAGTGTGCCAGGGGAGGTCAAGGGCCTGAGAACATGCCACTGCCACAATGAATAGAGATTAGCCACAATGGGGTATGGAGGCAACAAGACTGCCATCTACCCTTCTGCCATTGTCCCAGAATCTTGGCAGCTTCGTTGGGAGATTGGGGGTGGGGAAGAGAAGGAAACAGAAGATGAAGTGGTTGTCAGCTTCTTTGAGGTGCAAGTAGAAGAGAGATGAGAGGAGCTCCTGGGCCTAAGTGCGACTGCTGCCACTATCATCAGGGGGGAGACTCAGGTCTACCCAGAGCCCGACAACAAAATAGTCTTCCTAACTCACCGACTTGAACATATCATTTCCATGTGCAAAAAAAACCTTTAAAGGCTCCTCATTGCCCACAGAATGGGATACACATGCTAATTTAACCTGGTTTTGATGCCCCCCCCAATTACATTCTAATCTACTATTCCACACTTACTTTACACTGTTCTTCATGCTCTACTCATTCCAGTTAAACCAGACTACCAGCTCCTTTACACTGAGCTCATACTGTCCTCTGCAGAATCACTGCAGAAAAGAACAGCAAATTCTCATTTGTTGGGAATGACCAGAAGTGAACTACTCCTCTTCCTCCCAGAGAGACTATGTTTCTGCTCCTAACTTTATGCTTTGCATCTACCCAGTCCCTAAAAGTCAGTACTCCTAGGAAACTGGAATTAACCCAGTGCGCTATTGGTCTGTATACATTTTGCTCAAGGGACGTTGAGAGGGAGATTATTTTCTGTTACACACACAGAGAGAACTCTCTACATCACTGGGGTTTCCTCAGCTGGGCTCTTGAAATGAACTGAAGAGATTTTATCAATAAATACTATTATAACTCCTTGAAAGCAGGGAAAAGGGTTTGCCATGTGAATCGAGACTGTCATGGTTTCCCCAGGATATAACTGAGTCAGCTGTGAAAGCGAAACTTTTCCCACAGCTCCCCTGAGGCAATGGCCTCAGGCATTTTCCTTTCCTATTGCTGGGGCTGGTTTAAGGCTGCTTCCAATATGGGATGGAGACAAACTGGTGACTAGACATAGTCATGCTTGAAGAGAGGAGGGAAAATGGGCTTTAGTCACACAAGGTGGTCAGAGAGAAAGAATAGCCAGTTTTCCTGATCAGTGAGACGACTCTGACCTCCAGACATTGTTTCAATGTTTGAGGACAAGTAACATAATTGAAAAGACCTCCCTCCCTCCCTCCTGTCCTTCCTTCCTCTCTCCCTTCCTTCTTCCCTTGCTTCCTTCTTTCCTTCCTTTCTTTCTTCTTTCCTCTTCTCCCTATGTCCACATGGGGAATTATACCTTTACATGTGGGTGCTCTGTCCAAAGGCGTATAAATTTTCTTAAACCTTGCAAGATATCTTGGGGCTTGAGGGCTAGGTTTTTTTTTTCTTCCCTACTTATTTATTCTATCATTGTTATTCCCCCCCACCCGTCAAAATCTGGAACAGTTAACTCTTTTGTCTCATGTAGTTTTTATTTATGATTTCTTCAAATAGAGCTCTGAAAAACCAGGTTTTGATAAAGCCCTTTGGGATTCAAATGGAGCTACTTGACTATGCCCAAATCACTCTGGCTCTCACTGATTGGCCAATAATAGGTCCCAGCCCAAGTCTTACTTGCTCATTTGGGTTTTGATGGCTCAGAGTGAGTGTAAATAGCAATTGTTTCTTTCTGATCAGAAACTCTGAGGGTCCCCTCCCAGACTGATTCTTTTAAGTAGGCAAACTAGGCCATTTTTTGCCTCAATTTTTACCAAGCCTTTGATCACTGAATGGGTGTTGTCTCTGATAAACTGAGTCCTGGAAAAGACAAAGGCCAAGGTCTCCGCACTGCGTCTGGGGTCAGCACCAGTTGTCTTGACCTATGTCTTGTCACTGGACTCAGATGACTCTGGAGGAAAGAGTGAAACTGATGACTTTGCACAGCCTTGCCTCACTTAAATCCAATACACTTGCAAGTATAGACATCACCCTCCTGATGTCATTGGTCCTCTTTAAGAACAAAGGATGAACAGCAACAATCTAAATCTTTTTCTAATTTGTGTTGATGGTATCACCATACCTCCATTTATGTAGGCTCAGTTCTTTGGAGATACTTTTGATTATTTCTTTTTTCTGATCTCCTATATCCAATCAGTTGGAAAGTCCTACTCATTATACCTTTACAATATCTTTCACAATGGTTCCCCTCCTTTCTACTCCTACGCTCACTAGCCAAGTTCATAGTATACAAAAATTTTAGAGCAGCTCCTTTTATGGCAGCAAAGAACTGGAAACTAAGGGGATGCCCATCAATTGGTGAAGAGCTGAACAAATTAATGTTACATGAATGTAATGAAATATTATTGGGCTATAAAAATGATACAGTTTCAGAGAGACATGAGAAAACTTGCATGAACTGATGCAGAATGAAGTGAGTAGAACTAGGAAAACAGTTTATGCTATAATAAAAGCATTGTAAAAGCAAACAAAATTGAAAGATTTAAGCATTCCGATCAATGCAACGATTAATCAGGATTCCAGAGAAGCAATGTTGAAGAATGCTACCTACCTCCTGGACTAAATATGCAGAACGAGACACACATTTTTGGACATGGCCAATATTGGAATTTGTTTTTACTACATATGCATATCTGTTACCAAGCTTTTCTTTTCATTGGAGGGGAAGGAAAGTAGAAGGGACAAAAAAAAATGCTTGCTGATTGGGAAAGATAAAAACCTAAGAAGAAGAAGAACTTATAGATGCAAAAGAAAATCAGGATTTGAAGGTGTATAAGAGATCATTTAGTCCAATCCTTTCGTTTTTCAGTTGAAGAAATGGAGGCCCAAAGAAGCCTCATAAATTTAGAGCTGGAAGGTACTTTAGAGTCCATTGTCTAAACCCTTCATTTTACAGATGAATAAACTGAGGCCCAGAGAGTTTAAATGACTTTCACACACATAGTAAGTGAAAGAGACAGAATTGAAACTCAGGTTCCCTGACTCCAAAGCTAGCACTCTTTCCACTGTTTCAAATAAACCTCATTTTGTTTCCCTTACAATTCCATTCAATTTTCAGCTGGGCAGTAGATGTCTGAAAAGAAAAATGTTTGAAGTATTTATGACTGTCATGTGGCTGGGGGTAGTTTGGCTATGAAATCAAGGCACTTTCTCCTCTTTTTTTCTTTTTAAGAAAATAGTCATTCAGGCCTTTTAGCACTCATATGACTTGTGTTTGGTGGCAGTTACTAATTTTCAAACCCTTCCAGGCACTGGAGGACACAGAAGGGACATATGTTTTCCCTGTGTTATGTTCCAAATTTGGTTAAAAAAAAACCCAAACAAACAAACAGGCAATTATGTGAAGGTCTGATTTATATTTCTAGGGAATAGCACAGTAATTCCTTTGTTTTTGTAGCTGTGGTGTTCCAAAACTTATTTATATTGCAGACTTTTCAAAGGAAGTTGGATAACGATCATAAGATTTTTTTTTTCTTTCTGTCATGACATCTGAAAATTTTATGAGTTCTCTGAGATTTAAGAACTAGTCCTGCTTTTGCTGCAAGCAGGGAACATGGCTAACGTGATTTTACAGGGAGAACAGCCACTTGGATAAGCCTCCAATGGCTCTCTCTAAAAAAAAATTCTTTGCATGGGGTTGGAGGCATTTTCAGGCATCATCTCCTCCAGAAAACCTTCCTCATCTCCTCCCTTCACCCTGGCTCGGGCTAGAAATGAGCTCACCCCTCTCAGAGTGCTGAAGGAAATCTGTTTGAACTTCCTGTGAACTTTTTTTTTGGACCAGACCTATGATTTCATCGGTGATGAGAGCTTCCAGTGAGGAACTTTACTAATGAGGTGTATTGATGGGCACCTTTCCCACACCAACAGTTTTAGAGAGATGGCTGTGAGAGGTCTATGAATTGTCACACATAGCGAATATGTGGCAAGGACAGGACCTAGACCCTGGTCTTTCCTAAGGCCTCTGTTCTAGGCTATGGTGATCTCCCATATGCTTACTACATTCTATAGGATATTATTATTATCTTTGGGATTGTCTTATCCCTTTCCTACACTATAAGGTCTTTGATATCAGGTACTTTCTTGTTTAATTTTTTTTTTATCCCCAGCACATAATTACCATGTTTGTTGGACTGGATTGTATTGGAAGTCACTTCTATAGAAGGGGCACAATCAACTCTGACTAAAGTTTGATGAACCATCTGTTCCTTTCTCCCTCTTTGTCCTCTTCTCTTCTCCCAAATGTAAGATTCAAGGGAAATGAAGTAATAGATCAATTTAAAATATTTTATTTATCAAAGACTTCTCTTTCACCTGTTGAAATATGTAGGATCCTTCTTAATTGAATGGGAGAGACAGGTACTTACCTGAACCTAGGTTGGAAAAGTTATGTAAAAAAAAATTATGATAAAAGGGATATTCTGCTTGAAGAAGAAGGAGGAGGAGGGGGAGGAGAAGGAGGAGGAGGAGGAGTCATCACTTTTGGATGTGGCTGGCTATAAGTGGTGTAACCAGCGAAAAGAAGATTGGAGCCACAGGGAGGAAGGAAAGAAAATTAAGAAGGCAAGGATGTACAGGAAAAAATTGAGACCAAAAGGTGATATTTGATATTTTCAAGTCAGTTCAAACAGAATTTATCCCACATTTACTTGGTGCAAGGCACAGTGCCAAGCCTGGAGATAGAAAGATAAAAAACAAAAATAAAAGACAGCCCCTGCCCCCAAGGAACTTATAGTCTAGAATGTTAGAATCATCATTTTAGAGCTGGAAAGGATCTTAGGGGTCATCTAGTTTCATGTCCTTATTTTATAGTTAAAGAAGTAAAGTGACCTACCCAAGGCTTTATAGGAAGTAAGTCATACAGACAGAGCCAGGATTTGAACTCTTCCTCTAAACCTGACACACTTTCCAATAGGGAATGTAATATCTAAATACTAGATAATGTGAGGAGGAAGAGGATACTAACAATTGTGGTGGGAGAGGGTCAGAGAAGTCCTTATTTAGGAAGCAGCAACACCTGAATTGAACCTTGAAGGAATCTAAAGTTTCTAAAAGGCAGGCAAGAGAAGGCACAGCCTAGGCATACATTGGGGAAATAGCAAGTAAGCCATTTTGGCCAAAATGTAGAGTGTCTGAAAAGGATTTAATGTGAAATTTCTAGAAAGATAGGCTGGAGATTTTGTTGTTGTTGTTGAGTTGTGTCTGACTCTCCAAGACCCATTTGGGGTTTTCTTGGTAAAGATACTGGAGTGGTTTGCCATTTCCTTCTCCAGTTCATTTTACAGATGAGGAAACTGAGGCAAACATAAGTGACTTGCCCAAGATCACCCAGCTAGTCAGTATCTGAGGCCAGGAAGATGAGTCTTCCTGACTCCAGGCCCAGTGCTTTATCTACTTTGCTGACTACCTGCCTCGGAGTCTGATTTTATAGGGCTTTAAATTCCCAGCAAAGGAGTTTGTATTATCCCTTAGAGAAAATAGGAGGCTGTTGAAGATCCGTGAGCCAGGGTGTGCTGTGGCCAGGCCTACCCTTTAAGGAGATTATTTTGGCAACTCTGTGGAGGAGGGATTGGAGGGGGAGAAATTGGAAAGTGGAGTTCAGTTAGGAGGCTCAAGCACTTTACTGCACATAAACGCACAGTTATGTCCAGGACTTTCTTCCCACAGCTGGGCTTGCTGTTCATGTGATGCTAAGGCTACCTACCACTCCACACTTCATTGTGACATCCAGGCTAATAAGATGTGGTAGCCTTACCTTTCCACCGCTAGGATGGCAGGCAAGTAGGAATGTATTCATCGATTTACAGCTGGAAAGGACCTGAGGTGCTAGTCACTTCAACCCCTTCGTTTTATTAGTAAGGAAACTGGAGCCCATGAAGGTTAAGCAGCTTGTAGGATATGTAGGCAAAAGTGTCATGGGTAGGATTAGAACCCAGGTCTTCTGATTCCAGAATCAGTACCCTTTCCACTGTAGTTATGACACAACAAGGTGAAATGATTTCAAGGTATGGAAGAAACTTGATTAAAGGTGTCAAATTTCTGGCAGTTTGGAATTAAAATAGATGAAATGAAATGAAATTTCTGGAATTTTGGAAATCGTGGTAGAGCAGGGGAAGTAGATAAGGAAGGAAGAAAGATGAGTGGATCACAGGACCCAGAGCTACAAGGGTCCTCAGAGGCCATCTATATCAACACCTGCCCCCCATTTTACAGATGAGGAAACTGAGGCCCAAGGGGATTAAGTAACTTGTCTAAGGTCACATAGGTAGCAAACATTAGGGGTGGGATTTGAACCCAGGTTCTCTGACTTCACAGTCACAACAAGCAATACATTTTAGAGTGTAAACAGCTAAAGTCATGTTTTATTTTAGGAATATAAAATCAATGGTATATATTTTGGTTTGTTGATAGAGTTATACTATTTGGTATATTTAAAGATGTGAAATCTCAGAAGAAAAAATTAGAAAAACACACCATCATTCTCATACCCTTCCCCATACCACTCAATTTCAAAGAAAGGAGTGAGAGATTCTTGAAATAATTGTCTCTCTCCACCACCAATATTTCCATCTTTCCTGGGCCTTTCATATCTTAAGACTCATGACTAGAAGTCATATCCTCTCAAAACCTCCAGCCAGCCCCTTGTTAAAGCCCAGAACAAAGGCTGATTTTTCTCACATGTGCTGTATTCGAACCCAGATGTTAGTGTGGCTTAAGCCATAAGCTGTTTTTTTGGACTGTGCATAAAACTTGGTCCAAGGTCCATTTGAATTCTGATTGTGGTAATGTTTTTCTTATGTCTGGGGATAGAACCCATCAGCATCACATCATAACCTTTCACATTCCACACTTGCATAAAGTTGAGGCCCTTTCTCCAATCCAACTCCTTTAATCTTTCCTCTTGAATTCCTCTCACCCCAAAGTGGTTGGCATATCACTTTTAAGTAGAAACCTCAGTGCTGCCTTTTCTTTTCTCTGAACCCCAATAGTACGGCTGTTTTTACTTGGGAAACAGCCGGTTTTGTTCTTCGATGAGTATTTATTAAGCAGCAATTAAGAACATTGGTGTGATAAACATCATGGGGGTTTTGGGGAAAGGAGAGGAAATTTAACTTAGTCCTTTGAGAAGGTATTCATAAATGGCTTCACTCTTGCAAGACTATGAATGTACTAATAGCTTCAGATGTGGTCTTGGGATCACTGAGTAAATACCACTTTCCTGTGCGCAGTGTGATAACAAGCACACAGTTTTTGGAAAATGACCTTGCTGGTGAAATGAACAATTCCGTTATTCTCTAGCCTCTTATGCCTTGGGCTGCCTTGGACTGAGCTGGGATGTGATGGTAGAAATAATCAAAGCCTAACTTTATGGCCTGGGTGAGCTAGATAGGTCCCCCAGTGACAATTTATTTCTTCAAAGTCAGGAGTTTGAGGACTTTCTGTCTGCATAAGCTAGTGTGGTATAAGGATGACTATCAAATTTTGGAATTGGAAGGGCCCCTTAAATTGAAAATTCTAGCTCCCTCATTTTATAGATGAGGAAATAGATAGTAAGGCCTGCTCCTTAGTTACACAGGAGTTAGTATAATAGCGCTAGGGCTAATTTAGGACTCTTAATCTTTTAATTTAAGGTTTTCTTTGTTTCTTTTTCTCTTTCTTCCTTTCTTTCTTCTCTTTCTCTCTTTCTTTCTTTGTTTCTTAGTTTCTTTTTTTTTGTTTGTTTCTTTCTTTCTCTCCTTTCTCCTAAGTCCTGATTAGTGAGAACAATGAATCCCATGAAGTAGTGATGTGTACTGGAATTTACACTATTAGATGCTATAATTATGTAAAATATGGTCATTGGTTCCAGTTCAATGGAAATCTGTAGTGTGGATTCAAAAAATGCCATTGCTTTATGGGATTCATTGTTCTCACTAATCAGGACCTAGCTGTAAATGACCTAAACAAAAACATTTGCATGGAAGAGTCCAAGGTTGATCTCTTTATTTTGACATCCATGAAGAACAACAGCAACAATAGTAGTGAAAAGAACTCTAGATTCTGAAAGTCAAAAGGTTTGGGTGGGAGGTTTTTTGCTGCTTTCTTAGATGTATGACTCTGGGCAAGTCAATTAACCTCTCTAAGATTTCTTTTCTTTTTTTTTTAATGGTAATTTTTATTTATTTTTTTGTTTTCAACATTTACTTCCACAAGATTTTGAGTTCCAAATTTTCACCCCATCTCACCCCTCCCCCCACCCCAAGATGGCATGCATTCTGAATACCTCTTCCCCTAGTCTGCCTTCCCTTCTATCTCTCCCCCCCCATTCTCTTATCCCCTTCCCCTTCGATTTTCCTGTAGGGCAGGATAGATTTCTGTACCCCATTTCCTGTATTTCTTATTTCCCAGTTGCATGTAAAAATGTATTTTTTTAAAACATGTGTTTTTAAAACTTAGGGTTCCAAATTTTCTCCCTTCCTCTCTCCCCACCCACTCTCATTGATAAGGCAATTTTTTTTTCTTTTTTTTTGTTGAGGCAATTGGGGTTAGGTGACTTGCCCAGAGTAACACAGCTAGTGAGTGTTATGTGTCTGAGGCTGGATTTGAACTCAGGTACTCCTGACTCCAGAGCCAGTGCTCTATCCACTACACCATCTAACTGCCCCCTCTAAGGTTTCTTAATCAGTAAAATGGGAACAATGTTTATATTACTTTGCTCACAATGTGATTTTTGAAGATCAAAGTGAATAATGTACTTAAAGTTCTTTGTAAAGTGTCAAGTCCTATGCATGTCACCTTCCCTTCTCCTTCTCCTCCTCTTCTTTCTCCTCCCACTTCTCCCACTCCTCCTTTCACCTTGGCTGCAGCAACACCCACCCTGAAGGCCTTGCTGCCCTTTTTAGTGAGATTCAGAGGTGTGCTGGAGCCAGCTGGACTCTGCTCTTGAGAACTAATTGTTAAATTTTCGCTGTGAGCGTTTACACCTCGGAAACTGGCAAACACTATACAACAGTGCTTGATTTATTATTTTGTTGACTATCTTGAGAAAGTGATGGAGAAAATGTGAGTAATTCAGATAAAACTTAAAAGTGTGTTGTGCGTGCTTTTTTTTTTTTTTTGCAAGCTAGTTGTTAAGCACTTATACCAGCACACTCCTGGTGAGATCCCATTATATTTAGGACCCAGATCCTCCCGCCATCTTCCTGCCAAGTTTCATACAAGTTCCCTTCACTTCTTGCTGTGAAACGACCATATGATTGCTTCTAGAAAAGGACTTTGTCAATCAACTTTACTTCGGATCCACTTACCATCCCAATGACTTCCAGACCAAAACAACTTTTCTTAGCTACCATTTCTCTGTGTGTGTTCTCTCCCCTTATCAAAACGACAGTTCCTTG
Source organism: Vombatus ursinus (assembly GCF_900497805.2). Lineage (NCBI taxonomy): Eukaryota > Metazoa > Chordata > Mammalia > Diprotodontia > Vombatidae > Vombatus > Vombatus ursinus. Next base: position 9,157,876 of record NW_020954591.1, on the reverse strand, counting down.
AGGTCAGGTACTCTCGCTTTTGTATTTGCACCCAAAGAACTTAGGACAGTGCTTGGCACATAGGAATTGTTTGAGAAATGCTTTTTTTATTCATTCAATTTTTTCTCCTCTCCCCCTCCCCTCCTTCCTGTATCATGATGTAGTGGATAAAGGGCTGGATTTGGAGTTATGAATACCCAGGTTCAAACCCCACCTCTGACACCTACTGGGCTCTGTGACCATGGGCAAATCATGTAATCTCTCTGAGCCTTAGTTTGTTCATCTATAAAATGGGCTTAATTATACCTGTCATATCTATAGGTTGTTATACAAGGTTGTTACAAGACTCTAATGAGATATCATATGTAAAGCACTCCATAAATTTTAGTTCTTATCAGGAGAAGATGTATTGGTGTTTGAGCTCTGGCTCCAGTGTTCAAAGGGAAAGGCTACAAATCCCCAGAGACAGTATGCTTGGTAAGATGAATTCGGCAACATGGCAGGAGAGAGTGGTTCAGGTACAAGGTCAATTGGTGGCAAAGATGGCAAAGAGAGTTTCTATGGTGGATGAGATGCAAAGAGTTTTCATCATCCCTCCATCTATCTCATTCTCCTTTCCCTTTTTTCCATACCTAGCACAGTCTCTGCCATCCCCCCTCCTAGTTAAAGGAGAGAAGTAGGGCTTTTGTAATAGAATTGAGACTAGAAAATAAAATGGAAACAAAGATAATTGAGAGGTCCTTTTGGCAAATTTGCCAGAACATCCTAATCTAACCTTACAGTGCTATATATAATTGAAAAAAAAAAGAACAATTTATGGCATTTTATAGAGAATTAACAAGCATTTATGTAGCATATCGGTATTTTATTAGCAAATGTAATGTATTATGTATTATGTAATATGTGTTTCATTAACAAAATATTACTGCTCACCATTCTTTAAAAAATTTCTCCTCTTTTTCTTTCAACAAGATTGAACATCAAGTGACACTGGAAGATCTGAAAAAACTGAAGGTAGCCTTTCAGGTAGGAACTATCCAGTGGAACCTTTGGAAACTTGTTAGGCAAGTGATCTTCTTTCCTGTCTTTTGATATTGGAGCCAAAACTAGCCTTCCATTTCATACCTTGTTAAAATTCAAAATGGAAATGAAGAAGGAATCCTCGTTGCCTTGTGAGTATGGAGGGAAGGTGAGACATGGCCATGCTATGGGGTCCCCCTGCTGAATCAGGGGTATCAAACTCAAATAGAAATAGGGGCCACCAAACCATATATAAAGATCCCTGCCGTAGCATATTGATTTAGAAAACCATATATTAACATTATCTGTGTTTCATTGTATTTTTTATTTATTTTGTTAAATATTTTACTGCAACTTGAGAGTGTGTGAAAGCATAAGGCCATGAGTTTGACCCCTCTGCTGTAAAGGACTTCTTTGTTTACTACCAGGACATAGAAACATCATGAAACTTCATCTAAGGAGATGACAGCGTTTCAGAAGCGGAAAGCTAGGCCATTTAGTTGAATAGATCAGAATCAAAGGCTGGATCCTAGACTAAACAGATGGTCATTGCTTGGCTCTCCTAGCTCACTATCCTTTTACTTCTAGGAATTTGAAAAAAGAGGCCGAAAGTTCTTGGACGTGGACATGTTCATATGGATAATGAAGAAGTGTGTGAAGTCACCTAACAAAGTAAATGTATATTTTCTAAAGTTGGAGGACTGAAACTTCAAACCTAATTGATCTAGATTACATGCTTGTAGGATAGTAAAGTCTTAAGGGACCTCAGAGGTTCCCAAATTTATTTGGCCTACAGTCTCCTTTTAAAAAAAATTACTTAGCACCCCCTTGGAAATCTACTTTCTTTAATGCTTCATTGTGTGTTTTTTTTAATTTGTGTCATTTCAAAAGGATATAAACTATACATATTTTTAAAATGACACACCTTAAATTTAATAATTTATTGTAAATTTGTAGTTTTTTCCCTCCACTGAAGTTTTGATGATGCAATATTGTATCATGTAACGGTGTAGTATTGTACAGTAAGCAAATCATTACATGAATATATTCCCATTGATGCATGCTGGACTTCCTGACAATGCTGTGACCGCTTGCTTGCCAACACTTGCTTGTTAGGACTTATTGGCAGACTTGACTCCTGATTGATTATAACTTGCATTTTATGTGTTTATTTGGAAAATAATGTAATCAATATGACTTTAACTCTGTTACACAACAGATGAAACACGTAGGAATGTTTCTTCAAAATTTTCTTCTGTTCTTACCTTATGCTTCCACCACCCCCTTATTTTTATTCAATGCCCCCCAATTGCACCCGAGGCTACCGCCACCCTGCTGGATCATTGCAGCGCCCTGCAGAAGGTGGTATCACCCACTTTGGGAACCTGTGTTAGATCATGTAATCAAACCTCATTTTGCCGATGAGGTAAAGAGGCCCACTGAGGCAGTGATTGGCCCAACTTCATAGATTTATAGCTCCAAGGGACCTTAAAAGCCTTCTAATCCAACCTCACCATTTTAAGATGAGGAAACTGAGACTGAGAGAGATTAAGTGATTTGTCCCGTAAGTGGCACAGCTGGGATTTGAACTAGGTCTCCTGACTTTCCAAGTCCTGTTCTCTTTCCATTATATATAATGCCACATTATCTCTCTAAGGCCTCTTTCCATTAAAATTCTTGAGTCTTTATGTACTTAGACAAGGCTGAATTAACATATAGTTCAAACTGTAGAATGTTTTTTTTAAAAGAAATGAAATCATTACTTTTTCATAAATACTGCCTAGGCTAATAAAGTGTAGCTTAGAAGTCCTTAGAGATCTAGATTCCTCTAAGGACGGATTGGTAATTAGCATACTAATTGTTTTTAGGTAAGTGGGTCCTTCTGAAGTGCTTTCAGGTCCTGGAAAAGTTTAAGTATTTTAATAATCCCCTTGCAATCTAATTTACATGCTAAACAATGAACAAAGGTTTTTCTGGGAAAAGGTAGACTTCACCCCACCCACAATACAAATGCTCACAATCCAAATGAATAGTCTAAATCAGCAGTTCTCTAACTTTTTGGTCTCAAGACCACTTTATATTCTTAAGAATTATTGAGGATCCCTCCTCCAAAAAGAGCTTTTGTTTATGTGAGCTGTATCTATCAATATTTACCATATTAGAGATTAAAATGTCTTAGCATCATTATGAAAATAGTTTGGATCAAATGGTCCCCTTGAAAGGGTCTTGGGGACCCCTAAGAGAGCCATACTTTGAAAACTGCTGGTCTAAATTAATGAGATTTTTGCTGTGTTTTCATAAGAGTAAATGTTGCCCAGGAAGTGGGGCTTTTTAATTTTTCCCTGTATAGCTGCACGATAAAATTTTAATTATAAGGAAAAAAAATAGCCAGACACAGTTCCGTGACCTTACTTCTAGAAGCTGAAAGAATATATCCTTGAAGAATCCTGAATTAAAAGATTTATCCATTGTCTTTTGCTTAGAACAAGACATTTGAATTGGAATTTCAGTTTTAAGTCAGTGTTTTTGTGGCTCCAATTTGTTGCAAGATATATTCTTTAAACCATTATCATTTTTCATTTTTTAAAAAATTTTCCTCTTTTATGAAAAACTGAGTGAAAGAATTCCAAAATGGAATCAATTGACCCATCAACAAGCATTTATTATGTTCCTATTAATAGGTCATGGGGATACAAAGAGAAAAATGAAATAATCTAAGAATTCAAGCAGCTTGTATTTGATGGGAAGAGCACAGAGTATTTAAATGAAAATAAAATAGAATTTTTTAAAAAAAATGACAAACTTTGAAGGACCCCAAACCAGCTACTGGCTCCAGACTTTTAAATGCCTCAGTGGATTTGGGGACAGAAGAGGGGAGAGGGATTGACCAGTCAGGAAGTCCATGATATATACACAAGATAATGTGCATTTCCATGTTAGATGTATGTATTCACATGGGAGGTCTAAATGTATAGGCAGGTTGTTCAACAGAAGACACTGATAGTTATATCTGGTGTCTTGCCCTCTCCAAAAGAGACCACAATCTGTTTTTCTCTGAGAGGAGAAATATTAGACTAGAATTATACACACACACACATACACACACACACACACACAAACACACACACACACATATCCCACCACTACCAGCCATATTACTAGAGTAGGGGTACATAAGTTCAGAACAAAAAGCTTCTAGGTTTTTCTGACCATTATCCCTTGTAGGGGAGATGATAGCCCTTATTTTACACTTGCCATTTTGAATCTTTTCTACCAAATACCAATTACGTGAAAGACTGTCACAAATAGTGAATATGAAGCAAGTCTATTTATCCAAGAAAATAGCAAACAGAAATCAGAAGTTATACAGATGAGAATATGCCATAAAATACATAGAGTGAATTAGCTCTTCAGTTGGGAGAGAAGTATTTCAACTCAAAACAAGAGAGAGAGAGAGAGAAAGAGAGAGAGATCCCAGTCTCACCCAAGAAGTATCCCAAAGTCTTAATGGCAAACTGAAAATTAGGAACAATTTAAGGAGTTAGCTTCCCTTACATATTTGCTGATTCCAAAGTCTGTTTTTCCACAAGTCTAGAGTTGGTCTCCAAGAGCACTATATGTCTATTTTCAAAGACAACATGAAAAATTTCTCTACTCTCCACAGGTCTTACACCAACCTTGCCCCTGATGAAAGGTACATGGCACTGCATAAGCATTCTCTCCATGAATTAGGAGGATCTCTTACAAAATGCTCTAGGCTTGGTTGGAAGCCCAGGCTACATTTCTCCCCTGAGTCAAAAATGTTTGTGGTCCCCTGCAAAAATCAACTAAGAGTAAACTTGAGCATCAGTACAAACGTCAGTGCTTTAAAATCACAAAGGTGTTTTTTTTTTTAATCATCTTAGGTAACCAACATATGATATTATTGAAAGCAATATAAAACAACTATTCATTAACAGTATATGCAATCAAAATGGCAATATACAGTACTCATCTGGCAGAATACTGCACATCTAATTATATCAATTGGTAAAAATATTAGGGTGAGTAGTAACTTAAAGTAAGAGAGTGGAGCTCTCAGTCTCAGTCTTCTGAGTAACTGCTGTAATTTAGAATGGTGCCAAGATGGAGCAGACAGCCCAATAGTCAGCCTTCATTTCCCCATTTGTTCTAGATTCTGATTCTGGTGCTGAAAAGCTCTTCTGTAAGGAAACCACAGAAGGTTCTTTTGGGGTATGCGTTCTTGTTGGAGACTTAGTTTGTTGACTTTCTAGGCATAGCATTCCAAGACTGTACAATGGAAGATGGAGACAGGAAGATGACCATGGCACCAACCTACCAGGCTATTAGCTGTGGCTAGGATAAGAAATAGTATAATTCAGACCACCTTGTTAGCATATTTTCCCACTTATACACAACTTGGGTCTTTTGACCTTGGCAATAGTGCAGTCTGGCAGATTATGTGCAATGATTCCCATACATAGTTTTCTCCTTGAAAATAAGAGTGGGTATTTATTGAATACTGGCTTAAAAAATAAATGAATTGCTTTGGAGAAATTTTAACTCAAAGACAAATATGTTAATCTACCAAATAATTACTTTTGCATGAGGGAATTAGTTCTAATAAATCCAACAGCATGATCACACAAAGCACACTGACAAAAATGAGAAAGAAATGGGATTGTAACTTTCCAAGTTCCCACTGAATTATTTCTGAAGTTGGGGAAATACAAAAATTCCAAGCACCCAAAGAAAGTACCCAAAAAGAAAGTGAATTAGTGAAAAAAATCCCTTTAGATCATCCAGTTCCATAGAGTAACCTATTACAGACCTATCAGGAAATGTCAGAATTGACCTACTTCATCTCCTGCTTTCTCAGCTTCAGGACTTTCTGCAACTCCAGGGCTAGTTAGCAACCAAGATGGCTCTCTAGCCTTGAAGAGCTTCAAGCTGTCATAAGTCCTAAGCAGCAACCCTGCACAATCCAAGTATTCCTAGTATGCAATAATGGACTATCTATCTGACACACTATACTTGTGCCATCAGTACAGTTGTATTGATGGCAAGATGCAATGCAATGCCATCTGACCCATGCAATGTCTAAATGCCTTTGCTAGGGTTTAGGGTGATGGTCCTGCCCACTCTGAGTGCCTAGGAGCCAGCAGTGACTGGGTGGGGATAATAATGTCTTCTGTTCAGTATCCTGGACTTTGGCTCTCATATGTATATGGATGATATAAATGAAACTCTTGCGTGAGAGACCATGGGGTAATGCAGAACTTGGGTTACCTGTATGGAATCATAATTGCACAAAGATCCAGGCTTTGCTACAATTAACCTTTGTGACCTTAGACAAGTTCCTTAACTTTTCTGCCTCAGTTTCCTCATTTGTACTAGAAGACCTCTAAGACCCCTTCTAGCTCTAAATCCTATGATCCCTTATGACAAAGGTGCTCTCTCTGTTGGAGGACCACAGTGATCTATGTTAGTGAATGTTGGGTCTATGGGTCCTAGGTCTCATTGGCCCTACTTGTACTTGGGATAATAGGTTAATAGATTTAGAATTAAAAGAGATCCTAGGGACCGTCGAATTCCGACCCACCCTCATTTTACAGAAAAGAAAACTCAGTTAAGTGACTTGTTGAAGGTCAGACAGGTAGTAAATTGGCAGAGTTTAAACCCAGAACCTGATTCCCATTCCAACACTCTTTCCACTGTCCCATACTGCTTGGACCATGCCTAATGCCTTTTTGTCCTGGGTCCTGCTGAGAAACTTCAGGGTTCAGTAGAGTTTTCGTACCATTTCCTTGTGGTTTTCAAAACTTCTTTGGTTCTACTCGTTAGTTATAGAGGAAGAGCTTGGGGTCCCAGTTCTTGGGCTAGGACTAACCTAGCAGTGTTTGTGCTCTTCCGATAAGAGGCCAAGAACTAGGGCTCACTCTCTTGAAGCTATGTCATCTATTCCTTTAGTTCATAGGATGAGAGATTTCGGACTGGAAGAGACGATCAAAGCTAATTCCCTCATTTTAGAGATGGGGAAACTGAGCTTTGCAGAGGTTAATCACTAGCCCAGGGTCAACTTCGGAGGCTGGATTTGAACACAAGTCTTCCTTTCTCAAGGCCCAACTCTCTCTCTGCTGTGCCACCTAGCTACCTCCCATTCAACAAATACTTATTGTGGAGTGGCTCTATTATCTCTGGAGGTGTTGGCCACATTCCAGAGTGGTTTCTTTGCTTTTTTTTGTTTGTTTGTTTTGTTGTTGTTGTTGTTGTTGTTTCTATTGGAACTTAATTTAAAGTTCTAGAAATTTACTCTGCAAGTCAGAAACCAGTGCCTCAACTCATGATCACTACAATTGGATTGTGTGTCATTTCTGTTTTAAGTTATTTCTCTTGCCAATATCCTAGTTTTCCTCAGGCTGGTTAAAATAAAAACAAAAACCAACCCAAGTCTGCCATTTGTTTTCCAGTTTACTTCCCTTGAGTAGGGAAAGCAGTAAGGCAAATGACCTGACCGTGTCAAAGGTCTGTTCCCAGAGGAATCCCAACACTATGTAGCATCCCATTTGAAGCTGCCTTTCCAAGGATATTTTTGGGTGTGAGTGCATACCGAGGGTTCCACTTCTCCCCTCCATTACACTTTTCCTTCAGTTAGAGGCTGTAACTAGGTCTTTCACTAGGAAAGAATTTTTGTTCCCATGCGTTAGAGTCAGGTTCATTGCCATATTAATGTTTTAGAACACACATTTAGAGACTTTTTGAGTAAGAGGTACTCTTTAAAAATAGATGAAATTCATAAATAGGAGAAATGAAGGTAGCTAAATGCCTCTTTTTCCCCTTAGTAGACAAATTTTATTCCTGTGTAGTCTGCATATACCGATTATGATTTTTCCCCCTCTAGAGTAATGAGCAAATAGAACAACTTTTCATGAAAATAGACTGGGCGGCAACTGGTGGAATTCAATGGGTAAGTTAGTTTGTGCTTTGTGAGATAAGTTTCAAGTTGTGTAGAGCTCCAAATGGGAATTTTAGCTTTGCTTCTCTTCATCCTTTATGGAACATACTGATTTGTGAAGGATTAACAGTGACTCTCTCTTGCCTACCCATGCCAACTTGGAGTTGACCTGGAAACAAATCCTGGCTCTCTTACTGCCTGAGTGATTCTGGGCAAATTGCTCTACCTGTGATAACTACGCCTCAGTTATCCTCATCTGCAAAATGAAAGAGTTGTGTTATATGACCTCTAATGTCCCTTTTAGGTCTAAATCTGTGAGCCTCATAGTTTAAAAACTTTGTAGGTGTTATAAATATAATGTGGGGGTGCAAAACACACTTGCAGAACACCATCAGTTTGCTAAAATAGCATCATTCACGTGGAACCTGTTTCTAGGAGACCGGAGCATTCATGGTCACAATCTATTGGCCTACCACACGGTTGGGAGCTGCCTTTTTCTGTTGACTGAATGGCCAGACCTATCATCTTTAAAAGAGCTTGACTCAGAGCCTGCTCGGGGCTTTTGCTACAAGTCCCCAATGTCTTCCACGTGAATGACACCATTTTAGCAAACTGATGGTGTCTACACAGGCTTCTGATTTTCATTGCATTTATAACGGTAAAACTAGGACATCTATATCTTGGGACAAGACTTCAAGTGAAGGACAGTCTATGAAAGGGGTCTCCACACCCACTGGCGATCTTGAATGTAAATAACATCGAATGTGATGGTAGGCCGATTTGATACCTTTTAAGAGCAATACCAGCTGCCACAGATACATGTCTTTTATATTACTAACTTGGGATTTAATTCAACTAAAAAATATTTATTAACTTAATAAAAAGTACTTAAAGGAAACTGAGGCCCAGGAAGATTAAGTCACTTGCCCTAGGATCAGAAGTGGGATTTGAATCCAGGCCCTCTAACTTCAATTCCAGTGCTCTTAACACTGTACCATGATTCTTCAGAGAACAGTCATTTTTCTGTGTATCTCTTTCAATTTTTCCTGCCATGATACATTTTCCTCCTTTCTGATAAACTTTGAAGAAGTAGCCACTAGAAGCTGAGGTTACAAAGGGGTGACCAGTCCATTCTCCTGACTGGTAAACAATGGAATAAGCATGTTAGGAAACGAGGTACTGGGTATGTTTGTGATGGCACATGGTAGAGTTAGATAGAGTGCAGACCTGGAGTTAGGAAGATTCATCTTCATGAGTTCAAATCCAGCATCAGACACTTACTAGCTGTATGATCCTGGGCAAGTCACTTAATCCTGTTTGCCTTGGTTTCCTTGTCAAATAAACTGGAGAAGGAAATGGCAAACCACCCCAGTATCTTTGCCAAGAAAACCCCAAATGGTATCACAAAGTGATCACAACAGAAAAACAACAACAACATAGAATGGTCATTGAGGTTGTTAAAAAAAAAAAGCAGGAGTAGAGAAATAGAATGGAAATGAGGATGAGAGAGAATGCTTAGAGTGTTATGATTTTGTTGACATCAAGTGTGTAAAACAATGAATATAATTGGAAGTACACTACCATAGGCAATTTGGGACATACCATCCATGGGTGACTTTCAAGGTGCAGATGCCCCAAGTGTTGGTTTATCCATAACATGAAACTTGATTTAGAGGAACCTGGAGAAAGAGAGCAGAGGCAGCCCATGGAGGTCCACACCCCCAGCTAGTGTGGTTGAGGGCACGCTGGGCCCTCGTGCCGATGCCCGCCCCCAAATTCTCATCCTTAGGATAGTGATAACTAGGTATCTATTAGTGTTCTAGGCATTGAGGATACAAAGACAAAAGTAAAACAGATCCTGCCTTCAAGCAGCTTATAGTCTATCACATCTAAATGGCATAGTTCTGGGAGTAGTTTCCTCATGGAAAAAGATGGGTGAGTATTTGATGCTCAGGTAATTCTAGAGCCAGAATGTGAGAGTATATGTAGGTAAGTGGATCTGGGTCACGTTTCTCCAATATCTTAATATCTTCTTAAGAGTCTGAGTTTCCTTTAAAGAAAATAGAGAGATATGAGGGGGGGATGGAGAGAAAGACGAGTTGAAAGTAGCTAGAGGCCAGTTTTAAAGAGACACCTCATCTTTTAACCCAATAATATTGGCAGCAATGCTAATGAGTTAATGATAATAATATAATTGCGAGCAAAGGCCTTAAGGCAATGTCTTCTAAGACTCAGTGATGGAAAGAATGTGTGGGAGCCAGAAAGATCACTGATATATAATTCTTTTCTTTGTTTTAGGATGACTTCTGTACCTACCTACAGCTAGAGTATTCAGAAAAGGCTGACTCGTTGGCCCGGCAGAAAGAGGTTTACTTCGCCATGCCTGCATTGTCCCAGGGGCTATCCCACAGTGGGCCTGTCCTTCGAATTTTCTCTCTGCCTGATGATACCTTAATCATGATGGGAGAAGATGGAGTCATTTCTTTCTGGTCGCCACAGCTGACATTGAAAAGAAGAAAGCTGGTTTTCGTATGTGATTTTCCTTTGATAAGGATGCTGAGTACGACAGTTTGATTTTATTTGCAATTTTAAACTGCTTTTTAAGTAGCATGATTACATGAATAGTGTCCTTGAATATAATATATTCCTATAGGAATATGCCAGTCTAGAGAATGCCAACTAAAGGATGAGCTCAGTGCATAGCACAAGATAATGCTTCATTTCACTTATAAAATCAGATTGAGTGATACATTACACATGATGGGACCGTGTATAATTTATCATATGTCTTAAGAATAGACAAATGGAAAGAATCCTCAATTTTTTCTCTTCTTAATGGTCATTTCAAGCATAGCTAGCTATTTGCCAGAGTTTCTTTTCAGGGAATTTATCATTGAATCATAAAGATTGAAGATGAAAAGATCTTAGAAGTTCATTTGGACTCTTCTCCAGCCTTCAAACATGATTGTACTTAAAACTACCTTAGAATCTATCCTCTCTCTAAAGTCCTCCATAGAAGCTACTTCTCCCCAATGTCCCTGAGCAACCTAGCCCGCTAAGGTGGTGGTGCTCACACTCAGCAAGTTCTTCTTCAAATATAATATTGAATTCTTCCTGCCACAGCTCAAGTCCCTATCTTCTTGTTTTGTCCTTATTAGAGAGAGAAAATCTATGTCAGGTCAGTCTGCTCCAAGTATCTAAGGGTTTATTACATATGAAGTAATACAACTCTCTCTCTCTCTCTCTCAGTATACACACACACACACACACACATACATACATACATATATACACACACATAAATATATAAACACACATCCATATAGGTATTATGTTCATATATAATGCGTGTACATATCTCTGTCTTGGACAGATGGCATAAGTGGACGATGAGTTGGGCCCAGAATTAAACAGCAAGATTAGAATGGGCAGAATTACCTTTGGGAAATTGCGAAGCTCTCTTAATAAGCCTAAACTTCATCCAGAAAGAAAAATCCATCTTTTAATACCAACATACTACTGGTACTATTCTATAGTTTTGAATAATGGAACACTAGAGTCACCAAAATGAGCATCATCCAGAGGGAGATGGAAAAGTGTAAAGAGGGTATGAACAGGAGGCAATACACAATGAATAGGTATAAAACATGCCCTGGGCTTCTTCCCCAACTCAGGGTTCATAGGTTTACAAGTTGGATCCCCGGAAGGGCAGCTATTCTCACAGGTTCTAAGGCTGTTTGTAGGACCAGACCTCCTGAAACTATACCTCATGCATGAACTTCTCCTACCCTACTCCCCATGTGATTGCTTCCCTACAACATCTTTATGTCTTCAAAGAAAAACTAGAGGAAAGAGCTTCATATGGGAGGTATACAACTGAAAAAGATGGATTGGTTCAGTGTTGAGAAGTAACTAATTGTTGGACAACCAGTTCCCTAATAAGTATCCCTGAAATGTCAGGAGAAATTGAGGCAGGTCCTTGTCACATTGGGTAGACCTCTGTGAAGAGATTTTGGGAGGACATAGATGAGAGTTGCATGAGATGGGCAGGTGTGGAGGAGGTACAACCTGGATCAGGATGTCCACTCTGATGAGATCACAGATCCATCTGAGTATTGCCTATGACCATAAGAGTATTTAATCACCCTCTTTATCTTGAAGGAGACCAATTAAATGAGTAGCCTGGGATGTTGGATATGTTTTAGAAATAAAAATGTTTGCAGTGAAGTCTGAAACTATTCTGTCCTTTAAAATAAATATATTGGGGTATAATTAAGCTCTTTGATGTTTTAGGACAAAGCCATTAAACGAAAATCTAAGTGGGTGACGGATTTTATAAGCATGCCACAGTATAACAAACTGATCATTGGGACTGGGTAAGTGCCAGAACTCTTGAAGAAGGAAGGTCATAAGTATAGGTTGATATGAATATATGTGTGTTTAACATATGCATGTATATGTACACATATTCTACATAGTATACTGGACCCCTCTAATGATGAAATTTTAAGTTCAGAAAATCTATCTGTCTGTCTGTCTGTCTGTCTAAGTTCAAACCCCAACTCTGCTATTTACCACCCGTGTGACTTAGGCATACAGCATAATCTTTCATGGGCCTCTGTTTCTCAGCTGTAAAATAAAGGGACTTAATTTCCCTCCATAATTTCTTCCACCTCTAACTCTATGATGCTACAGGATAGACCTGACTCAGTTACATGTTGTACATCATTAGGTCTTGCCAGCTGGGTCCAGAAATTGCAGAATTTCCTGGACATTGTAGTGAAAGAACCACTGGAATAAGGATCTGGAAACAAGAGTTATATTCCTGACCCTTCCCTTCAGTGCATGATTCCAGGCAATTTATTTCCTCTCTCTGGCATCCATCTTCAGATACTTGCTAGCTGTGTAACCCTAAGCACGTCACTTAACCTCTGTGTGCTTCAGTTCCTCATCAGTAAGATGGGGATATTATTCATAGTGCCTACCTCTCAGGGTTGTTGTGAGGATCAAATGAGGTAATATTGTAAAGTGCTTAGCACAATGCCCAGAACATAGTAGGCATTTAATAAATGCTTATTCCCTCTCTGCCCATCCTAGACCTCAATTTCCTCAACTTTAATATGAAGGTGCTAGATTCAGTGACCTGCATCCATGACCTTTCCAGATCTCGTGGCCTATGCTTCAGTGATTTTCAGCTAATTCCAATGATGCTGCTATCTCTCAAAACATTTTCAGAACACTTTTTTTGGTTTCACCTTCTGAGCCAATGGACAGCCTGCATGAAAAAGCTAGCTCTGTTTATCTTCTATTCTTACCTAGATTTTTTACTCCAAACATTATCATCCCATTATTCAAAAAACTTGCCTCTGAATGGCGTTTGGCTGTTTTAAAAAATTAAATGCACTTCCATTGAGGAGATTTCAGAGAATGTGCTTCAGGCTCAGAAGGAGAGTTCCCCATGTCTTTTGAATGTCTCTGGAATAAAGGCACAGACTCCCAAGATGACCCCTTTGAAGGGCACAGAGCTTATTTAAATGTCTAAGTCTGGGTAAGTTGTTAGAGAGCAATAACAACCTGGTACATTAGTCTCATTTTGTGTGTGTGTATCTGTGTGTGTGTGTGTGTGTGTGTGTGTGTGTGTGTGTATGAGAGAGAGAGAGAGACTGAGAGACAGAGATACCGAGAGACAGAGACACAGGGAGAAGCAAAAAGACAGAAAAACTGAGAGAAAGAGACAGAAAGAGGGGGAAAGAGGAAAAAAAGAGATACTGAGAGACAGAGTCAGAAGCATAAAGAGAGAGAGAGAAGCAAGGAGAGAGGAGGGAGAGAGAGAAGAGAGGAGGGAAGGAGAAAGAGAAAATGAGAGAGGAAAGAGAATAGAGGGAGGGAGGGAGAGAGAGGAGAGAGAAGGAGGTAAGGGAAGAGAGAAAGGGACAGTGAGAGGGAGAGAGAAACCAAAAGAGTAGAGATAGAATTGAGAAGAGAGACGGAGGGGGACAGAGAGAGAAAAGAGATAGAAGAGAAAAGAAAGAGAAAGAACGGTAAGGAAAAGGGAGAAAGAGAGAGAAGAAATGAGAGAGAAGGGGGGAGAAGGAGGGAGGGAAAGAGAAGAGAAGGGGAGGAGGGAGAGAGAGAGAAAATGAGCGGAGAGGGAGGGAAGGAGAAAAAGAAACGGGAGAGAGGAGAGAGAGAGAGAGAGAGAGAGAGAGAGAGAGAGAGAGAGAGAGA
>NW_020954591.1:9140596-9143594 GCF_900497805.2 Vombatus ursinus | reverse complement strand
GAGAGAGAGAGAGAGAGAGAGAGAGAGAGAGAGAGAGAGAGAATGTGTGCATCTCCATGCATGTGGAGAGCACTGTTCGTTCTTTTCTCACAAAGAAGTGCAGTGATTGAAATAGAAGCTTTAATGGAAATGGCTGACCCATCAAGCTGACAAGACAGAGGGGGAAAAAAAAGAAAAGAATCAGGAGACCTGTATCCATGCAACCAGGCTTTAGTGCTACAGATGAAGCATAGCACCGTCTGGAAATGAAATCTGAAAGGGCATTTAACACCAAGGGCAAAGGAAGCCAATGAGTTTTGCACTTGAGAGAGTGAAACATCAATCTTAATGAGTAGATCTCTGTACCTCATATTCTTCTTTCACACGCAGGCTTTTACGTCAGCAAAACCTGTTGCCATGGCAGGCATCATTTTTAGATGCAGAACAATCAGAGGGGCTTGTGATGGGGGTTGGGGAGGGGGAAGAAGGATTGGTTGGTTCTCCAGGTTAAGATGCTCAGATGTTGTCAGGAGCATCAATGTGGTCTAGTGGAAATAGAAACTAGAAGACCTGGATTCTAGTCCTGGTTCAAACACTTATTATGGACAGCTTAGATAGCTCACTTAACCTCACCTACTTGGCCTCAGTTTTGCTTATCTGTAAAATGAGTGTAATAATTTTTGTGATACCTCTCTCACAAGGTCATTTGTTGTGAGGTTAAATGAGATTTATACGTGTGTGTGTGCATGTGTATAATATATAGACATACATATATACATGTATGTGTGTATGTACATATAATATATACAGGTATGTGTATACATGCATACACATGTGTGTATATGTATAATATATACATGTGTGCATATATACACACATATATATATGAAAGTGCTATAAAGTGCTATTTAAATGTCCAATGTCATTACTCTGCACGTGGAGGACTTTAACTCCCAGCATTTTACAAACTTTACCATCACCACCACCAACATTAACTATTTAGTAAAAACCTTAAAGCATGTAGAACTGTTTTGAAACCTAGCCCAAGAACCAAATTCACTCAATTACATTTTTAAAAAATATAATAAAAAATGGAGTAGCCAGTATGTCTCTGAAACAAGGTAGAATGAGAGTATGTCTAGGAAGCAAGGGTTAGGGTGTAACAGGCCAGGGTGGTCAATGGATATGGGGACCGCAGGAGAACGCATTTGAGGTCTTTTAAGAGAATGTGGAGAGAAGAGACAGTTTCTTCTCATTGGTCAAATTCTTCTGTTTTGTGGAAGAGATGTGAGTCTGCTCCTACAAATGTAAAATTATTTTTGACTGAGCTAAGATGAGAAGTGTGTAGTTTACTTTTTATGTGCTTAATTTTGGGACAGAGATCGTGAAATCCAGCTGTATGAACTCTCCAATATGGAACCTTATTGTCAGATTGGCGGCTTGGATAGCATACCTTTGAAGCTAGACTACTGGTAAGTGAGGAAGCATCTGTGTGGTCAGCTGGGATTTGTTTGCCCATTGTCTATTCTCTTCCTAATCCTCTTTCTCCCTCTTCTTTCCCGGTATGAATGCCCATTTTACAGTCAGTAAGTTTTAGGTATGTGGAATAGCGTATTTCCATGGGGTATTTGTACTACCAGTGGTAAGATTAAGCCATAAAGTCATTAAGAACCATACCTATGGTGTGGTGGAAGGTATGCACTCAATTCTATTTGTTTGTTTGCCTAGTATTGTTTTGGATTTTGTTATTATTTTTGAGATTGGGAGTCCTTATTTGCTGAGGTTGCAAATGCAATGGGCACTTATGGGCCCATCCCACTAGTGATGAACGTGGAAACTTGACCCACTCTGTTTCTGACCTGTGCTGATTTGCCCCCTCCTTAGGCAGCCTCGTAGCCTTCTTCTTCTAGAGGCTGATAACACTGGTGTAGCACTTGGTATGGACACTTGATCAGCATTAGCCCTACTACAACTCAGAACTTCTGAGCTCAGGTGATCCACCATCTTCAGCCTCCCCTCAGCAGCAGGGATTACAGGCATGGACCACCACGCCTGACTGCTCTCTAATTTACTAGCTGTGTAATGCTGGGCAAGTCATGTCTCTGAGTTTTCCCATCTGCAAAATGGGGATAATACCTGCTTTGCCTTCCTCACAGGATTGACTTTAGAAATTTGATCCTTTTACTCTCCCTCTGTCTTGCCCTACATATATGTATATACACACATATATGATATATACACACATATTACACATGTATGCATATACACATATACTATGTATATACATATCCCTATATATTATTTATATTAGAGGCATTGTAGCATAGTAGATAAAGAGCTGGCCTCAAAATAGATGGAGTTCCTTACCTGGAAGTTCTCTATACTAGTGATATATCACATGTCCAGTTCCTATCATAAATCCATATTTAGGCACATACAAATACATTTAGATTAATGAATTATTATGTTGGTATTATCATTGTTGTTGTTTGTGGTCATCTAGCCCAAAATCCATATTTACAGATGAGGAGCCTGAAGTCTGGAAAAGCAAAATGATTTGCTGAAAATCGTTGTCAATTAAATAGCATTTAACAAGCATTGATTGGACTTGTAGTCATGAGGACCTGGGTTCAAACCCTGCCTAAAACACTTACTAGCTATGTGATATGAGTCCACGTAGAAAGTGCTTAATAAATACTTATTGATTAATTGAGTGAGGGAGGGAGGTGAGGGTTAGAAACATAGATTTGGAGTCATTGGTATAGATGGTAGTGGAACCAATGGGAGCTGAAGTCACCAAGAAAGAGAATAGAGAGAGAAGAGAAGAGAGACCAGGACAGAGTCCTGGATTGTATCCATGTAAAGGGGATTCCTTTCTCCTTCCCTCTCTCCCTCTCTCCCTCCCTCCCTTCCTCCCTCTCTCCCTCCCTCCCTCCCTCCCTCCCTTCCTTCCTTCCTTCCTTCCTTCCTTCCTTCCTTCCTTCCTTCCTTCCTTCCTTCCTTCCTTCCTTCCTTCCTT
>NW_020954591.1:9101605-9140586 GCF_900497805.2 Vombatus ursinus | reverse complement strand
CTTCCTTCCTTCCTTCCTTCCTTCCTTCCTTCCTTCCTTCCTTCCTTTCTACCTTTCTCCTGCTGAAAGGTGAGAGGTTGTATAAATGATCTAAGAAGAAAAGAGAGCATTTGGGACAGATGCCATGGGGAGTACAGTGAGAATCAATCAGGCAAGAATAAAAGGATTGGCATCCAGTAGTGAGGGCTCAGATGAGATATGTAACTTAAACTGGTAATGGATGGGTTTTGTAACTTCCCCCAGTAATTTCATCGGCATGTGAGTATGAGGTGAATGACAGGAGTAATTCAGAGGGTTTGGGTTTTGAAAGGGCTAAACAAAGATAGGACTTGGGGGCAAGGAATTCTAGGAAAGAGATGGTTAACTCCTTAATTAGAAGGTCAAGATTCTAAAGGAAGAAAAGTGAAGTGATTGGGAAAAACAGAGAGAGATGGAGTAATTGGAAGTTCTACTGAGGTTGGAGATTAGATTTAGTAGAGATGATATATATACAAGTATAGGGCAGCTAAGTGGCACAATAGATAGAGTACTGGACCTGGAGTCAGGAAGTCCTGAGTTCAAATCCAGCCTTACACACTTACTAGATATGTGACTCTGGGCAAGTCATTAACCCTGTATGCCTCAGTTTCCTCATCTGTAAAATGAGAAGAAATGGCAAACCACTCCAGTATCTTTGCCATGAAAACCTCAAATGGGGTCAAGAAGCGTTGGATACAACTGAACAACAGGAACTAGACCCCAGTACTCCAGACTTTTCATTTTTCTATTTCATAAGTTATATAGCTAGTTCTCAAAATGAAAATTATCATTTATACTTTAAACATATGAAGTATAAAAATATACTTGAAATAAGCAGAAAACCCTTCCTTTGATTATCCAAAAGGTTAAGCAAAGTTTTATTGGTGTCTTTTTTTAAAATTCCACAGTCATCCTGATATGCTCAGCTTCTGGTAGAACCTTCTCTTGTAACAAAGCAAAATACAGTGCCTGCATCTGATGAGAATAGCAACATTCTGCATCCATAGGTCTCCCTCCCATTCACTTTTTACTGAGGAGGGAAGTGTGTTCAATCACCTTTACTTTGGGACCAAGACTGATTGTTGTATTTGAAAAAAAATTAATATTCTATTGATGTTTAAAAAAAAAACCAACCATACCAGTCGTTCCCCTCTCCCAACCCTCCCTTGTAACAAAGAAGTATAGTCAAGCAATACAAACACACAAACTGGCCATATTTGACAGTACATGCAGCATTTGGTACCTATAGTCCACCACCTCTATGCTGACACTAAGGTTTTCTTCACCATCAGTCTTTGGAAGTCAAAGTTGGTCACCTCTATGATCAGAGTATTGCTGCCTTTGAATGTTCTTCCTAAGTCCTCTGAATCCTTCATATCTGTAGTTTCCTGTGGAGCCTTACTATTCCATTATATTTACTTGCAATTATACTAGTTCCCCATCTTCCTCTTTCTCCTCCTTTCTTTTCTTCCATCTCCTAAGATAGAGGTGTATTTGTCAGTTGCAATTTTGCTATAAAACATAGTTTTTGTTCACCCCTTTCTCTTTCCTTAAGTTAGATTTGAAAAAATATGGGAAAGGTGGATGAATTAGGGGGAAATGATTGGAAAGCAAACATCTGGAGACCATTTTGAATCCTGTGGAACATATGGATGAAAGAGGCAAAATAAATTTTGATTGTTCTTTCTTTTTTGATAACACTAAGAGACAAGGTAGCTGGTTACCCTGACTTTTTTTCTATCCTCATCTTTGTTAGATTCTTTTATCTTTTCTTTTCTTTTTTTGATCCCTTATTTCTCCCCTAGGAAATAGGAAGCTGTTTTAGAATGGAATAGATACCCATAGCTACTCAATCAAAATGGTCAAATGGGAAAATATGACCTTACCCCAACACTAACACAGACAGTTGGGATGAAAATCTGACCAAGTAGTAACGGGACTTATTATTGAGTTGTGGGGAGATTGATTGCCTTTTTTCCTAAGCCATCTCTGACAATTTCCTGAAAATAAGGCCCCATGACCCACCCATTATTGCTTTCAGGAAACAACACTTTGCTAAGTGGGAAAAAGAAGAATCTTTTTTTTTTTTTTCCTTAGTAAAGGAAGATTGGCATGGGGAGGCAAAAGATGAGGATCAGAAACCCAGAAAAGAGGAGTATGATCCAGCCTCATTATCTACCAGAACCCAGGGCTCTAGTGATATGCAAATATGCATAGTTCAGGAATTCCTGGTGCCTGAAATCATATTAGAGTAGTTTGGTTCCCACCTTTCACAATGTAAAACCCTGAGTTGGAGGCTAAGGGAAGGCTTCCAAAACCTGGTGGGTATCCTGACAGTTCCCACAATTCTGGAGATTGGTGGAGAATCTTAGCTCTGCCTACAATACCCTGGGACAACCTCAGATGTCCTGAGCTATTGAAAGTTGGTGTGGAGCTGTAAGAGACTTATCATGTGAGGTTCTCAACTCACACTCTTCAGGAGCTCTAGGCCCTCACTCAGGTGTGCAATGACTTGAGGCTGAAAGGTATCTGTAAAATGAGGGAGTTGGATTAGATAATCCCCAAACTGATGCATCTCTAAATTCTAATGACCTGGATAAGCCTGTCAGGGTCTAGGACTGTGTAACCCAACCTGGTGATTCCATGGATTGTGAGATTAATTTAGAACATGACCATTTTCAGGAGTTGATGGAATTCTTGTGGTTTTCCTAACCATTCTTGTCCATCCTACCTCCTCCCCTTCAGGTCCCAGGCTTCATCTCTCAACTAAGTTCCTGTCCCAGCCCTCATTGGCCCCTCAAATTCAATGCTGATGACATCATGCTCTGAAACATGCATTTCTGTGGTCTGGTATAAGGGAATGGGTTATAGTTAGGGGGGAGGGGTGGTGGTGGAGGGCCTTTGTAGATAGAGTCTTTTTTCTGTACCTTTGAAGCTGAAACTGCTTTTCCCTTTCTTTCATGTTCCTCTCTGAGACTTCTTATTGGATTAAATCCAACAGATAACTGATTAGAAACAGGGTTATGGCTTATTACCTCAAATTTGCAGACAGAAAAAAAAAACCAAGTGCATGGGGAAAATGAAGGTGAATCACAAAGTAGAGAAACTACTGAGCTTTGAAACCTGACGCAAAGGTTGCTCAGCAGGGTCTCTAACAAATTTATTCTGAGCCCAGACTGGGACATATTCTTTGTTAAATTTTTTTTGTTTTTGTTTTCTGGATGTGCACTTACCATTTCATCTCCATTCATGTCTCCACCCTTTGCCACTCGAACCCAGACATAATACTTATAACATCCTTAGACTCACTCTGGTATTGATAATAATATACAGGGAAAGGTAGGTTCTGATAGATAACAAAAATAGCTATTGGGTGGCGGTGGTAGGGAGGGTTGGATGGTAAAGAAAGCATTAATCATACTGACTTTGTGCATTTGTAGGAGCATTTTGTAAGCAAAATCCTGTATGTGACACCCACTCTGTCATTATTTTTACTATATTATTTCAGATACAATGCAACTTCATTGGATTCAATTATCATCTCTATGCTGATGATCCTCAGGTCACTTATACAGCTCCTAACCTCTCTGCTTACCTCCAGTCTCACATCTCCAACTGCCTATTAGATATCTTGTCCTGTAGACACCTCAAACTTGACATGTCCAAAACTAAACTTATTATCTTTCCCCCTAAACCCCTCCCCTCTCCCTAACTTTCCTATTGTTGTCAAAGGCACCACCATCCTCTGAATCCCCCGGGGCTCACAACCTAGGAGACTTCCTCCAATACCCATTCTATCTCAGTCCCCACATCCAATCTGTTGCCAAGGCCTGTCATTTTTACCTTGATAGTATCTCTTGCATATGCCTTCTTCTCTAACTACCAACTCCCATCATCTCATGCTTAGACTATTGCAATAGCTTGTCTCTGCCTGCCTCAAGTTTCTCTCCGTTCCAGTCCATCCTCCACTCAGCTGTCAAAGAGGCCTTCCTAACGTGCAGGTCTGACCTCCTCCCCTCTCCGATGCAACTTCAGTGGCTCCCTATCACCTCCAGAATCAAGTATAAAATTCTGTGGTTGCTTGCAAAGCCTCTCATAACCTGCCCACCTCCAACCTTCTTTCTCACTCCTTACATCTTACCCCATGTACTCTGAAATCCAGTGACACTGGCCTCCATGCTGTTCCTCGAAGAAGATCCCCAATCTCCTGACTACTCAGTGCATTTTCACTGACTGTTCCCATGCCTGGAATGCTCTCCCTCTTCATCTCTGCCTCTTGACTTCCCTGGCATCTTTCAAGTCCCAACTAAAATCTCACCTTCTACAGGAAAATATTCCCAACCCTCCTTGCTGCTAGTGCCTTTCCTCTATTGATTATTTGTCATTTATCCTGTATATAGTTGGTTTATACATAGTTGTTTGCATATAATCTTCCCCATCAGACTGTGAACTCCTTGAGAGCAGAGACTGTCTTATAATTTTCTCTGTATTTCCAACACTTAACCGCAATACCCTGTACATAGTGCACAGTTAAATATTTTTTGACTAGCTGACTGAATGAATAGTTTTTCCCTATCCAAACCACTCTTGAGTGTGTTGAAGCTTTTAAACTTTTATAATGAAAATCATATCAAAGGGAGAAAGGGATTTGAAGGTGAAAGATACAATAGTAGGTGCCATTCATTCTTTTCCCAGCTCTATCACCCATTTGCTCTGTAATCTGGAGCACAATTGTACAAAAGGAGTACAGTTATATCCACACTACCTCATAGATTGCTTGGAGAAAGAATTTCTTAAACTCCAAAGCACTTTATTTTATATGAAGTACCAGTAAATGACTAAGTGGTGATCAACCTGAACTTGTGAATTAGAGGGATTCCTGACTTATTATTTGCAAAAGGAATGTATATACCCTGAATCTTATTTTTACATTGATATCTATTATGATTTCAGAGAGGTGTTCTGAAGGAAAAAAATTTACCCCCAGCATTAAAGTCACATTTCATAATATTAATATCCATTTCTAGGGTTATTCTGCTATTTAAAATGCCCTTCCTTTTATTAAATTCTCCCACATAAAGAAATCACCAAATGAATGATTAATTCTCATGATAATCAGAAATTTCTAGAACAGATGTTCAGAACTGGTAAACCCCTGCTACATTAGCAAGACAAAATGTAGGAAGTACCAGGAGGTTTGATGACTTTGTTTCACTCAACTTCATTCACCAAATAATAATAATAGTTAACATTTATATAGCACTTACTATGTGCCAAGGACTGTGCTAAGTACTTCACAATTACCATCTCATTTGATCCTCACAACAGCCTGGGAGGTAGGTGCTATTATTATTATTACTATGCCCATTTTACAGATGAGGAAACTGAGACAAACAGAGGTTAAGTGACTTGACTAGGGTCACAAAGCTAGCAAAGATCTGAGGCCAGATTTGGACTCAGCTCTTCCTGACTCCAGACCCAGTGCTCTAGCCATTGTGCCAACCTATTGTTTCAAAGCATTGGTCTTTATATGTAGACTCTCTGTACCCCTCCCCCTCCCATAACTAGTACTAACATGCCAGCATGTTGTCCCTCACTTTTATTTAGCTCATATAACCAAGCCACGGCCAAATTTCTACCTTTACAACATCTTTCCTATCCATTCCCTTCTCTTTATCAGCCTACCACCTGAGGGTGAACCATCACTCTACTTCAGATCCTCATTACCTCTTTCCTGGACAATTGTAATAGCTTTATAAATGGTCTCCACAGCTCAAGTGTCTTCCCATTCCAATCCATATTGCACTTGCTACCGAGTGATTTTCTTAAAGCCAGGTCTGGCAATATTTCCACTCGCCACCTCCACCCAGCCACACACTCAACAAACTTCAGTGTTCCTCTTTAACCTCCAGGATTATATATAAATTCTCTTTGACTTTTAAAGCTCTTCAAAACCTGGCCCCTTTCTATATTTCTAATCTTATTACACCCTACCCCCTCCAAATATTTCAATCTAAATCCCTTCTTCAGGAGACCTTTCTCAGTTCCCGCAGCTAACAGTGCCTTTCCCTCTGAGATTGCCTTCCATCTTCTCTGTCTATATGTTGTATCTACCAAGTTACATACATGTCGTTTTCCCTGTTAGAATGTGAATTCCTTGAAGGAAAGAATTGTTTTTGCCTTTCTTTGTATCCCTAGAGCTTAACACAGCATCTGGCACATAATAAGTGTTTAACAAACATTTGTTGACTGACTCACCACCAAGAGATGAAACTCAGCTAACCTGGTTGGTGAGAAGACTGTAAGCATTGTCATATGAGGATATGTTGAAAGAACAGAGGAAGTTTAGCCTAGAGCAGAGGTCTTCAAAGTGGGAGGTGAGTCCTGAACCAAGGCTTGCATTCAACCAATCAGAGGGTGGGATGATGGGTTGCATTATACCCCTCTCCCCAATAGTCAATCATAGAGTATTTACCCAACACAAACACATCTATTCTTAACCTCAACTCTTCTCAATCTGTATAGAAGACCTTCTCCTTATATTAAGCTTGACTCCAACCTTGAGGCGAAGGGTAGAGGGAAGGAGAAGGGTATGGGTCCTTCAGGGGCAATTATAACTTAGTTTTTACTGGCCATCCACAGCGGCCACTATGAACCAGCCATTAGGAAAATTACCTCCCCACTCTCAACATACCCAATCCCTGCCCCACCCCCACCACAGAACTTTGTGGCTGTGGCAGGGACCACTTGCAGAGAGGACTCTTCATTTTGAGGCAATGGCCAGTGAGCAAGAGACTCATCTTTCCTCTTTTCATATTGGATAAAATGGAGTGAGTTGCACAGGATGAGTGGGCTTAAATGGATTATGATCTTCATCTCAGATTTCATTACGTTATCTTTCCCCTAAAACCTATCCCTCTTCCAAATTTCCCTATTGAGAATACTACCGTTCTTCCAATCACCTAGTCAGGGGTGGGGAACCTTCAGCTTTGAGGCCAAACGTGGCCCTCTAGATTCTCTCCAAACCTTGAGAACCTAGATGGCCACATATGTCTTGAGGCTGCAGGTTCCCCATCCCCGACCTAGATTCACGACCCTGGTATCATTTTTTATTCCTTACAATCCTTCATACCACAGATCCAATCTTTGCCATATTTGTTGTTTCTGTCATCACACCATCTCTAGCCATTCTCCCATTCTCTCCTTTCATACAAACACAATCAAAGTTCAGGTCCTCAATACCTCTTGCCTGGACTACTACAATAAATAACTAAATCAGCTTCCTTGCCTCAAGTCTCTTCCACTCCAATTCATCCTCCACAAAACTATCAAAGTGATTTTCCCAAAGTGTAGGTCTGACCATGTCACTTTCCTACATGATAATCTCTTTTTTTAGGCAATTGGGGTTAAGTGACTTGCCCAGGGTCACACAGCTAGTAAGTGTCAAGTGTTTGGTCTGAGGCCGGATTTGAACTCCTGACTTCAGGCCCAGTGCTCTATCCACTATGCCACCTAGCTGCCTTCCTATATGATAATCTTGAGTGGTTCCCTTTTGACTTTAGGATCAAATATTATTTCGCATTTATTTCATCTTTTAGTAATTTTATATGAAAATTTTATAATGTATATAGTCATTAGAATAGCAATACACATCTATTATTTTTAAATCAGTAAGTATCCACATTGGGATACATGATCCAATTTTTTTTTTTTACTAATGGGGTGCATACTCAAAAGAATTTGGAGATCAATGGCCTAGTGAAGGGAAACTTAGAGAAGGCATGATAGCTGTCTTAGAGTATCTGAAGGATTGTCATGTGCAAAAAAGGATTAGATTTATTTTGCTTAGCCATAAACGGGCAAAATCTAGAGTAAGGCATGCAAATTAATAGGGAGGCAGACTTCAGTTTGATGTAAGGAAAAGCTTTCTAACAATGATAGCTATCCAAAAGTGGAATAGGATGTTTTGAAAGGAAGAGAGTTCCCCATTGCTGGAATTTTTGGATGACTACTTGTTACTCTATTTATCCACTGAACTACCTAGCTGTCTATTTCAGGTACATAGTGGGCAATTAGGTTGGAAAACCATCAACATTCTTCTGGGAGATTTGGATGAGAAAGGTCTTGCATCAGTGAGCATGTGGATATAGGAAAGTATGTAATAAATGAAGAAATCAAAATATGGAGAGTGCCACGTAGCTGATTGTTTGTCCTATTCAACCTGATGCTCTAGATTCCTATTCTTTTTACCTTGCCTGTTTGTATTCCCTCAAACAACAGAAGAGTTCCTACTGAGTATGGCCCATGAAGTTGATTGGTTATATAACCTCAAGATCCACTGATCTTTTTCTTCTTCCACCAATTTCTACCTACTTTGCTCTCTACTCTTACCTTTGGGCTTCCTTCATTACTGGGGGCCACAAATTCTTCCTACTTTGTAGAGGAGAGACTCAAACTATTCAGCATGCTAATCAAAGCCCAGTAAAGCTACAACGAAAGAAGGGAAAGTAGCTTCCTTTGGCAGGTTTTGCTATTTTTTTTTTTAATTTAAGTCCAGCTCTAGTTGTGGAGATAGTAGAATCATTAGATTATGTGCAAATTATAATATCCAGGAAAGAGAGCTACCAATCATACATAAGTCCTTGCAATTTGTTCTCTGAGAAATAGTAAAATCTGGAATTAACCTTAGTGCAGATGTTTCTGATTTCCTAGCTCTTCTGTTACTATCAGTGGACATATATAGAACCCATTCTGAGCTTGTGGCCTTTTATAAGGTCCTTTGTGATATCTTCCTCTTATTAAACATGGCAGTGCCTTGTATAAAGGAAGTGCTTAATAAACTTATGAATGAATAAATGACAGGACATTTGATACGATACTCTTCATGCACTGAACTTTTAATCAATGACTTGCTGTTACTTAATTGGGTGGAGTTCTTATTTGTCATCCATACCTATTAAAAACAAGAATGCAGAAATACCTGTATTGATTACAGATTAGAAATCTATGAAGATAAAGGGTAGGCTTGTAAATTTCTATCCTGAAGAAGCCCTTATCTACTCATTAAAATAAATTGAAATTACTTATTTGGAAAATTCAACTTTTCCTAGATTCTTATCAGTGATTTTCATTATCCATTTATCCTGCAACATATTGAAATATTTCACATCCCTGAATTCTAGGATCCTTATCTCATGTCAGAACTGAAGACTGATATAAATAATTTCTGGGCCCTCATCCTTAGAATGTGTTTGATTCGATATTATTTTTGGTAGAAGTGCTATTTGAGTAGATCTCACATAGAGAAATAATTATTTTAATGCTTGAGGGGAGAAGAGGAAACCCTTCTATCAGTATACCATGGTACAGTAGAAATGTCTAACTAAAATTTGATTTGCATTCTTGTGTCAAGTTTTAACAGAGAAAAGGAAACATTTCTAAGGGCAATACTTTCAGAAATGGAAATTAGGCTTGTGATTACAGTAGTCCTCTTTCTTTAAAATGGTGAATAGAAGTAAGACTACTGCTTCTCCTACTTTATGTTTCCCTATGATCCCTGATACACATTAAAGCTAAATGAATTCAAAATGTCTTGAAAATAGTTCAGTAAAAGGTATTGATGTGGAGAGACAACTTCTCTCTATGTAATGCCAAACATTTGGATTGAAAAGTAAAAAAAAAAAAAATTCAGTCAATCACCCTGCCAAGGCTAACCCCTTCACTTGGGACCTCAATCACAGATCCTCCCACTTTCCTATCTCTTAAGATTTTACTCCATCAGTCATCTCCTTTCTTTAATGCATCTTTCATCTTTTCCTCTTCACTGGCTCTTTCCCTTCTACCCACAACTCTCCTAACCAAGAAATAAGGAAAGAAAGAAAAGAAAGAAGGGAGGGAGGGAGGAAGGAAGAATGGGAGTGAGGAAGAAAGCAAGGGAGGGAGATAGGAAGGAAGGAAGAAAGAGAGGGGGAAGGAAGGAAAAAAGGGAGAAAGGAAAGAAGGAAGAAAAAAGAAAGCGTAAGAGAAAGAAAGAAACCCAACCCCTGCCAAACCAATAGAAAACAATTTCTCATGACCATATCACGGCCTTGCACTGCCATCTCCCATTTCACAGCAAAATATCTTGAGAGATCCATTTATACTTGCTGTCTCTGCTTCCTCCACACCCTTTCAGCCATCATGACTTCTCCCCTTCATTTACTCCTCATCTTCACTTTAGCTCTGCTTCTATTTCCATCATAGAGCTGGAAGGGGTCCCGAAAGTCATCTAGTCCTACTCTCTCATTTTATAGATCCAGGAAACTGAGTCCTAGGGAAATTTAGAAACTTGTCCAAGGTCTCAAAGGTGATAGGTGTCAAAAGTGGGATTTGAATCCAGCTGCTCTGACTACAGAGCCAGCATTCTTGCCGTGGAGACTACTCTATGTAAATTTAGCAGTGATCTCTTGATTACTGAAGTTTCTCAATCCTGATCTTTCTTGACCTCTGCAACTTATGACATCCTTTCTTGGTATTTTCTGTTTCCTTGACTTCTGTGGCATTATATTCTAACAATTCTTTTCTTGTCTTTAAAATTACGGTCTCTCTCTCTCTCTCTCTCTCTCTCTCTCTCTCTCTCTCTCTCACTGGCTTCTCTTTCTCTCCCAATTACTAAATTTAAGTGTTCTCCTGAGGCTCTGTCTTTGGCATTTTTCTACATACACATTTTCTCTTGGTAATACCATCTATTTCCATGACTTCAATCATCATTTCTGTGCAGATGATTCCCAAATCTTTGTCTCTTGCTCTGACTTGTCTTTAACTCCAGACCAATATTTCTGGCTACCTATTGGACATCAAATAGACCTCAAACTTCATATGTGATTCTCAAAACTTCTCAAGACCATACCCATTCTCTCCTACCCTGCTGTCTTAAAGGAAGAGTTAGCTGTTCTGTCTATACCTTCTATTTCATTCCCTTGTCTCCTCTAGGACCTTGCTGTAACAGTTACCCCTTATGTCTGATGCATCTTCAACCTCTTCCTGTCTGTAAGCTCCTTTGCATCTGCCTACAAACATGGTTAGATATTGCCAATCCTAAAAAAGAACCTTTCCTTGACCTCTCTACTCCTCTAGTTAGAGAACCATATCTCTCTCATTCTCTCTACTGTTGGATATTTTCTTCTGCTGTAGAATGCTTTGTATCATGTGTTATGTTGTATTATGATATTGTAACACAACTCAGAAGGAACAACAGAACTGAGACTGAGTACCTCCTTCCAATTATTCCAGCCTTGAAGTGAGCAAGGGATTTGGGAGAGGGATGGAGGAAAGCACTGCCAGACTTCTTGAAAAGGTTGTTTGTTCCTGGTGAATCCTCTTCCTTACCATCCATTCTCTCTTGACTTCCTAATAATTCAATTTCAGTTTTCAACATTCTACACAAAGGATTCTAAGGTCACATATAATCTCATAATTGCCTGTTTCTGTGACTTTTTTTCAGTCTTTGTCATTCTTACTTCTCTGAATTATACACACATACGAACACTCTCTCTTCTCTTAGCTTCAGACACACCATACTTTCCTGGTTTTCCTCCTACCTCTCTTTTTTTTTTCTTTTTTCATTAGTTGCTTGTCCTGTTACCTTAAAGTAGGTATTTCCCAAGGTCATGTCTTTTGCTACTCTCTCTCAGTAATCTCATTTACTTCCATGTCTTCAACTCTGTGCAAATGATTCCTTAAATTATCCCTAGCCCTGAACTCTCTCCTGGGGTCTAGATTCACATCTAGCTGTGTACAGGACATCTTCACTTGCATGTTCCACTGGCACTTTAAACTCAACATGCTTAATTCTTCTCTTTCACCCAAAAGCCAAATTTTCTCTTGACTTCATAATTTCTGTCAGGGGAACCACCATTCACTCAGTTTTACATGTTTGAAACTTTAGTGTTTCCTTTGACTCTTTCTACTTTCTCGCTTCAAATACCTAATGAGTCTCTAAGTCCTAATGATTCATCCTCTGCAACATCTCTCATTTGTCTTCTCCTTCCTCCTCCCTATTCCCATTGCCACAATCTTAGGAAGGGTCCTCTTTACAATCTATCTTTACCATCTTCTCTCTCTTCTAATCCATCTGTCACACTACTCCAAGGCTGATTTTTTCTATGAATAATTCTGTTCATGGCACTTTGTATAACATCCTTCTTCAATGGGCTCCCTTTTGATTTCCAGTTTAAAATCAAGCTTTTGCCTGACATTCAAGACCCTGTACCCTAGGATAGAGGTTGATATGGTATCATCCTACTTTTCCAACCTTTTCTTCTACTATTCCTTTTTTCATTCACTATGCTTCAGCTAAAGTAGATTACTTACCATCCCCTGTATCCCCACATTTCATCTTTTTTCTCTCTTTTAAAAATATTTATTTTTAATTTATGGAGTAAAACAAGCATTTCTGTAACATGGTATGAAAAACCGGATGACTGCACATGAAACTCCAAATCTGGTATATGAGACTTGCTATTCCTTTTAAATATATAATAAAGTTATCATGTAAATTTCTTTTTTTTTCTTTTTTTCTTCCCTCTTCCTTCTCTCTCCCTGCTCGAGAGGTAGCTACCATTAGACACAAATATGCATATACATGTAATATATGAATATGTAATATGTAATATGTGTATATATATAATATGTAATATATATGTAAAATCATTCTGTATATATTTCTTTTTCTGGATGCAGATAGTGTCTTCCTTCATATGTCCTTTGTAGTTAATTTGGGTGTTTATAATAGTGAAAATAAGTTATTCTCTCTTAGCTGTTCTTAAAACAATATTGCTGTTACTATATACAACATTCTCTTGGTTCTGCTCATTTCACTCTTCATTATTTCATGCAATTATATCCGTGTCTTTCTAAGGGCATCGAGCTCATCATTTTTTATAGTACAGTAGTACTCCAGCATAATCATATACCACAACTTGTTTAGCCATTCTCCAATTAATGGACATCCCCTCAGTTTCCAGTTCTTTGCCACCACAAAGACACCTGCTATAAATATTTTAGAATATCTAGGGTTTTTTTTCCTTTTTTCCCTAATCATCTTTGGAAATAGACCCCCCACATTCCATCTTTATTCTCTTGTTCATGCTGTTAGATATATCCCAAATGTCCTTCTGGGTCATGTCTGCCTAAAGAATTCCTACTCATCCCAAAGGGGCCCATCCAAAATGAGACTCTAGGAAGCTTTCTCTAATTCCCCCAATCAGTGATTTCTCCCTTTGAGACTCATAGAGCACTTTATTTGTATTATGCATTTACATGTGTAATTTTGTAATATAATTACTTACAAATGTGTCATATGGATCATCAGAAATAGACTCTAAGTTCATGTGGGCAGGAGCAGGAAGGCAGAAGTTTATTAAGTACTTACTGAGTGCCAGATCCTATTTTAAATGTTGGGGATACAAATACAAGCAAAAAGAAAGACAGTTCCTGTCCTCAAATATCTTATGTTGTGATGAGGGAAAGACAACACATATAGGAAGCTAAAAATGGGAGAGAGAAGGGGCAGTGGAGGATGGAGTAAGGTACCCGGTGGGCAGCATGTGGCAAAGTCTACTGAACATGGGAGTGAAGTCCAGAGAGTCACAAGTATAATCAGGAGAGGAATGAAGCATGGCTAGACTGAGCCTGCCCCCAAATGGAGGCCCCTGGAAGGAGCTCACCAATGTGAGAAGAGAGCTGGCATGGCAGAGGGTTGTTCCAGGGTAAGAAGGCCACCAAGCTATGGTGACAACATTTAATAAGAGTCAAAAGCACATGCCCTTCGGCATGAAAAAATGGGCAATGTCTGATATGAAGGCTGTGTTCTATTTAGCTCCTAGCATGGCACTCTTCATACTAGGTGTTTGATAAATGTCAGGTTTAAGTGAAGTAAAACCTCCTCTTTTCTGACTTTTCAATCTTTGATGGAGCCATCGTCATTCTTCCTGTTACTCAAGCTCCAAATTTTAAAGTCAACTTTGTCTTGTCCTTTTCCATACCCTATATATCTATATAATTTGGTAAATAACAGTATTGTAATGCTACAGTATCTTTAACATTCATTCCTTGCTTTCCAATCCCAATACCCCCACCCTAGTTCAGGTCTTCTTTTTTGGATTATTGAAATAGCCTCCTATTTTCCTTACTTCCAGGTTCTCCTTCCTCCAATCCATCCTTGACACCACTGCCCTCTTAATCTTCCTAATGCACAGATCTGACCATTCCATTGCTCAAAACTCCTTAGCTTTTATTCATTGAATATCAAAGTCTAAAATCCTTAATGTAGCATTCAAGGCACTTCAAAGACTAGAACAGACATACCTTTCCAGACTTAATTCAAATTATTCCTATAGTCTCTACACTAGAATCAAACTGACTACCACTATTTCAAAAGCACATTCCATGTCTTTCTATATCTGTGGCAAGAGTCCTTTGTCCACATGCTTTGCTACCTGTGTTTGGCATGCTCTCCCTCACCAATCTTTGCTCACTGAGTATACGACCATCTTTGCTTATGAGTCCATCCTTTGAGGCCAAGGCCAAATGCTAACTTCTTGAATTTTTCCCTCATCCTGCCTCTCTCCACTGTACCACTATCTCACCCCACCTCCAGTCAAAATGGTCTGTTAGGTTTTCATTCTCCCAAAGCATTTTGTTAATTCAATTCAACAGACATAGAGTGTCCTCTACATACAAGGTACTCTCCTGAGTGCTAAGATACTAAAATAAAAGTGATACAATCTCCAATTCTTGAGAAGCTTCCAATATATTGGGGAAAAGTATAGAGAATATGAGAGTACATAGATACATAAAATACAAGGCAGGAAAGGATGGCCTTAAAGTCGATGTACTCTAGGAATATTTAAGGAAGAAGGAAATAGAAGTTTATTAAGAGCTTATGATGTTCCAGGCACTGTGCTAATTTTGTTGTTCAGTTGTTTCAATCGTATCTGATTCTTCCTGATCCCAATTGAGGTTTTCTTGGCAAAGATGCTGGAGTGATTTGGCATTTCCTTCACTAGCTCATTTTATGAATGAGGAAACTGAGGCAAACAGAGTTAAAGACTTGCCTAGGATCACATAGCTAAGTGTCGAAGACCAGATTTGAACTCAAGAAGATGTCTTCCTGACTCCAGATCTAATGTTCTATCTACTGCACCACCTAGCTGCTCTAAATGTCTTACAAATATCATCTCGTTTGATCCTTACAATAACCCTGGGAGGTAGATGCTATTATTATCCTCATTTTACAGTTGAGGATACTGAGGGTAGAGGACTTGCCCAGCTTCACACAGTTAGTGAATGTGAGGCTACCTTTGAACTCGAGTCTTCCTGACTTCAGGCACAGTACTCTACCCACTAAGCCAGCTAGGGGCCATGAGGGAAGATGGAGGTAGTACCTGAGCTGATCCTTGAAGGAAGAGAATTCTAAAAAACAATGAGAAGAGGAGAGTGCATTCAAAGCATGGAGGATAGCCTATGTAAATACACAGAGCCATGGAGTATGTAAGAGGATTAATGTCTAGGCAAGAGTATGATTAGAGAGGGTTTTAAATGCCACTTGGAGGAGTTAATAACTATCTGTAAAGTTCCTGAGGATATTTAGTTTGGTATTCTGGTTAACTCTGTGCATGACTTATCTCCCCTACTACATTTCAAGGCACTTGAGGGAATTATAGTGACTTAATTTAGCTCCCTGACTACCTGACACAGTGACTAGAACATAGTTGGTGCTTAATAAATGCCTATTGACTAATTGATTTGTGGCCTAGTAAGCAAATTAAGAAGACTTTGATGAATCACTTAGTGGTTACAAATTGCTACAGCTGACTGATGCTTCAATTTTACTTTTCAGCTGGAGTTGTTGTTTTGTGTAGATTGTGTGCTCCCAAAAGGCCTGTGGTCAGCAGAAGTAGCTTTCAGGCCATTCTCCTCAATGGCTACCCTACCATCTGCTGATTTCTATCTGTCACCAGCTCTGGCCCCACTGGATGAAACAGGAGGGGTTTAGATAATCATAGAATCCAAGACTTCTAAGATAACTGGTTTCATTTCTTCTTTCCTCATCGTTTCCCTCCCTCCTAGGAGCCGAGCTTTCACAGACATAGAGAAAAGGCTCTGATCTCATTAGATCATCAGCTTCCATCTTCCCTCCTGGTGTTCTATGGATGTGTGTCTTGTATGCTTCTGTTGACCATGTAAATCAAGCTTTATGTCCCCAAAGAAGGGCCAGAAAAGCTGGAGTCCAGGAAAGCAGAGGGCAGTACCTAGAAATCTGTGGCTGGGTGACAGCAATTGAGTAGCCGTTATTATATTTGTGATTTTCATCCCAAAGAATTAGCCAAGAGAACAACCTCAAGAAAGCAAAGGACTATGAAACTTGTTTCAAACAAGTATGGAAGGCAAGGAGAATTTCCCTGTGGTGAACACAGAGGCTCTGTGTATATGTGTGTTTCTGTCAATGTCAGTCAATCAGTCAACAAGTATTTATTGAATGCTTACTTGTGCCAGGTTTTGTGGTAAGTTATGTGGATATAGAAAAAGGAAAAAAATAGTCCCTGCCCTCAAGGAACTTATATTCTAATGGGGGAGGCAACATGCAAGCAGTTATATGCATACAAGATATATACAGTGTAAATGGGGGATAATCTCAGAGAAAAGGTGTAGCAGTAGGGGAAGGAGAGACCAATGACACTGGCCTCCTTTATAACCCTCGCACATGACTTTCCATCTGCCCATCTTCTGACTCTAAGAGTTTTAACTGGCTCTCCACCATGCCGGAAACAATTCCCTCCTCATTTCTACCTCCTCGCTTCTTCTTGGTAGAAACC
The DNA here is from genome assembly GCF_900497805.2 of Vombatus ursinus. NCBI lineage: Eukaryota > Metazoa > Chordata > Mammalia > Diprotodontia > Vombatidae > Vombatus > Vombatus ursinus. The sequence goes on along the minus strand of NW_020954591.1, from coordinate 9,123,712 downwards.
TTCAACCAAAGGCTAGATTACTTTTCTGAACTCCCCTTTCGTTCTTAGATTCTGTGATTCTATGATTTATTTTTTCAAACCTGGAACTCTGTCCTTCAAGATATTAGCAAGACAAAAGACACATGGAACATTGGGCTCAAGAACCAGAGATATTAAAAACTAAAAGGTAGAATGTGGAGAGAAGAAGAAAGACAAGGATAAAGAGAAGGGGGGTCATAGTTAGAGTTGTCTAACAACCCTGAGTCTAGCTGGGTTGTAGGAAGACTGGGGAATGGTGCCAGCTGAGTTATAGAATTCCCTTTGGGGCTCTTAGATCAGGTGGTCCATAGGCAATTAGGGAAGTTAACTGGATCTCTTTTAGGCTTCAAGGAAGGAGACATTGTACTCTTAGGTTAGGAAGGCCAAAGTGGGATCAAGTTTACCCAATATATTGTGGGGTGGGACAAGTTGCAAATCATATCCATTGAGTGAAATATAGTATTCCCTGTGGTCTGTGGTCTGGCAGGATATTGAAAATGTTTGCAAGTGACAAGATACTTCTACCATTGGCACTAACCATACATAACAGTATTTATCATAAATGATTCTTTATGAAAATGAACCAGTGGCTCCAGGTACTTTCTCATATCTTCTGTTTGAGGCTTAGCTTAACCATTACAATTTTATGGCATTCAGTTTTAATTATTTCCTTGTTGTTTTTTCCATTTATGTTGTTGTAGTAATTGTGTATATCATTTTCCTGGTTCTGCTTATTTCTGTTTTCATCAGTTCATATATCTTCCCATGCTTCTTTGTATTCATAATATTCATAGTTTCTAATTGCAAAGTAGTTATTGTTGCTCAGCTGTGTCTGACTTTGTGACCCTATCTGGGAGATACTGGAGTGATTTGCCATTTCCTTCTCCAGCTCATCTGACATATGAGGAAGCGGAGGCAAATAGGGTTAAGTGATTTGCTCAAGGTCACACAGCTAGTGTGTGTCTAAGGCCAGATTTGAACTCAGGTCTCCCTGACTCTAGTCTGGGTGTTCTATCTACTTCAGCACCTAACTGCATGAAGTTACCACCTCTTATTTATCCACTCTGAACAAGTGTTTTTAATCTTACCTGAAGAAGTAGGAAGAAGTCAACATCTGTTTTTACAACAGTGACCATCCCATCTTTGGCTTATTGACTATGTTGTACTGGACTGACTTTTCAACAACCTGAATAAGCAATTCTATCTGTGCAAGGAAAATCTGCCTTTGATGTCTAAAACAGCACCACCATTTTTACATGTGAAGGTCAAACTATGGCATGGCTAGCTAGCTGCTAAGGACTTGGCTTTTCCACAGCTTCTAATGATTTTGTGCTTACATTTGAGGAAGAAATGGATAGATACTTTATTGAAAACTTTACGAGGCCTACACAAATATTTGGTGTCATATAAAAAGCACTGTCTTATCTCTAAAAGTCTCATGATGGAAAATGCTATCCACATCCAGAGAAAGAGCTATGGAGTTAGAATGCAGATCAAAGCGTACTATTTGCTCTTTTTTTTTCTTCTGTTTTGTTTTGTTTCCTCTTTCTTGTGGTTCCTCCTATTGGTTCTAATTCTTCCTTACCACATGACTAATGTGAAAATATGTTTAATAAGAATGTCTATGTAGAGCCTATATCAGATTGCATGCAGTCTTGGAGAGGGAGGTGGAGAAAAATTTAAAACTCAAAAGCTTAAGGAAGTGATTGTTGAAAATCAAAAATAAATTAATTAATAAAAAAGAGCACACAAATTTTTTTTAAAAAGCACTGTCTTGCAGTCTGAAGTCCTAGGTTCAAGTCCCAGTTCTGTTACTAACTTGTGTTAATGTTAATGTGGCACAGTAGATAATGTGCTGGGCCTGGAGTCAGGAAGACCTGAGTTTATATCCCACCTCAGACACTTACTAATTGTATGACTCTGGGCAAGTCACTTAACTTCTGTTTGCCTCAGTTTCCTCAAATGTAAAATGGGGATAATAATAGCACCTACCTCACAGGTCTGTTGTGGGGATCAAATGATATAATATTTGTAAAAAGTGTCTAGGCACTATATAATAAATGCTTATTCTCTTCCTTTCGCTTTATGACTTTAGAAAAATCACCAGCTTCTTTGGAATTCAGTTCAACAGTAAAAAAAAAAAGGGGGGCGATAGACTAGATCAAGGGTTGGGAAACTATGATCAGCAAGCTAAGAATGGTTGGTACTTTTAGAATGCAATTGCAAGCCATACAAAAACAATCAGCAGACCAGATTTAGCCTGTCATAATTTCCTGACCCTTAGACATGATCGTTAAAGTTCCTTTCATCTATAAAATTATGAACCTGTTATTTCCTAGAATCTATGAGAAGCTGCCTTAAGTCTGTTCTGGATCCATGCCAAAGTGATTTTCTCTAAGTGAAGGTCATCCTGCTACCTACACAATAAACTCTAATGGCTCCCTATTGCTTTGAGAATCAAATGCAGACTTCTCTGTTTGCTATTTAAAGCCCATTTTAGCCCAGCCCTGACCTGACTCTCTAGTGTCACATGCCATCCAAACTGACTTTTCAACTTTTCCTCGCACTCAGTAGTCCATCTTTAACTTCTGTAGCTTTGTGCTGGCTCTCTACCATCCCTGGAAAGTTCTACCTCCTCCTTTTAGTCTTATAGGATCCTTTACTTACTTTAAGACTCAGATCAAGCATCACTTGGCCTTTCCTGATACCCGTCCACCCTTGGCCAGCTAGCTACTAGTACCCTGTATCCCCCAAACTACTTGGTATTTATGTTCTTGGAGTGAAAATTAGTCAAAGATGAGCTGGAAATAGGCGTTGACTGCTTTCTGCCTCTATACCCAGGATGCTGGAAACACTTGTTCAGAGTAGACAAACAGAGTGCAGTACATGAGTGTAATGGAATATTACTTTGCTGTAAGAAACAAGAGTATTATGAATGCAGAGAAGCATGGGAAGACTTATATGAATGGATACAAACTGAAATAAACAGAATGAGGGGAATGGTGTCTCCCTCAGTAGAGTGTAAACTCCTTGAGAACAGGGATGTTTTACTTTTGACTTTGTATTTCCAGGATCTAGCATGGAACCTGGAACATAGTAGTTACATATGTATGCATACATACATGCACATATACATACATACACAAATGAATGAATTAATAAATTGATTAACAGTCCTTTTTGTTAATGCCAGTGGATCTGAAATCTATTAGCAAACATATGTAATGTTGAAGAGAATGTTGTCAAGTTTCATTTTTTAAAATAGAAATTGATGACACTAAGGTGCTTATTTTGATTGGGTTCCAGAAAGTGGTTTTCATTAAGAAAAGTTTGATGATGTTGGGGCCCTCCTGTGAGAAACTCTTTTCTTTGCACTACAGCCCCTGTTGCCAATGCCAACATTAGACACATAGAAAACCGAGGTTTTAGTACAAGGTGCTGGAATAGAAAAGCTTTTTGAGGGAGATATCTAGTAGAAAAGAATGACTAGATTTGGAGTTCTTTATCCTGGCTTCTATCCTGGATCTTGCTCAGTGACTTTGAGTGACCTCATTAAACCTCAGTTTACCTAAGGGTAACACAGTCTAAGGGAGTTGGACTAAATGATCTCTAGAATCCGTTTCAGCTCTGAATCCTATAGAATTGCTGAACGTAGGCTTCAATTGTGAAATTGTATATGGAGAGTTTGATTGATGTCTTATCATTGGCTATGCCATTCTTTGCATTTAGCTCCCATTTTTTTTTCAAATGGGAGTAGCTAGGGAGTTATAAGTGGTCCTTGATGCCCTTTTATCTTACTGATATTGCATGAAGGCTAAAAAAAGTCCACAACAACTTAGGTAAGCACGGACCCTTATAGCTCTCTAATGGTAAATGTGCCTACCATAACTGGGACTGTGAATGCTGAAGGCACCACCCACCACTCACCTCCTACTTCCTGATAAAGCCCAAGGTTTTAAATTTCAGGAGCAACAGATATACAGGATAAATCTGCTTCACTTGAGAGGGGTGGATTCAGTTGCTTTTTACCTGGGTGGTAAAAAATGGCCATTTCCAAGGTCTATACACCATACAATATATAGAGGTGCAGATAGATATAAACATAGATATATTATATATGTACAGTACTATACTGTATACATACTATATCCTATACATGTATAGTATACTATACATATACAAGCTGTTGTTGTTATTGTTGTTCAGTTGTTTCAGTCACGTCTGACTATTCACAACCTTATTTGGGATTTTCTTGGCAAAGATACTGGAGTGGTTTGCCATTTCCTTCTTCAGCTCATTTTACAGATGAGGAAACTGAGGTAAAGATGGTTAAGTGACTTGCCCAGGGTCATACAGCTGGTAAATGTCTGAGGTCAGATTTGCACTCAGGAAGATGAGTCTTCCTGACTTCAGGCCTGGTGCTCTACCCACTGTACCATCTAGCCACCTAAATACATATATACATATTCCATATATATAGTATACTATTCATATACAGTATATGCCACACACATACTATAAATATAGAGTATATGTATAGGATATAATATATATATGATATATGTATAGTATATACTATATATGTATGGTATATGTGTACTATACATACTCTCTACATGTATGTAAAGTATGTATATGTGATATATGAATGTATATATATGTACACAAATGCAAACAATATTTTGTATATGTATATACATATATAGCACGAGGAAGAAAATGGAAGTACTTTTCAAACATTATTTCAGTTTTTTTAAAACTTTTTTAAACTTTGTCTTATTTTCTTTGCTTTAGTTACGTGGATCCTGACAAATGCTTGATTTTGTATGGCGATGACCAGGTACGGATGGGGGTTATGTGTGTGTGTGTAAGGAGAAGTATGTGTTGATTCAGGGGAAGAGAGAACCCATCAGATTTCCTTTCAGAGACAAAAGTGTGGAAAAAAGTATACAAATTTCAAAACTATGGCCAAGGATTAAAAAGGAGTTTAAAAAATTAAGTGTGGATGAAGAAAGGGAAAAGTGAAGAAAGCCACTAATACTTGAGGTATTCAAGTTAGAGAGATAGGGGAAAGAAAGCTTTATTATTATTTTTAATTATAACTCGTTGTCAAGATGGACCTTAGTCATCGACAGAGTAAGGAGCTGCCTATCTATATAGACAGTTGCATACTGATCATGTTATGCTGTCAGGGATCATCAGGCAGGAAGCTCTAGCCCAAAAATATGTCCTCCACTGTCTCATTGTTGCCTAAAGTCTTTTAATAAGGGACATGGTTTTATTTTTTAAATTTCAGAATTAAAGAGAGGAAATATAGAAATTTTCACCAGACTTAAGCTCCAATAAAAATGGAATAGATTATCAGATTTTCAGAGTATTTTATGAAAATGAGTTTTGGCAAGGAGGAAAGATTGGGATTACATTGGGTGCCTCAAGTGGGGAGGAGAAATGAGTGTGATCTTGAAGAGAAAAAAAGGGGAGTCAGTGTACCAGAATGAAACTTTTCTCCCTTTCAAGTTTTGTGCAAGGCTGACCCTGCCCTCTCCCCCGCCAAAATAAACAAACAAACAAACAAAAAACCCAACCCTTGGAATCTTGAAGGGTGAAAAACTTAATACAGGCCAACAAAGGCATGCTAGCTGCTGAGGGTAATCAGGAGAGCCTGGATAACTTGAAGAGTCTTCCACACACGGTCAAAGCCCCAGACCATGCCCTTATCCCTTGAGCTTCATCAATGTTACTAGGCCCACCTAATCAACCCTAGCAAAAACATAAAACTAAAAACAAAAGCCCCAAACTCTAATATACTATTAGATTACGTTAAGAACACCAGAGCACCTAAAACCTAGGCGGTGGTGGTTCTGCTACATTCTGCTCTAGTCCAGCCACATCTAGATTATTGATTCCATTCTGGAACCTCCATTTTAGGAAGGACATTGAAAAACTAAAGAACATGCAGAGGAGGGCAACAAAAGTAGTGGGGTCCTTGACATCTGCAATAATAGGAAAATCAGTTGAAGGGACTGAGGATGTTATTGGACCCGAGGAAGAAAAGCCTCAGGGAACACATGATAGCTTTCTTTGGGTATCTAAAGGGCTGTGATGAGGAAGAGGAATCTGTCTTTTTCAGCTTAGCCCCAGGCAGTAGAACTGGGGGTATCTGATAGAAATTGCAAGGAGATGAATATTTGTTATATGTAATAAAAAACGTCCAAATAGTTCGAATTATCCAAATAGGGAATGAGTAGACTGCATGTGAAAGCAGTGAATTTCCCATTATAGGAAGTCTCCAAGCACAGGTTGGATAACCACCTGTTGGAGATGTTCTGGATGAGATGTTTACTCAGGTCCCAATTGGCCATGGTGATCCCTTCCATCCAGAAAATTCAGAGAGTCTCTGAAATCCCTTGAAGGCAGTAGTTATCTGATAAGATACTCAAACCCTGTTTCACAGGATCTTACATTTAGAGCTAAAAGGAACCATCTAATCCAAATCCCTCATTTTTGCAGACAAAGGCCATTGTAGGCCAGAGAAATTAAGTAATTTGCTCAAGGTCATACAGGTCATAAGTGGCAGATCCAGGATTTGAACACAGGTCTTTTACTACCAAATCTTGTATTTCTTTTCACCATATCATGTTCCAAAGTCCTACTCATGCATGGGATGAAATCGTTTTTGTGTGCATTTGATCCCAAGAAATGTAGATTATTACCACGGTACGTTGGAAGGATACAATCCCACCTTCTATGGATTCCTTTTTCTCCCCTCTTCCCCATACTCCTCTGACTGGGCAGCCAGCAGCCCTAGGAGAGTGGGGGACTAGAGAGGGAAAGAATAGGCAAAAAACGCCTGTTCATTATAATAGAAGTTCATTTGGGAAGATGTAAATGATTCTTATTATTTTGTCCCTCTCCCAGAATGTGCTGGTAGCAATAACTGGCTGGCTCTCCCAGCCTGTCACAACAGGCACTGCTCACTTGGAAATGCGCAAACGCCTGACACACAACAGGTGTATATATATAGTAACCTTGCTGAAGGCTCTGCCGGTGCAGGCTCAGTCACACAGTGCCCCCTAGTGGGCCAGGAGGGAGCGAGGCGGAGGAATTCAGTTTTCTGAGCAAAAGAGAAACTCCATTGCATCTAGAGGGTGTTTGGGCTTCTGGTCTTTAAACACACACACACACAAACAGACACACACACACACATACATACACACTCTCGCACACACACCTTCTCTCTAAATAGCTAGAACACTCACCAAAGAGCTCAGCAGTTGGAAAGGATGTCAGTTACCAGTGGTGAGTACCTAAGAGTGAAATTGAGCCTGGAATGTTCTGAAGGCACAGCTATGGATATATAGATATTGATATATTTCTATATATACACACATGTATATGTATGTGCATGTGTACATGTATGTAGAATTTATTTATACATGTGCATATGGGAAAGACATGTTGGGGAACGAGGATGATGTAGGAGCAAAAGATAGCAATATAGATACACATGTATGTATATATTATTTATTTATTTATATAATGTGCGCATATGTATGTATGGGTATATATAGATGTATATGTTGCTGTCTTTTGTTTCTACATCATTTTCATTTCCCATTGTATCTGTTCCCTTTCACACACTCATAAAGCCATCCCTAACAACAAAGAATAAAAAAGAAAAGGGGAGAATGCTGAAAGCAATTCAGAAAAACTAATCAATTCAATAAGTCCAATAGGAACTGCAACAGTCCACATATATTCCACATACATAGTTCCATTTCCCCTGCTCCTCTTCAACCCCTACAAAGAAGGGAAGGAGGTACATTCATACATCTCTTGCTCCAACCAAGTTTGGTCATTATAATTATAGTGTTCCTTGTCGATTTTTGGTATTGGTATTGTTTTCATGTATTTTACTGCTGAGGTCATTGTGCAGTTTTCCTGCGTCTTCTTACTTCACTTTGGGAGAGGGAAGGAAAGGGGAGGGAAGGGACAAAGGAAGACAGGAAGGAGAATGAAAGGGGAAAAAGGAAAGGAAGGGAAAGGGAAAGGAAAAAAGAAAGAAAGGGAAGGAAGAAAGGAAGGAAAGGAAGGAAAAGAAGAAAGGAAGGGAAGGAAGAAAGAAAGGAAGGGAAGGGAAAAGAGGGAAGAGAAGAGAAGGAAAAGGAAGGGGGCATTTATCTAGTGCCCACTATGTGCCAGGCACTGTACTAAGCACTTTACATATATTATCTCATGTAATCAGTTCATATAAGCCTTTTCAAGGTATGGCATTCCGACACATTTTTATATGACTTCAGGCTTCATTCTGTGCTCTCCTCAGATTCTTAGAGATGCATCTGTGGTCTAGGGTTTCCTCCTTGTAGGTTCTCCTTAGATTCCTTCTGATCAGTGACCTTCATGTTCTCTTTCTGGGCAATTCTTGTCCATAGGATTGCAGAATTTAAAATTGGCCAAAGATCTGTGGGGGCCTTGTAGTCCAACCTTTTCATTCTATTGATCAGGAAAATGAGGCCCAGAGAAGTAAAAACATTTTGAATCATTTTGAGGTCACTGAGGTAGAAAGTGGCAAAGCCATCATCCTGAGTAAAGTTCATGACTAAATATTGTTTTTTTATCTTCAGAAGTGCTGTTTGTCCTTGATTATGATTTGGAAAATGCCTATTTTTCCCTACATAACAATCAAAAAAGGGCAAATACAATAAAAAAGGACTATGCTCCCACTCAGTAACTAACATGTGGTATGGAAAAATGAATAAATGAAATAAAAAACATTTATTAAAGGTTTAAGATGTACCAGGCACTATGCTAAGCACTGGGGATACAAATACAAAAAGAGCCCCCTTCCTTCAATAAACTTACATTCTAATAGCGGAAGATGACACATATAGGGGAGTAGTAGCTGGGGAGGGGTATTTGGGTCTGGGAAGTCACAGGGATGATGATTGGAAGCTTGGGGAAAAAACAAGCTCATGTACCTCTGGGGCCCTGATTTTCCTCCCCTACCCTTCTATACCCTTATTGATCTACTTCCTACTCTTTACTCTGGTTACACACTCTTAGGCAGTTTAGAAACAGTTTTCAAGTTTTGCATACTTGCTGGCCTCTGAACATTCTTGGAATCAGGGGCATGTTGAAGCAAAGCATGAGGAACTTTATGTTTTGCTGACTGTTGAAATGTATTTGTGGAGTAAATCCAATCTCAATTCCTGAATAGAAGCTGTTATGCCAGGTACAGAGCTGTGTACCGAGTGCTCAACAAAATTACTGAATGGTAATCTTCAGTATGGTAAAAATTACATGTTTTCTTAAGAATATCTACAGATGTAACCTTTATCATAGGCTCTGTACTTCTTCCCATGTAGCCCTCTTTATGGCAGAATTTGGTCAAACTGGAAAGGAAGCCATTCATGGTTTTGATTTGATAGGTTGATTGATTTAAATGATTTCACTTTTTCTACATTGATGTTGGTCTTTAGAGCCCGATGAATCCCACTATCTTCCTCTGCCAATGCTGATGCCAGTTCCTATCACTTTTGGCAACAGTGAATGGGGCAAAGGACTCTTGGGAACTGGTACCTACTTGGGATTGAGAAGCAGAATGACTATACCCATGGTAGTCATAGCTGTGTATGCTCGTAACAATGACTCACATGGATATACCACTGACAGGATAATCTCTCTTATATAATACCTAAATGTGGTCACATTGTTCTTCTGCTAAAAAAAAAATCTGATGACTCCCTATTGCCTTCTAAGTAAAGTTCAAACACATATGTCTGGCATTCAAGGACCTTTTAAAATTGATACCAATCTGCATTATTGAATACCAATCCTTACCATACTCTCTAAACTCTAACTAACTTTCTCTGCCCCTCCAAACCTTGACTCACACTCTTCTCTGTGACTGGAATTCTCATTCATCACCTTCTTACCTGTTAAATTTTACTTATCTTTTAAAATTGCCACCTCTTCCATGAAGCTTTCCCAGTACTACTTGGTGGCAGGTAATAAGCCTTCCTTCTCAGAGCATCTTTATGATTGTAATGTACTTTTCCTCTTGATGATAACTCACATTGGCACTTAAAATTTTATCAGGTAATATGCATGACAGCTGTTTTTGTTTTTATCTTATCCCTGGGGCAGGGACCACATCTTATCAAAAACCTTTTATCTCCCTAGAGCCCAAGCGCCGCACTCTGTAATCACCCCAAAAGTATTAATTACATACTTCTGATGTGCCTGGCACTATAGGTGCTGGTAAAACTCAAAGTTAAAAGCTTCTTGCCCTCAAGAAGGTTATATTCTAGCAAAGAAGACAAAATAGATAAAAGGTGTTTTGGATTAGAGAGGGCAATAATGACTGGAGGAGGATCAGGAAAATCTTCATGTAAAAGGTGGCCCTTGAGTTATTCTACAAGCTGGAGAAGAGGAGGGAGGGCATTCTAGGTGTGGGGTTGGGGCAGCCTAGCAAAGGTATAGAGATGTGCAATGGAGTGCTGTGTTTAAGAAGCAAGAAGACCAGTTTGACTGAAATATAATATGTATAAAGGGTAGTAACTTGTAATTAAGTTTAGAAAGGTAGGTTGGGACTAAAGACAGGTTGTAAAGGGATTTAAATGCCAAATCTTAGAGGTGATAGGGTTGATTAAAGGAGTGGTATGGTCAGTTCTGCACATTAGGAAAGTCCCTTTGGCATCTGTATGGAGGAAGAATTGGCATGGGGCAAGACTTGAGCCAGGGAAACCAATTAAGAGCCTACTGTAATAATCTTGGCAAAAACAGATGCTCAATAAACTATTATTGTCACCTAATGCTTTAAAGTTTAGAAACTGGGCAGCTAGGCAGTACAATGGATAGAGTGCTGGGCCTAGAGAAAGGAAGACTCATCTTCCTGAGTTCGAATCTGACCTCAGACACTTACTAGCAGTGTGACTCTGGGCAAGTCACTTAACACTATTTGCCTCGGTTCTTCAACTATAAAATGAGCTGGAGAAGGAAATGGCAAACCACTGCAGTATCTTTGCCAAGAAAATTTCAAATGGAGTCATGAAGAGTCAGACATGAGTGAAACGACTAAACAATGCTTTAAAGTTTAGAAATATTTTATCCCACAACTGAGATAGTTCACATAAATACTAAGCTGGAAAACTGAGGCTCAGAGTTATCAGATGACTTGTCCAGGGTCACACAGGTAGTAAGTGTCTAAGTTAGGACTGACATCCACATTTAATGCTGCTACCAATGCCCCACATTGGCTTGCCACTACAGTAATTTATTTCATTTTGTTTAAAGGACAAACTTACGCAAGTAGATAGGATATTTCTTTGGGGCTTAAAAAGCAAACCCATGTGGATGCAGGGTTTTAGCTTGCTAGTGATGGAGCAGTACTTTAAATTTTCCATCCTATGTAGGTCAATGACCACAGGAGGTGAACTGCTTAGAAATTCAACACAAGCAGTCTAGTTTTATCCTCCTGATGTCATAGGAAGTATTGCTGATGATTCATCAGGTGGAACATTTCCCTCTGAGTCAGAAATTAACTCTGGGTCCTGTCCAGTGTTTGGAGGGCACAAGGCTGCTGCTGGCTAGGTCATGCTCTAGTGCAGGAGTCCTTAACCCTTTGGGGGTAATGGACCTCCTTGGCAGGCTGGTGGACCTTATGGAATCCTCAGAATTATGTTTTTAAATGCAAGAATTTAAAAAAAAAACATGGAATTATCAAGGAAACTAGTTATTTTAAAATGCAATTATAAAAAAAAATTTAAGTTCACAGAACTCAGGTTAAGAACTCCTTTTTTGAATACAAGGGAGGTCTTCCTGACCACAGAGATGGGGATATGTTGCTAAGGAACTCTCCTCTCCTGGAAACCTTTAAAAATAAAATACTACTGATTTTCATTTCCCTTAGGGTGGATTAGGAGCACTTTTCAGGCAAGGGGTGGAAGATTGGGGAGATTTACTTTGTTATTCCCTGTTCAGAGGGCCAGGATTTTAAATGTGAGGTACGGTAGTGACCTGTTTCCTAAGCATAGGCCTGTTAATTCTGGGATCTTAGCCAAAATCCAATTGGGTAATTCCATTTTACTCAGCCATCCCATGGAGCAGCTGCAAAGTCAGTTAACATGTAATCATAGGATCATGGAATCTTCCAAAGTAGAAGAAACGTCGGAGGTCATTTAGACCAACCTCCCGCCCAGGGAAGAATTTCTGACGAATGGAAAATGTAGAGAGTTCAGAGTTTGCAGATGACTGAACTAGAGTCTATGAAGGGATTTTTTTTAAAGAAAGAAATAGATATTTAAGTCAATAAATGTTTAACTCTATGTTCCAGCCACTGTGGTGGGCACTGTGGGTACAAAAACAAGAAAATAAATAATCCTTAGCCTCGAGGACGGTACAGTCTATTGGACAGCAGAGGACCATAGATTTAGGGCTAAAGATGAAGCCCAGAGAAGTAACTTGCCAAAGTCATATAAGTAGTGATAGAGTCAGAATTGAGCTCAAGTCTTTTAGATTCCAGAAATGGCACTCTTGCCAATACACTACCCATCTTGGTTCCCAGAGCTTGAGAATATTACAATCTAATTGAGAAGACAAGACAAACACAACTGAACGTGACTGAAGACTTCGTGGAAAGAAAACACGTAAAGTGAAGCCAATTTTTGGAGTTGGCTTCTTGACTACAATGTCTGGGCCATCTCGCTAATATCATATTATATTCACCTGCCCCAATCCTGGATTGGTGAGTGAAATGATAAAGCATTTAGGTACACACACACACACTGCTATCATTCAGCTGAGAAAGTGGATTTAGTAAAGATTTTATAGCATACAATAATGCCAAACACTCTCCGGTTGGTCTCTAGCCAAGCTGTCTCAGTGGCAATACGAAGCATGTTTTATGTAAGGGTTTTGAATCTGCTGCAGGAACCTGGCTTTTCATGTCTCAGTCTAGACAGATGCATGATTGAATGAAAGATTCATCCAAATCCTCTGTAACAATGGCCATCTGGAAAGTAGCCAGCCCCTCATTTAGCAAATTGCTCCTTTTAAATGCAGCTGCTGTGTCTCAGCCTTTATAGTACCAAGAAATATCAGAAGGCTTGCCTTCCCTCATTTATCTGAGCTGTTCCTCTCAATCTGCCTAGTAACTTCAAAAGGCAGTTATTGTATGGCAAGGCACTTGACCTTCCTGATTTCTAAGCCAAGAAGAAGTATCCGTTTTCTTCCGGCTTGTCCTTTCTTCAAAAGCAGGGACACCTTGCTAGCTGCTTGTCGTCCATTCCAGGGGGCTGGGATTGTGAGGAATCGTGTCAGCCTTTGCAAAACCTAAATCAGCCGGCGTCCATCTTTAAAATGTTACTAGTTAGAAACGCTGCCAAAGGTGAGGACGAGGTGGCAAGACCCGCTGGATCAGCTTCCTGCCAGCCCACCTGCCTCCCTGCTTCCTTCAAGTCCCAGCTAAAAACCCCTCCTTCTTCCGGAAGCCTTTCCCAATCCCTCTTAATTCTAGTGCCTTCCCTCGGTTAGTCGTTTCCTATTTATCCTGTATATAGCTTGTTTGTCCGTAGTTGTTTGCGTGCCGTTTCTCCCAGTAGACCATGAGCTCCTTGAAGGCAGGGACTGTCTTTTGCCTCTTTCTTTATCCCCAGCACTTGGCACAGTCCCTGGCACAGAGTAGGCATTTAAAATCGTCATCGACTGACTCACTGATTGACTCTTCCCTGTTTCGTGCCATCCTGAAGGATGTGGTTTGGTTGTTTGGTGCCTCTCTCCATCAGGAAAGTCCAACCACAATGGCAGGTAGTGTTAATTGCCTACCAAAGCCCCTAGGACGGCTTGAATAAAGGTTGATAACTAAATGATTGTGGGGTGACAATGAGTTTACAATTTCTGGCCCTAGTTAATCCTTTGCGCAAGGAAATAAAAGAAATAAATATAAGAAATAAAAATTTTTAAAAAGCCTTATCAGGGCTATCTCACCTCAACCTTTTTTTTTTTGACGAGACAATGGGGTAAAATGACTTGCCCAGGGTCACACAGCTAGTAAATGTCAAGTGTCTGAGCTCAAATTTGAACTCAAGTCTTCCCGAATTCAGGGCCAGTGCTCTAACCACTGCACCATCTAGCTGCACCCCCACCCCACCCCCAACCATTTCTTAAGTACCGTGCCGAATGCACTGGAGATACGAAGGCTAAAACAAAACTATCCTTGCCCTCAGGGAGCTTACTAGGGAGTGGGGGTGGGGAGGAATACAACATGTACACAGATAATTAAATACATTTTAATATATACAAAATCATTCTGGGGGGACACTAGTACTTGAGGTGGGAGTGGGGGTCAGGAAAAGCCTCAGGAAGGAGGTGTTTGGGTAGAATCTTGCAGCAGGCTAGATATTCCTTTAAGAGGCAGAGATGAAGCAGGAGGGCAATCCAGGCATGGTGAACAGCCAGTGCAAAGGTGCCGAGAGGGACCTGGGAACAAGCATGAAGTCATAGATTGTAAATGCTGGAAGCTGGGGTTGGCCGGAGTCAGCTCTAATCAGGGCTGTTTGTTAAGTTTTCAACGTGAGCATTTTACACCTTGGAAAAGGGCAAAGTCTGCAAATCAGGGCTTGGTTTATTGTTTTGTTGATTTCTGGATTTAAGATGTCCAGGGAGAAAATATGAATTATACAGATTAAATTTAAAAGTGAGCTGTTGGTGCTATTTTTTTTTTCACCAGGATGGGGCCTGAAAGAACATTTAGGGGATTCTCTTGTTCTACTAAATAGGAAACTAATTCCTGACTGTATGTAGCACTTGAATGTTTACAATACACTTTTACAAATATCTCATTTGATCCTTACAGCAAACCTATAAGGTAGGTACTATAGGTATTACTACCCCAATTTTACAGATGAGGAAACTGAGGCTCAGAGAGAGTAAGTCATTTGCCTAGGGTCAGTCAGCTTTTAAGTGTGAGAAGTGGGATTCACACCCAGGTCTCTTTGAACTTCAAGTCCGGTGTTTTTCGCTTGAATTCATAAATACTGAAAAGATCTGTGATTCGATCATTCTGGTATAGGAAAACTTCCTCCTTTACTAGCATAGTGGCGCAGTGGATAGAGCACTGGGCTTAGAATCAGGAAGATTCATCTTTATGAGCGCAAATTTGACCCCGGGCAAGTCACTTCACTCGGTTTCCTCCATCTGTAAAATGAGGTGGAGAAGGAAATGGCAAACCAATGACTCAACAACAACATAGTATATGGGACTTAGCAGATAAATAATAGGAAAATGCCTGAGGCTAAGAGTGTATGTGACCAGCCTAGGGTAACACAGTCTGTAAGTCTCAGAGGCAGGATTTGAACCTGATTCTTAGAGCAGCTTCCCATAAAGGATACGACATGACACTAAACATCACGACACCACACCATACGGCCTCTCCGGGGCCCAGAGACGTTACACCAATATTTGCTGAACCAGGTATTTCTGTGTAAAAAAAAAAAAAAAAAGTGCTTTTGGACTGGCTTAAGTTTCAGGTTGTCATTTAGGGTCTAAAAACAGTAAGTCAAAGAAAGAACAAGATGTACAAATGTAAAACCCCCTGTAGGCTATTTCACCCAAGGGGGTAGACGCTCCCTTAAAGATCCGGGGGTTCCCTAGAGGTTTGTACTTCTAACGCCTTAGCTCATGAGCCCCAGCTAGTGAGCTCTCTCTTAATACTCAGGTAGGAAAAAACGAACAAACAAAAAAGAAAAACCTAGCCTAAAACAAAGTCATTTACTGAGATAGCCTGATAAGAACAGAAGCCATACAACATTCTTTCCATAAACCTGGATGCACTCCCTCCTATACATACATACAGCTGCAGTGAGCTGATGAACGCAGATTTAAGAATACAATGGTAGTGAGGCATGAGTAGGGGAACGCTCCTGAACTTCAGAGCCCCAGTGATCTTTCTTTCCTCATGGAGTCCTTAGGGAGCTTCTTTCTGGGTGCAGCATTTCTGCTGGGGTCGTGAGGGTGGGGGGGTCTCAGCTGGGATCCCAGGTCCCATTCCTCTCTTGAGGCCCTCGCTGGCTCTCTTCTTTGCTTTCAGAGGTCTTGCTCCTTGAATGTGCCTAGAGGGTGAGTATGTCTGCTTCTTGTTGGATGCAGTATCTTCTACTCGTTAAGCAGTTCTTTCAAATGCCGTGATTGACTGGCGGTTAAGGGAAGACTAACGCTATTCTTTCTCCTCCTCTTTCTCCCCCACCCCCTGTCATGACCTTCTGGGGTGTTTTCTGTGTTGACTGACCTAAGGGCCACGGCTTGCCCATTGGCTTGACCAGCCAATAGGGAAGCTGCCCCTGTAATTCAATCAAGGGCTTCAGACTTCCAAAATGTTAATGCCTGTTCACAGAAACTTGTTATCTAGTAGAGTCAGCTAGGTGGCACAGAGGACAGAGTGCTGGAACTGAACTCAGGAAGACCTGAGTTCCAATTTGACCTCAGATACACACACTAGCTGTGTGACCCTGGGCAGGTCACTTAACCTCAGTTTCCTGTACTGTAAAATGGGGGTCATAATGGCACCTATCTCCTAGGGTTGTTTTGAGAATCAAATGAGATATTTGTAAAGTGCTTAGCATGCCTGATATATTGTTGTTCTGTTGTGTCCAACTCTTTGTGGCCCCACGGACATCAATACCGTCTATGGGATTTTTGTGACGAAGACACTGGAGTGTTTTGCCATTTCCTTCTCCAGTGGATTAAGGCAAATGGGTTAAGTGACTTGCCCAGGATCACATACCTCATAAGCGTCTAAGACCAGATTTAAAATCAGGTCTTCTTGACTCAAGTCCCAGTGGTCTTTCTACTAAGCCACCTAGCTGCCTAACCTGGTGCATAGTAAGTACTATATAAATATTAGCTATAATTAACTATTATTGTAATGATATCCTTATCATCTTGTGATTCTATCAATGGGATGGGGGGGTAAATCCTAATAATAATAATAATAATAATAATAGCTAACATTTATATAGTACTTTAAGGTTTCCAAAGCCCTTTGCATATATTCTTTTATCTGATCCTCACAACAACCCTGGGAGGTAGATGCTATTATTATCCCTGTTTTACAGTAAAGGAAACTGAGGCAAATAGAGGTTAAAGTGGCTTGCCCAGGTCCACATAGCTAGTGAGTGTCTGAGGCCAGATTGGAACTTTGATTTTCCTAAAACCAAGTGTGATACTTTAGTGAACTTCAGAAGATTACATGAAATCAATCATTCAACATTTATTAAGCACCTACTATATGCCAGGCACTGCGCTACTTGCTTTAGAAATCAATCAATAAACATTTATTGGGTGCCTATTATAGGCCTACCTCAGAGATATTTCAGGTTTGGTTCCAGACCTCTGCAATAAAGTGAATATTACAATAAAGTGAGTTACATGAATTTTTTTTGTTTCCCGGTGCATACAAAAGTTATGTTTACACTATATTGTAGTCTATTAAGTGTGCAATAGTATTATGTATAAAAAAAAGCACCTACCTTAATTGAAAAATACTTTATTGCTAAAAAATGTTACCTACCATCTGAGCTTTCAGTGAGTTGTAATCTTTTTTGCTGGTAGAGGGTCTTGCCTCAATGTTGATGGCAGCTGATTACCGATCCGGGTAATGATTGCTGAAGGTTGGGGTGGCTGTGGTGGTTTCTTGAAATAAGACAACAATGAAGTTTGCCCTTTTGATTGACTCTTCCTTTCTCTTGAATGCTTAGAGGCCATTGTAGGGTTATTAATTGACCTAATTTCAATATTATTGTATCTCTGAGAATAAGAGACTCGAGAAGAGGGAGAAAGACAGGGAATGATGTTCAGTGGAGCAGTCATTTATTGATTAAATGTACTGTCTTATATGGGTGTGGTTTGTGGTGACCCAAAACAATTACAATAGTACCACCAAAGATCCCTGATCACAGATTACTGTAACAGAAATGATAATGATGAAAAAGGTTGAAGTTGTGCAAGAATTATCTAAATGTGACACACAGACACAATGTGAGCACCTGCTGTCGGAAAAAATGGTACTGACAGACTCCCTCTGACTCGGGGTTGTCACAAACCTACAATTTGTGAAAAAAAATGCAATATCTGCAAAGCACAATAAAATGAGATATGCCTGTATATGCCAGGCACTGTACTAAGTACAGGGGATACAGAAAAGGACAAAAGACAGTCCCTGCCCTCAAGGAGCTTACAATCCAATGAATTATTAAATATTGACGTATATAAAAGTGACAAGTGACAAGATGTATACATAGTACAAAGTGTGAGGTTATTACAATTTGAAGAAGAAAACTCATCCTGTCTGTGGGATAGTCACTTAGACTATGGGGGAGATGGACTTTTAGTTAGATCCTAATGATTTGAGTAGATGGAGTGAAGAGTGGAAGGCATTTCAGGGGGAGGTAAGAGCAGGAGTAAAGTGAGCTCTTGTAATTAGCTGCTTGTATGAGTGTAAGGAGAAGTGAAGAGGTGAGGAGTGGGTGTGACCAGAGATGGGGGCAGTAAGGAGACTGGCCTAGCTAGAGGAAAGATTTCATGGGGCAGGGAGGGGTGTAGTAGTAGGAAAAAACAAGGAATAGGTTAGTTGGAGCCAATTCATAGAAAGCCTTGGATACCAAGCTAAGGAGTTTGGAGTTGACCCAGTTGGCAACAGGGAGCCACCATCCTTAAGCAGGATAATGACATAATGAAAGCAATGTTTTAGGAAGATTTATCTGGCATCAGTGTAGAGCTGGAAGCTTCAAGAATAGTGGCAGGAATTCAGACATAATGTAATGAAGGTCTGGACTAAGGTGGAAATAGAATTCTGAATGAAGCTGGGGAATTTGTCCAACTGTGGATGAGACTTGATGATGACTGGACAAGGGTGATGGAGAGGAAGGAATAAAAGGTTACCAACGTGGTGAGCCAAGAGAATTGTGCCACTGACATAAATAAGGAAATTTGGAAAGGGAGCTGATCTGGTAGAGATAAAACAGTGAGCTTAGTTCAAGATGTTTAAATATCTAAATGAAGATGTCTTACCGGCAGCTGGAATTACTAGACTAGAGGTCAGACAGTGCCAACAGAAGCAGAGGTGTATTGTCCAATAGCTTTGTTTGTTATTTGCCTAATGTCCTTTCCAGGCTCCCCTCTATTCCTTCCCACCTGCCCTGCCCCCACCCACCCAAGGTTAGCAGAAATGAACTGATCAGCCTGGGGCCAGCGAATTTTCCCTTCTCTGGCTCTAGGCTCTGAGGGGAGAGTTCCCTCTTCTACCTCTGCCCTGCCCCAGAGCCTAAACCCTTTCTTTTGGATCAGGAGGCCAGAGGAGGAACGACTGACTGCTAAGGGCCCAGAGACCAGGGTTATGAGTGTCATGGAGGCTCTCTGAAACAGTCTTAAGAGATAGAGTTGGGAAGAAAATGATGGAGAAGCACAGACAGAAATGTTTCATTTTCTTGTCCACCCTGAGACAGACACTCTTGGTGAATTTTAAATCTTAAATAAAAAATGTTTTAAATGATATAAGTAAAAAAAAGAGAGAGAACAACACGCCTTTTTTCTATTTAAAAAAAAAATTAAAAGTAGGGGCAGCTAGGTGGCACAGTGGATAGAGCACTGGGCCTGAAGTCAGGAGGACCTGAGTTCAAATCTGGCCTCAGACCAAACACTTGACACTTACTAGCTGTGTGACCCTGGGCAAGTCACTTAACCCCAATTGCCTAAAAAAAAAAAATTAAAAGTGCTCCATTTAATAGGGGCACATGGTAAAGTAGATACAGAGAGTTGGTCTCAAAGCCAGGAAGATCTTGGCTCGAGCGTCACCTCTGGGCATATTGGCTGTGTGATCCTGGGCAAGTCATTTAACTTCTCAGTACTCAATTTCAATTTTTCTCAAAGTTTTTGGTCTTGGCACCCCCTGTACATACTTAAAAATTGTTGAGGACTCCTGCCAAAAAAAAAGAGTTTTTGTTAATGTGGGCTATATCTATCAATATTTACTTTATTAGAAATTAAAATGTCTGTATTATTATGAAAATCATTTTGATCTCATGGACTCCCTGAAAGAGTCTTGGCAACCCTAAGGGTCCCCAGACCATACTCTGAGAACCATTGCTCTAGCTAGTTCTCTAAGAATATAAGGTGCCAGGATGGTGCTAATGTGGATCAGTAGAGGGAATTTCTTGATCTTTGGTTTCCAACCAATTAAGTCATGCACCAATCCCTATGCCCTTTGCTCAATATTTCAATGAATTGATTGGCATGGCTGTTCCTCTCATCCTATGTGATTCCAGTCAGTCAGCCAATGAGCAAGAAAGCATTTATTGACTAATTATCATGAGCCAGGTGTTCTGCTAAGGGCAAGAGATACAAAGAAAGGCAAAAACATGGTCCCTGCCCTTCCATTCTGATGGAGGAGACAACATACAAATAAGTAAGCATGTATAAGATGTATACAGCGTAAATGGAAGGTATTCTCAGAGAGAAGCTCTGTTGGGGCTGGGGGACTGGGAAAGACCTCCTACTGAAGAAGATCTTTGAGCTGAGTCTTGAAGGAAGCCAAGATAGCCAGAAGGTTTAGTGAGGAGGGAGGACATTCTAGATTAGGGGAGCGGGGCATACACGGGACAATAGGGTAACTAGGTGGTGAGTGGGCAGAGTACTGGGCTAAAAATAAGGAAGACTCATCTTCACGAGTTCAAATCTGCCTTCAGACATTTATTAGCTGTGTGACCTTGGGCAAGTCTACTATTACCCTCTAAATTCCAGTGCCTATGCTCTGCTATTATTTCCCATTTATCCTGTATATAGCTTGCTTTGTAGATATTTGTTTGCATGTTGTCTCCTCCATTTGATTGTATACTCCTTGAGGGCAGAGACTGTCTTTTACCTCTTTTTTGTATATCCTGTTCTTGGCTCAGTGCCTAGTACAGAGCAGGTACTTAATAAATGTTAATTGATTGGTAACTGTATTGCAGAGGGCTTCAAGTATCGGCTCTCTACGTACCAAGCCATGGTTCCTCACATATCACCTTAGTTGGCATTGACATAAATATAACATCTAGAGCATTTTTCTTAACCTTTTTTTGTATTATAGATCCGCTTGGCAGAATAATATTTTAAATATATGAAATAAAACATATAGAATATAAAAGAGACCAATTATATTACAAATAGTTATAAAAAAATCATAGACCTCAGGTTAAGAACCCTTGATCTAGAAGAGCTAAGGTGTTGATAATTCTGGTGCCCTATAGCCTGATCAGACCACATTGTGAGTATTATACATAGTTCCAGGTATTGCATTTTAAAAGGGACATTGATAAGCCACACTGGTACCCAAAGAATATTACAGGACCCAGAGAAAATTGCCCCCCCCAACTCAAGGAGAGATGGGGGCCGCTAACCCCTGCCTAAGGATACCTGTGGGCTGTGTATTGACTTAGGTTTTTTAAAACTGTTAGAGAGAAAATCCTCCACCATGTCTCCAACACATTAAGTTGTCCAGTAAGTGTTGTACTGTATCAACGAAGGGAATTTTCTTACAGGAAGTTCCATATGCCAATGAAATCACAGCTCTGGACCAAAAACCAGGTTGCGTTAGCTTTTAGCAGGATGGCTTCATTATAGTGATAACTCATACTTTCAATCCATTAAAAGCCCTGGATCCTTTTCAAAAAACAAACTAACAAATGACTTTATTTAGCTCTGTCTTCAATTTATCCAGTTGATCCATTTCATTGTGAGGATGGAGGATTTATAAAAGACCACTGGATTTCTTAGGTCACTAACCTTAGAGAGAAGAATTTCAGGGAGCACAGCAAAAGCTAGATTAAAGGGGTTAAGGAGGGAGTGTGTGGGAGAAAGTGACATGGCACTGTAGACACATTTAGAGGAAGTTTAGTTGAAAAGGGAAGACACATAAAAAGGTAGGCATTTGGAAAGGGTGGGAAAGTCAGGTGATTAAAAAAACATTTTTTTAAAGTTAGAGTCATTTTCCAAATGAAACTCTAAATACCTCCAAGTCCAATGTAACCCAAAGATGCATTTCTTTCTCTCAGGTAA
>NW_020954591.1:9100976-9101595 GCF_900497805.2 Vombatus ursinus | reverse complement strand
CTTGGAGAGTATCTGGTTCCTCATTTTATCTATGAAGGCCTGAGTATCTTCAAAGCTAAGTAACTTACCCAGAATCACACAGACAATTGAATCGAGGCATCATAGTGTAGTGGACAGAGGGCTGGACCTGGAGTCAGGAAGACTTGAGTTCAAATCCTGCCTCAATCACTAGCTGTGTGACTCTAGGCAAATCACTTAGCCTATCTCAGTTTCATTACCTATAAAGTGGAGACAGCTATATAACACATATCTCACAGGGTTGTTTTGAGGATTAAAGGAAGGAAGGAAGCATTCATTAAGCACCTATTAAGTGCTAGACTCTGGGCTAAATGCTTAACAAACATTATCTTATTTGATCCTCACAGCAACCCTGTGTTATAGGCACTAGTATTGTCCCCATTTTACAGATGAGGAAACTGAAGCAGAGGTTAAATGCCCAGGGTCACACAGCTAGTTAAGTGTCTGGGGTCAGGTTTGAACTCAGGTTTTCCTGAGTCCAGTCCCAGCACTCTATCCACTGCTTCACAGGCCTAATAGGGTTACGTAAATGTTTCTCCTCCTCCTCCTTCTCTTTCTTCTTCTTCTTCTTCTTCTTCTTCTTCTTCTTCTTCTTCTTCTT
>NW_020954591.1:9091949-9100966 GCF_900497805.2 Vombatus ursinus | reverse complement strand
CTTCTTCTTCTTCTTCTTCTTCTTCTTCTTCTTCTTCTTCTTCTTCTCCTCCTCCTCCTCCTCCTTCTTCTCCTTCTCCTCCTTCTCCTTCTCCTCCTTCTCCTCCTCCTCCTTTTCCTCTTCCTCCTCCTCCTCCTCCTTCTTCTTCTCCTTCTTCTTCTTCTCTTCTTCTCTTCTTCTTCTTCTTCTTCTTCTTCTTCTTCTCCTCCTTCTCCTCCTTCTCCTTCTCCTCCTTCTCCTTCTCCTTCTTCTTCTTCTCCTTCTTCTCCTCCTTCTCCTCCTCCTCCTTCTTCTCCTTCTTCTTCTTCTTCCCCTCCTCCTCCTCCTTCTCTTTCTTCTTCCTTTTCCTAGTATTACTTAGTAGCAGAGCCAGGATTAGGACCAGGTTCTCTGCCTCACAGTCCAGAGCTTATGCTACTGTACCTTTCACAAAAACTCACTTAATGCCCAGACTAATATTTTTTAAGTGCCCAGACTAATATTTTTTTTCAAGTGCTGTGTTAATGAATGTATCCAGCTATGTTTCCTGTTTCCATTCTTACCACCAATGGAGAAAGTGTGAATGCACCTGATGTGAAGTCTATGAGTATACTAAAATCAGAGCTTGAGTTAGTCTTTATTCTCCATCTAGCTGACCTCAAAGACAGCAGAAAACCTCTCAAGGAGATGGGATATATTTTATAGTCACTCAGGTTCTAGGAAGTACTATATGGTTGATTCCAGAAACTAAATTAGCAGAATTTATTCCACTGATTTCCTAAGGAACAAAAGGTTTTATGTATTTAAAAAAAATCAGTGGTGAAATGAAAAGATCTCTCAAATTGGAGGCAGAGGGCTTGGCTCTGTGACCTACTGTATGATGTTGGACTTCACCTTTCTAGGTCTTAGTTTCCTCATCTGTAAAATAAAGAAGTTGGGCTTTATAAACTTCTAATGTCTCTGTCACTCTAAATCTATGATCCCATGATATCAAGATAGTGCAGTATGCTGGACGATAGTTAAAATCTATCCTCAGACACTTATTAGCCATGTAACTCCAGGCAAGGCTCTTAATTTTGCTGAGTTTCAGTTTCCACCCCTGTAAAAACCCAGCTAACGATAGCACCCCCTCTCCCCAATTATCATGAGGCTCAAATGAGGTTCTGCATGGAGATTAAAGCACTGTGTAAATGTAAGTTACTGTTATTCATCATGCGCATTATCTATAAGGTACAGTTTTTCCTATGTGTCAGGTATAGCCCAAAGTTGGGGTTTGTGGGAGGACAGGTTGGGAAAGAAATCATGGCTCCAACCTTAACATCAAGTTCTGGTTTTATGCCTCATTTAACCCTGGTTCCAGCAAAACAACAGTTTGTTTTGTCCAGGTTTATCTCCTGCCCAAGGTTACAGTAGCCTCACTTGCCCCTGAGTTCACACACTTCTTTTAGAGAGGGAAAGCTGAAGTGAAAAATGATCTTGTACCTTTGGAAACTGGGAGAAATATTGTTTGTTGCTGCTGCTGGGAGAAAATGAGCTTTGGGTGCACAGGAAATAAAGGGTACATGTTACTTTCTTGTCCCCTGAAGTCTGTGTTTTTTTCTCCTTCCTGTCTTGCAGGGATGCGTGAACATTCTGTTTTTGGCTTCTGTGGGGGAGCTATTAAGGTAAATATTGAAGCTTAAATGGAATTTGGAAACGAAGAACATTTCATTTTGAGCAAGGATAGAATCCCTTTCACGTGTATGCTACAGAAGATAAGATCTGTCTGACCAGTAACCACTTTTTAAATAGCTTCCATCTTGAATCGACTATTCATATCCTGCCTCTTAATTTTCTGGGTTTGTAATTGTTCCCCACCTTTTTATTTCACTACTATGACCTCTGCCTGCAGTAACTCTCCTCAGAGAGGACTATGGGGCCCTCCCAGTTTCACTGAGGAAAACTAAATGAGATGCAGAACAAATTAGTATGAAAATTACAACCAAATTTGAAATGGTCGAGGTCATTTGCCTCCCCCCCATGACAAATATAACATAATTAGCCTGCCAAGCAAGGCAGAAAAGAGAAGGGTTGTATGTTTCCTGAGATATTTCTGTTTATTTAAGTCAGGCTTGAAACCCAGAAGTTATCTCTGGATCCTCTCTCTGTCTCATCTCATTCTGAAAGCCAGTGGATTTTTCCTTTATGGCATTTTCCCATTCCTTACTTTCTGTGCCCTCTGCCACCACCTTAGTTTAACCTTTGATAAATAAATGGCCATGCTTCCTGCTCCATTTCATACTGCATATCCCAGGCAAATAATTCAACCTAACACACTCTTTTGATCATGCCATACCCTACTCAAAACCTCTAATGGCTTCTCATTGCCTACCCAAAAATGCATTCTTCTGGCCTGAAATACAATGCCCTAGACAGTCTCTTCCCAAATTCCTTTTCTAACTTTTTCTCCTGCTTTTGTGGTATACAAGCCTTCTCTCTTCTCCAGCCAGAATAATCTACTCCCAAACCTCTGAATATGCCTTGAGATTTCCTTTCTTCTTGTTCATACCATTCCCCATCTGGAAATGCTTTCCTGCCTTATCCTACCTGTCAACATCCTAACCATTCTTCCATACCCAGCTCAAACCCCATCTCTTTCATGAAGCTTTGCTGTATCACAATAACTGAAAGCAATCCTTCCCTCCTCCAATTTTGAATGACACTTATTGTCTTTACCATTAATCTATCAGGTATCACATATTGTCTTCTATTTAGTTATTTGTGCATATTTTTCATCTCATTAGAAATACTGTTAGCTTTTGGAAGGCAGAAACCATGTCTTGAATTTATTTGTAGTCCCACATTTTTAAACATAATGTCTTGTACATAGTAGGCACTCAGAATATATTTACTGAATGAATAAATGAATGAGTGATCATTGGACAAAGAGACTGGAAATATAGGTACTAATCTGGATTTTGGCACTAACGGTGGCTGTACATATATACGTACATAAACATACATATACACATATAAAATATATACACACATGTATATACATATATAAGTAGACACATATGAGCAGAGTTTGAATGACTTGACTAATATAGGTATAGATATGTGTCCTAGTTCACATTAAAGGCCTTAATGAAATCATGTTTATTCAAGAGCTCTTAGAAGAGTATAAAGTACAAGTGTAAAGTAATAATAGTGATCTTGTTCACTAGGAATAGAAGGAAATGTATAGGGCTTATGATGGGAATAGAGGCATATTAGTTAAGCAACTAAGAGAAACCAAGAGCTTGGCACATTAGTGAGATCAGGGACAGAGCATATTACCATCAGATGTACACTTCTTGAAAAATGGAAGAGTGTATCCCAGAAAATAAAGGGGTAAGTAAGGAAATGAAACATTTCTGGGTCTTGGCTTTTATGGTGGCTAAAGAACACTTTATTCAGTCTCCTCTACAACCTCCTCCCCCGAGCCCCGTTGAAATCAGTCCATCATGGAAGTTTTGAGCCCTGCTTAAAAGAACACTTTAACACCCTAGAAAATAAGCATAATTATAACGTTTCAGACTTGAGCAAACCTTTTCACCTACACTGATGCACTCATAATGGGCTCCCTCCTTGTGAGCTTTGGCTTTTACATTAGCTCTCTTACTTCCCTCTTGGAATATGACTCAAGCTAATTGGAAATGAATATAGGAGGCCCTGGAAGGCTCACCAAATAAAAGGGATGTGTGAGAGGCCCCCATTCATCAGAAAGCCCTTTGGGGACCCAGAGCTGTCACATAGATTCAAGCAGGAAATTTAACCTCTCTCTGCTTCTCCTCTTTTGTAAACTTAGGATCAAAATGCTGATAGCATCTTGCCGAAATGCCAGAGAGGCTTAATTATTAATGAGGAATACCAAAGGCATACATTCGATATAAAACTTGATTTGCCTGCCATGACTGCCTGATACGAAAGCACCCAAGTAGCTTTGAATTAGCAATGCCATTGACTTCAAAACTCCTTAAAGAAGTTAGGCATGATCCCTGTGGGAAATCTTTTATTTTAAAAGAGAAGGAAACCTTCTGAATGATTCCCTAGGGGAAAACATTGAAATTCTAGTCAATGTTGAAATACTTAGTACTCTTTGAGGTCATCATGGGAAAGTGGGCAATAAAGAATGGTTCTTTTCAGTTCCCTCACCAACCCCTACACTCTCTTGCTTACCTGAAACATACAAAGAACGCCACAAAATGTCTAGGGATGAAAGAGTTGACCTTTATTTCAGCAATGAAGAGATGGATGGTAACTGGCACATTCCTAACGTCTACCTTGATAATCTTGATCATTCTGAACCACTGTCTGCCTTGGTGAAAATCTCTTTTCCCCACTACCTTTCTTGGAACTTTCAGTCTTACAGAACTCAAGTCTAGCTCTTCCCAGTCTTAATCCTCTATGGTCCTTTCCCACCATTTCATCTGGAGCTCTCAGACTAGAGTAAAAAAATTACCCATATCAAAGACCTCCAGAGCTTGATAGGATTTCAGAAGCTATCTAATCCAATCCTCTGATTTTACATCAGAAACAACTAAGGCCCAGAGAATATAAATAACTTACCCAAGGTAGCAAAAGGAAGATCTGAACCCAAGTTCTTGGATTCTATCACCTAGCGCTCTTTTCAACATACCAAGCAGCTTCCCTTAATTCTAGATGTTTCCTTCTGACATCCCTTCTATCTTTCAGCTCTCACTAAATAATAGTTTCCTTCTGAAGTTACTTCATCCCTTGACAGCCCCTCCAGTAGTGACTCAGGACCACTCCACCCCCTAAGACTTCAGTTAATTTAGACCTAGATCTTTGATCTAGAACTAGGATGGATTGTAGAGATCATCTAGTCTAGTAACCTGAGAGCCATAGAGCTGAGGTGATGGGTTTAAAGTCACACAGAGAGCATGTAAGAGATGGAATTTCACCCCATGTCCACTGACTTCAAATTATGCTCTTTTAACCATACCATGATGACTCTCATACTCTAGGAATGGAAACAAATGCCATGGGCATAATTCTGGTAACTGGGCACCTTTGACTCCTCTTGTCAAGATATTTATAATATCTTATATTATATAATTATATATTATATAGTTTT
Source organism: Vombatus ursinus (assembly GCF_900497805.2). Classification (NCBI taxonomy): domain Eukaryota; kingdom Metazoa; phylum Chordata; class Mammalia; order Diprotodontia; family Vombatidae; genus Vombatus; species Vombatus ursinus. The sequence continues at coordinate 9,095,868 of NW_020954591.1, read as the reverse complement.
ATATTATATATAATTTTATATATAATATGTAATATATTATATAATTTATAATAGGTATGCTCTTCTTGACATTGTCATAATTCTCAAAACCAAGAAACATTGTGAAGCAGCTAATTGCTGATTGTGTGTGCTGTGGTTGGTACTGAACAAAGGAAGCTGCATGGCACAGCCTCTGTACCAGTCAAAGGCTCAAGAGGAGGCAGAAGTGCCAAACAAGAAACAAACAAAACTTGCGTAACTTCTCCCAAACTCTTTATCCCCAAGTCTTTCACCTTCTCATTGTGAGAAATCTTTTCTTCTAGGTTTGATCCAGAAAAAAAAAATCAATGAAAGCCATTTATTACAAACAGCTGGGAATGTAGCACTACCATCAGCAGCTCAGCTCTGGTAATAGAGGGACAGGCTAAAAAAATAACTTGAATTAGAGCAAATGATTCCATTCTCCAGCAGCATCAGCTGTGGCCATTAGGGAAGCCAGTGGGAAAAAAACCTATCTAACTTATGCCATCTAAGAGTAATGGGAGCAGTTAGAAAGGATTAGCTGTTTTCTGAAGTACTAAGACCCTATTCACACTCCAAATGCCAAGAACCACAACTCATTTAAGTTATGGCTTTCATTCCCAAAGCTAAATTCATCCCAGTCATACCAAAGGAGCATGGTTAGCACCATCCACCCAAGTCAGGTATTTAGGGAGGCCTTTCGGTTAGGAAATTATGCCTCACTTCTTTCTAAAGTACCAAATATTTCTTTCTGTACCTCTGTCTTCTCCATGATTAGAGGCAAATACCTCTGGGAGCCCTGGTCTTTTCCTTTAGTAAAGAGGGGTTGTTGCCAGACATAAAATGAAGAAATTTGAAAGGGTAGAGGGAAGAGAGGGGAGATCAAAAAGAAAACCAAGATCAAGCAGTTAAGTTGCAATAAATGACCTGAACCATATGGAAACCATATGGAAACTATGGTAGTTGAGCTTCTAGTGAGAATGTACAGTTTATCATAAAAAATGGTTATTGCTTCAAGAAGCTGGAGAAGAGACGGTTTTGCCTAGCAAACACACTTATACACATACACATATATGCAATTCCAGTGGATTCTATGGGACTTGTATTAGAGCAAAATTTGTTTGTCACAATCAAGCCAGCTCAGAATAACATCCTTTACAAGGAAAGCTAGAAGACACCTGGGTAGATGTAGCAAAATAAAAATAACTCATTTATAGAATTTTTTTTTCATCGAAAATGCTCTAAGAATAATCTTGCCCGACTAGGTCTCATACCAAGCTCTCTGTAGGCTTCTTTGCACCTTAACTGCTCTTTATTTTGTAAGACTACTCAAAATTTTCCATCTTCCCGTAACTCAAGTAAATATTGAAATCCTCTGAGTCATTCTTGACTTTAGGTGTTATATCTTCTTGACCAGGAAGTTATTGAGGCTTCAGGAGTTGTTGAGTAAGTTGAGGCAGTTTCTAGGCTGTTTTAGCCTCTTCATTGTGGCAAATGTGGTGCATAGGTTAAACGTGTAAGAGTTAGTGATGGAAGCAACATATTAACTTTTGTCTATTTTGTCCCATTTCCTGGAGCTGGTGGTTTGACTACTAAAGGTCAGATTGGAACTACTGCAATTGCTTCTTTTCATTGTTTTCCTTCTTCTAATTTGATATTTATTTTAACCTTTGTTCTAATCAGTTAAGAAATAATTATTAGCCGGGCATTTCCTAACTGTTAAAATCTAATTAATTTCCTGTTTATGACTGCTGTGTTTGATTTCATTCTTCTGAACAGCCTACTAGCCCTTCTTCCTTTTCATTTCTTGCTCCTAAACCAGATGTTCTTAACCTTTTTTTTAACCTCTTTGGCAGTGTGGTGAAACATATGGACCTCTTCTCGGAATAATTTTAAATTATTCTTAAATTATTTTTAAATGTTTCACATAAATACATAGGATAGGAAAGGAAACCAATTACACTGAAATACAGTTATCAAAATATTTTAATAATAATTTCAAAGATCCCAGGTTAATAACATGTGACCTAAATATTCTCCCAAATAGTTTTCAGTGTCATCCCCCATGTATGCTTCCATACTGAAGTCACTGCATAGACTTAACATAATTTCTCCATGTCTTAATCCACTGTAATATGTGCTGGTACATGATCAACATTTGGGGAAGGAAATGGCAAACCACTCCAGTATCTTTGCCAAGAAAACTCCCAAAGGTGTCACAAAGAGTTGGATATGACTGAAAATGACTAAAACAACAACATTATCTTCATGGTGGTCTGTCTGCAAAATGATGAGGGCCTGAAAGGCAAGATGACCGTGTCCCATTAAATTTTATTTCTTGTTGATTAGGGAGTATACAATGAAAGAAACTCCTACAATCCCTTTATATTTAAATCTCTGAATTTGGGTAATCCTTCCATTTAAATGCAACTTCTTTATGTCTTTTGGTTTTATTACAGTGAGAATTTTAATATGCATATCATTATGTCCCTCTAAGAATAATTGATCATTGGACAAAGATTATTGTGTTAACATAAATTTGTACCCTTAAAGGTAAAAACGGTTAAATTGATATTTGTAGAGGGTTTTAAAACTGTGCAATTCATGATAACCCTGCCTTCCATCTTTACCACCACTCTACTTTCATCACTTCAAAAGCAGAAAGAAATTTTAGGAAATGTTGTGAGTCATCTAGGGCAAAAACAACAGCAACCACCACCACAACACAATAAATCCACTACATGGTGGCCAGTTTTCTGGTGAGGAGTCTCTCCATACTTGGTTGAACTGGCCCTTGAACAAGATAGACATCAGAATCTGCCTCCAGCCCCAGTACTCAAGCTTTTTACAGCTTAGTCAAACCTGGCAGATCTCCAAAGTCACCTATACGCCAAGATGAGGTCCTGAAAGATTTTTTTTTATTAGAGATAACAAAACAAAGTGAAATCAAACAGGTCTGCTGACATTTTTCACAGTGATCTATTTTTATTGACAACAACTATGGAACCACAGCACGTGTGGACTTTGTCTCCTCAGTATCCAATGTACAATGAGAGGGAGTGATTCTTTAGAGGAAGTTGGGAAGAGTGGCTGGACCTGATGAAAGACATAAAAAAAGTCCATTTTGGAGGTGATGAAAATTTAAAGATATTCAGGGGTCAATTTTCAAGTTATCTCAGCAAGTGGAAGACCAAAAAACAATGGAGAGATCACAGGCCGTTTAAAAAAAAGGCCCAGGAAATTTTTAACACCAACTGGCTCATAATAGGCCCATTTTGTCATCTCTATACAATATGCATGAAGATGATACAAACATGTTTGATGGTCAGTCTTGATGAAAACTTAAAATGGGTAGACTCAGGCATTTAGAGACACATGAATGTATATGTATATGTATATAGATATGTAAGTATGTATGTATGTATGTTTGTATATGTGTATATCAGACCATCTCTTTATGATCACACCACTGAATAAGAAGTATAGAGAATATAAGAACCTGTTTGTTGATTTACAACAAAATTTAGCCTTAAAGACCCTTCTCAAACAAGGTATCTCTTGAGATGAGACATATGTCAAAACTGGAAAACACCCAATGACAGATGCCACTGTAGGAACAGCTTTGCTCACTTATCAGTTGAGTAGCGACATCAAGGGAACTGTCAAACAAAGAGACATGCTCACCTAAAATGTTGGTCAGTGTCATAGAAAATGTCCCACACAGAGTACAAGCAAAAGAAAAACTCCCTATTTTTGGCATGGTTCTTTAAATGTTCATGTCCAGAGGTGAGGCTGTACTCATTCCACTGAGCTCTGGAAGACCATAGAGCCTCCCTGGTGAAATCCATAGGAATGTGAAAAAGATAGTAGAAAGAAAGAAAGAAAGAAAGAAAGAAAGAAAGAAAGAAAGAAAGAAAGA
>NW_020954591.1:9003969-9091939 GCF_900497805.2 Vombatus ursinus | reverse complement strand
AGAAAGAAAGAAAGAAAGAAAGAAAGAAAGAAAGAAAGAAAGAAAGAGGGAGGGAGGGAGGGAAGGAGAGAGGGAGGGAGGAAGGAAGGAAGGAAGGAAGGAAGGAAGGAAGGAAGGAAGGAAGGAAGGAAGGAAGGAAGGAGCTGTGTTGCCCAATTGGAACTGGACAGTTGGATCCCCAATGGGGCAGCTCGGACTACTCACAGGTTGTTGTTTGTCCTTCGTTCTTGAAGAGGACCATGATATCAGAAAGGTAATGCCATGCCTTGCAAATGAATTGGATTACAGTGAGGGAGGGCTGTACGAAGTCACCAGCCTCACTTTCTCCGCTGGAGCCATCTGGGCTTAGTGGCAAGATATAGATCAGGATGACTGGAGATGGCCCCTGTGCCTGGCAGATAGTGCTATTTAAATGCCTATCTCACCCCTACCCCCATTGTTGAGAAAGAGGGGCTACTTATAAGAATTTAAGTGAGAATATTATCCAGTGTTGTTAATTCCAGGAGTCTCCATAATATCTCTTTGTGTCATAGATACTGTTCTCAAATGTACATAAGAAGAATTAGGATATTAGACTTGGAGTGAAGGCTCAGACCTCACCTCTGACACTAACTGTATGAACATAGAAAAATCACTTATTTCTCTGAGACTCAGTTTCTTCATCCGTGAAATAGGGATAATAACATCTATTTTACCTACTTCACAGGTTTGTTGTGAGGTACACATGTGAGAATGTATGCAAAGTATTTTTGCAAACCTTAAAAGTGCTACATGTGTCCTTTATTCTCATTACCACTATCATTTACTTAGGCAGCTAGGTGGCACAGTGGATAGAGTGCTGGGCCTGGAGTCAGGAAGACCTGAGTTCAAATTCGGCATCAAACACTTAATAACTGTGTGACCTTGGACAAGTCACTTAACCTGTTTGCCTGTTTCCTCATCTGTAAAGTGAACTTTCCAGTATCTTTGCCAAGAAAACCCCAAATGGGAAACAGAGTCTGAAATGACTCAACAAAATTATTTACTCATTGACTTACATTGCAATTTCAAAGAGCCTTTCTGTTTGATGTTAGGTTGGTGATGACTCTCACTTTAGCTTTAAGTTTCTTATTATATCCCACTCTCCCCACTCTCACCTCCTACCCTCTGTCAAATAATTTATTATCTGAACAAACCTGTGAATGTCATAGGGAAGCTTTCTCTATTTGCAGGAATCCCAGAGATAAACCCTTTTGCAAAGTGAAGAACCATTCTGCAGTGCAGATAAGCACGGGGAATGCCCCACTGGGGCTGGGTATTTTTCGGCCCTCCTACTACTCAGAGATCAGGGTAACAGGGCCAGAATCTTTTGGCAGTTCTTGCCTCTGTGGGTAGAGAGGATGGGGACACTATGGACAGTTTTACCAAGGCTCTACCCAGACAGTAAGAGGTTTCCCAGCAAGATGACCTATACTGTAGCAACTGCCTCCTTCCATCTGTCTGCTTCCTCAAGGGATTCATGCCGATGATAGTGAGTATCAGAGTCTGATGTATTCCTCAGCAAGCTGAAAGCTGAAATTCAAGGTGGACAATTTGCTGATGACCCAAATTTGCTCAAATTCATCAAAGGAAGGCCTTGGACAGGAATCTGACCCAAGGACTGTCAGAGCAAATGAAAAACTGGGGGGAGGGAGAGACTAGCAGAAACCTCTTCCTGCAGATGAGTTCTGAATTAGTTATGACCTTTCCAGAGAGCAGGAAAAAATTCTGGCTTTGTCACAGGTAACCCAGGGAACGTCTTCCACTTGCTAGCTGCTGGTCATAAAAGTGAATAAGAGGTTTGGCTGAATTAAGAAAGGGTTGGAGGATAATTTAGAAACTATTATAATAATGGCATTGTATAAATCAGAAGCCTGTCCTTACCTCAGAGCTTCCCTCTCCTTTGCCATGTTCTCTCCCCTCCTCCCCTCTAAAATTAACTTCTTACAATGGATCTGGGCCCTGGGTTTCCAGGCAGCAGTGGGGAGCAGTTTCAGGCTTTCTCTAGAATTCAGCACATAGATCTCTTCAAGGGTTAGCGTATGCTTCACAAAGCATCAATGCCTCTTTATTTTTACTCCCCTCGTTCTCCATGACTGTCTCCTGGACGTTTGTTCTCCCCAGCCCCCACCACGGCCTTTCACAAAACCTCTTTACTGAATCTTGAATGCTTCCTGGGAAAAGGAGATGCAAATGATGAGCAGGAACACTGGAGAAAGTAGGGTTGAGGGAAGGAGAAGGGAGCTGGAGAGCTTTTGGATGAGGGAACATTAAAAGGGAACAAGACAAACGTGTCAGGAAAGCAGGAGAGAGAGAGGGCCCGCAAAGCAACCCGAAGGTATGAGGCAGCTCAGCTGAGCCCTGCTTAATTGGCTCTGTTGTTGCAGAACAGAAAGGTACCTTATTAAATGACAAAAAGCAGACTTTTGAAACATCTCCTTTAAAAGCAAAAAAACAAAAAACAAAAAACAGCGGATTGGCCTTCTTAGGATGTTGTTACGAAAGCCCAAGTCAAACCTACTAAATGCAATAGATGGAAAAATACACGTAAAAAGGAAAAACTCATATTTTAAAAGTGCCCTGGCCTGCAGTCAATATGTGTTTGTATATATTTATATGGAATGAAATGGAACAAATATTTATTAAACACCTACTATGTGCCGAGTGCTGTGCTAAGCACTTTACAGATATGATTTCATTTAATGAAACATTCATATTTGAGATCAATGAACAGTATTGCCTCATTTGTGTTGTGCTCCTTTAAATTACAAACAACTAGAGAGCAGAGAAAGTGCAGGTAGTTAGAGGTATCTATATAGCTTCAAACCTCTCTACATCATTTAGTAAGCATTTACTGTGGGCCAGGCCTTGTGCTAAGCACTTGAGATATAAGCAACAAAATGGCGCGTGACCTCAAAGCGCTTCCATCTTTCTGGGAAGAGACAGCAAATAAAGGACAGCTAGAAAAGATGTAAGGAGGGTTTGAGCATGGTTTGGAGGGGAAGCTGGCAGAGACTTGATCCTGGCCAGTATAAAGTGGAGTCCCAGCTTCCCATGAGGAGGATGGGTTGAGAGCAGGGGCCATGATTTGTAGTTGATGATGTTGCTACTTTTCCCTTAATAGCCTGAACAACCTGGGAGTCTGAGCTCTCCATTCATTTGTACCACGTGTAGCAAAGCCCTACATATGGAGAGGCCTGTCCCTTGATTTGTAGGATGAGGGTGTCATTGGATGGCTCAAAGGGGGGCAGAATAAACGTCTCTAGCCTCTTCTCCCTCCACCCTCCACCAAGGGAGACTTTAATTCCTGCCAGATGAGAAGCAAGAAGTTGGGGCCAAAGGCTACTCTGGTCTCCTCAGAAAGAGAGGCTACCGGGTTAGAATTACATCTATCCGTTCCCTTAAATATTCATCTAGGGGACTGCAGAAGCAATGGGAAGCAAAAGTTTCATGGAGTGGATGGTAAACAAAGTCAGTGTCATAGAGAGATCAAATAGATGAGGACTGAATAGAGGCCGCTGAAATTGATGAGTAGTGATCTCCAAGAGCACAGCAGGAATAGGACCCCATCACAAGGGGCGAAGAAGGGGATGTATGACTAGGAAGCCAATATAGTGGCTATAGTCCACAAGTTCAAAGATTGTAAGTCAAAAAGGAAATTCAGAGTTGGAATAGAAGCTTGAAGAGGAAGCAAGATAAAACCAATATTTTTTTAAAGATGAGGAGGGCTACCTGAGCATCTGTGAAGGAAGGAACCCATGAAGAATGAGATTGAAAATGTCAAAGAGGGAGATGGCAGAAGGATACAAGGATGTAAACTGAGCATCCATTGTAGTTAGAGGGTTTTATGTACTTTCTTCAGTCCAGTGAAATTCAACAAGCCCCTACTATGTGCAGTGCCAGGAATTCAAAGACAAAATGGGAAACAGCATCTGGCCTCAAGGAGCCTTTATTTTACCCTTCCTAACCCTTTATTAAGCTAATATGATCTCCTGCTTTGCATCTTTCAACTTTTTTTTCAGAACCTGGAAGAAGCTGCCTCCAGTAGAAAACATGCCAACTGTTAGAATTAGCAGTGCATTGTGTTCTCCCAATGTCAAATACGTTCGTTGGAAAGTACATGAAGACTGGGTGACTCAGGTAAGAAGCAGATTAATACACAACAACCTAGCAAACTTCCCTCTTTCTCCAGGCAATACTTAAATAAACAAATAAATGAAAATCACACTCTTTATAGCATTGACTTGGTAGAAATCACCCCTGGTCAGTCTAGCAATCATTTGTTGAGTACCTACCATGTACCAACACTGTGCTAGATGTGGGAATACAAAGATAAAAATAGAACAGTCTTTGCACTCAAAGAGCTTCCATTATATTGGAAATGGTTATCTATTCAACCAGCCCCAAACAGGCACCAACTGAAATGTTCAAAAGAGACCAACATATCTATTGCAATACTCATAAGATGATGAGCGTGTGATTCAATCAGCCTTCCTTAGGCGTGGCCACTAATGTTTCCTACCTTTGGCTGGCTCTCCCATTTTATCAGCATGTTTGAAGTTGCTGCACTAAAATATCCTAGTGGTTCCTGTGCCTGAAGAGGATGTTTCTTTTCCTTTATCCCAAGGAATGAGTTGGTTAAAATGACTCAGTGCTCCTAGGACCATGACATGCCCCTGTGACTTCTCATCTGGGGGGACTTATATCAGTACAGTTGAAGCTCTTATGAAATTGAGGCATTGTCCTTCATATTGAATCCATGCTAAAGTTAGCTCCAAAGAGAACTGCTGATCCAGCAAAGAAGAGCAGGAAGATGTTCTGAGCAAAGGTGCTTCAGGACAATAGGAATGGTGACATCTGTTGGAGGAAGGTACATGGGGCAACTAAGTGGCACAGCACTGGACCTGGAGTCAGGAAGACTCGTCTTCCTGAGTTCAAATCCAGCCTCAGACACTTACTAGCTGAGTGACCCTGGACAAGTCACTTTGCTTTGTTTGCCTCAGTTTCCTCATCTGTAAATGATCTGGAGAAGGAAATAGCAAATCACTCCAGTATCTTTGCAAAAAAAAAAAATCCAAACAGGGTCATGAAGAGTTGGATACAACTGAAACGACTGAACAACAAACTGGCACTTATATATCTCTGTTCAAATTTCTAAGTCTCTTTTGAACAAATAGAGAATTAAACTGGATGATAGGGAGTAACATTAAAATAGTCTTATTTATAAAAAGGGAGGAGGAATGAGAGTGTGGGAAAATGCCATAGAGGGAAGAAATAGCCATTAAAAGCATCAAGGCAAATTTGATAGGTGAAATGGGGAATGAAAAGAGAAAGAAAGTCATGAAAAGAAAAAAAGAAATGAACAACAAGAAAAAAACAACAATGGTATAGAGGCGATTGAGATTGACAAAATAATAACCATAAGAAAAAGGAAATAAATAATAGGCTAGGGCTGCAGTGGAAAAGAAACACAGATTCAATTCAATAAAACTCAGTTAACATTTATTAAGCACTTAGGTGCTAAGAATTTTCTTTTAATGGGAAAAAAGTCAATCCTTGTCCAAAGGAGGTTACATTCTGCTAGGATCTGACATGTACACACAGATGAATAGAGGAAAAGGTAAAATGTGGTGAAGGCAAGGAAAGACAGAGAAAAACGCTCTAAGAAAATTTTAGGAGTGTTCAGGTATCCTGGAAGAGGTGGCACACAAGCTGAGCCTTTAAAGAGTAGTATACTTTTGAAAGGTAGAAATGAAGAGAGAGTTCATTCCTGGAATTGGGGCCAGCCTACAGAAATGCATGGAGGTTAAAGATGTTGGATAAAAGGACAGGTCACATATACAGGCAGGTGCCAGTCTAATTTGGCTAGAAAGTAGAGTGAATGAAGGGAAGTAGTATGAAATAAAGCCGAATAATGAAAGGAATTCTAGAGGTAGAAAGGATTTTTAAAAAATAGTCTGATATATTTCTTTATGGTATAAAAAGCATGAAGAATCCAGCTGCTATCACAGTATCTTGCTCATCATAGGCATTTAATAAATGTTTGTTCAATTTCATAGAAAAGCATAACTAGACCCGAGGTGTTCTGTAACTTCCAGGGTCCCTCAAGTTTCACCCTTCTTGGAAAAGCTGCCTTCTTTTTTTAATTAATCATTCAATCAATCCCAGGTATTATTCATGAAGCCTTTCCCATCTCTCTTAATCCTGGTGACTTCCCTATGAGATTATCTCCACTTTATCCTGTCTATATCTTGCTGGCATGTAGTTGTTTATATGTCATTTTTCCCATTGTGCTGCAAGTTCCTTGAGAGCATGGGCTGTTCTTTGCCTTTCTTTGCATCCCCATAACTTAATATAGTGCCTGGCACATAGTTGGTGCTTAACAAATGCTTGTTAACTCAACCCAACAGCAAAAGGATGGCTACATCCAAATCTGCTGAGATGGAGGAAAGACCACATCAGTCACTGAACAAGCCAGAGAGGGGAATGTTCTTAGGTTGAGCTTGCCAATATGGTTCACCACAGCATCTGGATCTCAGGTCCTAACTCTTCTTTAGTCATTTCAGTCATTTAGTCAGACTCTTTGTGATCCTATGGGGGTTTTCTTGGCAAAGATACTGAAGTGGTCTGCCATTTCTTTCTCCAGCTCATTTTACAGATAAGGAAACAGAGGCAAACAGTGTTAAATAACTTGTCCAGGGTCACACAGTTGTTACGTCTGAGGCCAGATTTCAACTCAGGTCTTCCTGACTCCAGGCCCAGGATTCTATCCACTGCACCATCTAGCTTCTCTTCCTAACCCTAGTGTGTGATTTTCTATGGTTCCCTCAGGATTTGGTCCTCTCTCCTGGGCACTCAAGGCTAAATCCTTTATCTGTGTCCCCAAGAAGAATGGTCTCAGGGATTTCGACAAATCACATATGGCCAAGGCTGCTGGGAAAATGGAAGAGTGACCAAAGCAGTCCTTTCCCCTGGACAAATGCCAATGACAAAAGAAGACAATAAACCAATGTTACCTTGAAGGAGAGGCTTCTAATGGAGTTATCTAATATATATAAAATTATTATAAAATAATATTATATATAAACATAAAATAAATATTACATATAGATAGATAGATATAAAACTCAATATGTTAACAGTGTGGCATAATAGCAAAGAAGTCAATAAGATCTTAGACTCTCTCTTGAGAAACAAGGTAGCCAGGATAACCGAGATAATAGTCCCATACTGTCTTCACTATCATATGCTGTCCTAGTCAAAACACATCTGAAACATGTTAACATGGGCTCTATAATGACTATATGTTAGAAATTCCACATGTTAACAAGCCCATGTTAACAAGTATAATGCTCAGCTCTGGGCACCAATACCTTTTAGGAAGGAAAGGGGAAGGTGCAATATGTCCAGAAAAGTGTGACCAAAATTATAGGTCTTCAGATCATGCTATTTGTGAATGAGTTGAGAGAACTAGGGATGTTTAGCATGAAAAAAAGAAAGGAAGACTTGGAGAGTTGGATAGTTGGGCAGGTTGGACAGTTGTCTAGTTACTTGAAAGGCTATCACATGGGAGAGAGAATAATTTGTTTTGCTTGACCTTAAAGGGCAGATGGGGTGGAAGCAATGGAAGTTGCAGAGGGCAGATATAGACTTGATATAAAAGGAAATTTCCTAACAATTTAAGTTATCCCGAAGTGGGTGAACTGCCTTAAAGGCAATGTGCTCTCCTTCACTGAAGTTCTTTTTGTTGAAGATCGGGTATGCTGTTGAGAAGAAGGAGGATTCTTATCCAGTACGGGTAGGACTAGGTAATCACTAAAGACCCTTTCAACTCTGAGATTCTTTGTGATTCTATATAACAGGCTTGTTATTGTTCAGTCATTTCAGTTGTGCCTAACTCTTCATGACCCCATCTGGGGATTTTTTAGGCAAAGATATTGGAGTGGTTTGCCATTTCCTTCTCCACCTCATTATACAGATGAGGAAGCGAGGCAAACAAAGTTAAATGACTTGCCCAAAGTCACAGTTAGTAAGTGTCTGAGACCAGATCTGAACTCAGGAAGATGAGTCTTCCTGACTCTAGGCCCAGCACTCTATCCACTGCTCCACCAAGTTGCCCAAGCTTAACTCAATTTAAATGATCTTATCGTTTAACAAGGTCATCCAGAAGTAATGCTAATGCTAGAAGTATCAGTCAAGGTGATAGACTGGTAGGAGAGATATTTGGGGACTAGAAGTTGAGCAGAGTATAACAGCATTGCTCAGAATATGTGTTTGATAAAATGTTGGTTGATTGGTTGAATGAATGAATGAATGGATGGATGGATGATCTGCCTATGTGTAAGGCCAGCTGTAGCCCTTCTAGCTATGAACCTGGTTATCCTCCTTTAGAACCTCTCCACATTGGCATTATTTTCCTTAAAATGTGGCCCTCAGAGCTGGTATGGTCAGGGCAGAGTTCAGGAGGACTACCAGTTCCCTCATTCCCGGCATTTGTACTTCAAGCCTTCTATACTTTAATGGAAGACCTTGATCACTGCACTCTATTTCCAAAAAATAGATGATCCTGGGTGTTATGTGTCACAGTATTTTATGTTCCTCACTATATTTTCCAAATTGAAGGTAACTCATATGAATGAATAAAATGGCTTTCTCTTTCAAGTCCTTGTAGCTGTGATGTAGGTCACATTCAGATTTTCCCAGAAAATCCTAAAATAGAGAATAGAAACTGCGACATGTTCTGTTAGACATGATACACAGGAATTGTTTGTTCTGGTTTTAGCTTTATGAGAAAGCGTAGAAGGAAGATACTGCCATCAGCAACCACGCCAATACACCCACTCCTGTCCACCTACACACATGTTTTTTTTTTAAATGTTCTTCATGCTTTTAACAAGTGGTTTCCTTTCTCCAGAAACACATTTCCAGTGAATTTTAGAATACTTACAGTCTTATTTAATCTCATCCATGATCTTGATGTTAATTGACATTTTCTTTCTCTCTCTCTTTTTTTTTTAATAGTTGAACTACTATGATTCCATTCAAGTCGTCATTTCTGCCTCTATCCACGAGCCTACTGCTCTAGTAATAGGTATTATTTATCCCTTCATATCAATCCTCTTTAATGTTCCTTTAGCTTCTTATTTCTAATCCCTGGGCCTCCTGCCTTTATAGTTTCTATACCATTATAAAAGACAACAACAATAATAATAATTTACATTTTATAGTATCCTTATAATGCAAAAATGTTTAGTTTTATTTGTGCCTTTTAAAAATTCTATTCATATTTGTTGTTTTTATATCCCCTTCATTTCTGAGAATATCCGTCCCCTTTCCCAAGCTATTCCTTGTAGAAAAAAAAAAGTGTATTGGGGGGGTGGATGGGCAGTGGGAAAAGCAGTTCAGCAAAACTAACCAATTTATTGATTGAATCTGACAGTATATTCTATGTTCCACACCTATAGTCCTTCATCTCTGCAAAGAAGGGATGGAAAGGTATATTTTCTCATCTTTTCTTCAGGTACTCCTTTCTTCCTTCCTTCTTTGTCTCATTTACATAGAATTCGGTTTTGGGGTGGATTTTTTGTTTGTTTAATTTATGTTGCAGTCAAGTATACTATTCCTGGTTCTGCTCACTTCAGTCTGCAACAATTCATGTAAGTCTTCTCAAGGTTTTCTGAATTCTTTGTGTTAATTTTTTCTTATGGTATTCCATTACATCTACCAACCATGCTTTGTTTAGCCATTTCCCATTCAGTGGGGTGCCACATCTCTGGAAATGCAACCTCTTATCCTCAGAATTCAACCTTTTATAATGAAGAAAAACATTTAAGCAAAATCACCAAACACAGGACTGAATCTGACTATTCTACCCTAACAGTCTCCCACCTCTCTGTTGAGAGAAGGGAGGTATGTTTCATTATCAAGTCGCAGTTTATTTTTAGTGATCTTTTCATTTGCAGGGTCATAGTGATATAGCAAAATGTACTTTTATATGTATATCTCAAGTGATTTTTACAGCTAGGTGGCACAGTGGGTAGAACACTGACCCTGAAGTCAGGAAGATTTGAGTTCAAATCCAGCCTTAAACACTTACTAGCTGTGTGACCCTGGCCAAGTCATTTAACCTCTGTCTGTCTCAGTTTCCTCAACTCTAAAATACAGATAATAATAATACCTATCTCCCAAAGTTGTGAAGATTAAATGAAAAAAAAATCTTGTAAAGTGTTTAGTATACTTCCTAGGACATAGTAAAATGTTTAAATTTAAAAATGTTTATTTGCTTCCTTCCTTTCCTCCCTTCCTTCTTCCTTCCTTCTCTCTTTCCCTCCTTCTTTCCTTCCTTTCCTCTTTTCTTTCATCCCTCCCTCCCTTCTTCCTTCCTTCCTTTTTTTCTCCTTCATTCCCTCCTTCTTTCCCACTTTCTTTCCCTTCTTTCCTCTTTTCTTTCATCCCTCCCTCCTTCCTTCCTTCCTTCTCAGGGACCATTTAATTTTTGTCTTTGGATACCACGTGCCTAGCACACAGCCTAGCAACATAGTAAGCAATTAATTAATTCTGAACTGAATTCTGACCATATTCTGGTATAAGCTTGGGAAATACAACATTTTTAAAAATTTTAATTTTATCACAGTATTGATGCCCAAGGTCAGTTTCCCCTTGATTCCAAAGGGTGGGGAGAGATTTTGATGAGTCAGTTATTGCTCCAGACAGTGGAATAATGCTAGTGTAAATATTCAGAGGCCTCTAGCATTGGCTGTTCCCTTAGATAAGCAGGAGCTCCTCCCCTCTTGCTATTTGTTGATAAACTAGAGGATGAGCCACCATGGTATTTTGGCCCAAAAGAATGTTACCCAAACCTGTGGATGAGTTCTCAGATCTGCCTGTGTGTATCTGACCCTAAGAGATCACTGACGTCATGACATCCTGACTAGAGTACTTTGTAGTTTTCTATGAAATGGGCAGCATTTAGACGGAAAGGCAGTCGCTGCCCAACCTTCCCTCCCAAGCCCTCCTCCAGTACCCAAGGCCGTCACTAGGGAGATATAGAGCTCAGAGCAAAGCACAACATGCCCCTCAGCCCCACCCCCCCCCATCTCCTTCCTCCCGACACAATATTGTTATACAGATATCATCTGGTTAAAATGAGCATCAAGAACGACCCTGAAAGAGAACGCAGGACACAGAAGGGTAACATGTAGCTTAAGGGATATACAAGGACAGCGGGCGGAGGTACATGATGCCAGATGGTGAACTCCAATCCTTCAGTCCCTAGGGAGGAGAGTAGGGTTATGGGTTGATTCCATAGATATGTCTCGGAACTTTTTTCTTTTTTTTTTAAGAACGAACTCTCACCAGTTCCTTTTCCCCCATTTATTTCTCCCACAATGATTCACCCCTACAGCAGCCTCCTGCCCCACAAGCTTAGGAACTAGTGTGAGCACCCTAAGGGCAGCTCTGCCTGCAACTCACTTCATTCCTTAGGAAGTTTTCCACCACATTGAACCCAAATCTGCTTCTCTGAAAGGTCGGCGATGAAGAAAATGTTCTACCTGCCTCCTGACAGAGAGATGACAGACTCAGGGAGCAGAATGAGAAATGTAGTTTTGGACATGGCCAATGCAGGAATCTGTTTGCTTAATTATGCATATTTATTACAAGAGCTTTCTTTTTTTATTTTTACTAGTGATGATAGGGGGATGGGGAAGGAGAAAGAAATGTTCATTGAAAAATTTAAATTTAATTTTAAAAATCCACTTCTCTGTAACCTCTACGTATTTTTATTAGTTCTACCACCTGGAGTCAAGTAGAAAAAGCTTGCCATCACTATTTGGGTCACCTGAAAGTTTTGAATCTTCTGATATTGTGTTATACTATGATTTGCAACTACATAGCACCAACAGAAGAATACTTGTACCTCAATGTACTTCAACCAATCAATCATTAAACATTTATTATGCGCCTATTATGTACCACTTAGCACTGTGCTAAGCTCTGGGGATATAAAAAGAGGCAAATGACAGTCCCTGCCCTCAAGGAGCTTACAATCTAATGGGGGAGACAACATGCGAATAAATATATACAAAGCGAGCTATACTCAGGATAAATAGGAAATAATTAACAGAGGGAAGGCACTGGAATTAAAAGGGGTTGGGGAAGGCTTCCTGTAGAAAGTGGGATTTTAGTTAGGTCTTAAAGGAAACCAGGGAGGTCAGTAGTTAGAATGGAGGAGTGGGAGCATTCCAGGGGAAAAGCCAGAGAGAATGCCCGAAGCTGAGAAAAGTGTGATAACAAAAATATGGATCTTTGTGTTAGGAAAAAAAATAACAAACCTTCAGGGCAGTAAAATAACTACAAAATTTCTCACATGCATTCCATCCCTGTCTTTTTTCTAATCAATTCTGGTCCCAGTTTATTGTCTTTTTGTAACATCTGTCCAAGATGCTGATGGTCTAGCTCAATTGTGTGGTCGATTCAATTGCATGTGATAATCTGAATGCAGTGCATTCTTCATCCACCTGATTTTTCTTTTATAGATTGTTATGCCAAACTGTTGAGTGATCATGGATCTCATTTAGGAGGTTCCTCGATCTTCTGCAGGGCGATACAATCAGTATAATGTCATCTAAAGACATGAGCATGTGGAGGACTGCACCTTCATTGGGAATCTTTGGATTCCATACTGTATATCCTCTATGACTGTGTCAGATACCTTGGGCAAGTGCACTTCTCCCATTTCATGCCTCACATGACTTTGTGGAGCAGAAAATCATTAAACAAAATTTTCTTTCTTCTTGCAGCTATAAAATTATCTTATATGATTTCAATTTTTTTCTACTGAGTCAAACAGTAGATTAGTTTGCATTAGTAATTAATTAGTAAATCAATTAGTAGATTTACAAACAGTAGATTAGTTTGCACTCTAAAACTTCCAAAATCACACATATTTCAAGGAAAGGAAATCTTACTTCTAATGAGGCTTTGCAAAGAATATTCTGGTCCAGAAAATGTGGTCACCAAAGCTTTCAGTTATATTGGTCAGCTTCACAAGATCAAGCCAAATTTTAGAGCTGCCAGGGAGTTTTAGAGCCTGACCCTGGGGCAACAGTTGGCAGCCTTTCAGAAGTGACATGTGACATCTTCATTTATTCAGTCTAGTGTAGGGTTTCATGTGCCAATAATAACCATTGTCCTTATACCTCCAAATCACTGTGGATTAGGAGCCTTCATGTCCAGGGTCCAGTGTAACTTTGTTGAGTATTTGCTATTATTGGTAAGAAAAAGATAATAATGAGACCTGAAAAATCCTGTCATCTTTGGGTAGCCCAATTTCTTCATCTGTGAATGAGAATAATTCATACTTGCATTACCTATCTTTAGTGCAGTATAATGGAGTCAAGAGAGACCTGACTTGAAGTCTGGAGGGATGTGGCTTTAAATACTACCTCCTGGACTTTCCAACTATATGACTATAGGTAAATCACTTAACCTTTCTGAGGCTCAATTTTCTCATGCTTAAAGTACTTGTAGAACCTACATCCTGAGGCTGTTCTATGGATCAAGTTATATGGGAAATGCCCAAAGTATTATATAAATTTCAGCAATGATAACTATTATTATTATTATATTTCATCTCTACACTTCAGGGCTAGATTGCCAGGACTCAAAACTCCTTTGACACAAGTGATTTGGCCAGATGCTGATCAGCTTACTGACGGGGATTACTGCAGAAAAGGACATCAATGTGATTCCGTAGACAGAATAGTCATGCGTAACCGTTTATCATGGGAGATTATGTTTCTGTAATCTGGGAGCTGTTTCTCTACCCATGTGGCGTATGGGTCAGATTCCTATGTGGGTCAGATCCTCGGGAATTAGAGATAGGGAAATAGGACTTCTTGTTGTGTTTCTGGAACCAGAGAATCCTTGTGGGGAGTATGGATAGGTCTATCAGCCTGTGTCAATCTGTGGAGGTCCAGAAGTAACAGGGTAACTGTTCTAACAGTGATAACTACTGGTGAGGATTAGTCTCAGGCTGGATAGATTAAGTGGCAGCTAGGTGGCATGTTAGACAGAGTCTGGAAGACCTGAGTTCAAATCTGGCCTCAGACACTTACTAGCTGTGTAAGTCACTTAATCCTGTTTGCTTCAGTTTCCTCATCTATAAAATGAGCTGGAGAAGGAAATGGCCAGCCACTCTAGTATCTTTGCCAAGAAAACCCCAAATGGGGTCATGAAGAGTCAGACACGACTGAAATGACTAAACAACAACAACAACAACAATAACAGATTAATTTAGGCTCTTGACTAGAGGTAGCTATGTAGCATAATAGATTCAGCACTGGGTCTGGGGTCAGGAAGACCTGAGTTCAAATATGGTCTCAGATACTCCCTAGTTGTATGATCCTGGGTGAGTCATTTAACCTGTGTCTGCCTCAGTTTCTTCAACTGTATAATGGAATAGCACCTACTTCTCAAGATTGTTATAAAGAACAAATGAGATATTTGTAAAGCACGTGCCTGTCACGTAGTAGGTACTTAATAAACGTTTTGTTTCCTTCCTTCTTTACTGAGTTTATGGCTCTGACACTGGCTTTCCCAATCCCTCTTCCTCCCTTCTCATCCCCTATTCCCCATTCCTCCCTCATCACTTCTCCCTCCCTACTCCTCCTTCCTCACTTTCCCCTTCTCCCTCCCCACTTCTCCCCTTCCCCCTCCCCCATTCTTTATCTTATTTTCAGCAAAGGCTGATTAAGTTCTCAATCAAATCTGGAGCTGTGAGTTTGGATCAAAGTGTGTTATGCCACCAAGGTCCTTGGTTAAACATCAGGAACTGATATAATTTTATCGGTAGAAATTGAGTAGAAATGGCATCAAAGAAGAAGAATCCCCATCTATTTTACTACTGTACTCTAAGGTCAATGGGACTTTTCTATCTGACCTGCTGCCCAGAATGTGAAGAACTTCAAAGGCCAAACAAAGCATTTATAGTAAGAGAGAGGGGGGAGGAGGGAGGGAGAAGGGAGGGAGGGATGAGAGAGAGACAGAGAGAGAGAGAGAGAGAGAGAGAGAGAGAGAGAGAGAAGAAAGGAAGGAAGGAAGGGAGGAAGAGGGAGAGAAGGAGGGAGGGAGGAAGAATTTATTAAATGCTTACTATGTGTTAGGCACTATGCTGAGTTCTAGAGATACAAATAGAAGAAAACAAGTTAGACCCTTGCTCTGAAGGAACTTACATTATAATAGAAGACCAAACATGAAGGGGAGCTAAAAGTAATAGGGACCCTCTGGAGTTTATTGAATTGGAGGATGACACAGTCATCCTACATTTTAGGAAAATTGTTTTGGCAGCTGCTGGAAGGATGGTTAAAGTAGAGAGAGACTTGAGGCAGGGATACCAATAGGAGGCCATTGCAATGGTCCATGCAAGACGTACTAAGAGCCTGAACTAGGGTAGTGACCATGAATGGATAGAAAGGAATGAATGGGAGAGATGTCAAGATAAAAACAACAAAATTGACAGCTAATTAGATATGTAGGGTGAGAGAAGGTGAAGAGTTGAAAATGACACTAAGATGCTGAAGCCTGGGAAGATGGTGGTGCTCTCATCAGTAATATGAGCTTCAGAAAGGGGGTTGGTTTGGAGGGAAAAATAATGAGTTCTATTATGAACACGCTGAATTTGAGATACCTGTGGGGAAATGAGTATGAAATGAATAATAGGCAGTTGGTGATGAGGAGCTTTGGCATGGTTGTAGAGAAGGAATCAGTAGTGGGAAGAGATTGAAGGTCCTGTGATTTAGCAGTTTAGAGATCTACTTCCCTATGGCCCCACTCCCCAGTGTTGGATGAAGTGCCTTGGAAAGTCCTTGCTTACATTATAACACACTTGGTCCAATGCTGGAGACTGGGGCCAAAAGATCCACACTCTTCAGTGAGGAAAAATGGAAGAGGTTTTTTTTTTATAATGGGGTTCGGGAGAGGGGAAGAGACGACATTTATGAAGTAGTATTTCAGTATTTCTCACTGTCCAATAAAGAAAGTGAGATTCCAGGGCAGAAGTTCATCTAGGGTGACAGTTTTCAAAATTTTTGGTCTCAGGACCCCTTTACACTCTTAAAAAATATTGAGGAGCTCCCAAAGAGTTTTTGTTTCTGTGGGTTATGCCTATTGATATTTACTGTGTGAGAAATTAAAACATCTTAGTATTACTATGAAAATAGTTTTGATCTCACAGACCCCATAAAAGGATCTATTGTTGTTGTTTAGTTGCATCCAACTCTTTGTGACCCCGTGGACTATAGCACACCATACTGTCCATGGGGCTTTTTGGCAAAGGTACTGTAGTGGTTGGCCATTTTCTTTTCTAGTGGTTTCAGGCAAACAGAAATTAAGTGACTTGCACAGAACCACATAGCTAGTAAGTGTCTGAGACCAGATCTGAATTCAGGTCTTCTGATTCTAAGCCCAGTCATCTATCTACTGAGCCAACTAGCTGCCTCTGAAAAGGGTCTGAGGGACCCCCAGAGGTCCCTGTTGCTGGGCCCCTTTGATTTCATTTTTGTCACCCCATGAACATTACCTGGTGTTTTCTCAGAGCTGAAGTCCTGGTTTTGGCAAACCACATAGACATTATCAGTCAACTAAATGCCAATACACCTTTGGAATTAGCATGTTAACAATAAAACACCTTATACACTTTCTGATGACCTCTCCAGGAAAGCTATATATAGATTTTCTTTTTTTAATTTATTTTTTTTATTCTGAATTTAACAAACACTAAATAAAATGAATATTTCCATATACCTGGTAGAGCAGAAAAAGAGAACTATACAAACTTCAGGTCTCTTATTTTATACAGCTTGCTTTTCTTTTTTAGTATATAAGTTCAATCAATACATTTCAAAACCCTCCTCTTTCTGGGCTTCCTTCTGTTCTTTTTACCACATTTTTAAAAGATGCCTCAATGATACTCTCTTCTTTTTTTTATTTTGGTGCCTTATTTCTATCGCTCTTTACCCTTCCAACCATCACTCCATGCCTCTACTTCCAAAAAAAAAAAGAAAAATGAAGCTACCATAACAATCAGTGCATGGGTATTCTTAATCCAATTGCAAGGATAGGATTCCTAAACTTCCTGACACTTCATCCCATCCCTTTCCCAAAGCCAGTCCTCCAGATATCATTGAACATCATGGAGGGGACAGTGAGCCTCTGAGGGACCTAGCCTGGGTTTCAGTCTAGTTTAAACATTGGTGCAAAGTGGTCAAGTCTATTTCATTTTACCCCATTGGGGATATACTTTGTGGGGTTCAATGCTTAGCACAGTGCCCAGAACATAGTAGACTCTTAAATACTTGTCAATTGATTGATTGCTTGATTTGATCTTTTTCCAGTCCTTCAATTCTATGATTCAAAATCCTTAAGTTCAGGTTATCTTTCCAGGGAAGTTTCATTTTTCATTTTGTACATTTCTGATTCACTCACATTTAAATCACCAAAATGTTTGGAAGGAGGTGGGAGGTGATTAAGAAGCTTCTTGAGAATTTTCATAAGCCTTTCGCAGAATTAGGAGATTGTATTTTTCTAGACCTATAGTGGATATGAATCCCAAGAAGCTAAAATTCAACACTAATCATCCAGTCCGTGTAGTTTAAAATATGACAAAATGTGTTCCTACTTGGATTACAGAAAATTCTCCCCATGGATTTTATAAGAAGCAAGGACCTTTGAGGACCCTGCCGGCACTCAAATGGTGTGCTCTGGTCTATGACCAATGATCTTACCAACTGATTATCTCTCTTAGGATTTAGCTCTATAGAAATGATAGGAATTGTTCACTCTCATGTAAGAACTGTGATCATTGGGCTGAAGAGGACTTTGAGATGTTCTCTACAAGGCCTGATTCTCAGATTTGGTCCTTCGAACGTCCTCTTAAGCCCCAGGGGTCCACTAAGCTCCTCACGACCTATATCATTTCTTAACAAGCACAAAAAGGGAAGACTCCTCTAGATCTTATGGACGTTACCTCTCCTAGATAGACGCTTGGAATGTCATAGCTCCTGAGCACCTCTTGGCACCAAAGCCAACATAAAGGTTTGGAAAGGTGAGTGGAAAGAGAATCAAGAGGCACGGAGTCAGTCAATCAATAAACCTTTATTAAGCATCTGGTATGATGCAGGCACTGTGCCAGATGCAGGAGATACAAAGGATAATACAATCCTTATTCTCAAGAAGCTTATGTTCCAACAGAGGAAATAAGTACATATATAAGTATATATAAAATAAATTTAAGCTAATACAAGGTAGTCTTAAAAACAAGATACTTTTGGAGGGGTAGCAGTAATAGTTGGAGGGACCTGGAAAGGCTTATTTTAGAAGGTGATGCTTGAGCCTAGCCTTGAAGGAAGAGAGGAATTCTATAAGGCAGAGATGGGGAATGAGTGCATTCCAAGCACCGAGGACGGATTACCAGTGAAAAGGTCAAGAGATGGGAAATGCACTGCTGAATGTGAAGTACATAGAGAAATCCAGTTTAACTAGATCACAAAGTGTGAGAAGTAGAGGAAACTTGTTTCTTTCATTCAAAGAGCTCCCTCCAAATAACTCATTATGAAGTAGCAGAAAACCTACCAGATTTGGATTCAATGATCTGGGTTCAATCCTGGTTTTGCCACTGAATAACTGTGTAACTTCAGACAAGCCACTTACCTTTTCTGTACTTCCTTTTCTTCATCCGTTAAATGAAGGGATTGGACTACATGACCTTCAAGGTACCCTTCAGTTCTAAATCTGTGATCCTATGACCTCTGGACAGCTAGGTGTTGCAGTGGTTAGAGCACTGGCCCTGGAGTCAGGAGGACCTAAGTTAAAATCCAGTTCTACACACACTTACTAGACCCAGGATACATCACTTATCCCTGTTAGCCTCAGTTTCCTCATCTGTAAAATGAGTTGAAGAAGCAAATGGCAAAAAGAGAACCCCAAATGCAGTCACAGAGAGTCAGATGTGACTGAAACAGTTTGACAAGATGACCTCTAGTCTCCATTACTTTTGAATGTTCTTCCATGATCCCCTCAAAACTCCAGACTCCTAGTTTTAGAATCACTGCTGTCAAGACACCACCTATTTGCAAGTAGGATCATACTTCAGGTAAGTAGGAGGCAAATTAGTTTCATCATTTGCAAATAGAGAATGTGAGGTGCAGAGATGTGACATGATTTCTGAGGCTCAGAGGTGTTAGGGTTTAGGCCATCATGACACAGGGCAAATTCTAGAATCACTGTCACAGAATCCTATATTAAGAGATAGAGATCATCTGGTCCAGTCTCCTCATTTGACAGTTAAAGAGCCTGAGGCCCAGAGATGTTGAGACTTGCTCAAAGTGACAGATCCAGGATTTGAACCCAGGTCCTAGGACTCCAAATTCAGGGCTCTTTCCATTGAGCAGTGTGACAGAAAGTGAGGCTGGTAGCATAAACACTGTGAAGGAGAGAGAGAAGGTCATTTATTGGTAGTGGCAAAGAGATGAAAGAAAGAGTAAGAAGGAAGCTGGAAGGGAGAAACACCAGTAAGGTGCCATGAAACAGAGGAAATGAAGCCTCAATTGGGGAAAAAGCCAAGCTTTCTCTTCAGTTCAATCACTGATGTCTTTTGGCTTTCTCATGTAAATACAGCTTCAGGAGTTGGAGTTAATATAACCTAGGGATGCGTCTCTAAACCCCTGTCCTGCCTGCAGCTAGATTACAGTGTGATCATCTTTGCATTAGCCAACTGGTCATTTCAAGAGTTACCTGCTAGTCTGTGCGTTCAAGTAAACCAGACAACATTCTGAATCTGCTTTAGGTTTCCATGGAGATTGCTTAAAGTTTTCATCATCCTTCATTCAGACCTTGGGGTAGATCCAGGCTTTCTGGTTTCCATGGGAACCGTTTAAACATGTATCTCTGTCTGGCTTTGTTGGAACAGGACTGCCAGAGATCATGCAAATGAATTGTCTGCTCTCCATTCTCTTTCTAAAAAACCCCAAACACCTGCTTAACGCTGGAAAACTCTTCTCTTTATTGAGGAAAATGAAAGTCTTGAATTGCTTTTTCAGGGAGGTTTTATTTTATTGATTTTTACAGTGAGGAGTTAGTCTAGGTGCAATGACTTTGATTGCCTTCTTAAGTAATTACTTACATGTAGCATACATTTTCCCCATCCCATACTCTTCCCCCACCCACCTTGGCCTCAGTTAGATGACAGTGCTACATACTGAAGGCTATTTCCTCTCTCTATGCATGTTGAAGGAGGCTGGAGTTAACCAATAACCTCTACTTGGGCACTATGGACATAAGACCTGGTGCAAGGGTTGGCCACATAGTATTTATGCTAGAGTTAGCAGGGGGAAGGGAAAGAGAAAAAGCATTTATTAAGTGCCTGGTATGTACCAAGCTATGTACTAATTTGCCTGAGGCACAGAGACATTACATTACTTACATATAGCCAGTATATGTGTGAAATCAAGTTCCTGCTTAATAATAATAGCTAATATATTATATATGCACACATATACAATATAGAGTATATACCACACATGCAAACTTTGTATATATGTGTGTGCATGTGCATATTTGTATATGTATATATATATACACACACACTCATATACACATACACACATCTGTTTTAAAGTTTGCAAAGTGCTATGCCATTTAGTCCTCACAATAACCTTGGGCAATGGGTACCATTATTATCATCATTTTACAGTTGAGGAAACTGAGGCAAACAGAAGTTAAGTGACTTGCCAGGGTCAAATAGCTACTATATCTGAGGCAAGATATGAGTTCAAGTCTTCCTGATTCCAGACACAGCTCTCTATCCACTATGCCACCTAGCTGCTTAATGTCTTAGCAGTACTCATGATTTAGACTGGCACACACTTGTTAAGTCAATGAATGACCTGAAAATGTATAGAGACACATATTCCACCCAAATCAATCAGAAACTACAATAGCTTGCTAGGGTCTAGAAGGCTGAGGGCAGAAATTGAGTTTGGTATTCACAGCCACAGATCTGTACCTTTGTAGGAGAAAGGAGAAGGAAGAAACCATTAATTTCCTCTCCCTTTTTTGAACACCTGACCTCAGGGTAGGCTTTTCAAGCTCTCCTGATTTTTCTTAGCTTCTTTCTCTTTTTTTCCACCTCTGAACCTTCAAATCTTCTAAAAGGTCTAACGATTCCCATCTTTCTTCTCCTGTGACTCCCCATTCCCTGTTTGAGCATCAACAACTCACCTAAGGGGCATAGTTATTGCTGCAGGATTTTTCACACCTCATTGTCATCTTTCCCTAACAATCAGTAGTATAGCTTCAGCACATTGCAGGAAGCCTAGCCAAACCTGGAGATTCTTGCTCCATTCTGATTTGAGGATAGAAGGATGGCCATTTTGTGTGCCACATGAAATTTTACACTAGACTGAAGAAATGAAGATATCACATGTCACTTCTGAGAGACTGCCAAGTACTGCCTAGAACCAGGCCCTAAGCCTCACTGACAGCTCTGAAATGTTTTGATCTTGTGGTTATATTGACTACATTTTCAGAAACAAAAATCTGACCAAGGACAGTTATTTTGCAAAGCCTAATTAAAAGTACACCTTTTCTTGAAATGAACATATCAGAAAAATCTAGGCTATATGACCACCATTTTGTTGTCTCACCTGCTTAATGACTGAAACTGATTGTCACACTCCACTCCAGCCCAGCCCAGCCCAACTGCTGCTGCAGACAGTATGAACAACGTCTCTTGACTTTGAGTTCCTGAAGGTCCACTCAGGAGGGCAACGGGATGGGGAGTATGAGTGAGCAGTGTGAAGAAGAGAACAGTCAGATGTCACCAGGTCTAAGCTGCAGTGTTTTGTGAGGATTTATTCCATGAGATGGGATGGTAAATTCAGATGAGATATGTTGAAATCCAATTCAGTGACCATTTGTTAAGTGCCTTTTAGGTAGAAGGAACTATCCCTAGGTGCTAAGGATACAAAGACAAAATGAAAAACAGTCTCTGCCCTGAAGAAGCTTACCTTCTAGTAGTAGGACAAAACACACATAAATATATACATTGAAAGCTAATGGATTGCCCATCAATTGGGGAATGGCCGAAAAAATAATGCTTTATGAATATAATGAAATCGTATTGTGCTCTAAGAAATGACAAAAGGAATGGTTTCAGAGAAACTGACTTGTATGAATTAATGCAGAGTGAAGTAAGCAGAACCAAGAGAACAATTTATACAATAACATTATAAAGAAAAACAACATTGAAAGACTTAAGAACTCTGATCAATGCATTGATCAACCATAATTCCAGAAGACCAGTGATGAGAATGCTACCCACTTTCTAATAGAGAAGTAATGGATACAGTACATAGAATGAGATACACATTTTTGGATCCAGCCAATGTGGACATTTATTTTGCTTGATGATTCATATGTGTTACAAGAGTTTTATTTATTTATTAATTTATTCTTCTTTTAGGAGGGTGTGGTGAGGAAGAAGGAAGAAGAGAGGTGGAAAAGAAAGAAAATAAATGCTTGTTAATTTAAAAAATAAAATTTAATCTTAAAAATTATACACATGATAATTTTAGAAGGAGAAAGAATTCTAACAACATTTGGGGAAAAAAAACTTTCTCATAGAAGGAGCAAATAAGCTAGAACTAGGAGGAAGCTAGGGATTCTAAAAGGAGGAAGGAAGGAAGGAATAAATTCCAGGTATTAGGGACAGCTTTGCAAAAACAGAGGCAGGAGATCAGACCAGGAACATAAGCTGAGTTGCTAAGTTAAGATTAAGGCATCTTAGTAAATATAATAGAATTGAAGGGATATCTAAGAAGCAGCAGGGGAAAAAATGCTTGTTCGTTCAAGGATTCCCAAAAGTAGTCTGCTTTTCAGGGCTTGCAAATTTGGGACTGATGGATCAGATACAGATAATAATCAACTAATATTTAAGCTGATCTGTTGTTTTCTAAAATCCAGATAATTATTTGATGCGCCTGGGACTTTGTTTCAATATCTAGTTGATATGATCAATGAAAATAATTATTTTTTAACTTCCATGAGTCTGAAGGGATGTTCCCATCATTTTGGCCCTTTGTGGCCAGATTTCTAATACCTTGCATCTTATTTGACCGTGCTGATGATAAAGCAGGAGCAATTAATGTTTCTTGATTCCCTAAGTCTTTTCTAATCATTATAGGATAGCTTATTTAAATTTGCTACAAGTCCAATCATGTATTTTAAATCAGTAGTTATGTGCTCCAATCAGGTAATTTTCCCTTTGTTGGAATTCTCTTGATTAGGGAATCTTATGGGTAATTGCTGGGAAATGTGTCAGACTTGTAGTTTATAATAACAGGTGCATATCCAAATAAGACCAATCAACACCCAACTAATTGCTGAAACCATAAATTATAAAGACAGTTACCTTAAAAAAAAAGATTAAGAAATTAAGATTTCTCTGCCTTTTTGTTATAAACCAGTGGTTCTTAACCTTTATTGGGTCACAGACTCTTTTGGCAGTCTGGTAAAGCCTATGGACCCCTACTCAGGATAATGGTTTTAAATGCATAAAATATATAAGATTATAAAGAAAACCAATCATATTGAAGCACAATTTTCAGAAATCAGTTTTCAAAATATTAATAAAACAAATAAATTGATCCTGGGTTAAGAATCCCTGCCAAATCCCTTGAAAAAGATAGGGCAATATTGGGTACAGGAAGATGGTGCAGTGTCAGACATGACTGAAAAGTGACTGAATAACAACAACTGGGTGCAGGAATCTGCCCAGTACATGCCAAATTGGGAAAGGGAATGATGATAACTCACACTTAGGGCTTTAAGATTTATGAATCACTTTCTAAAGATAACCCCATGAGATTGGTATCAAATGAAATAATGTATGTCAAATGCTTTGCAAATGTCAAAGTGTTATGTAAGTTGTCACTTATCCTTATTACCAGCAGGAATGCAAATATTATTATCTCCATTTTACAGATAAGGATACTGAGGCTCAGGAAGAGTAAGTGTTATTGACAAAGTCATTGGCAAGGAAGTGGTACACATGGGACTTGACCTCATATCCTCTGACTCCAAGTCCAGAGTTCTTTCCATTATACCACACAGTTTTTGTTGTTATGAAGTCATACTCGTGTCTATCTCTTTGTGATCCCATTTGGGGTTTTCTTGGCAAAGATACGGGAGTGCTTTGCCACTTCCTTCTTCAGTTCATTTTATAGATGAGGAAGCTGAGGCAAACAGGGTTAAGTGATTTGCCCACGGTCACACACTAGTAAGTGTCTGAGGCTGGATTTGAACTCAGGTCTGACTCCAGGTCTGGTGCTCTATCCACTGTACCGCTTAGCTACCCACACAGCTTTTAAGCAACTAATTCATTTCATTTTATGAATATGTATAAATGTTTATTGACATATAGAACTCTTTTCCCTAGTCTTCTTTGTGGGAAGGCAATGTCTGAAACCTGTAAGAGACACTGCAGCCATGTGGGGCCATCAGTTCAGCCATTTGTTGAACCTGTCCCCATAATTGAATTGACTGGTTAGCTACTGGACTGAATTTGCTGGTCATAGCAGTCAAACAGTTGAACCAAGTAACTCAAGTAGATATAACATTTATTTAGAGGACTCTCTATTACCAAAGATAACTCCTTGGTTTTTTTTTTCCTGTACTCCATTTATCTACCAGTAAGGGGGGGGGAGAGATAAATAACACATGAACAGCATTAAATTTATATTCCCTGTGATACTGTAACAACTTGAGAAAGTTCTCCAGCACACTGGAGAGATTCTTTATGAAAATGTTATGGAAAAGACATGCATAAGAATTATACAGGAGGAGAAGGTAGTGAGGGGTTACCATCTGTACCAGTAGAAGGAATATTCACATCAGTGAGATCACAGATCCATCTAAATAACTAATTTATTGGGAAATAAGGTATTATTCATCAGATGTAAGAGGTGCATTTCTTGAGTTAGGAGTTGTATACTTGCAAAGAATCTTAAGAGGTCATGTAGTCTCGACTTGTACTTTCTGGCAAGACAGCCCTTAAACCATTCCAAGGTAGCACAGTGGATAAAGTGCTCTACTTAGAATCAAGAAGATCTGAATTCAAATCCTGCCTCTATCGCTTACTAGCTGTATAACCATGGGCAAATCACTTAATCTCTCTCACCCTCAGTTTCCTTATCTGTAAAATGGGGATAATAATGATATTTGCTTGACAAGATTATTGTGAAGATCAGATGAGATAATGTAAAAAAAAAAAGCCCTCTGTAAATGCTAGCTACATTAGCTATCATAGTAATAAGAAGCTACCTTGTTTTAAAGTCCTCCCTATAACTTTCCCCTAAGAACCCATTTCACTGTTTAACAGACTGGAAAATTTTCCCTAAAAATTCCTCAGGCTGCAGCTTAACAGCATGTCCCTGCTTAAGGTTTAATTGAAACTGTATTTCCTTCTTGACGCCCTTTCACCCCCTACATGGCACTAGTTGCCTCTTTCTGGAAGAGATATGGGAAATAGTTTCCTTCATGTGGAAAGTCTCCATTCTCCAGCTCAGAATGTCTACATTCTAATAACCTGGGGCAGAAGATGAAAGTGACAACCCTCTCTGAATGGAAGCCCAGAACCTTCAAAAGTCTCTGACTCATCAGAAAACTGGCCAGCTTTATTTGACAATAGCTTTTTGGTTTTTGCTTGCAGGGTGTACTACTGGAACCACAAATGTTGAGCAAAAGATGAAGGAAATAAGGGATGTTAAGAAAGATGGAAAAGTAAGAAAATGGCAGCAAGCATCCCTTGGTCTGCCCCAGAGGCGAGCAGAGTGTGATCAGACAGTTTTCCGAGTGCATAAAGGAGTCAAAGTATTTTCCTTCTGTAAAAGGAACAACTTGCTACTAACGGGTGGAATGGATCGAATAATTCGAATCTGGAACCCTTACATTCCTGGGTAAGGTTTCTGACTACACTCTGGGACATATTATATGCTGCCAGGTCGACAAAAAATAACCCTGGAGTTTCTTAAGTAGAATTTAAGTATCTTGAAGAAGTCCCTTCAGCAGCCAAAAATATCTCCTTACTACCACCCAGTTCTTCATTTTGTGACCATTAAAAATTCAGCCTTTTGGGTTAAGAACTCTTCTTTTAAAATGCAAATATTCTGGGAAGTTTCTTCAATAAGCATCCATTGTTTGTTAAGCTTGTACCCGTGAAGAGCAATGTGCTAGATGCAAAGTTGAAAAAACAATATAATCTTTTCCAGTCATTTTTTTTAGTTGTGCTCAGCTATTCATGACCCCATTTGAGGCTTTCTTGGCAAAGATAATAGAGTGGTTTGCCATTTCCTTCTCCAGCTCATTTTACAAATGAAGAAACTGAGGCAAACAGAGTGAAATGACTTGCCCAGGATCACACAGCTAATAAGTGTCTGAGGCCAGATTTGAACTCAGGAAGATGAGTCTTCCTGATGCCAGGCCCAGCACTCTTTCCACTGTGCCACCTTTATAATCTTTACTAATATAATCTAATATTTATATATAATCTTTACCCTTAAGGAATTTACAATCTAATAAGAGAGGAAAGATGTATTCACAATAATAATGTTATGTTCATCCCAATTCTGTCACTTACTAGCTGTATGATCTTAAAAAACTCACCTGATTTTTCTGAGCCTCAGACAACTCACTTTGCATTTCGAAGCCTCAGTTTTCTTATTTGTAAAATAATAATGTCTATAGTACTTAGCTCACAGGGTGAGGTCTAAGTGGGGTAATGAATGTCATATGCTTTGTAAACCTTAATGTCCTATATAAATGTTAGTTATTGTTGTTATAAGTATTTTCATCCCTATTTTACAAACAAGGAAACAGATAAAATGACTTGCCCAGGACCACCCAAGTGGTAAATGTATTAACCAGAACTGAAACCTAGTTCTTCTACTAAGACATGCCTGTTACTCTTACAGTAAGTATAGCATGCCACCACTGTATGTCTGCCCCCGTAGCTGAACTATGAAAAAGGCAAATGGGAGGTTTCAAAAATGTACCACAAGAATTTTGAAAGGAAAAGGTCTCTTTCAATGGTGGGAATGAGGCAGATAACTTCATGGAGAAAAATGGTGCCTGCGCTAAATGCAAGTGCAGAATTTTAAAGGAAGACTTAGAGGAAAGTAAGGGTTTCAACAGACAGAGATGTGGAAGGATGTATCTCAGGCAAAGGGAATGGCCTCTGCGAATACACAAAGGCTGGAGAGGCAGGATGAAATTGCAAAATAGCAAGGAATCTAATTTGGCCAGAATATTGTCTGTGCAAAAACAGGGATGCAAAATGAGGCTGGAAAGGTAGGTTGCAGCAGGACAGTAGGAGGCTTGGGGAGGGGCATTTAAATGTCACACTAAGGAACTTCTATTTTATTTGGAGGTAATAGGGAGCCATTGATGGTTTCTGACCACAGAAGTAAAATCACATCCATGCACTAGGAAATTGCTGTGGAAGTGGTGTGAAAGATGAGTCAGAGAGGGGAGAGACTGGGAGCACGATGAGCATTTATAAAGCTATCCTGATAATCCAAATGAGAGGTAATAAGGGTCTAAATTTGGAAGGTGTCCATGAGATGAGAAGAGGGAATAGAATCAAGAGATATAACCAAGGTAAAATTGACAACACTTGGCAATTGACTATATGTGGGAAGTGAGGGAGAAGGAAGAATCAAAAATGACTACAAGATTTCAAGTCCTGGTAGGTGAGAAAAAGAAGTGCCATCCACAAAGATAGAGAAGCTGGCAAAGAGGCAGATTTGGGGGAGGGAAGATTATTAGTTCAGTTTGGACTGGGTTAAGTTGAAGATGATGGCTGGACATCTAAGGGGAACTGTTCATCCAGCTGGTAGAATTGTGTAATTGGAGCTGGGGAAAAATCTGGGCTGCGTGTGAGGATTTTGGAGCCATCTGCATAGATGTGATCACTGAATCCATTGCAGAGGAAGAGTTCACCAAAGAAGTGAGTGTAAGATCAGGAGAAAAGAGGATTGAGGATGGAATCTTGAGGAATAAAAGAGGGAAACTTACTTTACTTAGGGAGTTAAAAAAAAAAAGAAGAAACAGCAAAATATAACAAAAACAAAAAACAACCCAAGAAAGAAGAGTCACACAGTTAAGAGAAGCACAAAGACAAAGTAACATTAAAAAAAGCCAAGAGAAGGGATAGTATCAAGGAGAAGGAGTTAAGGATGTTGGAGTCTACAAGTCTTTCATAACTTAGTGCAGGTTGTTTTACTCAGTCTTTATTTTCTCTAGCAATAGACTGAGATCCATTAGAGCTGAGGGTAATAATACTGGGGAAAGGAGGCAGGAAGGGATCAAGGATATAATGGTAACGTTTGGAGTACAGCGCTTCACAGAAAGAACAGAGTAGGTGGAGGTCTCAGCGGGGGTCAATTACAGACAACAGGAAAACATTGCAAAGCTAAGAACCCAGAGCTGGGAGTAGAAAGAAGAGGCAGGGAGGTAACAAAGACAAACTTTATCTAATTCACAATTTTGTGCAGGTCAAACTCTGAAGACTTTCCCATGTTCCCAATCTCAAATGAACTTGAGAATCCTTAACTAGATAGGCCTCTATTTGACTGAGTATTACAGAGGTTTAGAGGATATTATTAGGCAGTCCCCTTAATCAAGTACAATAAGTAAGAATTCATACATCTATTTCCAAAGATTCCTTCCCTGGATAGTTCTTCCATGGGTTGTCCTTAAGATCTTGTTTATCATTAAGATCTTCTTCTTTCCCCGGATTTATTCTTGTTCATATCTTTGGGTCACCTTGGTCAACTGGGATTAGATCCATACTTAGTCATTGAGTAGGGTTGTTCAGCCTTATCTGGAATAATAGCTTGCCAATTTCTAGAATAAATCAAAAAATCACAGAATTTCAGAATTGGCAGGGACTCCAAGATAACGACAACAACTAACATTTATATAGTGCTTACTATATGCAAGGCACTATACTAAATGCTTTACAATTATCTCATTTGATCCTCACAACAACTCTGGGAGGTAGGTACTATTATTATCCCCATTTTGCAAATGTGGAAACTGAGGCAAACAGAAGTTAAGTGACTTGCCCAAGGTCACATAGCTAGTAAGTGTCTGAAGCCCGATTTGAATTCAGTGCTTTCTGACTCCAGGCCTGGCACTCCATTTGATACTCCATCTAGCTCCCTCAGAAATCTAACCCATATCTGAAAAGAATCCCCACTCCAACATACCTGACAAGGAGTATTTGCTTAAAGGCTTCAGTCTTTGCTTAAATGCCTCCTGTGGTATAACTAGACAATATCAAGCCATGTAGCTACACAGGTTATTATACCAGAAGGGGGTGAAGTGCCATCAGCTCACTCTTATTTGTTATTAGGCTCCCATCTCCCCACTGGGAGTCATTACAGTCGTATCCTCCATGAGTTTTCATCAAGGATAGAGCCATACCTTTTGTGTATGCCACCCAGCACCTGTGTGAACAGCAGGTTCTCAGTAAATGCCAACTAGCAATTTGCTAATTTATATCTAGTGAGTCTTGGGGGTTGGGAAGAAAGGAGAGAATTCTTTGGTTCTATAAATTGGTCTAGAGGGGTGGGTGTAGGTGGGAACAAACAAGTACGGCTTTTGAAATGTATACAAGTTGCAGAGATTTTAAGTTATGTCTCTGCATCATGCACCCCGTAGAGCAAGAGATGCTTGCTGCTCCCACTCTCCCCATATTCCTCTTCTGTTAAATTCCTGTTTGCCTTTAATGCAAGACCATTAACTCACTTCCCAGCCACACAGTCCTGAAAAGATTCCTTTCATCACTCTTTTTTATCCTCAGTGAAGCACACCCCACCTTCCCACCTAATCCATATATCATGATGTCATTGAGAACAGTGCAGCAGCATGTTGGAAAGCCTTGGCAAATAACTGAACACATCTTGCTCTGATGTCCTTATTTCCACCGGCATTTTCTGTTGCTCTGAATACTGTTAACTCCTGCGTTTGTGAAGTTACAACAACCTGTTTTGGAATCCAGCCCAAGCCAACCCTCTCCTCTCTACCTCCTGGGCCTTCTGCCTTTTGTAGCAACCTTGTCCATGGTTGGAGCAACAGAGCTCAGGGCTTCGTCTCACACTGAATTATATTGCTATAACTGGGTATTATCTGCTTCAGCCCTTTTATCCCACAATGAAATATACTTGAACCCTCCTCCAGGCTGAATAGAAGCACCAGATCAGAGCCAAGTTCAGTCTGATGTTTTCATTTGGAAATAACAGGTGAAACTTTAACACAGTTGTTTGTTCTTTTTACATTCTAGAAAACCAACAGGCATGCTGAAAAGCCACCTAGCTCCAGTGTTTTACCTCCACATCGCAGCAGAGGAGAAGAGAATATTTTCAATGTCCACTGACAATACAGTCAAGGTCTTTCCCCTTTTGTATCACATGTAGTAATGTAGTATGATTACAGATCAGCATCTGTGCTTTATTGTCTAGTTCTTGTCTGTTGTCAGCTTTGGGGACTCTGTAGCAATGTAAATAAATAGCACGTGAAATGAAGGGAGGGGTTGTGGAAGGGAAGCCCAGTTGGCAATGGGAGAATGAATGCCATGGGGCATCTTAAGGTTGGTGCATGGAGGTGGCTCTCAGGGCATTTTGGCATAGAGCTCCACTGCCCAAGGAAAAGAGGAGGCTCTTGCCAGTAGTTGTCTTTATATGTTGAAAGCCAAAAAGGGGATCTTTTTGAGAATTTGGTGCCAAATTTAAATATACCCACAATTGTTAAGGATCCCCCCCATCTCTTGTTAAGGATTCCCTCACCATAGCCAGGGGTATACCCTCTGGTATATAATTTGTATCATCATAACTGTATATTTGCATAACTGTACATTTGCATATGCATATATGTATATATCTACTATATCTACTATATTTGCATAACTGTATATGTCCCTCTGGTATATAATTTGTATTTGCATAGCTGTATATTTCTTCCTAGAATGTAAACTTCTGGAGGGAAGAGGCTGTTTTGTCATTGTTTCTATCCTCACCACCTAGGACAGTGCCTAGCACATTTAGGAAGCTGACCTGTGATTTCATGGGTGAGGGGAATTCCCAGGATGGAAACTCCTTACAATGAAGCAGATCAGCACTTTTCTCTAATTTGCAATCTAAGGAGTTGTCATTGAGAAATTACATGACTTGCCCATGGTTACCCAGATAGTGTGGGGCAAAGGTGGAATTTCAACCTAAGTCTCTGAGGCCCAACACCAAGCTCAGTTAGCCATGTTGTCACTTATGAAGAATGTAATAACTAGCCAGTCAATAAGCATTTATTAAATGCCTACTATGTGCCAGGCATGTGCTAAGTGCATTTAGTGTTTGTTGAATCAATCAGAAGTCCAATGTGAAGAGACATGAAAAGATGAGGGACTTGCCATTAGAGGCTTTTTAATTTTTATTTTAACTCTGCAAAAGGCAAAAGAGTCTTCTATCATCATTTGACCCCTATTTTAAAAGATGCTGCTGTCTTGAGGATTATAATGACAGAAATAGCACCCATCATTGTTCACTTGGTGTTTACCCCTTACTTTATATTTCTGAGTAGGAACATGGATTTAGATCTCGAAGGCACCTTAGAGATTGTGAGGCCTAACTCCCTTATTTTACAGATATGGGACCTGAGGTTCAGAGATATTAAGTGACTTGCCCAGGATCATATAGCCAGTATATATCAAAGTCAGGACTTGCACCCAGGTCTTCCTGGCTCATAGGCAAGCTCTCTAACTACTCCACAACACTGACTTTTTTTTTTTAGGTAATTGGGGTTAAGTGACTTGCCAAGATTCACACAGCTAATAAGTGTCTGAGGCTAGATTTGAATTCAGCTCTTCCTAACTCTAGGAACAGTGTTCTCTATTCACTGCGCTACCTAGCTGCCCCACCACACTGACTCTTACAGAGATTTGTCAAAACAATAATATGTCCTCTTTCACATAAAAGAGTGAGACAACCTCCTAATGGCCTCAGAAGTCATCTCTAGTCTAAAACTTACCTGAGAAGAATCCCTACTCCAACATACCTGACCAGGAGTAATCCAGTCTTTGCTTAAATACCTCCAGTAAGGGAGACCTGTTCCGACAGTGGCCATAACTGGACAATGTCAAGCAGAGTAGCCACATGGTCTGTTATACCAGAGAGGTATCTCACCATCAGTTCAGGCCATGTGAAGTGTTCACCAATGGAAGTTCCAGTTTTATATCATACTCTCTCTACACACTCCTTGTTACCTACATTAGCACATGTTTGTGATATGATTAGCCAGGATTAGGAGTGAGGAAGTCAGAGGAAGATTCGATTCAACATACATCAAGTAGTAGTACTAGGTACTGGGAAAGATATGATGATAAATAAGACCTTAGAGACTAGAAGGGAGACATGGCAAATATACAGAATTTCAGAATTGGAAAAGACTTGAGACCATCATAGAAAACCACATACCTGAACAAGACCTCCCCCCCCAAAATTCATTGGACAAGTGGTCATCTAATTTTGTTCAAAGACCACTGGTAAGAGGAACCTCTTGGGGCAGGTAAGTGGCACAATGGACAGAGCACCAGTCCTGGATTCAGGAGGACCTGAGTTCAAATCCGGCCTCAGACACATAACACTTACTAGCTGTGTGACCCTGGGCAAGTCACTTAACCCCATTGTCTAGCCAAAAAAAAAGAAAGAAAGAAAGAGGAACCTCCCAAGACAGCCCATTCCATTTTTTAACACCTCTTACAATTAGGAAGGGCAGCTAGGTGGCATGGTGGATAGTGTTGGGCCTGGAGTCAGAAAAACCTGAGTTCAAATCTGGCCTCAGATACTTACTTGTTATGTGACCCTGGGCAAGTCACTTAACTCTGTTTGCCTCAGTTTCCTCATCTGTTAAATAAGCTGGATAAGTAAATGGCAAACTACTCCAGTATCTTTTCCAAGAAAACCCCAAATGGGGTCATGAGGAGTCACTCATGACTAAAAACAAGTCAACAACAACATGATTAGAAAGGTCTTTTTCATGTCAAATCTAAATTTTCCTCTTTGCAAATTCTACCTATTACTCCGGCGTCATCTTAGACCAAGCAAAACAAGCCTAATATTTCTACCACATTACGGCCCTTCAAATACTTCAATAGAGCCAGTGTTGCCCTGGTAAATGTTTAACAACTGGCTTTCTGCGGGGGGGAAATGAATTGATGGCACACTTTGAAGTTGAATCTGTGTTATTGACATTTAGACAATCAACAAAACAATCAATGAAGCTTGGATTTGTAGCATTTCCTGATTTTCAAGGTGTAAAGGCTCACACTGAAAATAACAATTGACTCTTGAGGACTCTAGCATACCCCTGAATATAGCCATCTTGTCCTACCCTACCCTGCCAAATCTTTTCTTCTATAGCTTAAATATTCCCTTTTCCTTCAGCCAATTCCCGTATGACACAGACTCAAGGCCCTTCATTATCCTGGTTGCCCACCTCTGAATGTACTCTAGCTTATCAATGCTCTTCCTAAAAATTGGTGTCCAGAACCAAAAACAGTGTTCCAGATGCGGAATATTGACTAACCCTCACTTGTGGTTGTTCGTCATTCATTTCAGTTGCATCCTACTCTTCTTGACCACATTTTGTGTTTTCTTGGCAGAGATATTAGAGTGGTTTGCCATTTCCTTCTCCAGCTTATTTTACAGACAAGGAACTGAGGCAAACAGGGTTAAGTGACTTGCCCAGGGTCACACAGCTAGTAAGTGTCTGAAGCTGGATTTGAACTCAGGTCTTCCTGACTCCAGGCTCAGAGCTCTATCCACTGTGCCACCTAGCTTTCGTAAGCCTCCCTTAGTCTAGGACAAGTCTCTAAGACTCTAAGTTTTACACAGGTTATGATTAGCTTCAGTGAACTATTGACATAAGTGCATTTCTGTGATGTGCTAGGATAAGATCTGGACCTACGATGAGCCAGATGAGGAAACTACCTCGGGACAGGTAGCAGATTATTTTTTTATTCATATGAATTTAAAGATCCCCCTCTACTGCCCTGGAAGAAATAACTTGATGAAGTAGGAAGAACCCTGGTTCCAGAGTCAGAAGACCTGGGCTCTAGTCTTGCCTCTGACACTACTGCCTATGGAAGCTTGGGTGAGTCACCCTCTCTGGACCTCAGATTCCTCATCTGGAAAAGGAGGGGGCTTGGCTGGATGATCTGGAAGAGATCTAGATCGATGATCCCATTATACTATGATCTCACTGACTTTCACATGGCATAGCTGCCACCTGCCACTGTTTCTTGAACCATGGCCCACTCCTTCCCCCCCGCAGCCAAACCTAATGGACAGAGTGGAAGGGCTTAGCAACAGAACACAGACTTGGTAAGTAAACTGAGTGGAAGGAGAAAATAGAAAGGAATGCTGATAAACGATATCCTCCCTTCCCCGTGTTGCCCCAGGTATATTGTTAGTGAATTCAGATACAACAGAACTATGCCTCCCTCCAGAGAAAACTAACCTCAGTGCTGTGGGAAACATGCCTTTGCCCTGCTTTCCAGAGAATGAGACTGTGTGGAGGAAGGATCAGGGAATTGGATAACTCCAAGAAATTCTCGCAAACACATATTTCCATGAAGGTACTTTGGTGGTTTGCATCATGTTAAACATTGAATTATCTGTTCTAGAGAGTAGAGTAGGGCACATGGTAGGTACTCAGTATACATCTTATTGATCAGTTAACTTATTAATTTACTTCATCTCCGATGACCAGTGATCAGGTCTAATGTTTTTTTTGAGAATGGGTATTCCTATCTCACCTAGGCTAGAAAGCGGTAGTCACTCCTGGGTCCAATCTCTACTACTGGTTGACATAGAAGCTCTGACCTGCTCCATTGTTGACA
The DNA here is from genome assembly GCF_900497805.2 of Vombatus ursinus. Taxonomy (NCBI): domain Eukaryota; kingdom Metazoa; phylum Chordata; class Mammalia; order Diprotodontia; family Vombatidae; genus Vombatus; species Vombatus ursinus. The sequence goes on along the minus strand of NW_020954591.1, from coordinate 9,056,913 downwards.
TGGGCCAGCTTGTCTCTCCTTAAGCAGCCCCTGCTCCTGGGGACTCACTATATTGGAACCAGAAATAGTGTGAACACCTGATTGGCTTAAGCCCTACTGCAGCTCAGAACTCCTGAACTCAAGACAGCCTCAGCTTCTCCAGCAGCAGGGATTATAGGCATTATAATCCACTATACCCCAACATGATTCTTATGTGGATGGATTGGACACTGATGTATTCTTTGAGCTATAGGTCACAATAGTCAGCTTGAATTCTATGCAATAATATTAAGGCCCGAAAGCAGGGTTATTCTCTCCAATTTCTTGAGGAAAAAACTGAGATACGTTGTTCAGTCATTTCCAATTCTTCATGACCCCATTGGGGCTTTCCTTGGCAGAGAAACTGGAGTGATTTGCCATTTCCTTCTACAACTCATTTTACAATTGAGAAAACTGAGACGAACAAGGGTAGGGCCCTACAACTAGCAAGTATCTGAGGCCAGATTTGAACTCATGAAGACGAGTCTTCCTGATTCTAAGCCCAGTGCTTTATCCACTGTGCCACCTAGCGGCCCCAAACTGGGATGTAACAAGACTAAATTTAGTTGCCCAAGGTCACATATTCATTGATACAGCAAGGAACCCTACTTCCCCCTCAATCTTCTGGGCAAACATAACTAATATGGTAAGATTTGCAAACTTTGTTTTGATAAGGATCATTAAAGATTAAATGCATGAAAAGGCATTAACAATTCCTTCCAATTTCAATTTGAAAGCTTCATTTTTTAAACATTCCAGAGAAGTGGGTTTTTTTTCCCCCCTAAATTGCTTTTGCTCTCCAATCATGAAAACTGTATGTGTGGGTAGGTGTCATATATTCTACTTTATTTCCCATGTGTCTTTCCATATTTTCCCAATCTGTATCCATCATTACAAGATTAACATCTTGCCTATGATGATTCAGGCACGTTTGAATCACTTCCTAAAATTTGTTTAAAATACACTGAAATCATATCCTTGAAATATGGTGTGTAAGTTGCTTCTTAATATATTATCTTATTCAATGCACATTAATCATAGAAGGCCCAAACAGCTGAATCTGGCATCTTTGCTTTTTTAAAATTGCTTTTTCAATCCATATGTTTCACTTTCCTAATTCATGGAAACCCCTTACAAGGGCTTCCTGAGTGCTGTTAGCCTTCTTAAATGTACATACAATTTCTTGAATTTTTAGTCTTACTTTATTGTCTTGCAATATATAACATTGATTTTGGAATCAAAAGACCTGGGTTCAAATCATACCTGTGTGATTGTGAGTAAGTCCCTTCATTTCTCTGGACCTTAATTTCCTTATCTATATAATAAGGGGAGGGAAGAGAAGGGAAAACAGATAGTCTCTGAGATCTCTTTTAGTTCTAAATCTGTGATCTTATGTTCCTATTTGGCATTTTCTGGGCCTACAAAAATGCCAACTGAAAAGGAAGCTACCATTTAGGAAAGGGGGTGAGAACAGGAAGAAGACCATTCCTGAGTTGTTCAAATATTGATCTTAGATGTAACTAAGGTTAGTCCCAGGCAAAATTTTGTCTTTATTGCTTCCTTTTTGTTCCTTTCTCCCTACCCTTGGTAATCTCTCCTTTGCCCAGGCTGCCCATTGTGACACCACCACACCCCTAAGCCTGCCTTCCCTGGACCATACCATCTACTCTGAAATGATCTCCCCTCCAATCCCAGCAAAACTCCCATTTCCTCAGTGCTCTAAGGAAAGCAGCTGATGAGCTAATTCATACTGAAGTATAAATGACTGGTAATAATAAAAATAACAATAGCAATTTATATAGTACTATAAGGTTATAAAATGCTGTCCATGTCACCTTAATTTGATTAATGACTTAATTTCTTCCTCCCACAGGTAGCTATATTTTAAAAAATGTTTATAGCAGTTGCAACAAACAGATAATTATTAAGAATCTACAATGTGCTTTAAGTATTAAGTATCTACAATTCATTCATTCCTTCAACAAGCATTTATTAATTACCTATGTTCCAAAAACTGTGCCAGAGGATCCTAGGACTGCGGATACCAAGGCAAAAATGAAACAAACCCTGTCCTCAAAGAACTTATATTCTATTGACTGTGATAGGCACTGGGGGAAATACAAAGTTAGATAAAACTTGGTTCTTGCCTTCAATGAGTTTCCAGTCCTGCACAGAGATAAAACAAAAACACAGATAATGATAATGTACTAGCTTTCCCTTGACACTCCAGTTCAATCACCAATATATTATGGCCAATTAATATAAAACATAACTTCAGGTACTGAACTGAGGACAAGCCAGGGACAGAATTCTAGACTCCCATTCTGCCCACAGCTAGACAATAGTGTCATAGTCTCTGTACCAACTCACTGGTTATTTTGAGAGTGACCATGCTAAGTTTGTCAGAGTTAGGAAACAAAGTGCTATATGACACCTGAGGGGGAAATTGTTGTTGGGGAGGGGAAGGAGAGAGACAGACCAGGAAAGGCTTCCTGGAGGAGTTGGCATTTGAACTGATATTTAAGGAAAGGATGGAAATTCAATAGGACAAGAAGAGGAGGGAAGGCATTCTAGGACCTGGGAAGAGCACAAGAAAAAGCCAGTATAGTGTGTATTCAAGGAAGAGATTCAATTGGTTAAGCTGAATTAGATTTCAGAGGGGAGTAATTAAAATGAATATATTAAGTTTTTAAAATATTTTATGTTTTATTTTATTACAATTTACACATAAAAACAATTTTTAACAAATTTAGATTTAAATTCTCTCTTTTCCTCCTTCCCTCCTGTCCCCTCCCTCTCCTTGAGAAGACAGGAGATGCAATGTAGATTATATATGTACAGTAGTGCAAAATATTTTCCACAATATATCAAGTTTTAAAAGTCCAGTCTGTGTGAGTCAAGTAGGTGGATGAGGATCCTTTGCATCAAGGATTTCTGGATGGAGTTCTTTAAAGAGAAAGAAAGCACTAATACCCTTCCCAGAGTTTCAGGTAGTCAGCAAATTACTTCTTTATGATGAAAAATTACACGTATGGCCTAAGAGATTGCCCAGACTGGATCTTCATCTTGAGTTGCCTTGTATTTATTTACACCTATTCTCTTTATATTTATTCTATAGATACTAAGGCACCTACTTGTCCTCTCCCTCTCCCACTAGAATGTAAGCCTTTTTAGAGAAGAGATTATTTTATTCACTGTGTTTGTATCCTTAGTGCTTAGCATAGTGCCTAGCATGTAATAGGCACTGGTTTATTGCTTGATTGAACTAGAAGTATAAATATCAATGCTATCTAGCAGCCTCAGCATTGCAAAAGAAGTCTCTGGAGTTTGAGATGAAAAGGTGGTAACAAGCATGCAGAGTGAGGTTCTCCACAGAAGATCCCAGAAGTCTGTTCAATTTGCAACGCGCAGGAGCTAAGGGAACATTTTTTATTTATTTGATTTTTTTTGGGGGGGGGGGGCAAGAGACTTTATAAATACAAATTTATGACAGAGGCTAGACCTTCACCTCTACCATACAACAGATGGCTGCTTTGCATAAGCATGAAACGCAGTGGGGGCCTTTCCAGGAACAAAGTGCCTGCTTCTGAGATGAACACCCCCTCGGGGGCACGTGGCTCTGAATGACACTTTCCCTCTGTCTTCCCACCCAGATCTGGGATCTGGAGAACCACAACTGCTTGTTCACTGCCTGCCCCAAAGCCAGCGGCATCCAAGGGGAGCTTACAGCTTGTCACTACCTGTCCAACATCAAAGCACTGTGTGTTGCCACAGATTCTGTCTCTCTCCTGCATCTAAGGATGAGGTACGTGACTTGGCTTGTCAGCCTAAAGAGGTCAGCTCTCCTGCAGAGGATATTGGGTATATTCTCCTCTTCTGGGCCTTCAGTCTCACTCCTGCCTTCCTCTATCCTTGTCGTCATCTCTTAGTATGAAGCCATATTATAAGCCCAAAGGATCACCCATCTCATGGCCAAGTGATCCATGTCGATGATAGAAGTTACCAGGAATTCTTTCACCTAAGGAAAAAACAGTTGTGTGGGAATGACAGGTGGTGTCGTAGAAGGTAGTCTCTTTGTAAGTGCATCTGCATTGGGGGAGGTAGATCAGAGAGTGTTTTCCTGATCTACAAGAAGGTTAAGAGGAAAGGGGGTAGGGCTTGGAGAAGCCCATCACAAAAATAGAACCCTGGGGGTGGTTGTGCCATAGACCAGTGGAGGACCTTGAAGTGAGAGGAGGAAATATCTTCTGAGGGGCCTCCCTGGGTACCTTCTTAGATACTGACACCCTGGGACAAAACCCTATTCCACGCCAGTTATGACTATGGTGGGAGGTACCTCTTTGACTAAATGTTGTAGATGAGAAGAAGTGAAAAGTGTCTGATGTGATCTACAGGCTCTTTCCCAATTTTATCTCATGGTCCAGGGATGTTCATTTGCTATCAGAAGAGCCCCAGTAGCCTGACTACTAAGTCACCATTGATACTAGTGCTTGAAGCTGGAGCCCTACCTAGATGTCAAGAGAGGACATTAAAAAGTGAAAGCTTCAGTCAGGCAATCTATTCCATGGGATAGCACAGATAGTTGATTGATTTGGGGGGGGGGGGGCGAAGTGACCTTATTTCAGCATCACTGTGTCACAGACTCAGTCTCCAGGGTCAAAAGTCCGACACCAGTTGGTGCTTTCCTGTCCTTGTTTCTCCTCTCACTCCTGTCTTCCCCCTAACTCTCATTCCACCTCACACCTCCTCTCTTCAGTTGCTCTCTTTCCTCTCTATCTTCTCTCTTACCCTCTCTCTTGCCCTCGCCAAGGGCATTGTTCTGTAGCTCAACGATAGAATCATAGAGAAGAGCAGAAATGTGCTCTGACCATGCTCCTCTCTACAGAGTGGGGCCAGGAAATCACAAAGATCCTCTCATCAGAGTGTCTAAGCCTTGATCTCAGTAATTAGATATTAGTAACCAGATCATCATCATCATCATCATCATCATAACTAGCATTTATAAAGCACTTTAAAGTTTACAAACACTTTACAGATATGGTCTTGTTTTATATTCACAACAACCCTGGAAGGTAGATGCTACCTGTATAACGGAGATGATCTCATCATCCCCATTTTGCAAATGAGGAAATTGAGGCGGACAAGAAATTAAGTGATTTTTCCAGGTTCACAAAGTTAGTGTCTAAGGTTGGATTTGAACTCAGGTCTTCCTGACTCCAGGTCCAGTGATAGTGTAGAAATTGTGATGGGGCAACAGAAAGGGACTCATATAGAATTGCCCAGACCAGAGGCGGGGAACCTCTTCAAGGCCACATGTGGCCCTCTAGGTTCTCAAGTGCGGCCCTTTGACTGAATCCAAACTTCACAGAACAAAACCCCTTAACGAAAGGATTTGTTCTGTAAAACTTTCCCCAAAGATATGTCATAGTTTCGTAGGATTTAGAACACCCTTACCAATCATCTCGTCCAAAATTCTAATGAATTTAGTGATTCATAAAAGGAGAATGAGGGTGTGGTGATCATGCCCATTTTGTGGAGTCTAGACTTGCCTTCACATCATGGCCCTGCAGACCTGAAAAGAGTAATGTAATGGGAAACTAGATTTATTGTATACTTTACTGAGCATATATAGCTCTGGCTAGTGGTGAAGAATGGATTTGACACAGATACATATCTCAAAGAAATTTCTCTTCTGGATACGTGTCCTTATATGTTTTAGGAGACAGTGTGCTATGGTGAGTAGAGCACTGGATTTGGAGTTAGGAAGACCAAAGTTTGAATCTTGCCTCAGTATGTGACCTGAACAAGTAAATTAAATTCTCTGAGCCTCACTTTCCCCATTTGCAAAAGGAGGGGGTTGGAGTCAGTGGCCTCTCAGATCCCTTTTAGCTTTAAATCTATGATCATATGATTTTATAAGACGCTTCCCATTCTCCTCTCTTCTGGGGATGTTCTCACATCACTCCTACCTCGTCCCTGGCTGAATTCCACTTAAACAGTTGAGGCAGCTAGGTAGCAGAGGATAGAACCCTGGGCCTGGAGTTAGGAAGATCTGAGTTCAAATTTGGCTTCAGACGCTTACTAGCTGGACGAGTCACTTAATCCCTGTCTGCCTCAGTTTCCTTCTTATTGGTCCTGGTTTACACATTGACCTACTTTCCCCTTCATTCTCCCCTATATACTGCCTGAATTCAACTTCACCCCAGATTCACTTATTTTTCCACTCCTCAACTCTCTACAGGATCCCTTCCATCACTGTTCTATCACCGTGTTCTATGTATAAATTGAGTCCCTCTCATACCCCTCCACTAGCTCTGGAAAATAGGGATAATATTAGCTCTTACCTCCAAGGGTTGTTTTGAGGATCGAGTGAGATAATATTTGAAAAACACTTAGCACAGGGCTTACACACAGTAGGCAATTTATAAATGCTTGTTTCCTTTCTTCCTTCCTGAACATCAGTTGTAGATGTCTTGTCTGTTGCTATTTGCTACAATAGCTTTTCACATGGCCCTGTCTGAGCCCTGCTCTATTGTCTTGGTAACTTGCCAAGACTAGAAGATCATTGCTTCTGTTCATTCTTAGTCCTGAGTTTATTTTCTGGCCATCAGTCTTTCTTTGGCTTCCACTGATGATGCATTCTCATTATGGTTCTTCTCGTAGGTATCTCTCCATTAATGTCCTCCATATAGATATCGGGTGTAACTCATGGGTCAGTTTCTTATATAAAGGCCTTTATTTCTCTACCTGTCAGAACTTCACCCTCTACCTACCTGAGTGCAACAGTGGAGTCAAAAAGGTCTAAGTTCACATTCTGCTTCAGACACGGACTGTGCCTCTGTGACCCTGGATAAGTCACTTAACCTCCCCAGACTCAGTTTCTTCATCTATAAAATTGTACTGCCTCACAAGACTCTTGTGAAGATCAAATGAGATAGCATATTAAAATGCCTTGCAAAGATTAAAGGACTAGATACATGCAAGCTATTATTAATGATTAAGAGAATGTGTTTAAAATCATGCCTTCTTAATGTAAAATTTGCTTAAATATCATACCTTTCTGGACTGGCATTTTCCTCAAACCTTTTCTTGCCTCAACCTTTGACTAGTTTTTCTTAGTCAGTATAATACTCTTGGCCTGGATCCCTGTAGAAACCGCCTTTTGTGTTTGTTTAAAGTTTCACAAGCACCAAATGTCACCTTGTATCCCTCGCAAGAGATTGTTATTCTGTGAGCCTATTTTATGGAGTCAGGAAGAAATTTCAGAGCTGATGTATGGTTGTTAGGAATTGAGAGTCTGTTCTGGATGGGGGATCATCAAGAAGGAACAAAGACTGAGGCATAGTTATTGGTGATCACAATGCCTTTGTCAGGACACAGTGACGTGGAACACTAGTGGGAATAAGAGCTAGTTGAGAGGTATGAGAGGGACTCAGTTTATACATAGAACACGGTGATAGAACAGTGATGGAAGGATCCTGTAGAGAGTTGAGGAGTGGAAAAATGAGTGAATCTGGAGTGAAGCCAAATTCAAGGAGTATATATGGGAGAATGAAGGAAAAAGTAGGTCAATGTTACTTGTATTATAGGACCAGAGAAAAGGAAAGTAATTACTGGATGTGCATTGAATCTTGATCTGAAAGAGAATGGATACAATGGAAATGTGGTGTTCCCCCACCTCCATTATCATAGGTACACATACAGACATACATAAACACACACACTCTCTCCCCTGTCTCTGTCTCTCTGTTTTTCTCTGTCTCCCTGTCTCTGTCTGTCTTGTCTCTGTCTTTCTGTCTCTGTCTATATGTCTGTCTGTCTCTGTTTCTCTGACTCTGTCTTTCTGTCTCTGTCTATGTGTCTGTCTGTCTCTGTCTCTCTAGAGAGAGAGTGAGAGAGAGTGAGAGACAGAGAGACAGAGACAGAGAGTTACACAGAGAGAGACAGAGACAGAGACAGAGAGAGAGACAGAGAGAACTCAGATTTTTGTCTCATACTGTTTAGCAAGTACAATGTACCAAAAGTCTGCATTTTCTCAGATCCCAGGTCTTCTTCATTCATTTTGGAGGTGGATGGAAGGGTGACCCAAGTCACAGAATAAATATGATGGTGTGGGAGGAAGCCTCCAGATTGATTTTCATGACTTAATTTTGTTTTTCATGATCTAGAGCTCTCCCTGAGCCTCACCTGGTGGTTTCTCACAAAGAGCCCATAGTGTGCTGCAGATACAACAAGACATTTGGACACGTGGTTAGCTGCTCAGAAGGGTCTGTAAGTATCAGGTCATTCCAAAAATGGTAATGATATCTCTGAGTGGTGAGGCACCTAGAGTATGGGATGCAGGTAGCCAGCATAGACTCTCACAGCCAAGACTCCCCTTAGAAACCTGAGCAAGAAGACCTAGTGACTAAAGCAGGGGAAACCAAGGAATTATTTCTCAAGCAACTGCTATGAGCTCACCCTTTATCCCCCTATGAAGTATAGAAAAAGAAATAGAAGGTGCTGTCTTTGAAGATCTTAGTATTCTACCTATGGCCACCATGTCAATGACTACCAGAGGCAGTGAGTAATTTGGGGCAATTTCCATTTTCACAGACCTTATTTAGTTAACAACAGATGCATTAGAGAAACAATATGGTGTAGCACAGAGGTTCTCAAACTTTTTGGTGTCAGGACTCCTTTATACTTCTAAAAACTGTTGAGGGCTCCTTTATACTCAAAAAAGAGTGTTTGTTTATTTGAGTTGTATCTACCAATATTTACCATATTATAAATAAAACTGACAAAAATTTAAAATACTTATTATTTTAAAAATAATATTAAATCCATTACATGATAACATAAATATTTTATTAAAAATAATTATATTTTCCAAAACAAAAAATATTAAAATAAAAATACCTTCACAGATAACTATAATACAAGTAAGAACATAAGTGAATAGGAAAGATCCAAACAGGGCAGTATGAAGAAATTGAAAGACAAAAAACAAAAACAATGCAAGTATTTATTAAGCACTTACTGGTGCTAAGTAGTAGGAATACAAATATAAGCTTTGCCCTCAAAGGACTTACATTCTAATGGGAGATGATGTGCTAAAGGAAGCTGAAAAGTAAGTGGGTTGGGTGAGGAGAGAAAGGAACCTGAGAAGGGGCCACAACAGAGGAAGTCTGAAGTACAAAATACAGCCTGGAAAGGAATGGAGACGTGACTGGTCTGGGAGCCATCATTCAATGGGAGTTCTGGGAGGAGCCATTTAATCACAGACAGAGGGTGCAGAGATGGAGGGTACGTCCAGTGTGTAAATTCCAGGTCTGGAGTGAGTTTCCAGGATGAAGAAGTTTCTGGGGAATGTAGAGAAGTCCAAGGTTCAGTCTAGAGAGGAATGAGGAGGGGATATCACTTCTAGCTGAGGGCACCAAGAAAGGCTTTATGGAACAGGTGGCACCTGTGTTGGACCTTGAAGGAAGTGAGGGATTTCAACAGCTGGGGGTGTCAGGAGGGACAAATGGAGGCTTGGAGGACAGCAGTGAGCAAAAGAACTGATTAGGGTAGCTTTAATTACTTAGGTTGAGCTTTAGTCACCTCTCATTGAAATGAATTATTTTGTGGTTTCTGTGGCAGGCAGCTATAAGTCCTTCCCTTTGAATAAATATCAGTATAGGATGAATCTTGCTTCTTATAATGTTTTGTATATAGGCCCAAATACCCTACTTTCCAAAATAATTGGCTTTGCTGAGGCCTCCTTATCTCTACATTTATTTCAGCTCTTCTCCCAGAGCCACACACGTTTATATTTTCTCTGCATATGTTCTTGCCATATGTCCACCTAGCGGAACAGTAATGTCAATAAGCATCACATTTTTTATTAATTCTCTCAATAGATTATCTGGTCTGTTGACCAGAGTCTATTTGAGGTCGTGGCTCCATCCCAAGATACCTCAAAGCAACTACTTTCCAGTACATTCTTGAGCTTGTAAATATAATAAACTATTTTTCTCCAAATGCTCTAACATGTGTTATCCATTCTAGTGAAACCGGTCTGCTCACTGTCCCCAGATAGATTATGCTCATTCCTTCCTCTATGCCTTTTCTTATGCTTTGAAGCCCCTCATCTTTCACTTCTATCCAAATCCTGTTGAACCTTGAAGGCCCAGCTGAAGTCTCATCCCCTCCACAAAGCCTTCCTTACTACCCTAGATTCCTCAATCTCTCCCCATTCCTGCCTTTATGTGGTGCTATACCACATATTTGGGCATTTAGAAGGATGATACTAAAATGAATTGTCACAATCAGCAGTTTCTCCATGATGCCTTTAATACACTACTACCAAAGCCCACTATGATGTCGTCAGCCTAGTTACCCATGGTGCTTATAGACTCCATACTGGGCTCATAGATTTAGAGCTGTTCAGCAAGTCCAACCTCTGCATTTTATAGATGAAAAAACTGGTTCAGAGACCTTGGGCAGGTCATATAGGCAGTAAGGGGCAGATTTGCTGTTTGAATCCAGATCTTCTGACTCGAATTTCTATGTCCTTTTTACTGTACCATGCTAACAAGACAAATTGAATCATCATAGCCAAATGTTTCCTATATGATTATTTCACTTAATACACATTTTAAATACTTTTTTTTTTTGCTAAACCAATTAATGGTGTGAGGTAGGGGGTATGTGTGGTTGTATTCTGTCTTATACTGCTTATGCCTTAAGTATCATCCTCTATAGAAACAGAATGGTCTAGTGCAATGATCCCCAAACAAAAGGCTGAAGGCTGAAGACCTCTTGCTTCTATAGAGTCACTATGGAATAAGGACTTTGTGGAGTAAGAACCCCATAGAACACAGAGGTCTCAGCCTTCAAAATAGGGGGTCTGTGAATCCATATGTGCACACAAGACTGTCATTTTGATCTCTATTCAGCTCTGACAAAATATGTAGTGTGACTCAATATGTATGATAACTAAGTGAACATGCCATCTGTAGATTGAATACTGTCTCCTTCATATATATATTACTGTTTCCAAATGCATGCAGATATTTTGATTAATAAAATAAAAATTTAAAGATGTTACTAAATCACAATAGCTTTTTGTCATCATTGATTTTCTCAATAATTGATATTAATAGTACAACTAACTCCAATAATATAAAAATTCACTTAAAGATATTACTGAATCAGAGTAGCTTGTCATCATTGATTTTCTCAATAATTGATATTAATAGTACAACTAATTCTGCGTGGGGATGCTCAGAATACTTTTCTAAATTTAAAAATGGATCCCTATATTCAAATGGGATAGGAGACACTGGTGTAATTGAGAAATCACTGAACTTGGAATCAGAAGACCTGGGGCTAAGTCCCAAGTGGGACACTTACTAGCTATATGACTTCCTAAATGACAACGGTCAAGTCACTTAACTTGTCTGTGCCAAAGTTTTCCCATTTTCATGATACTGCGCTTTCCTGATTCTCCACTTACCTAACTGTTCCTTCTCAGTCTCCTTTCCTGGATCATCACTCACATCATACCCATGTCTGTGAGTTTCCCCCAAGGTTCTATCTTAGCCCCTCTCCTTTGAATCTACACTCCCTTTCTCTTAGATACCTCTTCAACTCCCATAGAGTTAATTACAATCTCTTTGAATATGATTCCTATATTTATCTATTTTGGTATGTATGTGTACATGTATGCACATGTAAATACATATGTGTGTATACATAGACTCTTTGGCGCTCTCTTGAGGTTTAGAGTCATATGATCAATTACCAAAATTGGACATTTCAAACTAGATTTAAGGTGTAGACACCTCAAACTCAACAAGTCCAAAACAGAACTTATTATCTTTTCTTCCAAATCCTTCTCTTTTAAATTTCCCTTTTACTGTCTCCCCAGATTTGCAATTTCAATGTCATCTTTGGCTCCTCATTCTCACTCACCCTATATATCTAATCATTTGTCAAATTTCTTCTGTTTCCAGTCCTCCTCTTCACCCACATGGACACCACTGTAATTTAATCCCTCATCACCTCTTTCTTGAACTATTATAATGGCTTCCTAGTTGGTCTGTCTACCTTAAGTTTTTCCTTAATCCAATCCATCTTCTATATTACTGTGAAAATGATTCTCTTAAAGTTGAGATTTGACCATGTCACTCTCCCCATTCTGCACACAAACACTCAATAAACCCCAGTAGCTCCCTGTCAAATATAAACTCTGTTTGGCATTTAAAGCTCTTTATAGACTTATATGTCATATTGCCAAAAAGGTGGCAGACTAGAAATTTTCTCAGTCCTTACATCCTTTCAGATGTCTCCAAAATAAGAATTATGCACAACAGATAAAGTAATAATAGCCATCTCCATAGACTAATCCACTAAGAACCCAAATGAGTCAATAGTCTAATAAATTAATAGCAGAGAAGGCTATTCCTCTAATATGCTTACTCAGTACCTCCCTTCCCTACTGGCCTCCATGCTCTAGCATGTTGTGTACAACAGCACCCATAGGCTTGTGCTTTAGGAGCCACTCAGGAATCTCCTTGCTGCAGCTACCAGAACACCCCTTCATCCACCTTTGCCTTCTCCTCACAATTCTGTGGCAACAAACAATAGAACTCAACTCAATGAGGAACAGTGGAGGTATAGCAAAGTGGGGGGAGGGGGTTGCTCTACCAGGGATTGCAGTGTATGTTCTTCTATAGTAGCACAGCCAGAGCACTAAGGAATAGAGGAGACTGGGACAAGGGTACCAGACCTGAAGGAAAGAAGACTGGCATCCAGCTGAAGTGGGTTCTGCCCTCCCCTGCAGTCACCTGGAGCAGAGACTGAGGCCAGTGAAAAGTGACTTCCCTAGCATGGGAGTAGGCTGAGACAACTTTGAGAGCCCACCTAGGGGGAATCTATCACTGTAGAGGAAGGAATTAGAAAGTGAGCAATAAGGGAATATAAGGAAAAAAAGATGGAAATTTCTAAAAATCTCAGGAGGAAGAAAAATCAGTTTAAAAATTTGAGTACAAGCATATAAACCAACAGAGAAGATATTAATAACAGAAGAGAAAATGTTCTCCAGATCATCTAAATGAGTTCATGCATCTCTAAATAAATATTATAATACAAAGGAAAATAAATCAATACCTGATCAGGTAAAGGGCCCTATGGATTCCAAAGAGAACATGGAACCACAGTAAGATGTTCCCAAATGATTCAAGAGAGAAATAGGAATTATAAAAGCAGATCTTGTGGCCTGCACAGCAGAAGTAAGTGACAGAATAAAAAAACTTGAATACAAGGTAGCATATCTGAACAAAGAAATGAAAGAGAGAACAATTGATTGGGAATACAAATACACAAAAGTGAAGGACAGTCTGGAAGAATAGAAGCAGAATGCAATAACATTAAAAAAATCCATGATCTCTGCACAGGCAAAACACACTGCTCTTGAAGACATGATACACAGATTATAGGCTTACCAAAAGACATGAAAAGTCAAAAAAACTGGAATAATATGATGCAAAAAAATAATGTGTGCAAATGCCCAGAACTTCTGAACACAGAAAACAAAATGCCAATCAAAAGTATACACAGATTACCTCCAAAAGAATAAAAAAATGCTATGTTGCAAACTCCAAGACAAATAATGGTTAAATTGAAAAATTTCAGTGACAAACAACAAATTCTACAAGTGACTAAAAGAAAGACCTTTAAATTTAAAGCAAAGGAAATTCAGATAACACAAAAAACTATTCTGCATTCACAAGAAACCTCAAAAGTGAATGGAATAATGTGTTCTGAAGAGTACAGGAACTCAGATATAATATCAAAAAAATCACATACCTTGCAAACTTGAAACTACTAATTAATGAAAAATATAGATATTTAACAAAAGAAAATAATTTGAAATGTTCCTTGACAAAAAAAAGACATGAGAAGATTATTTGCTTTGCAAACATCTAAGACAACATAAACACAAGAAAGGCAAACAAATATAGTATCCAAGGAAGTAATAACTAAATAAGTTACCCCCCCCAAAAAAAGAGAAAAAAAACAGAAAGAGAAAGACATCTATGGGTTGGGGTGTACAGTTTAAACTGCCTCTTGAGAGACAATTTTTAATTTTGAATATAAACATTTATAACTTGGAAATCAGTAAGTACTAAGACTGGCCTTATTGTTTTGTTGATTTCTAGATTTAAGAAAGTGATATAGAAAATGTTATTAATTCAGATTAAGCTTAAAAATATGTCATTCATACTCTTTTTTTAGACATCCAGGTGTGAAACATTCATTAGCACACCCTGTCCTATAGGGCTAAAAACAATAACAATAGCAATAGAGAGACCAGTAAGAGATTTCTTTCAAAAAGTGCACAAGGAGATAAAGAAGAAAGCAGAATCTAAACAGAAGTTATGGTGGAGGAATAGAACTGAAACACCATGGGCTAAACCTTACAATGCCCCATCAACAGGTAGGAACAATGTTCTGTTTTGGGGTTTTGTGTGCGTGTGTGAGTAAACTGCAGAATGAGAGAGTACATATTTGAAAGAGGAGATGGAAAGTAGAATATAGAGGCAAATGCAATATATTCTGATGAAGTCAATGATAAACAATGAAGGGAAAGAAACTCTTGTAATCTCTTAGGAAAAAGAAGTCCAACTGGAGAATGGGTAAGGTGGCAAAAGGAAGGATTGAGTTAGGGATGGGGCGGGGGGGGGGAAGGGGGAGAGGGAAGGGAGAGATCTCAATTCAGTAGCGTGAAGGAATCCCCCTGAAGAGCACTGTCACAGAAGAAGAAAGGTACTTTAGCAGAGGTTCCTAAACTTATTTGGCCTACCACCCCTTTTTAAAAAAAATTACTCAGCCCCCCCCCATGGGAATTTACTTTCTTTAAGACTTTAATGTTTTTTTTTTGAAATTTGCTTTGCTGGAGGCTACTACCGCTTCCCCCCCCCATTCCCCCTGGATCATTCCAGCGCTCCCCAGGGTGTGGTATTGCCCACTTTGGGAACCAATGCAAGAGATGGAGATGTTATAATGACTATAGTCTGGAGGGATTTGGTTATTAAAAAGACCATTACCTCTGAAAGAGGAAACTCAGTGGATAAAATACTGGATCTTGAGTCCGAGTTAAAATCCAGCCTCAGACACTTACTAGTTGTATGACCTTGAGCAAATGATATAAACCTCTGTCTCAGTTTTCTCAACTGTAAAATGGTGATCATAATAGCTCCTACCTCACAGGGTTGTGTGGAGCTCAAATGAGATTATAAGGACTATATAAATACTAACTAATATTTTTATTGTTATTAAGTGTGGTGCCTCCACTGACAGCATTCTGTGACAGGAAAAGGGGAAACAGAGCTCCTGACATCCAGAAGGTTCAGATGGCATGAACGAAGAGAGGCAAATGGGGAAAAAACAATCATGAGGATAAGGGTTAGCAATTAACCATACAATCAGGGACATAGAAAAATTTCTACTGTGAGGCAATGCTTCTATCCTCTTTATCTCCTGTAGAAACTCATATGGCTAAGTGAAACATAAGAGGAAAAAAGAGGAGGTAAGATTTACAAAGAAATAACATGAAATTATTTAGAATAGGGAATTCAAAATAGGTACCTTGGAAGCTTTAATTCTATGAAAGAGAATACAGTCAGTTAGCCAAAAAGAATTTATAAAGTGCTTATTACCAGGCAGGCATTATTAAGAGATTAAAGAAGGAATAAATAGGCATAAGGACTATGAATGGCATAATAAAAGTCTAAAACAGAGAGAAAGGTAGAAAAATGAGGGAAGGAAATCCTTTTTATAAAAAGACACAGAAAAATTTAGAAACTAACAAAGGAAGTTGAAAATGAGGAAAGGAAGAGGGATTTTACTTTACTACTTAGCTGGGAGGAAAAAAGAAGGGGAAGAGAAGAATTAGAGAACTAGGCAAAAAGAAGAAAGAAAAAGGAATAAGTTAAATAAAACTTCAAAACTAGGGAAAGGTTAGCAAACAAAGTGGGATCATCTGGGAAGGGGATTGAGAGTGAAAGGAAGTAAGCCCATGGAAATAGGGTTGCTTTAAAGAAGATTAAAAAAAAAACTGAAGATATAAAGAACTGTCTTTACAGAGGAAGAGGAACAACAACAAAATCCTAATTTAAAAAAAAAACGATATTAGAGACAAATGAAGGAAAATATAGACCTAACTCTCATAACTTTAAATGTAAATGTATTCAAACAATTTGATAAAATGAAAGTGACAAATTGTATTAGAACAAAATTTCACAATCTGTTTTTGACAAGAAATGCAACTAAAAAGATATACCCAGAATGAAGATGAGGGGCTGAAACGCTATTGACTATCCATTAGATGACAGCAAAAAAAGCAAAGAGTTGTAATCACTGTATCAGACAAAGCAAAAACAAAACTTCAAAACATAAAAAGAGTTAAACAAAGACACTACATATTGCTGAAAGGAACCATAGACAACCAATGAATATCAATATTGCTTCAAATGCCTTAGCATCTAAATTCATAAAAGGAACATTAATGGAATTATAAGAAGACATAGACAACAATACAGTAATAGCTGGAGACTTTAAGGTCCCTTCTCTCGGTTTTGGACAAATTTGACAGAAAGATAAACAAAAGAGAGAATTGAACAAATTGCTGGAGAAATTAGAGCAAAAAGACTTATGGCATCTTCTAAATGGAGATGCTAAAGAATGTACATATTTCATGTAGAATATGAAACTTTTACAAAAATTGACCATATATTGGGGCAAAGATATATTTCAAATAAATGTAAAATAAGCCGAAATAGTAAACACATGCTTTGTAGACTGTTAACAATAAAAACAGTAATCAGTTCAGGGATCAAAAACAAAAAACACAAATACAAATGGAGACTTAATAATTAAATACTAAGTAATAAATAGGTTAAAGAATAAATCATAGGAATAATTAATATTATGAAAAATGAATAATCATTTCCCACCTGACTGCACTACATTGGGACTTCTTGAATCAAATGAGATATTTGTAAAGTATGTAATACAGTGCCTGGCACATAGTAAGTGCTATATAAATGTGTATTCTCTTCCCTTTTCCCTTCCCTGACTTCTCCACCACACTCCAGTAACCCCATCACTGGAAAACCTCTTCTCTTGCAAGACTGAATCACCCTTAGTACTCTCACCTTATCACTATCCTCTGTCTCTCTGGTTAAAAGGCACAGTAACGAACTCCAAAACACCCATTTAAGAAGGAAACTCAGGATAGACATTTCATTTTCCAGCTGACTGCACTACTTTGGGAATTCTGTGACTTCTCTTCTATGCTCTTACATGGAGTCCCTTCCCTTCCAGCTTTTGTGTGTCATCTTCTCCCATTGTATTTTAAACTATTTGAGGGCACAGACTGTCTTTCTTTGTTGTATTTGTATCCTCAGTGCTTAGTACAGGCCCAGAGTAGGTTGATAAGTGTTGTTTGACTATTGCCTATTGACCAAAAGAAAATGGTAATGATAAAATAACACACCAGATTTCTAGAAAGTAGCTAAAGCAGTCCCTAGAAAATGATAAATTATATCACTAAATACATACATTCACAAAATAGAAAGAGAGAGAATTAATGAACTGAATATTCATTTCAAAAAAATTGGAAAGCTAACAAAAAAGAAAACCCTAAATAAGCACAAAATGGTAAAAATAGATAAATTTGAAATAAAAATGATATAGAAATGATCAATCTAAAAACCTGTTCTTTGAAAAGACTAACAAAGCTAGGAGAAGAACATTATGTGTGAGAAACAGTAAGAAGCTCAATCTGTCTGGAAGGTACAGTAGTACAGTAGTAAAGGGGAATAATAATAAGTTAAGATAATCAGTTAGGATTACTTGAATTACCTACCTCATATGGTTGTTGTGAGAAAACCATTTTGTTAAACTTCAAACACTATATAAATGTGGTATGATTAAGATTCTAAGCTTTTAAAGGACAGAGACCATGTGTTATTTTTTTTTACATTCCCAGCAATATCTAGTATAATGGTAGACATATAATAGGCACTCAATAAATATTTGTTGGATTGTAATAACTCAGATTTATGTTATAATAGCTCCACCATATAATGTTTTAATTGCTTCACAATAACTCCATGATGTATGTAGTACTATGTTGTCATCCCTATTTTTGTAGATATGGAAACCAAGGCTCAGAGAATTGAAATGACTTGCCCAGAGTTATATAGCTAAGAAGTGTCAGAAATAAATTTTAAATTCAAGTGTTCTGATTCTGAGCCCAGGGCTCTTTTCACTAAACCAGCCCATACTAGGGTTTTAAGAATGCACCATCTTGTTCAAATTATTTTGCTAATGATATAATTCACAACATCTAAAGCAGGGTAAATAGAATTAAAGGAATTTATTGTAGGTATAACTACCTATAATGTGCCAAGGCAGCCTCTGCTTTATAGGGTGACCTAGGAAATGAGGCCTTTCTCAGCTGGAGATCTATTTATAATATTTTGCAATGCATGCAGAGAAAGAGAGTGACTTGTACAACTCTTATTTGGAATGCCACTGGAGGCCATACTTGTATTATAAAATGGTAGATGAGAATCGTGCTATTAATATTTATGAAAATATGTAAACTGACAAAGGATTACTTTTTTTTTAAGATTTATCATCTTAAGGGCTTTGGTCCCTTTGGCTACCTTGGGAAGCTGATCTTGGGGGTAGCTAGTTCCTTTCCCAGTTAGAGATAAGTGGCCATCCAGCTGCTTTTGAAATGGTCCTACCTAAACCTGCTTAATTTTGGCCCCCTAATCTGATGCAGTGGATGCTAAAAAAATCAAGTAGTGAAAAAAAGACAGTGATATCTGATCAGGAGTGGATATAGCCAAAAGGTAGAATGGTGTCAAGCATCATAGGAGGAGAAAATGCCACTACCACTGCTGCCCCCACAAGTACCACTATCACCTCTCAAAAAATGGGAAATGTTCTAAAATCTAGAAACAAGGTGGATGTCATCAATTGGGAAGTGGCTAAAAAGGTATTTTAGATGATTGTAATTGAATATTACTGTGCTGTAAAAAGTGATGAATGCAGAAAATCATGAGAATTATATGACCTGACTCAAAGTAGTAGAACCTTCCATTATAACAAAATAAATGGAAAGAACAATAACAAAAAATTGAAACTGAGCATTATATAAATATAATGACCAAGCTTGATACTAAAGAAGAAATGAGAATGCATCTCCTGCCCTTCTTCATAGAGCTAGAGGATTATGGGTATGGAACACTGCATGCACTGTCCAACTTGGCTGATGTATTGGTCAGTTTTGCTGAACTGATTTTAAAAAGTTTGTTATGTGTGATAGCCCTTTGACTAGGGGAATGAGGAAAGGGGAAATATATCAGAAAATAAAAATAATAAAAAATACGAATGAAAAGAATAAAATTAAAAAGTGGGAAGCTTTCCCATTTCTCTACATCTTCATTAGGGAAATGCCTACAATTTGTATTGATTCAAATATATTCAGATGCTGTCTCCACCAAGCAGAGAAAGTTGGATCCTTTTTACCCTACGGTTTCTTTAAAAAAAAATGACTGAAACCTTCTAACCTTCTCACTAATGTAGCCTATTCTTGGGAAACCATAGCTAAAGCTGGTATCTCTTTTTGGTTTTGACCTCCATGATTCTTGTCTTTAAATGGAAATTCCTTTTATATCTGTAATCATTGTAATCCCTATTTCAAACATTTTGCTCAGTCTTTCTTTTTCCCTTACATAGGTGATTAAAGTGTGGGATTTTGAAACAGGAATGTTATTGTCTGAATTTATTGGAGCTCATGGCAATGCAGAAATCACCTGCCTGACTTTTGATTCCAGTGGGAGAAGGTACAGTCATTCTCAATTTTCTATTCAACTCAGAATTGTCATTGAACCTCTTGGTCTCGGATCTTAATGAATAAACCTTACTTCTGCCTCAGGCTGGTCACTGGTGGTAGAGATGGGTGTTTAAGAATCTGGAACTACAACAATGGGCATTGTCTGAAAACTCTGACCCAAGGCAAGTGATTTCTATTTCTCCAGATCTTAGAATATAAGAGTATGTGCACTTGGTAGGGCCAAAGTGGGATTGAAAGTGTTATGGATGGGTTAGGTGTTATTCCTTCACTGAACTTATCTATAGGCCAATGTTTTGAGGGAAAGACTTGATTCAATTTATTTTGAGTGTTATAGCATTAAATTCTAAATATTTTTGGTGGTATGGCATACAGACAATAAATTCCCCAAAATAATAGTTAAATACACTAGGAACTTCACATAGGTTTCCTTCTCATGCTGCCAAATTGGCCACCCCGCATCCATAGACATTTAAAACCCATGACCTCTGGGTGAAAAGATGTTAGTGTACATACACAATGATATAAAAAGGTCATCTGAGGTTCTCTAATAATTATCCCTGTGTCTCTGTATCAGTCTCCCGTCACTCGTGTCATCTGTGTGGACGTTTCTAGCAAGGTGTTGAAGATGTTCCACAATGGATGGAAAGGGATGCATCTCTAAGATGGATCTCTGCTTTCCATCTTAGACCCATATAGTAGTGCTAACAAGTAGGTAGTCTTCCCCTCATGAATAACAACTGCCACAAGATCAATGGTTGTGGAGGAAAGGTGTGTATTCCTGGTCTTTGATTTTTATAGATGGTATAACTATTCCTCTTGTATCCTTAATTGCTGGGGTTGGTGCTGTGCCCACTAGAAGGCCTCTCACATCATCCACAATCCATTCTTCTCTCACTATGATGTCTTTGAACATTCTCACCATCTCCTGGTAGGGAATTAAGCCGCTAGTTAGCAAACAATTCCGTTAACAATTATGACTTTAAGGATGCTGAAATGTACTACTGTCTCAGTTTATAAAACATAGCTACTGTTTCTTCTTCTTCATCCCTGTTCATGCCCTATAATACCCCCACAGTGACCACAGTATGACATAGAGTCTTTCCAGTACAATCTGCCTCACAGTCATTTGTTAACCCCTCATATCAACAGTACTTAATGAGAGTCAAGTTATATTGCTGTGTACAAGATCTCTAATATCTGACTAAGCGATGCAAAAACAACACATCAATGACATCTTGAGAAAGAACGGGATGATAGTTTTTAAAATCACTGGTCTCATCTGCAAAAACCATATGTAAAAAAATCACAGCTAGAAAAAAATATGTAAAAATCTTGAATAGATCCCAGCAATGTTAAGGTTACAATGGAAATCCTTAACGAGCCCCAGCAATAAAACCCTGAACCTGATGAAAGATCCCCCAGGTTCAAAGCACACAGAAAAACAAACTAAAGCTTCTGAGCCCCCACCAGTATTTCTTTTACCAGACCAACCAAATTCTCAAGCCAAAGTAAAAGACATTTAACTAAACAGTCCAGCAAAATAAATAATGAAAAAAAATTCTCCCCTTATAGATAGGGATGGACTCTCTCACAGATCCCCATATCATAGGTGGGAGGGAAGATGCATGTCCAGGGATCTCTCCCACAGAACTGCTGACAATCCATTTAGGCTATTCTTTGCTTCCTACTCTCCACTGCTGCCTCTGTGGATGGGGCTGCTCTTGGTAGGTTATTTACTGGCAGTGCTGGCCTTAGCTGTGATAGGCTCTGATCTGTATAGGAGTTTATCAGCTCTTTTAGTTCATAGCTCCCAGAGCCACCTCAGTTCTTTGAATTCAGACCTGGACTATAACCAATCAAATAAGCTCTTAGGCATTGCCTGCCTTTTAAAATTTCTTTTCTTCAGCTATCATGACTTCACCCTAGTCTCTACTATTTAACTTAAAGGTACAATTTTCCTTTATCTTTAACTGTGGTCCATGTTAAATTCTTGGCTTCCTCTGAAATTTTCTTCCTCCAGATGGTTTTTACAGTGGTCATGAGCATAATTTCTGTAGAATTTCTCTATGCCCTTTCCTTTTCTGGGTGACTTTGAACTTTTTTTTAGGAGAGGCTACTTTAAAATAAATGTATGTGATAGCTATTTCTAATCCACTCACTCACACTCCTCCCCTACTCCCTCACCCCCAGTAAATGTCTCTTCCCTTCGTTGTACTACCAGGTTTCTTTTTTTTCAAGCTTCTTTTCTTTTTAATTAATCCATGTCATCTCCACACTGAGCATTTTTTTTCAAGTAAAAAATAAATTCTACAATAGATATAAGCATTGTCTAGCAAAGCAAATGCCCACACCAGTCATGTCTAAAAATATTTGTCTTTTTCTGCATTAAGTTCATCACCTCTGTCAGGAGGTGTGGCAGGTTTCATCTTCATTCTTTTGTACTAATGATTTATTGATTCATTGATCAGAATTCTAAAGCTTTTCAAAATTCTTTTTCTCTATAATATTATCATTGTATAAGTTGTTTTCCTAGTTTTGCAGCATTAGTTCATAATGATCTTCACAGTTTCTTCTGAAATTTTCTACTTATGATACAATAATATTCTATTGCCTTAATAAAACTCAATTTGTTTTGCCATTCCCCCATAGAACATCCACTTAATCTCCAATTTTTAGTTACCACAAAAGGAGCTACTATAAATAGTTTTGTACATGTAGATCCTTTTCTTCTTTCTAAAACTTTCTTTGGGGTATAGACTTGGTAATAGTGTAAGTGGATCAAAGGGTATGCACAGTTTGGTGACTTTCTGGGCACAGTTCCAAATTGCTAGGTCATGTATCCATTTGTAACTTATCTTCACATACAGTGTGAGGTGTTGGATTAAACCTAATTGCTGCCAGATAGCTGTCCAATGTACTCAGCATTTTCCCCAGTAATGAGTCCTTTCCCCTTATTAAATGAGTTCTTTGTGTTTATCAGATGCTATACTGTTGTATTTGTTTGTTTCTGTATGTCGTATACCTGATCTGTTCTACTGATAGGCTTCTTTTTTGTATCTTTTTTTTTTTTACCAAAACCAAAATTGTTTTAATGACCACTACATTGTAGTATGATTTGAGATCTAGTTCTGATAAATTCCTTTTCTTCCCAGTTTTTTTCATTATTACCCTTGAGATTCTTGATCTTTGGTTTATCATATGAATTTCATTTTTTTTCTATCTCTATAAAATATTCTTTTGGGAGTTTAATTGGTTCAGCACTAAATAAATAAATTCATTTAGGTAACATTGTCATTTTATTATGTTGACTCACCCTACCCATAAGCGATTAGTTTTTCACAATTATTTAGGCCTGTCTTTTTTTATCTGCAAACAATGTTTTATAATTAGAGTCAAATAATCCCTAGATGAATCTTGGTAGATATACATCATTTGCAAAAAGTAATAATTTTGTTTTCTCTTTGTGCTTATTCTTTCAACTTCTCTTCTTCTTCTCTTCCTCCTCCTCCTCTTCCTTCTTTTTGGCCTTGTTTATTTCTATAGCTAGCATTTTTAGCACTATATTATTAAATAGTAGTAGAAATGATAAGCATCCTTGCTTTATCCCTGATCTTATTGGAAGGTGTCTAGATTTCCTCTATTACATATCATGTTTGCTGTTAGATTTAGATAAATTCTATTTACTGTATGAAGGAAATATCCATTTATTCTTATGCTTTATAGAGTCTTGACAGGAATGAGTATAGAATTTTGTCAATAACCTTTTCAGCATCTATTGATATAATTATATAATTTTTATTATTTATATCAATATTATGGATGCCATTAAACTTAAAGGACCCAGGCCCTACTAAATATTCTAAATATCATAAAATCTAAAGATAATTAATAAAGTAAAATGGGGTTCTTTACAATATTACTATAATTATTGTCATGTTTATCTACTATAATCTTGTTTTTATTATGTCTACTGATAGAAGTATTGTGAGGAAGAAGAATGGCTACTGAACAGGTTAAAGGATTATTTAAAGTCTTACAATGAATTTTGGTAAAATAGGGGGTAGGGTGTGTGTGTGTGTGTGTGTGTGTGTGTGTGTGTGTGTGTGTGTATGTGTGTGTAAAACCTCATGAAATCATAACTCCTGCTCTTCTCATTTGCTGTCAAAAGATAATAGATCCATTGCTACTCATGAGGAAGGAAGAAAAAAAAGACACAAACATTTATTGAGTACCTACTATGTGCAAAGCACTAAACTCAATGCTTTGCAAAAATGATCTCATGTGATCCTTACTACAACCTGGAAGGTAGGTGCTATATTATCCTCATTTTACAATTGAAGAAAATGAGGCAAAGATAGATTAAATGACTTGCCTAAGATCAAACTGCAATAAGTATCTGAGGCCAAATTTTAATTCAAATCTTCTTGATTCCAGACCCAGGACTCTATCCACTGTGAAAAGCAAAAAAATCTCTTTCTGGTTATAAGGTCCAGTTTGGTAAATTAGCAAAGCTTTCCTGGCTTGCAGGGTCTCTGAATAGTGACCTGGAAGTGGCCATTAACTTTTAAAAAGTGAGTGATTTCTTCTCTACTCACAAGTAGAACCAGACTCAAAATAAGCAAAACAATTCAAGGGTTTACAATGGAAACGAAAGCACCTTGAGAATAGGAATCATTTCATTCTTTATGCTTATATACCCAGGGTCTAGTACATTCCCTGGCACATAGTAGGCACTTAATAAATGCTTGTTGAATGACTGATTGACTTAAAGTGTTTTTGAGAATACAAGCTGATTAACTGCATTATTTTTCCAGATGAAAAGCACAATGAAGTCTGTGACTGTACCTATGTAGAAGTGTATCAAAATAAGTAAGTTATATCCACAGTAGTGAGACTTGTTCTTCAGAAATGTTAAGTTGGAGGACAGAAAATTTGGTGGAAGGGGCAGGACATGAAAGTCATCCTCGATATTTCAAGGGTTGCCATGAAGAACTTGTCCTAGAGCACTACTATCCTAATTGATCTCCTTACTTCCAGTCTTCTCCTCTCTAATCCAGGAATAATTGTATCATGGAATAGTGAAAGTTTGTAGTCAGAAGACCAAGATTTGAATCTTCCCTCCCTGTTAGGCTTGTGACCTTGGAAAGTTATTTAACCTTTTTAAGTCTCTTTTTCCTCATTTATAAAATGGGGCTAATACCTAACTTATAACGTAATATCTGACTTATAAGTATCAAATAAGATAAACTATACCATTAAGATACTATATAAGTAAATAACAACACCACTGCCTGCTTTCATAAGAATAAGTCATTAAGGGATGTTATGCCCCTTTGAATGCTTTTCTTACCACCCAGGACTAACAGCCTAGGATAACTTAAGCTCAACATCCTACTCAAGACTTACAAATTCCCTGAGTCTTGCAAAATGAAAAAAGTTGTCTGTTAGCTTGTGGCTTTGGAGTCAGGGTTCATAGGATTCTAGATTTAGAGCTTAGAGGTCATTTAGTCCAACACACTCAGCCCTCTAAAACTTGACTAAGTTACAGATGGATTGCAATCCATGAAATCATGGGTCCTTGATTAATTAATACAATTTATAAGTGCAATAGACAAATTCATTTATCTGATTCCTGAACTTCTTATCATTCTAGGTACATCATAGCTGTGGGATGGGACAGAAGAATAAACTTGTATTTTGTAAGTGAACAGCAAAATAAAACCATTTTAACTCCCTGGTTCAGAATAAACTTTCTATCAGCTGGTTATTTTTCTTCTACAAAGAAATTCTGGGAAGAGGCCGATACATTTATCTTTAGTATTTTTCACCTGGTAACATACCTGGCCAGTAAAGCAAAAATTGAGTCAGGAAAGAATTCTTTAGCTTCTCTTCTGCATATATTTTTCCTGCCCTGGTTTTGCTCCTTCTGTTGTTTGTTCTCCCTGATCTCAGTTGGGTGCAGGAGGAAACTGATTACAGAGACAGTAAGTGGCAGACATGGCTGAGTCACATCGGGCCACCCTTAGAAGCCATTCATTTTAACAAGCGTTTGTTGATCTGTTGTTACATGCAAGACACTGAGCTAGTTGCAGCGGGGAATAAAAAAAAATCAATAAGATACGTAGTTCTTGCCTTCAAGGTCTACCATCCTAATTGGTCTCCCTACTTACAATCTTCTGCTTTTTTAATAAACTCAATTCAATTTTTAATAACACACATATTAAACACCTGTGTGGAAGGCAAAGTTACAAAGGCTGAGGTTATATGGGGGGGAAAGTGCCTGCCCTCAGGGAGCAGGGGGAGCAATGGATGACAGTAGAGGTGATATCTGAGGATGGATGTGGAAAGACCTGACGACAGCAGCTTCAGGCTTGGTGACCCTTTGTGATGGAGAGAAGTGCTGACTGGTGATTCTAGAAAGGCACTGATCTACCAAGCCTGGCAGAGAGTTTTTTCTAAGGAGAACCTTACAAGAGTTCCATGAATCAAGTAAAAAGACCTCTAGTGCTAGAAGTAAGAAGGTACTCCTTAGCTGCATTTGGCATGTGCCTTGTTACCATGTATATTAAGTTGGAGCCCACTCTCTTCATGGACTTTCTATGTGCAAGGAAAGAGTGTGTGAGGTAACCCTGATGGTTGGATAATCCTGAGAGGAAGGAATTCCTAGTACTTTCTCTCAAGCCTCCATGCTTTTTAAAAATTTTCTACTGGAAAAATACAATATTTACCCAAGTTAGTAAATTCAAAATAGTTTCGAGAAGGAGAGGATAATTGATGAAACCAGGGAAAGTCCCCATATAGAAAGTAGCACCTGAGCTTTAAAGGAAACTAAGGATTCTATCAGTTGGAGGTACCAGATGCATTTCAGACATGAGGACCACATGTTGCTGTTGTTCATCCTTTGTTCTTGAAGAGGACCAATGACATCAGGAGAGTGATGTCTTGATTTGCAAGTGAATTGGATTTAAGTGAGGCAGGGCTGTGCAAAGTCATCAAACTCACTCTCTCCTCCACAGTCATCTGAGTCCAGGAGCAATACATAGGTCAGGATAACTAGACATGACCCCAGATGTAGTGGGGAAATCTTAATCTTTTTAAGCTAAGGTCTTTCCCAGGTGTCAGTTTGTCTGAGGCAACACCTATTCAGTGATTCAGTGATTTAAGGTTAGGTGAAAAAAGAGGCAAAAGATGGCCTAGTTTGTCTACTCAAAAAAAAAAAAAATCAACCTGGGAGGGGAGGACCCTCTGGTCTTCTGGCCAGAACAGAAACAGTTGCTATTTACACTCTCTCTGAGCCATCAGAACCCAAACAATGACCAAGTGAGGCTTGGCCTGGGACCTATTATTGGCCAATCAGTGAGAGTCAGAGTGAATTGGGTTTAAGGCATAGTCAGGTAGCTCAATTTGTATCCAAAGGCAGAAAGGTGGAGAATGAGGAAGATCTAGAAAGTCAGTTTGACTGAAACAGAGTGCATGTAGGAGAGTAAAATGAAATTACATTAGAAATATAGGTAGGAGAAAAATTATGGAAGGCTTTAAATGTCAGACAGAGGATTTTGTATTTTATGCTAAAGGCAACAGAGAATCACTGAAGATTTTTGAGGTGAGGTTGAGAGGTGAGGGAGGGGTAACATGATCATATCTATGTTTTAGAAATATCAGTTTGGCAGCTCTGAGGAACTTGGAAACATGAGCTCCGATTAGTAGGCAGTTGTAGTAGTCCATAGGAAAAGTGATGAGGATGTATACTAGGATAAAGGCTACATGAATGGAAAGGTGAACAGATATGTGAGAGACACTATAGAACTAAAATCAATAAGACTTGGTGACTGATTGGATGAGAGTTGAGAGAGAGGGAAGAATCAATGATAGTCTAAGGTTGTAAAACTAGGTGTAGCTCTCTCTTTGGGCTCATTCTCCCAACTCCTATTTGCACTGACAAGTTGGGTTTTCAGAGAGCAATGACTACTGCTCCCCTCAGGGTTCAAAGGGTAACCCTGAGGATTGGGTAATCCTGAGAAATAGGAGTTCCTAGTACTATCTGTCACAAGCCTCCATCCAATGTGCCTCTCATTATCAATCAGTCAGCTGATATCAATTAGTTTTCACAAAAGAGATATTTACAAAGAAGATATAGAAAGGACAGAAGGTGCAACAATACCCTTTACACCAGACTGAGGGACACACACTCTCTCCTTGCACATAAGAAGTCCATGGGGAGAGTAAGCTCCAATTTAACATACATAGTAGCCTAACCTAAATGGCAAAAGAGGCCCAAAAAGCCAATGAGGAGGAGAATGCTTTAAAAAGCAGAATTGGCCAAATGGAAAAGGAAGTCCAAAAGCTCACTGAAGAAAATACTTCCTTAAAAATTAGAATGGAGCAATTAGAAGCTAGTGACTTTATGAGAAATCAAGACACTGTAAAACAAAACCAAAAGAATGAAAAAATAGAAAACAATGTGAAATATCTCATTGGAAAAACAACTGACCTGGAAAATAGATCCAGGAGAGATAATTTTAAAAAATTATTGGACTGAGACAGAAATTCTTAACCTATAGTCTATGAACTTGTTTTTTTATGTTTAATATTTTATAACCATTTCAATATAATTAGTTTCCTTGTAATCTTCTGTATTTTATTTTATGAATTTAAAAACACTTCTGAGAATGGGTCTGCAGGCCTCACCAGACCGCCAAAAGGGTCCATGACACAAAAAAGGTGAAGAACTCCTGCCCAATGAATAGCCCTCGTTAGCCAATCTCTCCTTACACATATATACGTGTTGTTTCCCCTGGTTAGACTATAATATCCTTGAGGGCAAGAATTGTTTCACATTTATCTTTGTATCTCCAGTGCCTGGCACAAAGTAGGCATTTACTAAATGCTTGTTTACTAATGTGGTTGATCACCTATCCTTTCACTGAACCCTTTAAAATCCACTCTCTTAAAATTTATTTTGCATGTCAGACTATGCCTATCTTCTCTTTCTCTATAGTGAATTTTAAGACAGAATTATTTCATACTACCACAGTTTCAATCACATCTACTCTAGCAACAAATTCCCTCTTGTTGGTCAATAAGAACCATAATACCAGTTCTTGTGGCTTTTTTTCCCTCTGAAGAATGAAACAATCATTAAAGCGAGTCAGGAATCTGTCAGATGTTCCACTGTCAGCAGAGAGATGGCTTCAAAAGATATCCGGATAATTGAAGTCCCCTATCACTTCTGTATCATACTTCTATGCCAAGTTTGTGATATGCTTTGCAAACTTATCTAATTCTCCCTTCTGTCCAGGTCATAAAGCTATCACAATGTTGATACTATTTCTACCTCCATTGATTTTTGCTCAAATGCTCTTCAGTATGATCCTCTCTCCTAGATTTCCTGAAATCAGTTTATCTTCTTAGTATATAATGCTGCTCTACCCCACCTTTTAAATCCACTTTATTTCTTTTGAATGAGGTAGACCTTTTCTAAGTCATATTCCAGTCATGAATCACATCTTATTAAGTTTCAATAGTCCACATGAGTTCATATTTATCTCCTTGCATTGGGATCTGTAGTGCACTCTATTTATTACCCATATTTTGTGAATTTATGGATCCGAATCCATGATTTTTATTGCTCTTCCTCTTTTTGGATATTGTTTCTTGTGAACTAGTGGTTCTTTCTTCTGCTATTCTTTCTATGTTGTGACTGCTGCTTTCTATAATATCTAGATCTATTTGAACATTTTTCTTCTTCCTCTTCAGTTTTCAGTTTAAAGCTCTAAGCAGATTTACAGGCATTATGGATGACTGGCCAAGAAGAGCCTAGTCCTTAGGAATATGCAAGGTATTCTCTGCCTAGTATGGATCTGTGTGGAGGATTGGTGAGTCTGCATCTAGGCATGTATAATAGAAGTGCTAAACCCTGACTCAGAACATGTACAGGTAGTCTGTGTGTGTTAGTGAAGAAAAGCCTCCGAGCTAGAACTGAGTGTGCATACAAAAGGCACAAATAGACCAAAGATCTTTTTTTCCCCTCATAACTTTTGAGTGAGGAAGAAAAAAATCCTGTAAACCTACGGATGGGGAGTCTTTCCTCCACCTAGTTGCCATGTGGTCCCAAACACATGGAGCTGCTGTTTCTTCTGTATCTTCCTCTTCTACTTGATCTTAGATAAATGAGTGTCAGATACAGAATGGACAAGATCATGACCTTGTGAACTTTGAAAGATCAGAAAAAAATATTAGAGATCCAACAGCTGAAGTGGTAGGGAGGAGCATGCTCCAGGTCTCAGAAGTTTTTGCATATCAGGTCTTGCTACATAATCTCTGTAAATATCTCTTTGTAAAAGCTAATTGATGTTAACTGATTCATTGATACTGAGGAAGACCAATGGGGATATCATGGTATTAATGATTGGTTAGATGGTACTGAGGAAACGTTAACTTGATGGGGGTTCATGGACAATAGTACTAGAAAGATACCCTAATCCTTCTGAGTTATCTCTAGGACCCTGAAGGGATATATAAACAGACATGCTATGGGGACCCAACTTGTTATTTGGAATGTGGGTTAAGAAAATGAGCCTAGAGGCTAAAGTCCTTCAGAGGATTCCAAACAAAATATTTTTTTTTTACCAACCCTAATCAGGTACATTCCATCTCTCAAAAGCCAATCGTTACTGTATTTTAAGCTGAAATTCATAAAATCAAAATCTCATTCTCAGACACTATCTTCTTAAATCTTCTGTTCACTCCTTAAATTCACATTTATTTTCTGAACCTTCTACCTTCAAAAAGCAATGATGTTGAAACTACCACTTTGTCCCTAAGGCCTTCAATTTTTTTTATTTTCCTCAGGACTTTGTAATCTTCAGCAATGCTTTCTAGATTCTTCCTGGTGATGTAATTGTCCCAATGTAAATCATCAGAAGTAGGTAATGGCTATCATATTTGACAGCTTTCAGAAGCCTCCATCATGAACCAGAAATATGCTCCAGACAACCCATATTATTTATATCCTCAATAACCCCTTATTAGGAAGTCATGAGCAACTAGTCTTCATCTCCTATTGACTCCAATGGATTTACATGATTTTTCCTTATAGGACTAGAAGGCCCATCTTCTTGAGATGATCTGGTTCCCTTCTCCATGTAAAGTGACCCAGAGTTATTATTAAACTCCAAATGTTCAATGGTCATTGTTGTGCCACATTATTCCACCATTAGACATCCTGACATAGGTTAGGATTGACCTTTGACCATTGAGATCCATTTTCTTCTTTATCTCTTCCATGAAACTCTTCTTCCATTTTTCCAAGACAGACTTCATTCTACTCAAAAACCTAAAGAGCAGAGATGTATTCTTTCAGCCATTTCAGTTTCTGTAAGATAGAGACTAACTTGAACTTTATGCATACCATGACTTACATCTATTACACATCAATTATTTGCAGTCAAAGGATATAATGGGGGGGGCGGGTGTTTAGGATGAAAGCCATTTTACCTGACCGTTAAGGGGGTGGGGGTGGAGAGTGGAAATAATTTTACCTGAAACATGGAGAGTAACAATTAGCATAGCCATGACCAGCTTCTCTCCTTTTCCTCCAAATGATTATCACACAAAATACAATCATGGATAGCAAGTAAATAAATTTATTGGAGCATACAAGAAAAACATTAATAGGGAAGCTATGGAGATCAGTTCACACAAAAATAAAGAGGACTTTGTGTCCAGGGAGTGAGATGAAATTTCAGTTCAACTGAGGAATGAATGACCTCACCTAAAAAGCCTGTTCTTAGCAGTCCCCAGGGCTCAGGCACCAGCATTAGAGGAATATATTAGGATGCCAGCTCTTCCCTAAATGCCTACGGCTCTGGGGGCCTCCCATTCCCCATTCAGAGTCTGTGCCTTTTCTCCTTAACCCTTCTTTTCTCTTCTATTTCTCTTTTCTCTTGGCAATTTCTCAGCCAGTCAAGAGTGACATCACCCTAAACGATGCAGTATGCAGTATCACAAGGCTGTCCTTCATGGACTGCCAAATCGCCCTGGGTTTACATCTATACATGTAGTGGTGGTTTGGTGCATGCTCAGAGCACCCTAGACGGCATCTCAAGGTAGAAGCCACTAAGGAAAAAATGACTTCTTTCCACATGGAGAATGCCAGGGCATGTCTTACAGGATAATTTGAGAATTGCCTTGGAAAGGCAGACTGTGAAACATGTGCAGACATTCTATTACTGGTTTCAGTCAGCTAACCACATGATGAAGAAAAGGCATTTTATTGACTACAGATTAATTAAAAAAGACTTCTCATCTTCATCCTCTACCTCTTGGCCTTAGCACTCTATCGGGGAGGAGTGAGGATGGGGGAACCTCTGGGTTAAAGGTAGTGGAATCTGTGACTCAGTGCCTTCTAAAGTCACAGAGGAGTCCTCAGCATCCTGTCATTCCAGAGTTTCAGTTTTGCTGTATCTGCATCCTGAAGAACAAGAAATGATTTGGGGGAGTGAGCTTCCATGACTTAGCACAGTGCCTGGCACTAAATAAATGCTAGTTGATTGGCTGACTGACTTTGAGGAACCTATCCCACAGGCAACTGAGAGGGAGGCTCATCCATCAGTCATGCTTCAACTTGGCATGAATTTGATGGGATCAATGCTATATAAGAACTAAGATCAATTTTGAGCCTAACCCCTTGACCCCCCTCTATAGGGAAGACTATGCCCCCAAAGTGTTTATGTAAATGTTCTGTGTTCTGGATATATCTTCTAAGGAAAGAATTCTTTGCTACCCTAGAGAGTTTCTTTCAAAAAAAACTACCTTGTCCATCTTTTTCTCTCTCTCATAGTCTAGCACAGTACCTCACACATATTATGTACTCAGTAAATGTTTGTTGAATAGAAAACATGTTATATTACCTACTTGTGTGCTAATACATGTCTAGAGGGAAACCAGGTGCAAGGAGAATGAGAAGAATAATTTTTTCCCTTTGAAATGCCAATGAAATTCTTTGAGAATCCAATACAATTAAAGTTATGGTCTTCTTTTCGAAAATGTTTTTGCTAAAGACAAAGACAATATCTTGGCATGGGGGGTAGCAAAGAATTCCCTGGGACAGGGCTCTGAACTTGCCCATTCCATTATCCAAAGGCAATCTCAATCAAAGGCAAGGCAACTGGTGTGCTGAAGGGCACTATTTCCTCTTATCCCAGGGACAAGACCAGCTTTAGTTGTCTCTAGTTTGGTGATGACCAAAGAGTATTCAGAGGCTGATTATCCAGACTATATTTTAACCTGGGCTCTTTGCTTCTCTTCCTGTTACCTCTTGTTCTTATTGTTGCTCGCTGTTCCCGCTATCAAAAGGTGGACCCAGGGAAGATCAAGAAAGCAAAACTCAAATAAATCTATTAGCCACTAGGTAGCAGCTATGAGATAAAGATGCTCATTTTGTTTCTTGTTTTAGTATGTTTTTCAGGGCAGGGGAGAGGGAGAATCATAGATTTAGAGCTGTAAGGGACCTAAGAGGTCACTGAGTCCATTGTCTACATGGGTAGTAATGTGACCAGCAAGGAATCACTAAAAATTAGCACAGTTAGAAAACACATATATGTATGTTTCTCTGCCACTCACATCAGTTAATAGCTTTGTTAATAGACAAGAACAAAACCTTGTCCATCTTTTTCTATGTCTCAGGTCCAGTGAGGTTAAGTAGAGAAAACAGAGAGGTTAAAAATAATGGCAAAAATGAATGGTCAACCTCTTATGCTATGGTTCCATAATACAGTCAGACATAATAGAAAATCAGTTCCAAATCATAAGTTAATTATTCATTTGAAAAATATTCTTTTATTTTAAGATATGAATGCTTCCTTTCTCTATTCACACAACACAAGGTGAAAGAGTATTTTCTGGGAAGACAGGTTTACATTCATTCTCAGGCTTATTGGGGAGCTGATTATCCAGCTTTTTTTAGTGTAAGGCTTGTATTTCAGCTACATTTCTTTTTTGTTTATAGCACAATGTGCAATAAATAGCTGTAGGTGTAATATTGAAGACTGGGCAGTGACTGGCCCACTATCATCAGCATCCTAACAAAAGCTGTCACCAGAAATATGATTTGCTGAAATGCAATTACCTTAATGCTTTTGCACGGCATTGTTTCTCATTTACATGGGCTCAAGGGGACTTTGCTTTGACGTTTTGAAGATTTAAATCAGTGATGGGGACCAGGAAGCTGAATTTTGAAGGGTTAGGAGGTGGGACAGATCCTTCTCTCTGTCACGTGACTGTGTTGACTGCTAGTCTATGTTATGGACAGTCTGTCCTCTGATTTTTGGTGCAGGATTCTCCTTATGACTTCCATCACTTCTGGAAGCCTCAGCCACATTGGTCGGATGATCTAGTAAGTTTTACCTTCAGTTCTTATTCACTCCCTGAAACGTAGGAATAAAAAGGAATGTCTCCTTTGTCCAAGGGAGCCTTGGAACTTCATTGACTTACCTGGGAAAGGAAAAAGTGCCCGAGAATTGTTGGTATGGTGGTGTGCCCTGCTACCCAAGTCCAGCTGATCAAGTTTCCTACTAAAAGGAACTTGTGTTAAATTACTTTATCCCTGAATAGAACTGTTCACATTGAGGTGTTGCCTAGCAAGATAAAGAGCATGCATGCTCCTAGGGTCAGACTGACTGACCTATCATGTTGATGGGCAGAGCTAGAAGCTGATGATGAGGATATCATAGGTGAACTAGGAGACACATACACACTCACTCCAGGGATCCCCCACAAGTATATAGTTGTAAAAATTCAATGCTCTTCCCTTAAATGGTTGTTCAAACTTAGAGGGCACAGGGGTTTCAAATTGCCTGCTTGCCTGTAGGGTTCACAGAATATACTGGAAATAGCATTAGATTCAGAATCAGAAAACTAGGGTTCAAATCTTGGTTCTGACACTTATCTGTGTGACTTTGGGCAAGTCTTCTAACATTTCTGAAGTTCAACATCCTCAACTCCAAAATGAGGAGGTTAGACCACATAATCTCTACAACCCTTTCCAACACTAAATATTAGACCCCATAATCTAATACCCCTCTGCCAGAGGAACTCTTTGTGCTTCATATGAATGAGGACTCTAAATGTCCCTAAGTTCCTAGAAGAGTTACATGATCTTCATGCCTGCTGTCTGAGGGGAGGCAATGTAGTAAGGGGAAAGAACCCTGGACTTGGAAATAGAAATACCATATTTAAATAAAGATTTTGCCATTAAATCAATCAAATACCATTTTCAAGGACCTACCATGTACCAGCTAGGCACTAGGGATATGTAAGAAAAAGTGATACAGTACCAGCCCTCAAGGAGCTTACTCTCTACTTACAACCTGTGTAACCTTGGTCAAGTCACTAAAACCTCTCTATATTGCAGCTTTCTCATTTATAAAGGTGAAACAGAACTAGATAATCTCTCAGGTCCCTTGTACTCCGTCAGTAACACTGTTACTATTCAGGGGTAAACTCATAGCATGCCACATCACTAAGCTAAGCTCCCAAGGAAGACAGGATATTGTTTCTCTCTCTCTCTCTCTCTCTCTCTCTCTCTCTCTCTCTCTCTCTCTCTCTCTCTCTCTCTCTCTCTGTTTCTCTCCCTGTCTCTGTCTCTCTCTCTCTCTTTCCCTTTTCCCTCTGTCTCTCTTCTCCAATTCTCCCCTTCCTCCTCCTATCCTCTCTTCAAAAAGTACAGATTAACCTATAGACTACTAAGCAAATGCTCAATTTTTCTCCAGGGGTGTTCAAGCCCAGTGAAGTGATGGTTACATCGAGGGATACAAACATGGCTGCTCATATAGCCTTGGGCAGTGTTGGAAAAGAGGGGAGGGGAGAGGAAGGGAAGCAGGGAGCATTGGAATAAGGAGGTATATAGCAGCTGACTGGGAATAAATTGTGGGAATAAATAAACTACCTCTGTTTTCCAGATTTCTTTCTTCAGACTTTTTCCTTCCCCACCCCCAACTAGAATTATAGACCTGAAGATACTTTAGAGATCAGCTAGTCCAGCCCATTCATTTTATAGATGAGAAAACTAAATCTCATCTGAGAAAAGTCACTCGTTCACAGACTCACAAATTAGTGGCAGAACTGAATCAAAACATATGTCACCTGACTACCAGGCTACTCAGTGAGTTATCACCCACATGGACACTCTTGGGGTATTTGGAAAAAAATAGGAGTCTCTTCAGAACTGACAAGATCTTCATAGACACATAATAAACTAACTGTCACTCAATGTACCTCCACTGGAAAAGAAGAGATGAGTTAAATAGAGCTAAAGTTTAAACCTGATGTCATAGGAAATCTTTACAACTCTGCAGTGACAATCTTGGAAGATCATTTTTAAATGTCTTTTCTTTCTTAAGGGCTGCCTGCCATCTGACTCAGCCCAGAATAATTAATAGCTTCCTGAGAATCACCTTTTGAAAAGAGCAGATCATTTGAATTCTGATCAGCATGCACTCACCACCACGGTGACCAGGTGGAAAGTATGAAAAGGTTTAGTAATCAGAAGGCTTTGCATGCAGATGGAGGGCTGAGGTTGTTTTCTGAAAGCTGGACCACCTTAGAGAGTTCAGTATTGTGTTGCTCTGTGGCAATCTGCAAGACAAATCACAGTCAGGCTGAGGAGAAAGAAGGCAGCTGAATTTTCATTTCCGTTCATTCTTTCTATGCAAGGAGTTCAAGTGCTCTGTGAATACTACAAGTCAACCGACATAGCAAGAAAGATGGCAGAAATGTTGACTTCATTTGAAAAGTGAGACCAGGGGGTATAATGGGATTTAGAACCAGGAAGAACTGTGGAGATCCTCTATACCACCCCCCTTTTTACAGACAAAGAAACTGAGGCCCGGAGAAGTTATAGGTGACATGGCCATGATTACATAGGAAGTAGGAGGTAAGTAGCAAAAGGCAGAATTCAAATTCATGTAACCCAGACTTCTCTAGGCATACCAAGTTCTAATAGAAAATAGTTCAGTCCTCGCATGTAATATAAGATCTTTTACAAAGGAATATGTTCTTAAAGACATGATCACAAATATAAGAACTTACTCCTCCAATATGTGGGAGGTATAATCCTCCTCCCCCACTGATTCCCAGGTCATCAGGACTCAAACTCACAGGTCTATGAGGATTGCCTCTGGAACCTGAAACTGAGGACAAATAACACAGAACATAAACAAACATCCCCAGGGCCATTCCTTGGAGCAGGAGTGAAAGAGAGAAGTATAGAAAGGGTATTCCTTCCCCTTCTAGTCATTCAGTTCATGGCATCCACACTTGCAGGAGCAGATGAAAGTTGCTCAAAAGAGCATAGCAGACGAAAATGATGGAAAAGAGAGTGAATGGCTCAGTCTCATCGCTGGGCATGCTCAAAGACCCCTCAGGGCCATCTCCACATTAGAACTGGACATGCCCAGAGAGGCCGGAGTTAGATTCAGATGCTCTGACTCCAAATCCAATCCTCTTTCTCTCATACTGAGCTGCCTTTAATCTAAAATCACTGTCTGACCTGAAGAGAGGCAGTAGATTTGTTTTCCTGGATCCATTGTTATTCATTTGTTTCAGACATGTCCAACTCTTCATGACCTCATTTGGGGTTTTCTTGACAGAGATACTGGCGTGGTTTGCACTTTCCTTCTCCAGTTCACTTTAGACATAAGGAAATGGAAGCAAATAGGGTTTAGTGACTTGCCCAGGGTCACACAGCTAGTGAGTATCTGAGGCCAGATTTGAACTCAGGAAGATGAGTCTTTCTGACTCCAGGCCCAGCACTCTATCTACTGTGCCACCTAGATGCCCAAACCACTAGACTACATTAAACCACACAAGAGACCAGAATAATCCCCTAAACATACGGCTAGTTGTAAAGGAAGGTGTCTTCCTGAATTTTCTCCTTTAGAGCCTCTTTTTGTAGCCCTAGTTCTTAGCACAGAGCATGGCACATAGTGTAGGCAACAAATGTCCATTGATTGATTGACTATTTGCTCAGTCTCACTTTCTCTATCTCCCTACCTACCATTCTTATAGATCCGGGGACACAAGGATGATATCTTATGTGTGGTTCAGTGCCCACCTTCTCTTCTTGCCACCTCTAGCTACGATGGGGAAATTATCATTTGGAATATGATCTCAGGACACATGTATTGCAAGCTAAACACACCTGTCCTTACTCACCCCTCTGAAGACCCAGAAGGTATGTTTAAGGGCAAAGCCTGGTGTTTGAATATACAATGATGCTAGTATTTATATAGTGCTTTAAGGTTTGGAAGGCACTTCACATGTTTTGTCTAATTTGATCTTTACAATAACCCCATCTTGCTCTTACTATTCCCATCTAACAAGTGAACTGAGACTGAGCTCTTACTATTCCCATCTAATAAGTGAACTGAGACTGAGAGATGTTAAATGACTTACCCAAGGTCACACAGCTAAGTGTCTAAAGCCAGATTTGAACATAAGTCTTCCTGACTCTAGGCCCAGTGGTCTATCTATTGAGCCACCTAACTGCCTCTTAAGAAGATTTAGACTTGGAATCAAATTTGTCTGGTGGACCAGGGTCTGTTGTAGAGCCCAGTCAACTTCCTTATTACTTCAAAGAATACTACTATCCACCCACTTACCCAAGCTTCCAACTAAGTGTCATCCTTAACTTCTTTCTTTCTTTCACAGCCTGTAACCAGCCTGTTGCCAAGTCTTTTTAATTCTACCTTCACAACATCTCTGAAATAGACCATTTTCTTATACTGCAACCACTCTGGTATAGACTCTTAACACCTCACGCAAGGATTATTGCGATAGCCTGCTGGTTGGTATCCTTGCCTCAGGTCTCTCCTCACATCATCAGTCCATCCTTCACTCAGATATCAAAGTGATTGTCTTAGAGTGCAGATCTATCTGGTTCTCTCTCTCTCTCTCTCTCTCTCTCTCTCTCTCTCTCCTCTTCTCTCCTCTCCTCTCCTCTCTCTTTCTCCCTCTCTCTTCTCTCTTCTCTCTCTCTCCCTCCCTCCCTATTCTCTCTTCTCTCTTTTCTCTCCTCTCTCTCTCTCTCTCTCTCTCTCTCTCTCTCTCTCTCACACACACACACACACACACACACAATAAGCTCCAGTGGTTCCTTATTATCCTCCAGGATCAAATATAAAGTCATTTGTTTGGCTATTAAAGCTCTTCATAATCTTGTCCCTCCTACTCTTCCAGTCTTCTTTCACTTACATCCCCTCCACACTCTGCAATCTAGTGATACTAGCCTCCTTGCTGTTCCTCATAGAAGCCCATCTCCCAACTCCAGGCATTTTCACTATCTGTTTTCCATGGTTAGAAAGCTCTCCTTCCTCATCTCTATCTCCTGAATTTCCTGGCTTCCTTAAATCTCAGCTAAAATTCTAGTGCATAGTTCCTTAAAGGTATGGATGTTTTTTACGCCTTTTCTTTGTATCCTCAGCACATAGCACAGTGTCTAGCACATAGTAAGTGCTTAATACATGCTTGTTCGCTGGCTGACTAATGTAGCCCATACCTGGGAATAGTAACCATTAGGGAGAAGGCAAAATTCATAAATTCAATGGAGATTTTTAAAAAGATGTCACTGGATCTAAAGTATGGAGATCTGGATTGTAGTCCTGACCTTGCTATTTATTATCTGAGTGACCTTTGTGGAGTTATTTCATCTCTCTGAGCCTCCTTCATGTATGAAATAGAAGTAACTATCTTTACAAGACCTACTTTCCAATGATGTTATAAGGAAAGTGGTATATAAATCTCATAGCATTGAAGAAATATGAGTGATTATATTATTGCCAAAATTATATTACATAATAAAACGTAAAGGAAACAAAAGCTCTGGAAGGAGAAGGGTTATTAACACTGTCATAAAGTAGGTGAGATTTGTCTTCAATGTTTGGTTCATCCTATTTTAGTTCCTGCCCTGACCCTTCAGATCTCCCATTAGCAGAAACTCATTTGTTCAGTCCTCTCTTCCTATCTCATGGTCTATCACATTAGGGCTACCTTGGCTGGGTGGGTGAATGTTCCAAACCTTCTCCATCTCCTATTAACCACCACCGCTAACTCTCCTGGTAATGTGACTAGTTCTCTCAGAGCCCTAACTCTACTACAGTGATAATAGATTAATGCATTTACACTCAGTATTATATTAACAAACAGGAAAAGACTTGTTATTGATGTGGGAGTTATCCCTGGCTCAGCTGTGTGTATATAGTCAGACCACTGACTCATCAAAAAAGTCAAATTAGTTTAAAAGAAAAGTCAAGAAGAAGAAAAAAAGATATGGCATGCAATTGTCTATAAAATGGGGATGTTAATACAGCTGGGTAGTGCAGTGTATAGTGTTAGATTTGGAGTTATGAAGGCTTGAGACGAAGATTTGAAAGATCTGGAGGATTTCTGTCTTTTGGATTGACCATTAGCTCAACTATTGACTATATCCCTTGTATGACTTGTATCCCTTGAATTCTATCCTTTTTCCCATTGAAGGGGAAGAAAATCCAAGGAAATCACTATTTTCCATAACTGGAGCCTCCTCAAGAGGGCTGAAGATGGGAGCAGTGGTACTAGGAATGCCCCTTAGCTCAATTTTGCCCATTAGCATTCATATTTTGGCTGGACCCCATGGCTACTGGGCAAATAACTGTTGGTCAGACCATTAGATCAGTCAGCATTGCAATCAGCATGGCCAAAGGAGCTGCTTCCTCACCTTCATCAGCTGTCATATTTGCAGGAGGTAATCCTGGGAACAATTCTGTTTGCAGATAGATGTGTGTTTTATGCCTTTCTCCCTATCTCATGTTACAGACAGAAGTGTTTCTCATCTCACATTCCTAAAGACCCGTGCAGCCAAATTTGAATCAAAAGCTGCTTCTCTCATTTCCAATGGGCCCCAAGGTAAGAACAGGAAATGTCATCAAAATAGCTGTTTCTCTTATAAATTGATTTTCCTTCAGCAGTTTACCAAAGACACATTTTGCAAGGAACAGCCCTGAACATATTTACTAGGTACCCACTGATTTCCTGCTATGGCCCATCCTATTTTGATGGATGCTTGACTGGCTAGACTCCCCTATTAGCAGGAAGAAGCTAGACAGTTAATTCTAGAGGCCTGTTCACACGACATATCCCTTCACATCAAATATCTCTTAACAAGCAAGTCCAGATGCCTTGAGTCACGCATCTATCTTCTGGTTATCCCTGGGTAGGGGCAGGGTGAATTGAATACCAAGTTAGAGTAAGCATAAAGGGCAGCCTTACAGGGAGAAAGATGTCACAAGAAGACCAAAAGTAGCCTGAGGCATATACATAAAAGAGGCAAGTAACAAGGCAGGATGGCTCTTTGCCTTGGCAATAATGGGAGCTTAGGGCTTGAGATCTTATCTAGCACTCACTGTCTGGGTGAGGCCCAGTTACGTATATCCTAGGGATGACTCGATCTCCAGCCTCTGCTCTGTAGCATCTCTGCCCAACCTGGATTGGGAACCACGAGTTCTTATCCTGGAAAGAGGAGTAGAGAATTTTATGTAGCTTGAGGGTAAAGAATGGCCAGTTAATTTCTAAGCATGTGTCAGGGTGGGGAGTGTGCCCCATTTGGAAAATCCGATAAATGAAAATACTAACCTGAAAAGGATAATTAGGTTCAAAGCTTCTTCAGAGAGTTTCTCTAGGAGGAGGAAGCTTTGGAGCATAAGCTCTTGTATTTGAAATACAAAGTAATAGAATGTTAGAGTTGGAAGGGACTTTAGAAATCTTGTCCTCATCTAACAGACGAGGAAACTGAGGTTCAGAGAGAGGAAATAAAATAATCAGAGATATAAAAGTTCAAAGCACACACCATTTCCAGAACACATCTGAAAGTGCATTTATATAAGAAACTTTAAAAATAAACTAATATTGTCAAGTAATTAATCCCACTCTCCTATGTCTCCAACTGAAGCTGACTGCAGAACTCACCTTCTTCTGGAAACTTATCCTGATTAACTGGGAGTATATGTCAACACATGCCTTCCAATGGTGCAATGGCCACTCCTCCATACCTTTCATCCTGTGCAATACTTGCTCAATACCCAAAGTGCTAGAGGCCGTCCTCTCATTCTTTTTCACTGTATGGAAGCCAGTTCAGCATCCAGGCTGCCCATCTGTAATTACTCATACACAATGCATCACCAACCCAGCTCCTTTTCCAGTCATACATTCCCTGGATTATATCCTTTATGCCACCTCCTGTGCATGGGTCATTGTGGGCAATATGTTGCAGCCTAGTTATACCCACCATTGCCTTTGAGTCACCTTCACCTTTAATTCTCCTGCCAGAAGTCTCTCTCCTCTCCAACCCATCATCCACACATATGCCAAAGTGTTTTCCTAACATATGAGTCAGATGTTGTCGCTCCCCTACTCACTAAGTTCCAGTGGTTCTCTATTACCCGTTGGAATAAATTATACCTCCTCTGTTTGGCATTTAAAGTCCTTCCCTACATGGGTCCATCCTACCTTTGGGTGCTTTCTCCCCTTCACATATTCTACATTCTAACAAAACTGGCTTTCTGCCACTCCTAAGATACGCCATCTCTCATCTCCATACTTTTGCACTGGCTGTTCTCCATGCCTGTCACCTCTGCCTCTTAGAATCCCCAGCTTCCTTCAAGGAGCAGCTTAAGCAGCCTCCACGAAGTCGTCTTCATGAAGCCTTTCCTAATCTCTCCGTTATCAGTGTTCTCTCATTACCTTATACCTCTCTTATATACAGGTGTAACAAAAGTCTTAGTTCAGTAATTAAAACTGCAACTTGGGATATCCTGTATATTTTGATTATACTTTTACATGCACACATTGTCTCCCCTAAGTAGAGTGGAAACTTCCCAAGGGCAGGAATTGTTTCATTTTTGTCAAGCAGTGCTTAGAACATAGTAGGTACTTAGTAAATGCTTGGTAATTGATTCGAAGGTTGACAACTGAATCAAACCACCTGGAGAATATTTGTGATAAGTAAATAAATGATTAAATGAATGAATGAATAAATAAATAATAGATAGATAGATGTGTGTATATGTAGTTATCCCTTCTATATCATGAGGACTAGGGATGCGATGCTCCTGTGATCTGGAAAATCTGCACAAAAAATTTGTCCCTCCTTTCATACCAGAGAAGAAGTTTGAATTTTTTTCTTTTTCTTTTATGGGGTGTTTACAGTACCTTACTGTAAAATTTGGGTTGAGTATTTGGTCATAGGCTCTGTGTCATCTACTGGCCTTTGCATGCCATCTGTGACCTCCACAAAACTCCACAAAATTCCCATTTAATTTCTTATGCCAACTCACAATATATTGAAACTGCAATGGGAAAAGTCACAATGT
Source organism: Vombatus ursinus (assembly GCF_900497805.2). Classification (NCBI taxonomy): domain Eukaryota; kingdom Metazoa; phylum Chordata; class Mammalia; order Diprotodontia; family Vombatidae; genus Vombatus; species Vombatus ursinus. The sequence continues at coordinate 9,013,590 of NW_020954591.1, read as the reverse complement.
GGTAGGGATAACTGTGTGTGTGTGTGTGTATACATATATAAATATATGTTATATATATATATATATACACACACATATGTATATATACACACATATATACACATACATATATGTGTGCATATACTTATGCATATGAGTGCTGTATGTCACATGTATGACATATGATATACAAATGTATAGATATATGCATATGCAAATATATAGATATATGAATTTTTCTGTAGGGTAGCTGCCTAAAACACTGAGATATTTGGGAGTAAGGATTAGGGAGAGGGGATTCAGAACTTCATATCATGACTGATGAAGAGCTTGTCTTTTGATTAAAACAACAACAACACAAACAAAAAATGCATCGGAAGTCCTTCTCCATCTTGATTCATTAGAATATGAGCTTCTTGGAAGGCCCAGGTATTATTTACTCAGAATAGCCTCTTGCACATTGTGGGGACTCAATAATCACACTAGGGTAGAAAGTACCCTAGATGAGGAAGGAGTCAGAAGACCTGTGCTCTAGGCAGAGCTCTGCCATGTACTAGCTGTCTAATGTACTAGCTGTCTAATATACTAGCTGTAGTGGCCAGCCATTCATCCCCTCCAAGCTCCCATTCAATCATCTCCAAGGCAATATGTAAACTATAATGATGCCTACTTTACAGAGCTTTAGTGAGGATCCAGTGGTAGAATACTAAGACACTCTGTGAACTGTTCAATGCCATACAATCTAAGGGGGTATTACACTGAGTCAGGGACCTGGGAGTTCATCCACATGGGAGAGAACTAACTCCCTCTTCTACATATTGGAGCCTGTCTAAAATTGATGGTTTTAGAGTTACCAGAGACCCAGAGAGGTTTAAGTGACTTATTCAGGTCCACCCAGCTAGAAAGTCTCAGCAGCGAGATTTGACTGCAGATCGTCCTAGCTCCAAGAGCTTCACTCTGCCCACTGTGCCATACTTCCTCACACTAGAGTTATCCCGTATAAAAATTAATGAAAATTCATTTGACATTCTTAATTCCCCTTCTGTCACAGGTTCTGTTATTTTCTGGAGTCTGTTCAGTGGGGCCCAGCTCATAGCCAGCTTCATACCTGTAAGTTGGACAGAACCATTTTAAAGAATGTTTTTAAAAAATCAATCTTGCCTGGCTTTTAACAGTTTTCAGAAGGCATAGACTGCCTGCTTTATTTGAACTTGAGAATATTTTTCCTGATTCTCCAGCACTGATACAGGCAGAGTAATGAATTATCATTTTAAATGGTTTCAGACAGCATATAATAAGCTACTGTTTGGTAAAAATGAATGGTCTTTTAATGAGCACCATGTATTTGTATTCATTCCAGTCCAGAGGAAAATCCCAGATCAGCAGCATGGTGGTGACGACAGGAGACACCTGTGCCTATGTGGCAGACAAGCTGGGTTATGTATACATCTATGATATCAGGGACTATGCCCTTGAGGGACCTGAGCAAGAACCACCCAAAAGTAGGACTTTTTTTCAGGGGTCTTTTTTTTTTTTAAAGAATATTGTGGTCCAAGTAGTTTTTGGGAGGAAAGAACAGATTATCAATCAGTCAGTCAAGAAGCATTTATTAAGTGCTCTCTGTGTTCCAGATACTATGATAAATCCTGGGGATACAAAGAATGGCAAAAACAAGGTCCCTGCCTTCAGAGACTTCCTAGTCTAATTGGGGAGGTTACATGTAAATAACTAGGTACTGACAAAATATGGAGAGAGTAAATGGAAGGTAACCTCAGAGAGAAAGGGAATAGTATGTGGTGGTGTAGAGGAGCTAGAAAGACCTCCTGCAAAAGGTTAGATTTGAGCTGAGTTTTGAAGGAAGTCAGGGAGAGTGAGGAAGGAGAGTATTTCAGGCATACGAGACAGCCATTGTAAAGGTGTGGAGATGGAGCGTCTTATACAAACAATAGCAATGAGGCTAGCATAGCTAAATCAAAAGGTATAGCGAAAAGAGTAAAGTGTAAAAAGACTGGAAAGGTAGGAAGGGGCCAGGTTGTGAAGGGCTTTGAAAATTCAACAGAAGACTTTATATTTGATCCCGGAGGTAATAGGGAGCCAATGGAATTTGTTGAATTGGGGGGAGGGGCAATGACATGGTTAGACTTGCACTTTAGGAAAATCACTTTGCCAGCTGAGTGGAGGACATATTGGAGTGGCAAGAGACAAGGCGAAGAATCTAATTAGCTATTACAATAGACCAGGCCAGAGATGATGAGAACTTTGAATTTCAAACCTCTCTTGCACATAATTGCCACTCACTATCTTCCCCTTTTCTTTTCTAATCCCTGCTTTTCTTCACGGAAAGCATCCATAGTAAGGTTTCTTTGTTTTTTTTAAAGCTTTTACTGATATTTTATTTTTACATAACCTTCATTTAAAAATATATCTCTTTCCCTCCCCTACCCAGACATCTACTTTCTGAAACAATAGAAAAAGAAAGGATCAAGAGGGAAGAAATTCAGCAAAATTTACCATTACATTGACTAAGTACGATGGTGCATGCTATGTTCTACACCCATGGTCTCCCACCTCTTCAAAGGAAGGAGGAAGGAGCATTTTCTAAACTTTTTTTAGGACTAAGCTTTGTCATTATAATTAAACTGCATTTGTTTTAATTTGTTTCCATTTATACCGTTTTAGTCATTGTAGTTATTTTCCTGGTTCTACTTCCTTCACTTTGCATCAGTTCACATAATTTGGGAAGCATCCCTAGTTGTCATTCAAATTAGAATCTAGAATTCTGCCTTACCTTTCTGTCATTCACCATCACTCACCCTGGGCAAATGGCTATTTGCAAGACTATTTTTGAAATGAAAATTTTAATTAAGTGACAACCTAATGTGCAATGAAAAAAATCCGTCATTGACCAGAACTAGCATATGAGCATCTTGAGAGTATGAACTGTATTCCATACTTCTTTGTATCTCTCTGACCCCATTGCCCTGTGCCTTACATAAAGCAGGCACTAAAAAAGAAATGAATGTTGAATGAAGAGAAAATAGCAGATTTTGCTCATTTGTCCTGGCCCCTGTCCTTAGCCCCTTGCCCATCTCCTCTATGGACTCACTTGGTTTTGACCTAGCCATGCGGTTTCAGACCAGAGGTTTAAGTAAGGTTCAGGAATCCTAGATTAGTGGCCCTAGTCTCCTCTCATGGATGGGTCCTGAATCTCAGAGGCTCAGTCCAGAAAGTCTGCTTAGGAAATGGTGGTTCTTGTTGTTGGTCATGATGCCCATGAGGAAAGCCTGGTTAGAATGTATTACTTAGGTCCACGTGAGTCCAAATCTCTTTCAAAGGAACCGGTATGAAATTCTTGTCTTTCTGCTTTTTTTTTTTTTTGTCCAGGTTTTACCTCCATTTTTCTTTGTCTTTAGAGCCATAGGTGAAGGATGTGAAATGACTTCACGTGTTAATTGTAATAGGAAACAAATAAATCAATGGGTTTTTGGTCTCATTTTATTTAGATATATTCTTTATATTGCTACAGATGTCAAGTTCTGGCGAGCCCATGTTAATGCACTAACATCGTGAGTATCTATCTGTAGCTTAGAAAAGCTGGAGGAAAATAATATCCTGTTTATTTAACACCATTCTTACAAGGAGGGAAAGGGAACAAGCGTTTACTAAGTGACCTCTATGTGCTAGTTACTGTGCTAAGCTCCTTACAAATAGTATCTCATCTGATCCTCACAACAATCCTGGGAGATAGGTGCTATTATTATCTACATTTTACAGTAGGCACATTGCTCTTTCTACTGTATCTTCTAGCTAGCAGCTAAAAGAATTTTTCCAGCTTTTCTCTCATTTATCATTTCAACATCCCTCTTGTGGGAAGAGCAGCTGGGTGGTGCGGTGGATAGAAGTACCAGACCTGGAGTCAAGAAGACCTGAATTCAAGTCTAACCTCACTTACTAGCTATGTGACTGTGGGCAAGTTACTTAACTCTGTTTGCCTCAGTTTCTTCACCTGTAAAATGAGCTAGAGAAGAAAATGGCAAACCACTCCAGTATTTTTGCTAAGAAAATCCCAAATGGAGACAAGAAGGGTTGGACATGATTGAAACAACTGAATAACAACAACAAACCAGTGAGGAAATTAGTCTTATCCTTGTTTTTCTGACAAAGTAATAGACACAAACTTTTCTCCACAACACTAAAACTAGTTGTTCAACAATGTTCTCTATTTCCTTGACTCCCTCTGAATTAATGGATATTGGTTTTCAGTAGTAGTAATAGTAATAATATCTAGCTTTCACATGGCACTTAAAGGTTTGCAAAGTACTTTACAAATATTATCTCATTTTAACCATTGATATTTTAAGTGATTTGTCTTATCTCCCCTATTTGATGGTAATCTCCTTGGGAACATTTGTATTCCCAGATGCCTTATGGGACCTGAATGTAGAGGATATTTCATAAATGTTTGCTACATGAAATTTGTTGAATTACACTAGGAGTCAATGGCAAAGCTTGAACTAATTCTCAATTCTGGATTTTTTCCACTAGACCAGAAGACTATTTCTTAGCTAACAACTATTTCTTAGTTGTTTGCAGGGTGCTTTCTTTGATTATTTGATATTTGAGGCCAGGATATAATTGGAGGAGGATGTATCCTAGGAGATACTGAAAGAAGTGGAGCTGTGCTAGAAGAAATTGCACAATTTAAGAGATTACTTGTGGCTCATGTTTCCTTGTATTGTGGGATATGCTAACTGTGTGACTATGGGCTTAACCTATCTGGGCCTCCATTTCTTCATCTGTAAAATGGAGATAATAACACCTTCAATGGGTGCCTACTTCATAGGGTTGCTTTGAGGCTCATGTGGGATTATGTATAGAAAACATTTTGCAAAGCTTAAAGCATTATATTTGTGTCAGCCATGATTCTTACTCTTATTATTGTTATTATTAAAGGACTGTTGACTTATTGATTCCATGATCCTCTGATTCTTGGTCTCATTTAGTTGACGGTTATCATCCTAGAAAAATCTCTCTGCTTTCTTATAGTGAATTTATCATCTGTTTCTTTTCTTTTCATTAGCTTAGAGCTGATAGAGAAAGAAAAGGCTCTATTGTCTTCCTCCGTTGACTGTACAGTTCGTCTATGGAGCATGGATGGAGAGTACATAGGTATGGAATTTCCACACCCACCTATGCAGAAGATCAGGTTTAGTGTGAGACACACATACACTGTTTCCTAGAAGAAGGGCTGAAAACCACCTGAGGAAATCATTTCCTGGGGGAACAAAATCTAACTCCACTTGGCCAATGTGGGAATCCCTCAGACAGTTAAGCTGAGAAATCCAGTTAGACTGATGGTGATAAGTTTTGTTGGGAATTGTATTTCTACAGATGAGAATATTTGAAATCTAGAAACAACTTGAAAGAAAACATCTGATTAAGACCATCATCTTATTTAAGGATTTGTTACCTCTGGCTGATGAATCTTTTGTAATTTTGATTTGATCACTCCTTTGCCAAATTATATTTTATAAGGTATCATCCTTATTTGTATACATTATGTCTCCCCCTCCTCCATTAGAGTGTAAGTTCCTTCTCTCATCTTTGAATCTCCTCTAAAATTTATCACAGTGTAGATAAGAAGTATTGAGTAAATATTTGTAGCTGTTTCATTTAGCCTGGAACCCCTTCAACACAAATAGCAAGAGTAGACAAGTAATTATAGATTTCAAATTAATAATGGCAGTTTTCACCTATTTGAAGAGCCATAACTAAGGTGGGTTTACTGGGACTTTGCCCATGGGTGCTGAAATTTAGATGACATTGACAGCACATAAGATTCTTCAATGAGCTGAGAAACTTAGAAATTATCAAGAATCCCTAGGTGACCTCCTAGGCAACCCAGTACCACTCTGTGGCCTTCCCAACCAAGCAGCAGCTTACTCAAAAGTATCTACTGGTATCTTGAATTTTCTGTCTCTGTATCTCCTGCTTCCCATGAGGCAGTGTCCTGAAATAAAAACCACAAAAACAATAATACCAACTAGCATTTATATAGTGCTTTAAGGTGTGCAAAACACTTTACAAATAATATCTCATTCAATCCTCCCAGTAATCAGGGAGGTACTCTTATTATTCCAATTTTATAGATGAGGAAACTGAGGCAGACAGAGATTAAATGGCATGTCCAGCATCATATAGCTAGCAATTGTCTGAAGCTTGATTTGAATTCCAGTCTTCTTCATTCTAGGTCCAGCTCTCCATCCACTGCACCACCTAGCTGAATCTGAAGTTGAAGTCTCTTTCTAAGTCACCTCACACTCCCAACTGAATTTTGTCTTAAAGTTCATTTGAAAGGCACATTTTTAAGCTGCTTGCTTGTGAGGCAATTTTGAGTGCTTGCCTCAGGTGCCCTAATGGCTGGTTATAGCTCTGCATATTTGCTCTCATCCCTGTTCCTAAGCTCAAATTCTTGCTTCCTGGCTTGCCTCTTGTCTTCCTCTGAACCTTTCCTCACACTTTTACACAAGTATGGCATAAACCACATTCCTCCTTTCCTTTCAGTTTCCTAGTAAGTTCCTTCTCTAGGAAGTTTTCCTCAGTTAACTTTGCCCCTTTTCAAATATACACAATCCTTGTCCTAATTACTTTAGCATTTTACTTAGGAAATATTTATTAAGTTCTTGCTACATGTAAGGTATTGTACTAGGGACAAAACAAAAAAAAATATGTCCTCATGGAACTTAGACAAAATAAGTACATGAATAAAAATAATGCAATGTAGGCAAGGTGAGAGCATAAAAGAGGTACAAAGATAAAGAGGTGGAAAAGAGAATGATGGTATATTAAAAGAGACTGTCTGGTGTGGAGGATCTGTGTGCATGTTGCCAGTGGGTCGTCTATCTCCTTTATTAATAGGTAACATTTATATAGTGTCTACTATGTGCCAGGCATTGTGTTAAGGGCTTTACAAATTTGATCCTTACAACAATTTGGAAGGTAGGTCTTATTATTATCCCCACAAAGAAAGTGAAGCAAACAGAGGTTAAGTGTTAAGTTAAGAGGTTGCCCAGGGTCACACAGTTAGTAAGTGAGGCCACATTTGAACTCAGGTCTTCATGACAGCAGGCCCATCACTCTACCCACTCTGCCACTAGCTTCACGGCCCTTAAGGCTAGGACTATATCTGTCCTTACTATATCCCATTGAGAACAATCATAATAACATGTTTGTGGGACACTTTCAGTTTGCAAAGCACTTTCACAAGCATCACCTCATGTGAGCCTTGTACCAACTGTTGAAGGCAGACGAGCTCATTTATTCATTCCCATTTTACAGATGAGGACACCAAGGTTAAGTGACATATGGGTGGCAGAGCTAGGACGGGGACCTTCGCCCTCCCAATGTCCTGCCTTTGTTCTTCTATGATCCAACTACATTAATACTGTGGATATTCAGCAGACATGTTGGATGACTTGGATTGTAAATGAAGTTTACTACAATGGTGCTCCTGAGGCCATTTTCCCTGGGATTTTTTTAATATAGAAGTACATACGATGAACTTCAGCGTGGTCAAATAACGAGCCTTAATTGATTATAAAGGAGACACATGGGATCTTAGCACTGAGTCATCCATAATTTGAGAGCAGATGATTTCCTGTCATCTTATTCAATGAGGTTTCTTCCTCTTAGGGACTTTTGGACAGAGTGAGCTCTGGGATGTTTTTACATCTGCCTCCTGGAAGCATCCTATGGTGCCCTATGAAATCCTGATGGATCCACAGAGTATGCCAGTCCATCAAACATTAGCAGAAGATGTTTCATCTCTACAAATTGATCATATGGAGGACGACAAAGGAATTCAGGAGAAATCCAGTGCCAAGGTTGGTGCTTGAACTTCCATGCCACTTGTCTTCACTTTAGGGCAACTTTAAAATTAGCATTAGCTCATAGGAGATGGCTAAGTGGTGGAGCGGATAGAGCATTAGGTTTTGAGTCAGGAAGTCCTTGGTTCAAATTCTACCTCAGACATTGACTAGCTGTGTAATGCTGGACAAGTTACTTAATCCATGTTTCCTTATCTGTAAAATAAGGATAAAAATAACATTTATGTCACAGGCTTGTTTTAAGGATCAAATAAGATAATATGTGTAAAGTACTTTTCCAACCTTAAAGTGCTATATAACTATTTATTTACTTATTTAGAGGCGATCAGGGTTAAGTGACCTGCCTAGGGTCACACAGCTAGTAAGTATCTGAGGCCAGATTTGAACTCAGGTCCTCCTGACTCCAAGATCAGTGCTCTATCCACTGTGCCACCTAGCTCCCTCAATATTTATTGTTATTATAAACTCCAGACCTGAAAAAAATTTAGGCAGCTCAAGTAAAAATTCTAATAGAAGCAACTCTTTCCCTCCACCCCCACCCTCTTTAAAGAGACTGGATGGCAAAGCATAGAGGGAATTGACCTTGAAATCAGGAAGACCTGGTTCAAGTTCTGCCTCTGACATATACTTACTGTCTGACCATGGACAAATGACTTAACCTTTCAATGCTCCCAGGCAACAAATTCAAATAGGCAAATTGCAGGTTCCAGCAGCAACTTAGACTTAGCTTCAAATTTGCAGTGGGGTTTGAGGCTGCAGAGCCCCAGATGGAATGGAGCCATGGGGAGCCCTGCAAGGGGGCAGGTCTGCAGAAAGTCCACATTAAGCAAGACCTAGCTGTAGTAACAGGTACCTTGCTGATACGCCTTAGTAGAGGGAGTTTTCACAGCACAGATTCTTTTTTTTTAACCAATTAAATCATGGATCCAAAGAAACAAATGCTGGTTCCACACAAAGATGTCACTATTGACCCACTATCCACAGGGTATGTTATCCCAGTCATTTTTCTAATGCTTGGGATATATTTGTACTGATTGGTTCTTATTCTTTTGCTCAGTTTCCCTAATGACTATTATCCTTGCCTTGTGAGATTATTAGCTGGGGCTCAGGGTGCAGTGTAGTACTCTGATGAAGAAGAAAGTTAAATGTCTTACCTTGGAGTATACTCATGACCCTGACCTCATTAGCACCATGTTAAACCAATTGAGCTAAACCAGTACAGAAATGGGGACTCTAACCATGAATGGACATTCCCAATCACTCAATTCAATTCAGTTTTCAATTCAATAAACGTCAAGAGTTCTGGACCTGGAGTAAGGAAGACCTGGGCTTCTGACACTTAAGCAAACCATAAGTTAGTCACTTAATTTTGCTGAGACTCAGTCAACCATCAAAGATAAACATTCTGAAACTGAAGTCCATACAATCTCTCTCTTCTAACCCCCTCCCCAAGAGTTATGGATAGATTCCAGAGAGTCCATGAATTTGTTTGCAAAAATAATTACATTTATTTTCATTAATTTCTTAGCATTTCCTTCAATTATTTAAAAATGCAATTCTGAGAAGGGGTCCACACCAGACTGTCTAAGGGGTCCATGATACAGAAAAGATTAAGAGCCCCCTAATCTAAAGCTATAAATTATTGATTGAGATCTACATGCAGTTGGTTGAAAGAGTTCCCATATTGGCAGGGAGAGTTCTCACACCAAAGGCAAACATTTATTGAATGTCTATTAATACTAGGCCCTGAGCTAGC
>NW_020954591.1:8789290-9003959 GCF_900497805.2 Vombatus ursinus | reverse complement strand
CAGGTTAGTTATGAAAGAGCTAAAAGCTGAGAGTGTGGATTTTTAAAGAGGTCTCTAGATTTGGATGAGGTAGCTAGGTAGACACAGTGGATAGGGTGCTGAGCCTGGGCTTATTAAGACTCATTTTCTTGACCTCAAATCTGGTCTCAGACACTTACTAGCTGTGTGACCCTGGGCAAATCACTTAACCCTGTTTGCCCCAGTTTCCTCATCTTTAAAATGAGCTGGAGAAGGAAATGGCAAACCACTCCAGTATCTTTCCCAAAAAATCCCAAATGGGGTCATGAAGAGTTGCACATGACTGAAATGACTAAAGAACAACTAGATTTGGATAGATTTAATGGTCTGTGATTCACACCAGCTTTTCAAGAAATTTCAAGAAACCCTAGATAGCAAAGAAGGTCATTTTACAAGCTGTCACTCCTCTACACTTGTTCTGCATATCAAAGCAAGAGACCTTGTTTGCAAAGTTATGTATGTGTGTGTGTATATATATATATATGTATATATATGTGTATATATGTATATATATATATATACACACACACAACTTATCAGACACACTGAACCTTGATAATGCCAGGCTCAAGAAGCCTTCCCAAGGTTATAAAGAGGTACTGCTCTGGTTGGAGGAGACTGAAGAGCTGTATACACAGCACCATGGACAGCGTTTTCAGTGTGTCTTGGCTACTGTTTTCTTTAAATGTGAAGAGCCTGCCTTTTTCTTTTTTAAAGGAAACAAAAATAAGTGTGGGAGCTGAGGACTAGGACAGGTTGAAAACAAGGGGAACTGATAGTAAACTAAAAATTTAAATCAACAATATGCTGCTTTCAGGAAACGCTGTAAAAATGAGAGATACACATAAACATAAAATAAAGGTCAGGAGTAGAATTTGTTATGTTAAAAAAAAAAAGCAGAGGTGGTAATCATGATCTCAGACAAAGTTAAAGATAGAATAGATTTAATCAAAAGAGAAAAATAGGAAAATTCCACTATGTGTCAGCCATATTATTCAATATTGTTTTAGACCATTTAAAATGACTAGACAGTATAAAAAACCTGAGAGTATACCTGCCAAAACAGACACAGGAACTATACAAATATAAATACAAAACATCTTTTTTTTTTTTGCTTTTTGGTGAGGCAATTGGGGTTAAGTGACTTGCCAGGGTCACACAGCTAGTAAGTGTCAAGTGTCTGAGGCTGGATTTGAACTGAGGTCTTCCTGACTCCAAGGCCAGAGCTCTATCCACTGTGCCACCTAGCTGCCCTGACAAAACATCTTTTAGGAAAATAAAGTTAGATCTAAATAACTGAAGTAGTGTTTATTGTTCATGGGTAAGTAAAGTCAATATTTTTAAATGACAATTTTACCTAACTTATCTATTTATGTAATGCCATCCCAATTAAAATATTAAAAAATTACCTGTTAAAAAAATAATAACAAGGTTCATTTGGGAGAACAGAGGGTCAGGAACTTCAAGGAAAACAAGGGAAAAAGACGAGGAACCAGATTCAGTAGTATCAGACCTTAAACCATAGTATAAGGTGAGAGCACTGTTGAAATGTAAAATGGCTAATTTTGATTATTCTAAATTCAAATTTTCTTGTATAAATAAAACCTGTGCAGTCAAGATAGAAGGAATGCAGAAAATTAGGAAGAAACGTTCATAGACAATCTCTCAGATAGAATGTGATTGGGTTGAAATTTTGCTGTGGTATAGGAAATGATAGGCTAGTTGATATGGAAACATGGAAAGACTTGGACATATGAAGGATGATGCTATTTACCTTTAGAGAAATACATGCCAAGTGGAAATAAGCATAGTATGGTCTTACATGTATATGTATGAGTGTATATGTGCATATGTGGATGTTTATAGATATCTATGTATATATGTGTGAATATATATACACACGTACACACACATACATATATATATATATATATACATATACACATGCACACATCCACATACACACACTTAATTGTAGCCCTCTTGAGGGGGAAAAAGGGGGGGGAAATAAAGTAAAAAGTGCACAGCAGAGAACAAAAGAAAACTACCAAGGAAGCAAAGAAAAGCTGAACAGCTTTGAAAACAATGTGTAGTATTTATTATATAGGTTTTCTTGAAATGGAAATTTATTGCTCTAAATTGAATCTTCTCTTACGTTCTGATGTGTGCCTGGCAATTTTTTTTCTTGTTTTATATTTAAATTTAAAATAAATTTAAAAACTTTTAAAAAAGAAAGCAAGGGGAAAGGGGGAGGGTGAGAAGAGAAAGAGAAAGGCAGAGAATATGAAAATCTTAACAAGTGCAAGCAAAGGTTAAACAGAAATTATCCAAATTACATGCTTTACTAAATAAGCCCTTCATTTGAACAGCTCTACAATACACTGGGCCTGAGGAAAACCAGATTACAAACTCAAGTAGAGGAACTGATTTAAAAGCAAAATGAAAAAGAAAAGAAAAAACAAGTTCAAATATGCAGTTAAGTAAAGCCCAAATATGCAACAGTTTGATCCAAGAAGCATTTACTAAGTATTTATTATGTGCAAAGTATCATGCTGGGCACCAGGAATGCAAAGACCAAAAAACCCCAAATAAACCTCCAATCTCTGTCCTCAAGGACCTTGCATTCTACCAGGGGATACAACCGATAGATAGATAAATGAAGATGCATGTGATTATTTTAAGAGGAAGAGAGGACACTAGTAACTGACAGATCAGGAAAGGTTCCTCATAAGGGGTGGCACATAACCTGCATCTTAAAAGAAGGCAGAGGGGATTCTATGAAATGGAGAGGAGGAGGGAGTGTATTCCAGGAATGAGGACAGCCTGTGCAAAGTCCTGGAGATGGGAGATTAAATGTCCTTTTCATGAAATAGCAGATAAATTATTTTGTCTAGAACACAGAGTACATGAAGGGGAATAAATGTTAAATAAACTTTAGCAAGAAGTGTTATCTTTTCATCAAAGACTAAAACTTAAGGAAGAATGAATTGATGATAAAAGATTTTGAGGTGTGGAACAAAAGGAAAGAGGAAGGGCATGGCAAATGTCTCATAAAAATAGGAAGTAAGGGGGGGGGCAGCTAGGTGGTACAGTGGATAGAACACCGGCCCTGGAGTCAGGAGGCCCTGAGTTCAAATTCGGCCTCAGACACATAACAAATACTTCTTAGCTGTGTGACTCTGGGCAAGTCACTTAAAGGAAGTAAGGCCCTCTGCTGAGAGGGTAAGGAAGAGGAGCTGGTATAGGAGATTTGAGGAGAGATGAACAGGTTTGGAATAGCTATTCTGGAACATATTATGTAAAGATATAAAGAAAATAAAAGGATTGCCATGCAGCAGTGAGGGTGCAATTGAAACTAGGTAACATAAATTTGTAATGAAGACAGTATAGTTGAACAACTTTTTCCACTAGTATTCAGCAGCATATGGATAGGAGCAGGTAAGGTTGATGGTGGGAATAACTTAGGGTTGGGGTTTGGAAAAGTATGGTGGGAGAAGGGGGAAAGCAACTAAAGGATAACTAGTAGTAAATGACTGAACTGGTTAATCTTAGGGTCAAGATTATGAAAGGAGAGAAGTGAAACCAGAGCAGGGGTATTCTATTAAAAGAATGGAGTGGGGAGTAGCCAGGTGGCACAGTAGATAGAGCTCCAGCCTTGGAATCAGGAGGACCTGAGTTCAAATCTGACCCCAGACACTTGACACTTACTAACTGTATAACTCTGGGCAAGTCACTTAACCCCAATTGCCTCACCAAAAAGCAAAAAAAAAAAAAAAAAAAAATAATGGAGTGGGAGTAAAGGGAAGGATTAGCAGTCACAGTAAGGCCAAAGAATGGATTTAAGAAGAGTGAGACAGAGGGAGAGACTAAATAAAAGAAAAGAGATTGTAGTTAGAAGAATTTCAACACAGTTACATATAATGTGCCAGTTTTCATTTAATTCGCAGAATCAAAAGAAATTTCAGAGCTTTATTATAAAGCCCTCAGGAGCCAGGTGTTCATATAAGTTTTGTCTCAACTAGATTATAAATAATTTCTATAATGTTCCCTCCCAAAAATAGAGTGGGTTGATGGGTAAGTCATGTCTGAGAGCTTTTGCTAAGGAATAGAACCAGAAGACAGGGAGATCAGGAGGGCAAAAGACCTCCAGTTGCTCCCATATAGGCACTGGTTGGAAAAATGAAAGATCTTTAGATTGGAGAACTAAAGACCTAGAAGGATGGAATAGCTGCCTCCAAGTGTGTTGGAGAGGCTTTCTTAAGGAAGACTTGTTCTGTACAACTAGAGGCTGTCTTAAGGAAGACTTGTTCTGTACAACAGATGGAAAGTCATTGTAAGGAAAAATATCTTAACAGTTAGTTATCCCAAAATGGAACGGATTGACTCTGAAGGCAGTGGCTTCTTTTACTGGAGGTCTTCATTCAAAGGCTTACTTGTTGGGGATGTTGGAGATGGGACTTTTGGCCTGATATTGACTGGACTCTCAGGTTCCTAAGGTGCTTTATAATAAAGCTCTGAAATTCTTTGAGCCTGTGAACAGAATGAAAGCTGACATATTACATCAATGTTCCACCCAACATGGCCTGCAGTTCCTCAGAATCATCCTCCAAATTCCTTCCAAAGAAGAATAAAGAAAAAAAATGAAATATTCCTATGGAAAATCATTCTCTGACTGATTAGGGCTAGTTGACTTGGTCATCAGAAATCTCACTTCTCTAATGGGAAAGAAAAACATTAATGCATCTGGATTGACAGTCAGGAGACCTAGGTTCTAGTCTGTTCCTGATTGAGTAGGCAATTTTGGGCAAGTCACCTCGCCTCTACGACCCTCATTTTCTTTATCTGTTAAGATGGCACAATGGAGAAGCAACATGAGCTAGTCAATAGGATGCTGGACTTGGAGACGTCAGGAAGCCCTGAGTTCAAGTTTCTCCTCAGACATTTAATGGCTGTGTGATCCTATACAAGTCACTGAACCTCTCTCAGTTCCAATGTCCTTATATGTATAATAACGGTAGTAATAGAACAATATAGTGTTGTTGTAAGGCATAAGAATTATCATGCATGTAAAGTGCTTTATAGTCCTTAAAGCACTGTATAAATGTGAGCTGTTGTTATTAAAAATGAAGGGGTGGGACTAGAGGACCTCTAAAGTCCTCTCCAGAACTAATCAGTCAGTCATCAACATTTATTAAGCCCATATTATTTTTAGGGAACGGTAATATGTGCATTCCTCTCAGGGCTCCACTCCCAGCTCTCTTTCTCCTCCATAACCCAGAAGCCTTCCAATTCCATCCCTGGAAGATCACTCCATCCCTGTAGCCTCTTCCTCTGATTGGTCAGTTCCCCTTGGAACTTCCATTTTAAGAAAAGTACCCAGGCCAGCCATGTTCACTTCTTCATTTCTCCCCAGTCTGGCTCCTGACTCACTGCACTTCTCCACCACGGCTTCCATGGTGACTCCTTCTCCATGCCTTTTCAGCTTCTTTTCATGGTTGTCTTCCCCTTTAGAATGTAAGCTCCCTGAAGGCAGGGACTGCTTTTCTTTTTGTTTGTGTTTGTATTCCCAGGAGTTTAACACAATAGCTGGCACATATTAAGTGCTTAATAAATGTTTGTTTTTGTCACTGTTGTTGTTGCCAAACACTGGGGATACCAAAAAAGAGGCAAAAATTCAATTCTTGCCTTGAAGGAGCTCAAATTCTAATGATAGATACAGTGAGTTCCTCCAGAACAAGAACTATTTTGGGGGGGCTTTCTTTGTATTCTGAACACATAATAGATGCTTGATAAACACTAGTTGATTAATTTATTGATTGAATATGCACATACTAGATATGTACAGAGTAAATAGAAGGTAATCTCAGAGGGAAGGCACTAGAAGTATGTGAGAGACAGGGAGTGGTCACACCTGAACTTTAGGAAAATCACTTTAGCAGCTCAGTGGAGGATACATTGGAGTGGAGAGAGATTTGAGGCTCAGAGAGCAACTGGAAAACTATTTCAGTAGTCCACACATGAAGTGATGATAGTCTACACCAGATGGTGACTGTGAATGAAGAGTGGGGAATTCTTGGGAAGGTAAAACCTTGGAAACAGACTGGACATGCAGAATAAGTTCATGAGGAATTTTAGTGGTTGACAACATCACTGGGAGGATAGTGGTACCTCAACAATATCAGGGAAATTTAGAGAAGGGAATAATTTAAGGGTAAATATATTGAGTTCTGTTTTGGATATATTGAGTTTGACATACCTTCAGGACATCTAATTTGTTATGGGAGAAGTATCTTCTTTTTGAGTTCATGTGGTAGGTTATTGCTGCCGAGTAAATCTATCACAATGCAGATATTATAGAGGTAAACACTTAGCTTTTACTCTGCTTAAGCATAGGTTCAGAAGGTAGAAGAATAACCCTGAATAAATATTAGGATTCTAAAGAGGCTTTTACAGAGAAACACAGAAGTAATTTTTGACATACAGCAATCTAGTACATCTTCTTAGGCCACAAAAGTCAAACAAACTTAGTTAAACAGAATCATAATCTCATGCATCCCCCAAGTAAACAAACCTAGTTAAATAGATGTCTGAGGGATATGAAATGAGGAGGATGAAGAAGAGGGAGCTCTCAATGAATGGCCTCATTTTTTTCAATGATGTATGAAGGTCTGCAGCTAAGAAGAGAGAGAATAGAAGGAAGTTGGAAGTTTGAGCTGGTTTTGTGGCATTTTCTAGCTCGGTTTAGCAGCATGGGTATAAGTGAAAATGGTAGGAGTAATCTTAGGTTGGCATTTGACAAGACATTATCAGTGATGGGACAAGTGGGCAAGGGATTAGAGTGTGGAGGATAGTGTAGAGTTGATCTTGTTCACCAAGGGGTTAAGACAGGTAAGTTGGCAGAGAGTAGCCAAGGGAAGGAGTGATAGCCTGAGAAAGAATTAAGGGGTGAAAAGATTGGCAGTCACAGTAAGGCTGAAGAACAAGGCTGAGGGTTGTAAAGGCAGAGGGAAAGATGAAATGCTAAAAGTTATGATCAGATAAATGAATATCAAAGTTCATGAATATGAAAGCAGAAGCATGTCAAGGTCAAGATTTTGACCGTCTCTCTGTGTAGCTGAGGTGGAGTGAAGGAGGAAGATCCTAGGGACTGAGGAGCTTGAAGAACTGGGAAGTTGGAGTCTTTGAGGGAACATCAATATGTATGTTTGTGCCCTACGTAAGTGATGTAAGTCCCCTAAGATGACAGCAAGAATTGAGGCAGAAAGATTAATATTCTATGGATATTCCCTTGTAAAAGGAGATTGCATTTAGAATCAAAGAACCATATTTTTTAAAATCTAGAACATATGTAAGATTCTCTATTCTAATTCCAATCCATTTGTTTTCCAGAGGAAACTGAAGCCAGAGAGGTTAAGTTACTTGCTAGGGTCACACAATGAATTAACAGCTAAACTAGGATTAGACGCCAAATGTACTCAGTGCAGTTCACTCTCTACAATTACCATTTGACTGGTAAACTATATCATGTAGAAGCTGGTAGATTGAAATTACAATAAAAATCATGTTGGACGGTGCCTTGGCTCTCATGTACATACCTCAAGGCTTATTTGTGTTCCCTGATACTATTGGAATGGTGAGGTTTGTGTTCTTTCTGCTAGGCTGAACAGACTTTGGACCTCACCATCCTTGAAGATTGTCCCACTGATCTCGAAATAAAAAAAGAAATTAACATGCCAATTCCTCAGAAAATGAGGTAAGTAAATACAAAATGGGAAAAATAAACATCCTGGGTTTCTAAAATTATTCAAAGGCTCCCAAACCCAGGTTCTGATAATCAGCTTAGAGTTCTTTTTTATATCGTTAATAATCCTATGACTTGGGGCAAGTTGTTTGACATCCTTTCTATTGCCTCATCTCTAAAACAGGGCTATTAGTACCTATTTGGTGTACCTTACAGGTGGCTGTAGGAATCTACCGGGATAAGATATGTGAACGGCAAAGACCATTTTTTTTTATTATATCATTTATTTCTCACCATGACCAACATAGGCCTATTTTCTCTTTAGTCAATCAGTACATAGTTATTAAATGTCTACTATGAGGCAGCTAGGTGGCACAGTGGATAAAAATCTGGGCCAGGAGTCAGGAAGACCTGAATTCAAATACTTACTATCTATGTTAGCCTGGGCAAGTCACTCAACCTTTGCCTCAGTTTCCTCATGTGGAAAATAGGGATTACAATAGCATCTACCTCCTGGGGTTATTATGAGGATCATATGAGATTATATTTGTAAGATGTTTTACAAAACCTAAAGCACTATACAAATGTTAGCTATCATTGATATTATTAATACTATGTGTCTAGCACTGTGCAAGGTGCTGTGCTAATCCTGGGCAAGTCACTTAACTTCTGCTTTAATCCACTGGAGAAGGAAATGGCAAACCACTCCAGTATCTTTGCCAAGAAAACCCCATGGACACTATGGTCCATGAGGTCAGGAGGAGCTGGACACACCTGAACAACTGAATAACAGCAAAAGAGAAAAGAGCAAAAAGAGAAAGGGAATAACAACAACAATAAAGTAAACTTAAGGAACTTGGACTAGAATAGAGTAATAAGGATGGAAGGAGAGTTATGGGAGCAGACTGGGATCAAATTAATGTAAGCAAAACAAAATGTAGGAACCAAGTGCTTCCTTAAATGAAGAGGAAAAAATTGATGCAAAATAATTAAATGGAGAAAAACACAAACTAAATAACTGCATTTTAAATGTGAATGGATTTAACTCTCCAATAAAATGAGCCCCTCTACAACTTACACCCACTTCTCCTGGGTCTGCTCCCTGGAGCCAAATAGAAAAAGTTTAATTTCTCTTCTACATGATGGCCCTTCAAAAACTTGAAGGCCTTTCCAGCCTAGTCTTTCTCAAATTCTTCAATTTATTTTACTATAGCAGGATATCCAGGGTTCTCTTCATCCATCTCAACAGATTGTTATAGGATTCAAATGAGATAACCTATATATAACATATGTTATATATATGTTATGTTATGCGATAACCTATGTATGAGATCCTTGAGGTCAGGAACTATTTCATTTTTGTCTTTGTCTCCCCAGAACCTAGCACAATGCCTGGTATATAGTAGGTGCTTAATAAATGCTTGTTGATTGACTGAATGAAGTGAGGATCAAAGATGTTTTTGAAGGATACTTCAATCAGGAAATAGGGAGAAAAAAGAAAAAGGTGGATAAAAGAGGCTCTAGGAAAAATTAAGGAAATAAAGGTGAACTACTAAAGGACAGAACCATAGAATCTTATGGCTTTTAAGGAACCTTTCAAGAAGAAGATGATCAAAAGCATCACATGGAACACTAAGATGAAGATCCTTAAGAGGTCATTGAAAACTATTATGTGGGAGTTTTAGTGGAATGGTAAAACTTTCTTGGAATCTAGGAGGGTGTTAAATAAGAATCTGAAGCAATGAGAATCAATTGTTCTTCAAGGTATACAGAAATGACTGGGAAGAAAAAAATGAGAGATCGTTGGAATGGGAAGTAGAATTGGGCCAAGGTTATTTTCCCACGTCTGCTAATGAAAAACTCATTTTGACTATTTATACAACAGGTAATGAGTTAAAGGAGATTATCTGGGGAGGATAAGAAATAGGTTTCCCATAGTCCTGGCCTATGTCATGCTAACATTTTTATATTGTTCTATTTTCTTAGGTTGCCACAAGAACAGAAGAAGAATTCCAACAGTCCATTTACCCCTGGGTGGCCCAATGCTTATCACACACTCAAATGTCATGAAGTTGCCAATATTCCACCTATAGGAAGAAAACCAGATGTGTCCATTATTGGTACAGACTTTATTTAAGTGATATGAAAGAAAAGAGTAACTAAAGTTACTTCAAAGGACTGATCATTTAACTGCTCCCTAAGAATCTGATTGCTAGAAAAACTTAAAATATTTTCTCTTCCTCTTAATTTTTTCTTTTTGAATACTAGAGAAACTTATGTTTTCTTTTACTCACAACTTTCCTTCACTGAAAAATCAAAAGGTCTAACAGAGTCTAACCCAGGGATTCTTTTTTTAATTTTTTAAAATTTTATTCTGAACTTATGAAATAAAACAAGCATTTTCATAACATAGTAGAATAGAAAAAAAGATGATTGTTCATGAAACTGCAAATCTATTGTGTGCAACTTGCTATCTTTTTAATATATAACAAAGCTATCATGTAACCTTCTTTTCTTTCCTTTTTTTTTCCTCCCCCCTCAGAGATGACTGGGGGTCCATAGACCACCCCGCCCAAGAGTTCTATGTATGTATTTTAGGGAGTCTGGGAACTTTGGTTGGAAAAAAAATCACATCTTTATTTCAATATAGGAAGAGTGAATAAAAACCCATTCACACTAATAGAGTGTGTTTTGTAATCCTACGTGTTTTATTTTATGCATTTAAAAACATGATTCTGAGAAAAGGTCCATAGGCTTCACCAGACTGCCAAAGGAGTACATGATGGTTAAAAGGTTAAGATGCTTTTCATGCTAAGAGTCAAAGAATAACAAGACAAAAAATGATTTTAGCAGATGTGGTCATGCTTCCCAGCATAATTAGAGTTTATGTCTAAGTGTACAAATTGGGATTCAAGCTGCCCCGCCTTCACCCCAGCTCCCCGCAGGAAATAGTTATTTATTTGCTTAGCATTGGGCTGCGAAAGTTAGGAACTGTCCTATCAGCACTGTCATTGTGTCCTGTCCCTGGGGTGGGAGAGGAATTTATCCCGGGAATATTATGTACCCTCTTCATTACTGTATCCTTTTTCATCTCTGCAAAGAGTAACTATTGCTACATACCCCTCCAGGGATGGCAGGAGAACAAAGTAGAAATATGTAAGTTCGTTGAGAAGAAACTGTAAATATACATGATAATAACAATCATTGTTGTCATATCTTTCTGTTCCGTAAGATTCCCTTGGAGAATTCACTATGTGACTACCTGAACATTAGAACATTAGACATGAAAGGGATACTAGAGAAGGATTGTGTAAAACAACTCCCACATTTCATTAACCCATTTATTTACTCATTCATTCCACAAGCATTTATTAAGTCCCTATTATATGCCAGGCACTGCTGATACAAAGACAAAATTGTGACTGCTCACAAGCAACATATATTCTGTTGAGGATAAATAAAGTAAATACAGCAAAGCAAATGTAAAATATATACAAAGTGAATAGAAAGTCAACTTGAGGAGAGGGCATGACCAACTTGGAATCAGGATAAGCTTCCTGCAGGAGCTGGCATTTGAAGGTGAGTAAGGAGTCTATATAACTAAGGGGAGGAGAAAGGGGATTCAGGAAGGCAGAACAACTTTTTCAAAGGCATAGAGACAGAGGGTGGAATGTTATGTTTGGGAAACAGCCAATCAGGCAGTCAACTAACTTTTCTTGAACACCTACTATGTTCTAGACACTGTGCTAAACACTGCAAAGAAATAAAAACCAAAACCCAAAACTACACACACATACAAGTCTCTCTTCTCAAGCTCACAGTCTAATGGGGGTTACAATATAAGAGTAACTATGTACAAATAAGATATATACAAGATGGATTAGAGATAATTTCACAGGGAAAAGCACTAGCCTCAAAAGGGATTGGGAAAGGCTTCTTGAAGACGATGAGACAAGAAGTAGGCCAGTTTGTCAGCAGTTGCAGATGTCCAATAGGAGTTAGCAATACTAGGCTGGAGGTCACTCGAGAGGTTAGGATTGTATAAATAGATTTGAAAATCATCAGCATGGGGATGATAATTGAATCTATGGGAATTGATGAGATCACCGAGTGATTTAGTATAGAGGGAGAAAGGAATTAGGAGACAGGTCTGTAGAGATAAAAGCGATTTGTCCAAGGTCATAACTAATCAAATAATTTTACATCATATCATAGTTTATTCTGGTCCATTGTTCAAAGAATGGGGCTCACAGAGGCACGAGTTGACATAAATTAAGGGAAAATTCACCTCTACAGTTCTTGGGAGCACTCAGTAACAAAGAAAACAAAGCAAATCCACATGTGAGAATTACATCCTGACACCCTATTAGTAAGTTCACTTACCTAGCTAGAACAAGAGTCTTGTAATTGGCTGGTGATATTTTTAATAAGCCAGAAATGTTGAGCAAAAGTCAAGAAATATGAGAAAAAAACCACAGGAGTCAGAAGAAGAAAAGCATAGTGAGAGTGAGGAAAAGGAGGCAGATTAGAAGAGGCTTTTTGCTTGATGGTGAGAGGGCCGTTGACAAAAGAAAAAACATTCTGCTTGATGTCTGGTCTGGGAAGAGGAAGGTGGGAAAGGGGATTAGGCAAAGTACCTGCAAACAAAATACTCTCTGAAAGCTCAGGACATCTCTGAAAAGTATTTTTGTTGGAGGAGGAAGGAAGGAGAAGGGTGAGGAATGAGTGATGGGGCAACACACGACCACCTAGACTCCAATGGCCCTTGAAAGCCTGTTTAATACATCAACTAGTACAATTCAACAACCTGGGGAAAGTGGGGAAAGTGAAAGTGACTAGCACTTCTAGAAGTGCTAGAATTTGCTGTAGGTAGCTACAAGCTAAACCGTGCTGTAGAAAGGATTGTAGCCTATATGATAATATGTACACACTCCTCTCCTGGCTCCACTCCTGACTCTGGATTTCTCTACCATGTCCCAGCAGCTTTCTTGCCTTGGAACATGCCTTTAACCTGTGGCCTTCTTACCGTTTGAGATCTCCTGCCCTGCTTCTTCAAGTTTTTCATCTCCCTTTTATGTGTTGTTTTCCTCCCACCAAGGCATCTGGATGGTACAGTGGATAGAGAACTGGGCCAAGAGTCAAGTAAGACCTGAGTTCATATCCAACCTCAGTCACTAATTAAGTGGCCCTGGGCAAGTCACTTAACCACTATCTGTCTCAATTTCCTCAACTGTAAAATAGAGACAATAATAACACCTACTTCCTGTGGGTGTTATGAGGATCAAAAGAGCTACTATTTGCAAAGCACTTAAGCCCAGTGGCTTGGTGTTTGTGCATAATAAATATTTATCACCTTCCTTACTTAGAATGTAAGATCTTAGAGAGCAGGGACTGTCTTTTTGTTTGCATTTTTTTTTCAATATTGATTGATTCAATATTGATTCCAATTTTCCACTTCTGAATGTGGCTTGAAAAAAAGGCAAATTCAGGAAAATGTTGATGGCATAGTGCAAAGCTAGTTCTTCTAGCTCCCCTGTATGGTGACCTTCCTCAGATAATGTTGAAATTCTTTGCAGAGTACAAGTCATCTCAAGCACCATACAATGCATCTATCCCAATAAGGGGACCAGATAATGTTCCGTATGAGTGCCTCCCAGATAAAAGAGCAAACAGTACCACCCTCTTTGACCCAATGCTCCTTAAAAAGACAAAATCCTTGTGGAATAGCCATCTGCATTTTCAAAAGCCTGGCTTCGGTATTCCAAGTAGGCACCAAGCAGGCAACACGGAAAGTCTGATACAGCTGGTAAAACAAACAAACAAACAAACAAAACTGTTCTGAAATCCCAGCATTCTAGATCTGGAAGGTACTTTAGAGACATATTATCCAAATTCTTCACCAATGTAGGAATTCTCTCTCTGAAGTCCCTCAGCTTTTGCCTGAATGCCTCCAATGACCAAGAATCATAAGTATGCATGAAAATAATAATGGTAATTTGCAGCAACTGAACTTGCCAAAGCTACAGGCTTCAGTCAAATGTATCATGCAGGAGCCAGCATCTGGGATGCTTTGGCAATCAGGGATTGAGATGTATATGCAGAATTGAGAGTACATTAAGGAGCTCTCTGCTCTTTCTTGATAAGAAACAGGGTCTAAACTTGTCATTTCATTGATACATGGAACTAATGGATGAGGAAACTCCCTGCACCAAAGTAGGCAAGCATCCCTGCAATTTATATAGTCAAAGAGTTGCCCCAGAACATTGAGAAGTTAAGAGAGGTTGACAAGGGTCATGCAACCAATATGTTTCAGAGATAGGACTTGAATCTGTTAAATGATAAAGAACAGGTTCCAAAGAAGAGATATGAGAAGGGACTTGCCTCCTCTTCTTTGTAGAAGTGGAGGGTTATGGCTATGGACTACTACATATAAAATAAGGTTTTTTCAAGATATTGGTGAATTTTGCTCATCTTTTTTGCCTTTTTATATTATAAGGGATGGCTTTCTAGAAAGAGTTGGGAAGTGGGATACAGTAGTAAATGAAGGTGATATAGAAACAAAAGATAAAAACTTATTTTTTAAAAATGCTACTGTAGAAAAAATTATGACTTCTTCAATAATTATGAAGCCACACAGCCACATTCTGTAATTCTGGCTGATGAGAACAGAATCTTAAAATTTTAAATTAATGATTATGCTGCTCTTTTTGGGGGGGGAGGGGGCTTGCCAACTTCCACCCTGGCATTTGACAGAGAAATAAGTGACCCTGAGCTCAAGCAGAATGAAGATAGCTAGACTATTCTTACACGTACTAATAGGAACTCATAAAATAAAACCTTTGGTGATTGAAAAATTCAACACCTGAGAGCTTTCAAAAGTTTCACACATTAATTTAGTGTTTACAGAATGAAATCTAATGTATGAAAGGGTCAATGTTTTTTTTTTTCTTCCCCTGTTTGGTACATTTTCTGTTTTTGAACCCTCAATAAAAGATCATTTCAGAACCTGAGAGCAAAGCCTGTATGTGTGTGTATATGTGTGTATGTATATATATGTGTATATATATGTACACATATACATATGTATGTATAAAATCTCTATCTATATATCTTTATAATTGTACAGATTGAGTAGAAATCATTCTCAAGAAATATAAGTGTTGGTAAAAAAAAAAATTGTGCCATTTTTCTGCACTTTTCCTCCCTTGGGCAAATGTTCAAGGCAGCTCTAGAAGACTGCATATTGCAGAGAAGTTGACGATGTGCATTGGTAGAAGGAGTTTTCTCACCTATGCCACTGAAGTCACAAATCTGATCTATCCTTCTATTCGCTATCTTTCTTCCCCTGCAATGTTACCTATCTGATGTTAGACTATGGCCAAAGGAAATAGCAAATGTAAAGCACTTCATAACTATAAAGCATGGAAACTGTAAGGACTTCTTATTATAGCTATTTGCTGCTTGGTATTATACAGAACTTTCAATCACATAATATTAAAGATTCAATTGCCAATGTTACTATGCCTGGAATTTTATTAGAAATAAGAGCCTCAGTGGGGGGAAAGGGGAGATGTGGCCTGATGTCACCTCCGTGGAAGGATCATCATCTTCTGATGGGTAAGATTTGGTAGCCACCCACAAAACATTCTAGTAATTTGATGGGATTCATGTAGTGTTACAGTTGACAGAAACGCTTGAGATCATCTAGCATAACCCCCTCATTTCTTGAAATGGCAAAGAATACTCCTCCATAATTCCCCCATCCAACGAACGGCACACATGAGATAGAAGAAGGGGTGGGTGCAAACTTTCAAAGGTGGTTCTATGATCCACTGGCAGTCATTTAAAATACAGCTTCTGAGTACTGCCAGGCCAAGGACAATGATGCCAGTTAAGCCAGTAATATTTTCTGGAGGATGAGAAAAACAAATGGAAGACTGCTTTGGACTTGGATTCACTGCTTTGGCTAGGGGCACACAAACAACTTAATTATGAAATTATCAATGATCAGTCAATGATCAACACCTCCCTAAAACTAGATACAAATTTGCACTTGTGGAGGGAGTTTCTCATTGGGAGTTCCCTAAACCAATGAAATGACAGGTCTGGCATATTTTTCACCTGTTGTGTACAGTCTTCAAGGATACAAAGGCAAAAGTGAAATTGCCCCTGCCCTCAAGGAGCTTTACCTTCTACTGGTGGGAGGGTGGGCAGCATGTGTTACAGAGTAAATTAATACAAGAGGAAAGAGTATTAACAAGTAGGGACATCATGAAAGGCTTCCTATGGGAAGGTGGTCCTTGAACTGAGCCTTTGTGGAAGGTTAGGAAGAGGAAGGAATGCATTCTGAACTTAACAGCCTGTGGGAATGTGGGGTGGTGGAAGACAGAACGCAAAATTCAAAGAAGAGTTCAAAGCAAGTAGTTTGGCTAGCTAGACCATAAAGTGTATGAATGGGGAACAAGATGAAATAAGCCTGGAAAAGTAAATTGAAACCAGATTTCTGAAAACTTCATATAACCAAGCTAAGGAGTTTGTATTTTATTTTAGAGGCAACAGGATGCCACTAAAGGTTTTTTTGTGCTCAGAGTTATGTCTTGGGAAGATTATTTTGGCAGCTATGTGGAAGATGGCGTAGAAGAAGGAGATACCAGAGACAGAGACCAATTAGGAGATTCTTAAAACAATCTCCAAGATTGTAGGTATAGAATAGAGGTGATAAAGGCTTGAATTAGGGCAGAAACTAGAAGGCCCCTTTAAGGAAAGCATGAAGCAACTGATTAAATTTGCTGTGCTCACCACTAGCTATAGATGTGAAGTGGAAAGAGTTCTGTACTTGGGAGTTAGGCAGCCAGGGCTCAATTCCTGGCTTTGTCATTTATTATCTGTGTGACTTGGAGCAATTCAATGCACAAACAAAAAATTCATCATTTCCTGTTTGTAAAGTGAGAGCCAGCATAAGGTAATAGTGGATAGAGGTTTCAGAGTCAGAAGACCTGTGTGAAACACCTGTCTGAAACATATCAGCTATATTACCATGGGAAGTCACCCAATAGTTGTCACTCCACTTTGAGAATTTCTGACATCAATGAAACCATTGGCCCAGATCCAGTACAAGGAACAGAGGAAACAAAAACCCAAAAAATTATCTGAAGGTCCCCATTCCTCAGTTTCCTGGAGGATCACTTCATGTAAATAGACTAATAAAGAACATAGGTTCTTATGTTGGGGTTGGGAAGGGTTCAGATAGGCCATTCTTATGATTTATCTAGATCAGCAATGCTTCTTACAATTCGGTATCTAGAGTTGCTTGGAGAAACTGAATGATTAAGTGACTTGCCTCTAGTCAAACAGCCAGTATGTATCCAAAGCAAGCCTAGAACCCAAGTCTTTGCTTGAAGTCTAGCCCTCTTGTCCATTGCACCATACTAGTTTTCACTAATAATACCAAGGGATTCAAAATAATTTCAAGGATGTGAGCAAACTAAGACACCTCGGGGTGGGGGGACAGGTAATCATGAGAGGCCTCAGCATCTTATTCTCGATCAAAGCAAGGAAGCTAGAGATGATTTAGACGTGAGGAGGGAGTCCTTTACAGCCTCCTCTGAAATGGCACAGGGGTAGGAGATGGAATTTGTGTGGAGGCCAGATGGCCAACCATTTTGGAATAGTGAACACACGAAGATGAAATAGAACTCGCAATGTAGGTAAGAACCTTATTATAAATAGCTTTAAATGACAACGTAAGGCAACTGGGGCTTACCCAACAATTTTCAATAGGAGAGTGACATAGCCCCATCTGCATTTTAAGAACATTAATTTTACAATCATGAGGAGGATGGATTGAAAGAGAAACCAGCAGCAGGGAGATTAGGTGGCTACTACCATTGTCCAGGCAAGAGGCAATGAAGGCCTGAATAAAGGAGGTAGCTTTTTTTTTTCAAGTAACAAATACTTTAAAAATTAATCTATCATTCCTGCCATGCCCCTCACCCTCCTAACCTCCCCTATTGAGCAAATTAAAACAAACATTTAAAAAAATCTCTCAATACATATTTACATAGTCCAGCTAAACATATTCTTACATTAAACATGTGTGAAAATGTATGTCTTTCTGTATTTTTTTAGGCTCATTACCTATCTGATCAGGAAGCGAATGGTATATTTCTTCCTTCTTTGGAACATGTGATCAGACTTCTGGTTTGCCAGTT
Organism: Vombatus ursinus; assembly: GCF_900497805.2. Taxonomy (NCBI): domain Eukaryota; kingdom Metazoa; phylum Chordata; class Mammalia; order Diprotodontia; family Vombatidae; genus Vombatus; species Vombatus ursinus. Next base: position 8,985,989 of record NW_020954591.1, on the reverse strand, counting down.
TTTTATCTGTATGTTATCATTACATAAATTGTTCTCCTAGCTCTGCTCATTTTGCTGTACATCAGTTCATATGATTTTCCCAGTTTCCTCTGAAATTGTTCATTTCATCCTTTCTTGCGGCATAATAGTCCATCACTTTTCTATATTACAATTTGTTTAGCCATTCCCCAACAGGACACCCCTTTAGTTTCCAATTTTCAGCTACTGCAAAAAGATCTGCTATGTTTTTGTACTCTTAGAGACAGGCTTAACACCACCACTCTGATGGGACACTAAAGCATTCAAAAGACTCGAGTAGTTAACAAAAGGTTTACTTTGCCCTAACATAGCAGGGATACGCAATAAGGTTACCTTGGGCATGGCTCCCTCATCTTCATATAGAAACATGGCTTGTGATGTATGTGCAAGTCAACTGTGCATGAGTGGGACTCTTTGGGGGGTAGCTAGGTGAAATGGATAGAAGGTTAGACCTGGAGTCAGGAAGACCTGAGTTCCAAACCAGCCTCAGATATTTACTAATTGTGTGACTCTCGTCAAGTCACTTAACCTATTTCCTTCAGTTTCCTCATCTGTAAAATGGGGTATAATAATAGGACCCACTTTTTAGGGTTGTTGCGAGGATCAAATAACTGCAAAGTGCTTACCACAGTGCCTGCCACATAGTAAAAGCTACATAAATGTTATTATTTTTTATGCCCCTAAGTGACTAGGAAGCTTCATCAAAGGAGGCAGGGGCCAAGCAAATCCCAGGGACAGTTTTGTTGCCTTTTAGGGAAAAATAATCCCTATTGCCAGGAAGTGGGAAACCCTGGACCTACCATATGTACATCCTTTTCCTCCTCTTTTGAGATAAAATGGGAGTAGGTATGTAGAGCTGGGTCAGAGGGTATGCCAGCTTTTAACTTTTTGGGCATTATTACAAAGAACTTTCTGTAATGGCTCTGATACCGGGGCTAGTGGCTGTCAGTGAGAAGGGGATAGCTGGATATGGTATCCATTGCCTCCCTCAGCCTCCTCTGTCCTCTGATTGGAGGGCTGAGCCCCAAACTCCTCCCAATGCCTTTCTTTACAGAAGAAATCAGACTGTTCAGCTCACTCCACTCTGCCATTTGCTGCTTTGCCAGGTTTCAACTCCATGTTTGATGCCCCTCCCCACCCCCAACTCCTTCTTCCTTGTCTCCTTTTGCTTGTTTTCTCACCCTATCAGATTGTAAAGCTCCTTGAAAGCAGAAACTGTTTTTGCTAATTGTATCCCCAACACTTAGCACAGTGCTTTACAGCACATAGTAGGTACTTGATAAATGTTTATTGGACTGGATTGGGTTGGGTTGGATTTGGAGGCAGAGTCACCAAGATTTGGCAACTGATGGGATAAACAAGGGTGAATGAGAAGGAAGAGTAATCCTGACACCAAGGTTGTAAACCTGCTGGACTAGGATGGTAGCAGAAGAGTTTGGGAAAATGGGTTATAAAGGAAAGAAGTACCTAGTGTCCCAACCCTAAAACACTATAATTGCAGCAAATCTAATAGAAAGCTAATGTTCACTAAAGGAAGGCATGTTACTGAAGGGTATTCCATGACACATCCCTAGGACTTATTTCTGAAAGCATTGTGAATTACTTTAGAGTCAAATGCTTTGATCGAGAAAGCAAGTTTCATGAGACAAATTTATAAAAGTTAAGAGCCATTCCCCTAGTAGACAGTCAAAGGATACGAACAAGCAGTTTTCAGAAGAAATCAAAGCTATCAATAGTCACATGAAAAAGTGCTCTAAATCACTACTGATTAGAGAAATGCAAATTAAAATAACTCGGAGGTACTACCTTACACCTATCAGATTGGCTAATAACAGAAAATAAAAATAACAAATGCTGGAGAAGATGTGGAAAAATTGGGACCCTGACGCACTGGTGGTGGAGTTGTGAACTGATTCAACCACTCTGTAGAGTGATTTGGAACAACACCCAGAGGGCAAAGAATTGGAAGAGGGACACCCATCAATTTGGGAATGGCTAAACAAGTTGTGGCTTATGATTGTGATGGAATACTATCGTGCTACAAGAAATAACAAGCAGGATGCTTTCAGAAAAACCAGCAGACTTACATGAACTGATGTAAAGTGAAGTGAGCAGAACCAAGAAAACACTGTACACAGTAATAGTACTATTGTAAGGATGATCAACAACTATCCAAGACAATTACAAAGGGCTCATGATGAAAAATGTCATCTGCCTCCACAGAGAGCTGAAGAACTGAGTACAGATTGAAGCATACTTTAAAATATTTTTTTCTTGTCTTGCTTTTCTTTTGCAACATGGCTAACATAGAACTGTTTTGCATGACTTCATATGTATAATTGATATAAAATTGTTTGCCTTCTCAGGGAGGGAGGAGGGGCAGAAAGGAGGAAGAGAATTTGGAATGCAAAATTTTTTAAAATGTTAGAAAAATTCATATTAAATTAAAAAATAATTGAAAATGTTAAAATAAGAGAAAAAGCAAGTTCCAGCTCCACTTTCCACCACAGCTATTCATCCTGACACTTCACATCATTCATAGCTCTAGTTACAGGTATTTCTCATGCATTATACATTTCCCCAACAAAAAGGCCATGTCACTGACAAGTTTCTTGTGACCAGGAATAGTTGTGTGGTATTCCCAGCACCTAACATAGTAAATACTAGCAAACATGGTAAATAGGTATGTTGATTTTTCTACTAAAAAGTCTTTCTTCCACATTCTAATATGTCTTCCTCCTCTTTCGAATCCCATCTCAGAGATAACTCCTGTGAAAGTAATCTTACACACACTCCTGCTAAAATTTTTCCTATGTGAACTGGTCTTTTTGCCTGTCACACACTCCTTTGTATTATACTTACTTATCCATCCTTTAATACCTTCTCTTTCACTAGACCAAGTTCCTTGAAGGAAAGAAGAGACTAATTTTAACCCCTGTAATGTTCAGTCATGTTTGACTTCTTGTGATCCCATTTTGGGTTTCTCAGCAAAGATACTGGTCTAGTTTACCATTTCTTTCTCCAACTCATTTTACAGATTAGGAACTGAGGCAGAATTAAGTGACTTGCCCAGGGTCACCCACCTAATAAATGTCTGAGGCCAGATTTGAACTCATGAAGATGAGTCTTCTCGATTTCCAGATTTGAACTCATGAAGATGAGTCTTCTCGATTTCAAGTCCAGTGCTCTATCCACTGCACCACCTAGCTCAACACCCCTGTAATACCCAGTGCCCAATACTGTACCTTACATAGAGTAGAGGCTGTTTATGGAACTGAATTAAGGCAGAAGGAAAGCATATAATACATTTTTAGAAGACTTGGAATAAAAAGGTAAAACCCTCAGTTACTAAGAACACCTCAGTCACAATGGTCTCGTGTCTAATGATTCAGGGTAACAGATTCAACCATAGAACATTTAACTTTTGGATACATTAACAGTTGTAGTATCACTTGATGCCTATTAAAGTTGTCTTCCTGTAATAGGTTTTGGAATTCACTGTTTTACACCTTCAAGATTAAGTGCCGAGTAACAGTATACGGAGCCTAAAGGAATGAGCACTTCAAACAATGTAAATACAAAATTACTGACATTTTACTACCAGAGAATGTTTCAGCTTTTTTGTGTTTTGTGTGTGGAGGGTTGGGTGGTGGGAAAGTAATGGTACAACAAATAGGCTAGAGACTCCACCTCTCTAAAATAAACAAGTATCTTTGTTTTTGTAAATAATAGTAATAAACATAAAACTAAGCTACTACCCCCACCCAGTTGCTCATTATACCTTCTACACCTCAGTGTTCAGTCCTTACTTACAAATGCTAATGTTAGCTTGTCTTAAAGCTGCCATCTTGAACTAAAGAGGTGCTATAATTTTATAAATTGGAAAAAAATGAAAAGGGAATTGGGGTTTCACAAAAAGTGGCCTGTCCTACAAGCTTCTATCAGTGTTTAAAAGTAACCAACAAAGCCAACAGTTTAGAAATGACACCATTGTATGAACTTTATTATTAAAGCTCATTAAATGCTTCACAATACCAGTTACAACAGGATCAACATTTCCTCCATTGGTAAATCTCCACAGGACAATGTACTGTTTAGCAAGAGATAAATTTTAAGTTTTTGTTCTGCATGCTACTAATACATTTCACTATCTTTTGTTTTACCCAATGACATATAAATAATAATAATGAAGAAAAAAGTTCTACCCTATTAGACAATTTTGGAAAGCCCTTATGAGGTCATATTTAATCATATTTACACACACACACACACACACACACACACACACACATGCGGAAATGGAGGGTAAGATGCAAGAAAACTACCTTGGCAGAAACAAATGCTTAAAGATTTTTAGTCACAACCCTCTTGAATGAGCAGTACATTTTTTTTCCAGAAGACAAAATCAATTTCATCCTTACTGATGCAAATGGTTAATACTGCACAGAAGCTTAGTATGAATTCACAATTCCACAGGAATCTGAAAGTTACCAAGGCAATTTTCCCTTTTAGGATCATAATGACTACAGACTTAAGCTTTGCATTTTTCCATTAATACACAAAAAATTTCTAAACATTCTTAAAAAAGAAAATATAAATAAGTCTCAGTATGTCTTTTAGAATTACATACTACGGCAAAAAATATTTTCATCATTTGTTGGTAGTGACCCTGCTTAACTTAAAGTGATTTAGTCCAAATCCATGTGAATGGTGCTGTTGTCACTGGGATGACAGTCTCCATTCTGATGCAGGCCTTCAGCATTCATGTTATTTTTCACTTCAAAACCTTCATTCTTATCCACATTGGGGCCATTCAATGTTTTTTCCTGCTTGGGAGATTCTACTTTTGGTTTTGGTTGTGTTACAACTGGTTCACAAGTATGGATTAATTCCTGAGGCAGAAAGACAAAATGAAGTTAGTTCAGATTTCTTCATGCCTTTTTAGAGAGATTTTTCTTCTCCACTTTCTAATTTCCTTATCCGATGCCAATCTATCCTGCTAAAATAGAATTTTACATATTAAACTCTTGCATAAATCTGAGTTGTGCAGACTGAACAAAGACAGAACAAACATTTTCACCAGGCCATTCTTCTGTGCACTAAGTTGAGAAAGGAAAGCGAGCTTCATCGCTCTCATTAGGGAAATAAACTGGACTGCGGTGTCACTGATAAGAATGCAGCAGGAACTTAAGTTTTGCAAGGTGGCCAGGAGCAATGAGAGGTCCAGGGTCACAGAGCCAGAATATGGCAGAGGTGGACCCAGACAGCAGTTCGTGACTCCAAGGCCGGCTCTCTAGCCACTGTACCACACTGCCTCTCATCATTTAAGACCCTACTGTTGATCAGATTTAACTTTTCTTTGCCTTTTTCTAGGGGATGTGACTCAATCAATCAACAAGCATTTATTAAGTGCCAGGCGTAAATGCTCAGGTACAGGTGAGAGGATAAAAGGAGCAGGTCCTCAGAGGCTCATCTGATAAGAGAAATCTTTCTTGAGAATGGAGCTACCTTTAATGTCCAGGGAGCTACTCTGGTGATACAATCTCACAGATGGAGGCTCAGGAAAAGAAAACAGGGCTATGTAGCAACACTCACCTCTATCTTCATTTTTATTTCATTGCCACGTACAACTGGGTCCTGATCAAGACTTCTTTTAGCCTGAGCATTCATGACATTATTCATCCACTCCATCGTTTCATTGACAGACTTTTCAACTTTCTTCATTTCTGATTCATCAATGTGGATATATTTCTCATCCTGAATGGAGTAAACAAAACTGGTTACTCTGTGTAATTAAAAAGCTGAAGGTACACCTGAAGTAAAAGGGACAGTTAATGAAGCACATGAAGTGAATTAAAATCTTGGAAGGGACATCAACTCCTTCCTACTGTGTTATAATTGGTTTCTGGGCAAATTCTGAAGTGTAGCCGAGGAGGCAAGGAGAGGACAATCCAATCCAAACACCAATTTCCATTTTTCTGAGGGGAATTTTGCTGGTTATGGAAGTTGCCCAGTTGGCTCATTTGTTAGTGGTTAATTTCTACATAGTTTTCACCTCGATATATGCAGAAGGACTCACTTTATTCCTGTAGTCGCCTGCTATTTTTGCATAGTGTTGCAGCCTTCGTCCTAATTCTTCAAACATTCTTGGTCGTTCCTCAGCTTCTTGAAACCTAATCTTAATTGGAGTGCCTAATTTCTAAATCAAAACGAGACACATGACAACCATTTCATTTATTCTGCAAGACTTATCTAACTTTTATAAAACAAAGAAATAACTCAAGGGTGGGTAAAACCTGTGGCTTGAGGCTGCACCTTGCCCACCCCTGGAATAGCCCCTATGGCCAGGTATCCTACCATCAACTGGTCCAACTTGTCAACATATGCTTGTTTGGCTTGGTCCTCTCCCTCCTCATACAGCCAGTCTTCAGTCTCTGTCAAGAGTTTCAGGAAATTTTGATGATCCTAGAAAACGAAAAGTTGAGTATTCAGATTTGGCTTTACCACAACTGAGTCTAAGAATTATTTCATAAGAAGTGCTAACATTTATGAATTGTAGGTCTTATTTTGTGGAGCTAAGCTGTACTGGTCATAATGTGTACTTAAGCCCACGTAAAACCTTCAGAAAGAAGAATGGGAACCAGGATGACTGATAGATATCCTGCCCCAGGTAGATAAGTGGGATTTACTTTCTTCAAATGAAATAATTCAGTATAAGAATATTAAGTGGATCTGCATCAAATAATGGTAAAGTATATAGTATTTATTTGTTATACATAAAATTCTTCAAGAGGATTTGGAAGAATCATAATGACATTTCTAATCAGTAGCCTGTTAAATCATAACCTTGGGGTTTCAATTATTTTATCTGGAAAATACATACATTATTATTGTGCTTACAATGTAATTTGAGGAGTCCAGGTAATTTGCAAGCAGCCCAATGTTAGTGCACCTGGCTCAATCAGTCTCAAAGGACTCTACCAGTAATTTCCCACTTTTAAGGTAAGTTGAGGAGACTAATTTTTCTTTCCACTACTTATTTGCATGGAGACCTCACAATAAATTTTTCATTAAACTTCACAATAAACAGCCCTATGAGGAAAGTAAGAAGTAACGGTTATGCTAAAACACTCAACTTCAGTATCCTAATACACATCAATGTCACTCAACTTTAATTAAGATCAGCTGACATCTGGATTGATCAACAAAGAGCTAACATCTTGGTTCTTAGCCAGTAAGTCTATCCACTAAATTATTTCATCATGTGAGCGTTTAAACAAATTCTTAAATCAACTGTTCATTACCCAAACTCATAATGTTATAAATTTCTCCCTAATTCCTGGAGTTTGAAGTAGATTACCCAGAAATGTCATTTTCATCCCACCCTCTTTATGCTCCCAAGTTAATAGGTTCTAGAGCTGACCAGAATGTTAGGTTCTACTAAAATAAAGGGTCTTAAAATGAACTGGAATGGACCATCCTTGGAGTAACCTAGGAAAAGACCTGAAATGTCCAGCATTAGTCCTAGAAACATTCGGAGTCTCCCCGTGACCTGCTCTAGACTTTGGCTTCCAATTCAAAAAGAAGCCAAATGAGTATTTGGGATCAGGCCTTATTAATAAGTATTTATTAGATGCTTAATATGTGCCACTGTATAAACTTTGTACAAAAGCAAAGATAGTGTCTGTGTGTATGCATGTATTTGTACTTAGTTCTTCAAACATTTTGACATTCCTCATCTTCTTGAGATCTAATCTTAATTGGAGTGCCTAATTTCTAAATCAAAACAAGATACATGACAACCATTTCATTTATTCCTCAAAACTTCTATGTTTTGCAAAACTAAGCAAGAGGCTCTATACCTAGGTGTCCTACCATTAACTGGTCCAACTTCTCATATGTAGATAGTTATCTACTGATATCAAGATTAATCTATTGGGAAATAATGTGTAGATATTTATCTACTGATATCAAGATTAATCTATCTGTATAGGTGATAATTGAACCCATGGGAACTGATAGTCACCCAAAAAATCCAGGAGAAAAAGAGAACCCAGGATAGAGCCTGGACATATATATACAGTTAGGGGTTGATACAAATGGTGACACAGTAAGATTGAGAAAGGGCAGTCAGAAACAATCATGAGAAGCTACACTCAGCAGCATCCTTCATCTGAACTGAATTTGGGGACACAGTTAAAAAAAAACCCCAAAACAAAAAAATCACCCCAGAAAATTGCAAAGGACAAAAACTATACAGCTTAGGTTTGTGACTTTGGTTTTGAGAAGTCACTGGTACCAAGTAACATAGGCTTGCTTGCTGTCAGTACTCCTTTGCCATCTGAAAACAGACAACTCTGGTTGACAAGCTTCAAACTTAAAGGGCTTTCAGTTTCTATAAGCTTAAACTACACAATGTTTTGTGGAGCAGAAAACAAAATCTAACAGTCAACAGACTGTATCATCAGGAAGAGTAAGTCTCATGGTTAGACAGCTACCATACCTGTTCACATATGAACTGTTCATACGGCCCAGACAGCTTATCCCTGAATTCATAGACATATTCTTCTACCGCGTTTTTGGCGTCATTCCTCTCTTTCTCGAGCTTGTCTTGCATGATCATCTTGCCCTGCAAGAAGAAAAAAGAATTTATCTCAGATATTATGCTCATCAAACCTTGCTAAAAAGAGCCCAAAGTTAGTAACATATTTTTAAAATTGATTGCATGATTGTGTGTATCAAATATACTTCTGGTTTATGACAGCCAACACATTTTGCTCTCAGTATAAAAAGAACTACGTAGGCAAATAACTTCATGACATTTTAAAACCAGAACAATGGCTCTCTTTGGTTAAGACACCTATAAGTAAACTTAATTCATGAACACGAAGAAAATAAGTGCAACTATTTTATTAGTGAGACTTGTTATTCTATCTATAGACAGTGACCCTTCCCATCATCTGCAATAAATACTATGTTGCAGTAAGAAGGAAAACTGGATCCCCAAATGCTCTTAGAGCATCCTATAATGACTGGGATAGGACTTCAAAAACTATTTCCATTCCAGCAGTCACTTAGCAAAAAACTTAATAAACAACATGTTTGCCAAAGTGTCATCCACAACAGAGAAATGGCATAGTGCAATGGGAAAGAACAACAGATCAGGCACGGGATACTGACTTTTCCATTTACTACCTATATATGATTTTTGGCAGGTCAACCTGTATTCTGTGAAACGAAGGGGTTAACAGCAGGCCTTACATCCTTTACAATTTTCACAGGCCACTAGAAATCCTTTCGCAGGCAACATGTTGTGCAGACTTAAGTTAGATTTTCTCAGGTTCCTCGCTGATCAATCTGTGAGTCTCTTGAGTCTATCGTCACCATACTTTTACAAGGCTGAAAGTTAGTGCTTTCCATAGTTCTCACTTGAGTGTCACAACTCTTGTGATGGAGGTACTACAGATTATTATCCCTACTTTATGCATGAGGACACTGAGGCTCAGTTAAGTCAAGCAGGACCAAAGCCTAGCTATCAGCAACAAGGCTATCTTTGAGGGTTTTTTTAAAGCTTCCTCAATGTGGCCAACGTTTGTCCATGAACATGCAGTTCACACCAAATACATCCATTAAGAAATTCACATTAAATATGCGGAAGTTTAGGTACAGAAACAAGTAAGACAGTTTCACTGGCAGGATTCTATAAGACCCATTTACAACTTTTTATTAGTAGTTACATATTTCTCTAGTTTCGTTAGTTCAAGTTAAACTAAAACTTATTTGAACACACACAGAGAATGAAACAAACACATCAGTCACAGTTAGACCTATGAAAGAAAATACTTAACTGGAAACTTACTTCTGTTTCAATATACATGTTGAGAAGGTCTTTTCCCAATTGCCAGACCAAGTTTGCTTCAATGGGAAGCTCGACATTCACCACCTTTATTTTAGGTTTTTTAGCTTCTGGAGGCTGATCTACTTTCTTTTCATTTGCCTTCAAGAGAGAAAACAATTCTTAAGTATTCCTTCAAAAAAAATACACAGACACATCTACACAAATAAAATGGAATTCATCACTAGACTGAGAAACCATCTCCTCCATCTTTAGTAAGGATCATAATCATAATCACAGAAATGGGATAGTGCTGTATGGTTGAACTTTTGTACAACTACCAATAAGCATGTATTCTAATGACTAACATGCCTCATCGTCAGAATTTTTCTTGTATCTACTTAAATCTCTCCTATGATGCTTATGCTATCCTCAAAGAATTATGCCTCAGTCCCCCTATTTCTCCGTCTTTGTGGCTCTTCTATGATCTCTTCAAATTCTCAACATCCTTAGTTTAAGAAGAATGTGATAGCATTTCAAATGAAAATTCAATCAGTGCTACTTACAATTATTACTTCTATATTCCAGCATTATCATGTACTTTTACAAAACAAGATGTCCCAACAAAATGGACAATCACTATGGTTAATGTGACTTTCTGGAATTTTGGCCTAAGGAAATAAATACCTAATGGGGATTTTGAATATTTCTCTTTTCAGCTACTTATGCCTTTGGTCTTTTCATTACTTTTAACCAGCTTTGTAGCTAAGTGACAGAAAAAGAGTGATAAATCATCTGACTCAGCAGCTACCAAAAAATTTTGTTTTGTAAACACAAGGCTTAAATAGGGCTCAGAAATTCTTCTTATACTTGTTCATTATCCATGCTTTCCCCCTCTCTACTACCCGAAAGGTACATATTTCCACATCCTAATCACAAGCAAGAGAACTACAAAAATTCAGGCTTATCATACTTGTCAATGTGAGGCAAGCTGATCAGATAACAAATATTTCAAAATAGGAGTAAATAAAGTAGCTGGTCCATAATGTATTATAGAATATCATGCAAAGGATCTTAAGGAAATTTATGGATAAGAAGGACAGGATGAGATAGAAATTTATAGATCATCTGAGGCAAGCCTGAATAAGTTATAAAACGTGACTGAGGCTCAGAGAGTTGGGGATCTAAGTTCACACAGTTTGTTAGCCAAGTTGGTCCCTAAACTTTGACCAAAAACTTTACTTCCCCTTAAGCACTAGAAAATACCAATAGCAACAATTCACATTTCTACTCAGTGACTAGAACTTATGAATGCTATAGCCTCTTCTACCTAGTGGAGAAGCAGATATGGCAAGTGTCAAAACAGTCCTCCCTTACTGACATCTGGGTTGTTACAAGGATATACAATAGTGAATAAAGGATAGACTATTTACCTAAGAGACTAAATTGACTAACAATGTGACTAGTATGCATTGCAAAATGTTATCTAAAACAAGCAATAAAGATGCTGACAAGAAACATTCTGGCATTCCACTTGGACCAGACAATTATCGTCTCCCAAGAGTAATGCATCTATAATTTGACCATCCAGATAGCCATCATTAATAATGGCACTGAGGAGAGTGAAAGGGAAGTTAAACTATTAGAGGGAAGCAATGCTCTCCTGACATACAAAAAAACTACAATAATAAAGTTTACAGAAAACTAAAAAACATGATCAGTGGGTAAAAGATGAAGCCAAAGAGTGACATGCAGACTAATAAAAGCATGAATATTTCTACCCACAGATTTAAAGAAGGTATGAGGAATAATCCACATTTCTAATACCACTGATTAGTATAGAGGGCCACTTCAGGATTCCTGTTATTTAGAGTTATTTAGACTAAGTTTTGTTTCTACTGTTTGGAAGAAATTCTGTCAAGCACATGGGTGTGATAAGCTAATTTGAGGCTACTACTGCTACACAATGGAAAAAAAATTGTCAAAGCTAACGGACCTGATGGCAGATCACTGAAGTTGTTAGGCTGAAAGAACAAAGGTATTGCATAAATTGTTGCCCAATATTTAAAGAGTAGCAAACGAGGTTATAAGATTTCAAAGAATCTTTTCTGTAACTCAAGAAGGAAAGCAACTGACAAGCATGGCCAATATTTTACTATCATTTAGGATCTGAAAATTTGCTACCAGGAACGTGCGGCAATCGTTGAAAGTTGGTGATCAGAATATATAGTCTCATTTTATCCCTTCCCTATCAGAAGGGAGAAAGAGCTGTAATAAAGAGCTATGTGTAATAAAATGAAGTTCACCATTTCCATATAGCCATGTTTGATGATTTATCAATAGGGGACCTAGGAGATGCTATCAATATCCTGGGGAACTGAGAAACTCCATAAACTCTGCTCACAAACACTACCATTCACAAGGGGTGTTACAATAGCAATCATATCCCTAAAGCACACGTGTAAGTGTTTGACTATTCTACATCAGCAAAGCACTTAAAAGATGAGTTCGGTCATGACACATATAAGCAGGAGTATCTTACTGTGTGTAGCATGCTGCATTAAGTTCTAGGAATAAAAAGGCATAGTCTCGATCCAAGATCTTCATTAGAAGTACAGAACTGACAACTGTAAAGAATTTTTATTACTTGGGCAAACAGTCTTATCAGAAAGCATATATCATGGAAACAAGATCAAGACCACTACTACGACCTCTGGGAGGTAGATTTTGGTACTAACCAAAATTGACTTAAAAAAAAAAAAAAAAAAAAGGCCTACACAAAGTAATGTTAGGCTTTTACCATGGGAGTGCAACCTGGATTTAATAGAGATGACCTGAATTTTAATTCTATCAATCAACCTTGTCTTAACTGGAGGATGGGATGGAAAAGGGAAGAAACCTATAATCAAACTCCAAAATTTGATCATAAAGATAAATGGACAGTAGAGACAAATATCCAAGATATTGTGATGTCATCACAAGATGAAGAATGGTAAGTGACTAAAAAGTTATGACATTGGAATCACTTTAAGGAACTAATTGAAACAAAGCCTAAAGCGATATGGTATAAAAAGTGAAAACATGCAGCTGAGAAACCACAGCAGAATTTCAATTATAAAAAATGGAGTTTTTTTTTTTTTTTGAGTAAAAACTTTGGACAAATAAAGCAGAAAGGTCTTTTAGATGGACAGTTATTAGAGAACAAATTTCACATGCATTCAGTGCAAAATGACCAAGTGGCAAATTAGGTTTTAGTTATACTTGCACATGCAGACCATCAACGCCAACTGAATATATCAAATGTTCTATTAGAAAATATTGAGAGGTGGCTGTATAAATGCAGACAAACAGCTGCATGGTGCTGCTGCTCATCATTACACATATTCATGTAAAATCCATGTTATGGGGGAGGTGAGGACTGCTTTTAAAATGTTCTGTTCATTACTAGTTCTTCATAATTTTCTCAACACAAAACAAAAGACTTGAGGAGAAAATATACTAAGAATCAATCTACCTACACATATTTATTTTCTAATACGTTAAAAAAGGTAAAACCAACTTAAAGTGATCAACTGAAAACATGCAATACAATTGTATCTATGTCTGCTGCCAAGAGTTAATATCCTAAGGTAATGAATTAACTAATTTTCTACTACTGAATGGCAGCAAATCAACAGAAGCTTTTGGAAGTAAAGCAAAACATTGGATTGACTTCAGTGTTGCTACTTAAAAAAAGTTAACATGAAAATCCTACGTAAGAAGAACAGGTTAACTTTGTATGGTATGATTAATGCTTACACGTTGTAACATTTTCTAATGGAATGAACTAGAAGAATCACTCACTTTGTCAGCATCAGGGATTTTGTTTTCTTCAGAGGGAAGGTCAGGTGAAGGGGGACACTGTGGAGTTTGTTGACCATCAGTTTGTACCTGGGGCTGTGTTCCAGCGTCACTGTTGTCTTGCTGGATATTTTTCTGAAATGAAAGCCCAGGCACAAAGGATGTAGAAAGCATGTGTACTTGATTTTATTAAAGCTAAAGGGCATCAAAAGTCAGTACACTCAATTTCTGCTATACTCTAGGGGGAAAAAAGTATCTGATCAAAGCAAGCTGAATTCAATATCTGAAACTGAGAACCTGTAAAAAAATTTGGTTGAAATTAACATAGCTTTTTTAGAAAGTAGGCAATGTGATGACAACCACCAAGTGTGACGATCTTTACTTCAGAAACGTACACAATTCTCCAGGATCCATAATGCTGGGCCCTCAAAAGTGACAGCCCTGATTCTATGCCCTGGCCTCTGGTGTGACTTTCATTCTCAGTTCCTGGTGTTCAGGGTATATACAGCCAACTCTCAATTACATGGAGAGAATGCCCTCATCTTTGCAGTATGCAGGTTACAGCAGGGTCCTTTAATTTTCAATGCAGCTGAGAACACTCCACAGGGGTTACACAAAAGCAGAGAGAGGCTATTTTGCTTAGTAGACAGAGCAAAGAAGTCTCACTAAAAGTTTAGTGGAGAACATTTTGGGACTCTCTGTAGACAGTCACCCTACATCACCAGATGATTGAGAGTTGGCTATAGTTTCTTTCATACTCTGAGGAAAGCCCCAAACCCTTAACTGTTCCCCTTGAGACTCCCTTTCAGTCATGTAGGCTTCTGGGGTGGCTAAAGCAATACATGATTCCTGTAAACTTTACTAGGAGTCCAAAAGGCAGGGGAGAGCAAATAAGGAAAAAAATACCAATAAAGATGTTTAATGAAGGGACACCTGAAAAAGAGACACTGGTAAACTTATCTCCTTCGATTGAAGAGACTACTATTTGCCCAGTATCACTGAAGTCTGGGGTGGTAATGTCTTTAATCTAGAATTTTAGTTTTGCTACACGAGTTCCTTGACCAAAGTCTGTTTGAAAATCCCTAATGGAAAAAAGGGGGAAAAAAAAAAAGGAAAAAAGTTTTGGGGGCAGCTAGGTGACGCAGCAGATAGAGCACCGGCCCTGGATTCAGGAAGACCTGAGTTCAAATCCAGCCTCAAACACATAACACTTACTAGCTGTGTGGCTCTGGGCAAGTCACTTAACCCCAATTGCCTCACAAATTAAAAAAAAAAGAGAGAGAGAGAAAGAGAGAGAAAATCCCTAATGAATACATTACTAAAGTTGCTGTTTTAGGATTTTTTCTCACTACTGGCTATGCAGCTGCTATGATTCTTACCAATGGAATCTGAGATCTATGTTATGTAGAAGCAGTTCTCTATCATTCAGTAAGTAATAAGTTATGCTCCTTTTAAACTAGTGTTCTAAACTACAAAAAGAACAAAGAATAAATCATTCAGGAATATAAATGCCAGTTTTTTCCATGCAGGGTGGCAGGGTAGGATGATATCAGCTTTAATATTTATTAGACAAACCAAGTAGTTTTTTCTATGGTATAAGTGAGGTAAGCAAAACAACATTCAATAAATACCTCTAATGTGTAAAACACTTTCAATTATTTCTACCTCATGTTTAGCAGCATACTGAAATTAGCAAGATCTAGAGTAACATTTAAATTAGAAACTGCTTTGCTTCAGGTAACAAAGATAAAGGACAAAGTTCTATATGACGAAACTATAAAACACATTTCTCAATGCATTACTACTACTTCCCTTAGACGACTTTGATAGGTTGGAATAATTTATTTTTACACCCTTCTACCAGCTCCTTAAGATGGCCCTGTACCACTCTATCTACTTCCCACATAGTTCATACCCATGTCCCCAAACTTACATCAACATCTGCATTTTCAGGTGGAGGTCGGCTCTGATGCTCCATATCTGTTTCAATGGAGGAACCCTCACTTTCTTCTGTTGGGATTTTCTCTACCATTGATGCAGTAGATATTGTAAAAATGCCATGAGTGTTGACACGTACTTTGACTTTGACTTTAGACTTCTCTCCATCTCTCTGAGCTGAAACATTCTGGACTACAAAGCGGCCTAAAACAGAAGAACACATTTGGAAGAGTGTCAAAGACTGCAATACTGACATGCCCCAAAATTAGATTTTAGGAAAGAACAAGAGAGAAAACCAATAAATACACACTAGCTCTAACAGGCTGCTCTTCTTGCCTTGGTCCTCCATTAATCTATTGCTTACATTTTTTCCAAGCCTACTCCAGGTCCTTCTTTTTTCAAAAAAGCCTTCTTGAATTACTGTAGTGCATAATTCTTCTTTAATTCCTGGAGCATTTACAGGTTGAATCAAACATTCTGCTGTCTGGAATACATACTAATTAATATATTCTCTAAGGCTTTTTTGGACTGGTTGGTGTATACTCACATCCTGACTCCTAACTTCAAGGAGATTAATTTCTTTGTACTCCCCCACCCCCATAATGAGGGCAATAAAATATAACACTCTTTAACAGTGATATAGCACCTACAATGTGCCAATTGCTTTACAAACATTATCTCATTTGATCCTCACAACAACTCTGGGAGGTAGGTGCTGTGAATAGCCCCATTTTACAGATGAGAAAACTGAGGCAAGGAGAAGCTAAGTGACTTGCTCAGGATCTCACAGCTAATAAATTTCTGAGGCTGCATTTGAACTTAGGCCTTCCTGACTTCAGACCTGTTGCTCTATCCATTGTGCCACCTCACTGCCCCCCACACTCCTCTTAAAACATAACACTAACAAAAACTTAGATGAGATTCAGCATACTGTTAGGATACTTCAAACACTATACACTAACTTCAATCTGAATTGTAACTTCCATTAGTGGGTCTTTTAAAGAGTAGTTTTAAATTATTATGATTAGTCAATTCTACCTTCCCTCTCTATGTTTTTTTGAGGACAATGTGGAGGATTTATAATTAAGAATACAAATGTTAAGAATACAAATTACATTTATAATTAAGAATACAAAAGATTGAAATTATTTTCAACATGGCAAAAAGTAATTACCATTCAGAAAAAAGATAATTATTATGGGCTTGGACTGGTAAGACATTCCAGGTTTTATTTATTATTAAGAATTCTGGGGGTAGGCGGGTTAAAACCTCCTGAAAGATAACATTTGGCGTGTACCACACCCTCTCTCCTGAAAGAGTTACTTTCTTGCATCACCAGTCAGTTTCCTTACCTCTAAAATGAAGGGCTCATACTAGATGATTGGGAGGGATGGATCTCAGTGACTTGCATGACAGACATACTTGAATCCAGCCTCTAACGCTTACTAGCTGTGACCAGTCAAGTCATTTAACCTTTGAGCCTTAGTTTATTCATGTGTAAAAATGGGGACACCACCTCTTAGTTCCCAGAGCTGCTGTGAGGATCAAAAGAAAACAAAGTGCTTTGCAAACCTTAAAGCACTAAATAAATGTCACAGATTAAAAATGAACACTGAGCAAGAACCAGTAATGTTTAATATAAAGACGGTGCTTTGTGGTGTTTTACCTTCTATCTGAACTCAAAGAAATTCTATGTATAACAAAGCGTTTGTTAGTTGTAATACCTAGTGTCACACAGTTATTAATTACAACTTCATCTATATCATTTTGGGAAAAAATAGCATACTGGTAACTTGTACTTACCAATTTTTGCTTCTGGGTATGGAAAGCCTTCAGGATCAGAGTAAAAGGCTTCTAACTCAAAGGGACCTTTCCTATAAAAGGTGAGAACTTTGGAGAAAGGAGCAGCATGGTTCCTGCTGAACACTTCATGAACACTAAAGTTAGAAGAAAAGAGAAAAAAATGTCATTAAACAAGGTCATTAATATTTCCACTTTATGCAGTAAAATAATCTTCAATTAAATCCTAATAGTCAACCTGAAAACGATGCTCCTCTCTAACTCATTCTGTTTACCTAAATAAATATAATAATAGTGACAACTTTGATCAGAAGATCCTGAGATATCACCTATGAAAACCTTCCTAAAGCATATTAGTCATTTTTTCTCTTTTATGTTAAAACAACTGTCTCCTTTAGAAAAATTTCAGCTACCTACCCTTCAGCATCTTCTGAGTCATTGTTCCAGACTAAGGAGATTGGGAAAGGAACCGCATCTGTAACTGAAAACTCTCGTACTTTAAATGCTGGGGAGAGGATGGCACACTGAAAGAAAAAAATAGTCTGGTTTGTCATAGTTCCTTACGGGATGTTAAGTCATACTTTGCCTTAATTTTCTTTTTTATAACACAAAGATGATATGATTGGTGGGTTTGAATGTTCTTTAAAACTCTGTATTATTTATCATGAACAACACTGAAGTACTCAATTATTCTGAACAAAAGTATATGTGCTTGAACAGGTAGTTGCAAGGAGTGTAATAATTAGAGGCCTGTAAGAATTTCAACAGGGATGGGATGACAGGACCACAGCTGCTCAACATAGAAAGACTATATAAGAACTCTGAAGCGGAAGAGCCACTGGTCCCCAATGGTCTTTTCAGGATCACTCATACAAATAAGAGAACATGTATACTCATTTCTGAAAAGTCATGCATGTTTAAATAAATTAAACCATATGACCTGACTCCTGTCCTCTACTTAACAATATAAAACATAAGTTCTAGGATAAAGACATAAGGATAACATACTCTGAAAACATTTAACCTACAGGGTTGTACATTCAATTCTATGTCAGGATGTTCACATAATATTTTATAAATGAGAGAAAAGGGTGAATATCGGGGTAGGCATCTACTGCTCCTAAATTCACTCAATAAAATAACTTAATTGAGAAGGTCACCTATCTGATTTAAAAGACAGACAATGGGTAGAGTATCAATAGCACTGCAGTGAGGTTTCTAGGACAGAGTCTAGCCCTAAGTCTAACTTTTTATCATAGTGGAAAAGTCACAGGGGCCTTAATTTTCTCCAACATAAAGCAGGGGGTAGAAACCATGGTTAGACCAAAGGTCTGCTAACACTAGGAGAAACAGCCAGGTCAAGGAAAATAATCAAATCTATTCTGATTAATTTAAAGATGTTCCAAGAGGAAGAATTCAGTTTCTTCCAAAACGTTGAGTCAGTGATACTCTATGTTCCGAGCCTGCATTTGTCTCCAAAGCTCTTGGCAAACTTTAAAACATAAATGACAGTTACTGCTATTATCATCATTAATATTAGATATCCCACAAAAAAGGTAAATTCTCCTCAAAGACGTTATTTTCTACATCTCTTGCTCTTCCAAGATATGATAACTCTGATTCAATAGCACTACTTTGATTAACACTGGTTTATCTTTATCATTGCTCCTGAGATCTAATTTAACACCCTTTTAAAAGGCAAATCTCATCTTTTAAGGTTAATTTTGCTTTTTTAATGCTTTTTAAATGCTTAAGCATTCAGCCTATCTGGCACCTAAGAAGAAACCTTCTACAACGAATGAAGTTAACCACAGTTGATCAATTTTTCTTTTCTTTTCTTTTTTTTGCTTAGGCAGTTCGGGTTAAGTGACTTGCCCAGGGTCACACAGCTAATACGTGTCAAGTGTTTGGGCTGAGGCCGGATTTGAACTCAGGTTCTTCTGACTTCAGGGCCCATGCTGTATCCACTGTGCTACCTAGCTGCCCCGATCCAATTTTTCTTAATGATCACTTTACAACTTCCTGTAATATTTTTTGACATAGATTTGAGGAAGAAGCTATGTAAAGCCCTTAAAGACACTGTCTGACTTCCCATACTGACCTAAAATGTTTGCATACCCTACAGCTGTTTTCTAATGATCTCTTAAGTTCAGCAAGATTTTTACCTGGCATGTCTTGCTGAGCAG
The DNA here is from genome assembly GCF_900497805.2 of Vombatus ursinus. Classification (NCBI taxonomy): domain Eukaryota; kingdom Metazoa; phylum Chordata; class Mammalia; order Diprotodontia; family Vombatidae; genus Vombatus; species Vombatus ursinus. Next base: position 8,966,372 of record NW_020954591.1, on the reverse strand, counting down.
GGTAAAAGAGAGCCAGGTGATAAGTTAATACCCCGCCCCCCCCCACAAGGCAAATGCTGGAGATGCTGTGGGGAAAACAGGGCCATTAAGGCACCGTTGGTGGAACTATGGAATGGGTCAGCCATTCTGCAAAGTTATTTGGACCCATGCCCAAAAAGCTATTAATACTTAGCAATACTAGATCTATACAGCAGAAAGATCAAAAAAACAGGCAAAGGGCTCACATGTACAAAAAGTCACCATAGCTCTTTTTTCAGTGGCAAAGAATTGGAAATTGAGGAGTTGTCCCTCAATTGGGAAGTAGCTGAATAACTTATGGAATATGAGTAGTATAGCACTGTGCTGTAAGAAATGATAAAGGGGATAGCTTCAGAGAAACCTGGGAAAACTTGTATAAGCAGATGCAAAGTAAAGCAAAACCAGGAGAACAATTTCTGCAAGAATAATATTGTAAAGATGAACAACTTAAAGACTTAGAAACTCTGATCTACAAATAACCAAAGATTTGAAAGACTCATGATGAAACATGCTTTCCACCTCCAGATAGAGAGGAGATGGACTCAAGAGTGCAGGTTGAAGCATATTTTTTTTTAGACTTGGCTAATGTAAGAATTTGTTTTGACTATGCGTATTTGTAATGAGTTTTTTTTTTCTCTGCCTTCTCAATGGGTAGAGGAGAGAGAGGTGGAAGGGAGAAAATTAGGAATGGAAAATAGAAACTAAAGGGGAAAAAAACGAAATTTAGTTAAAAAATAAAGTCCAAGTGGCCAGACTTAGCTAGTTCATTCACTTCATATATGGTACTGCTATCATTAAATACCTATTTGGAATTAATCGAGCTCTCCAACGTGCAGTAGCCTTAATATTGATCTGTAATCTGTACTAGTGTAAACATTCCTCCCACCCTCGATGAGTTTGAGAAATATCGGTATAATTCTATTGCCTAATTTTTTGTCTCTTCTTGATTTAGAAGGCATTTTCCCTTGCCTTCTCATCTTAAACTTCTTTAAAAGTTCTCACCAAAAAGCATTAAGCATTTATATATAAAAACCACTTCCCTTTCAGGACAGAACTGGGATGGAGTCTTGGCAAGCACCCCCTTCTTTGCCTGAAATTATTTCCAATCACTCAGTCACCAAGCATTAATTTTCAAGGTAAGAAGATCAATCAGTTTGGAAGTGGAAAAAACGGCAAACTAGAGTTAGAGTTGGCCAAAGGAAAAGAACGGCTGTCCTGAGACAGTATTCGTGGTTGGGCATGGCTGGTTCTGTTAATATCTCTGGAGGAGAATAAGGCAGCCTCAGGAGTTAGCAGATTCTCCCTGAGTAAAGGTCTTCAAGCAAAAGCTGAACAACCACTTGCTGATTACGATGTAAAAGATTCTCATTGAGGTTCGGGTTGTACTAAATGGTTTCTGAGGTTAAATGACTCGGTTGTTATTTTTATCTTCCTTCCCCTGAGACTTAAACAACTACCACCACAACAACTCCCCGTTTAGAGATACTAAGGGGAAATCCATGCAAAGGCCAGGTACGTGTTAGTAGAAAGAATGACATGAATGAGAACACCAACTCCTCTCAGTTTTGAGAAACTGAGTTACACCAAGGGCTTTTTGAAAGAAACCCTAGATAGGAGTAGGCCAGGAGATAGTTTTAACAGCCTGGTCCCTCCCAGGCCTGGGTAGGATGCTAGGCTATCCTATCTTCTACAATTCATCAGTCTAGATAACATTTTTTTTGAGACTAGCTGAAGGCAGGGCCTACCTGTAGGGCACACCCTCTGGCTACAGCTTCATCGGCGTTCAGAGTGGTGCTGACGTCTTTCCCAAAGAATTTGGCAATCTTCTCTTTCACTGCAGGGATTCTTGTGGTGCCTCCAACAATCTCCACAGCACTTACATCTTCTACTTGGAGTTCAGTTTGTTCCATTAATGAGGTCAGGGGCTTGTCTATCTTTTGCAGGAGATCAGCACATAACTCTTCAAACTGAGATCTGGACAAGAGAAGATTTTGCAAAATGAAACAAAAAAACCAAAAGATACTCTGTATAACTTTAGTGTTTCAGCACTTAAACACGTAGGCAGTGAAGTTCTTTCTAAACTTAGGGAACTTTCTAGTATGTAGCCCAGAAACACAGTTCAAGGAATCAATCACTCACTCAAATAATGAACCAGCCTTTACCACACATCTATGTGCTAGGGAGTAGGGATATCAAGACAAAAATCCAATAGTGCCTGCTCAGATCAAAGAGTTTACATGCACATATTTAAGTATATACTATAAAAATCTAAGAATGCATTTCAGTTGGGAGGAGGGGAAAATCAAGGAAGGCTTAATGTAGAAGGAGGTCCTCAGTCAAGTTCTAAAGGAAGAGAGGGACTCTCAAGTAGAGATGAGGAGGGAGTGTAATCCAGACAAGGGTGAGATAAGCTGCAAAAGCATAGATGCTGGCGACAGTGTCACATGTGAGGAAGAGCAAAGAAAGCCACCTTGGCAGCATCATGGAGGGGGAGAGAGAGGAACAATATAGAAGGCTGCAAATTTGCTCCTAAAGGCAATGAGGGGTGGAGGGAAAAGAAAACTTCAATGGAAGATGGGGTGGGATGGAGTGAGGCTTGAGGGAGAAAGACTGATTAGAAAGTTATTTTAATAACCCACGTGGAACTAGTATGGTAGCTTTTTGAGTAGTGAGAAAGGGATGAATGCAAGGAATGGTATGGCACACTACTCTTTTTTTTCCAGGGCTTAAAGTCAGCCCAACTCAAACTTTTGAGAGGCCAATAAACACAATCTCAAAAATGATAGAAAAAAAAATTCAGCTAAAAGATTGCACCAAATATGTTCACAACAAAGTATGACACTCTTCAAAGATATTTAATATTTTTGGCTTCAGTTCTGCTTATGAAAATAACTTATAAGTCCTGACTCTTCTGACAAGAATTTCATATCAACAACTCACCTGTTCATCTTCCCAGAAATATCTATGTCATTCATAAAGCATTCAATATTCAGTGGGAGGTCCATGCTATTAGAGCTCATCAGCTTTTTCAGTTTCTCACATTCCTGATACAGACGTAGGAGGGCTCGAATTTTAGATTTGGCATCCAATTTGTATTTAGTTTTAATTTCTGCACAGAAGTACTCCACTAATTTTTCATCAAAATTTCTTCCTCCCAAGAAAGGATCAAAAGCTGTTCCAAGAACCTAATGAAAACAAAACAAAACAAAAAATCCACTAGTTTAGAGTCAAGTTTGCAACTAACATTGCCCCCCCCCCCTTCCCTAGATGTCAAGATACTCTAACACTTCAACTTACATCACCTTCCATGAAATACTGAAATCGGTCATGATGAAAGAAATCAAAATACTTCCCTATATAGTCTACTTCTGTAGACTACCTAGAATGACTACCTATGTTTTTAAAGTTTTGTTTTAAAGATTTTACATAAGATTTTAAAGATAAAATATGAAGAACTTTTTTTAAAAGATGATTTTACTATTAGTCTCAATTTCTTAGAACGATAAAATCAAGCTCAAGGTCACTAATGCAAGCCTTGACCTGAAAATATAAATCCTTCCTATTACACTCCCAATGACAAATAACCTAGCTTTCTATTCTCCAACCTCTTGTGACAGGAAACATGCTAGCTCCCAGGAAGAAGCGGTTAGGAATAAACAAAACTGAAACTGGCCAATCTGTAATTTCTACCTTCTGGCCTCAGTTCTGCCCTTTGGAGCCAAATACTAGCACTAACCCTTCTCTATAACATCCCAAGTACTTGAGGTTTTCTTTTCCAGGAATACACCAAAGTTCTTTAAACCAATGCTCACTATATGCTTTTCCATCTCCCCCTAAGGGCAGCCTTCCTCTGAATTCATGGTAGTCTGTCAAAAGTTTCCTAAAATGTAGCATCCACAGCTGGACACACTACTTCAGATGCAAACTGATCAAACTTGTAGAGGACCATGGGTCAATTGGGAAAACATGACAGAACCCGAGCCAGGAAACTCTTTTCATATGAATAGCTTTCTACTCACATTTCCTCCATCTTATACTTGCATGGTTAATTTGTTTTCTTTCACTTGTCAGGATCTGAACCCAGAATCACTGGGTCCAAATGAAATGATGGAAATATTGATTTGCTTAAGATCAAATATTTGTTACAAATCTGACTGTTTAGTTTCACTAAGCTGCTCTCACTTGAATCTGTGGCTTCTCTGGGGAATATGTAACTAACCTTCAGTTTACCCTTGTTGAAAGCACAGGCAGATACTTGGAAAGCCGAGTGTCCCATATCAACAAAGACCACAATTCGTGGTTTTTCTTCTGGGCCTGGAAGATCTTGTTTATAAATTCCATAATTCAAAGCAACTACAAAAAAGGAAACAAGTGGACAAAAGAATTGAAACATGTTATATAAAACAATGTAACTCTTAACAGGATGATACGCAGAAATACCACAGAATAGTAAGATGAAATACCTAAATGGGGAATGTATCCTTTTTATAGTATAAAGGCCACTGTTACCTTTAGTTTCATTCTCCTTTGAAAATATATTATAGCAATAAATAAAATAAATGGGAAATCTCTGAGGAACGGTGATAAGTTCAAACTGGGAATTAAAGAAATATAAGGTGGATAGAAGAAAAAAACATTGGAAAATTAGGGCTTTGAATGTCAGGATAAGAAGTTTGGAGCTCCTTTGGTGTATATTTATTTCCCACAATGCTGTATTCTCTTGAATTTCTCCACCTTGCCCCCAAGAACCTCATCAGGGATCTCTAAAGACCTCCACCCTCCCCTCTCACTTTCCAGCTTACTTTTATGTGTGGTCTTCCCATGTAGGGAAGCTCCCTGAAGGCAGGGAATGTCTTTCTTTTTGTTATTTGGAGCCCCAGCCCTTCCTTAGGGTAAGTACTTAATAAAAGTTTACTAACTATACAAAGTGGAGCTGTTGGTATTTGAATAAGGTAGATACAAGCAAGAAGTGAATATCAGAAAGATTAGTTTGACATTGGTATCCAATCTGAGGGAAAAACAGCTGGAGTGGGGCATGTAGGCTAGAGGAAAGAAATCTGCTGAAGAGGCTTCATATTCTAAGGAAGAAGTGATAAGGACCTGACCCAGAATGTTTCAGTAAGAAAACGACTGTAGAAATCAGTCAGTGAATCATTCAAATATTTATTTAAGCACTATGTGCCAGGACTGTGCTACGCGCTGGAAATACAAAGAATGGCAAAATCAGTCCTGATTGGAATTATAAGGGAACTGGGAAAATAGTACCAGAAATCAAGGGAAGAAAGAAATCTCAAAGAAGAGGGGTTAAGTAAAGCTGTGTCAAATTCTGCAGAAAGATCAAGAGAGGAAAATAAGTCTATTGATATTTAGCAAACTGGTCAAAAGTGATCTTTGAAAGGGTAGTTTCAGTAGAGTAGTTGGTAAGAAAGCCACAATACAAAAAAAAATTATAGCATAAGTAATGATGGAATAGAATACAGATTACTTTTAAATAGAAAATAGCTTACTTTAGTTTAAAGGGCTAAGTAGGATCAAAGTTAGGCTTAAAGAAATGCTGGTTTTGCTGGTCTAGAACAGCAGTTTTCAAAGTGTAGTGTATGGACCTCTGGGGATCTGGCACGACCATTTCACAGGGGGTGAAAAATATTTTCAAAGTAACACTAAGACATTATTTGTCCATTAATTACTTCTCTCTTTTCTAACTACATATCTCTGTGAGATAATTTTCTTCAAATATTTCAAATAATAGATCACAGCAGATTAAGTACACAAGCAGATACAAGAATCTAGCCGTCTTTTATTATGCTGGACATAAAAGAAATGTGCAAAAATGTATTTTAAGAAGCCACTCTTTTTGTTTTGGAAAACATACTTATCTTTCATAAAAATGTTATATTAAAATGTAATGAGGTTATTGTTATATCTGCTTTAATTTGTAACGAGGCAAATTTTGATGGACATAACCTTTTGTTTATAAGCTAAAGCTCTTTGGGGTCCCTCAATTTTTAAGACTCTAAAGGGAGTTTGAGAATTTTCTGACAAAGGGCTACACTAAGTCCACCAATTCTAACAAAAGTACAGGTATCTATCTACTTAAGATCTAGTGGATAACTTCACACCCCCGTTACCCAATAACTACGAGGTTTATAGAGTGGAAGGCCTGGTTTTCTTTCACCATAAAAACAAACAATGTGACCTGGAATGGCCTTAATCTATGGATGAATTTAATCCAAGAGCAGCAAAGTCCTAGAACCTTTCCTGAAGAAACAATTAAGTTAGTTATGTTACCAACTCTGTGAAAACTATTGCCTGAAATTTTTGAGTTTTTTTGTTTCCTGATCTGATGCGTGTTTTAAGAGGTTATTTCTGCTGTCTGATGCAAACTATGACTTCATTGCTATAGGGAACTCCTACTGAGCAAATTCCCTCTACCAATGCAGGTTGACACCTGCACTACAACTGAGAATTGTCTTTTACGTGACCCCAAAGTTCACAAATAACTTCTAGATGAGTAGCATACCGATATGTAGTTTTGTTTTAGTTTTAAGTTCCTTATCCTCCTTCTCTGGCAAAGGTACTTGAGACTTCCTTCTAATGCTTACTCTGCACCAAAACTTTCTCTTACCTGCTGTCATATCATTCATTAGTCTTAGGCAGTTTAAGCCAACGATCTGAGCAGCATCCAATACAGACCTTCTTTCAGCATCTGTGAAAAATGATGGCACCTAGAACAAAAATGAATTGAAGAATTATTTTATTTTTCAATTTTACATAGTATCCTCTGAGTGTCTTCACAATCATTCTTTGAAACAGAATAGCTATTCTGTCTCTAAAGAAATTAATAGTGAAGCTAAGGTATGAGTGGGGCCCCTGCCACAGCATTGCTTATGTTTGAGAGTTCTGAGCTACAGTAGGACTTAGTTGGGTGTCTGCCCTATCTAATTCAGCCACCAATCTGGTGAGACTCTGGTAGCGAGGGGTCACCAACCTTGCCTAAACAGGGGCAAACTGGCCCATGCTGAAAAAAGAGCAGAATGAAGCTTCCATGCTGATCAGCAGTGGGATTAGGTCCATGAGTAGCCATTGAATTTTCATCTTGAGCAAGGAGGAGACCCAGTCTCAAGCTTTATAAAAAGTCAAGTCATCATTTAACATGCTGGCAGTTAAAACAATCAGTGGCAAAATACTAGCCTGTTTTTCATCATCTGCTTTGCCACAATTCTACTTTTTTCCAAATAACTGTTCATTTAGATATGCAAAATGCAGGCTATCAATTCAAAATGTTGACACAAGGCCAATAACACTTTCCACGTATCTGGATGCTAAGAATAGTGTTACAGAGACAGGCCCAGATAGCAGCTCATAAGATGAAAATTTCCAACTGTGTCCAGCCATGATCAGATCATTAAAATATACTTTCTGTGGCAAGATTTAATAAGATTAAGAGTTAGTCTCCAGCATACTCTTTGGGGAGAAAGGTGGTGCAATATAGTTAGAACAGTGTTGGGAGAAACTAAAGAAATCTAAATCTACCACCTGCACTTTATGAGTAAGCAGATAATCTATAATATGACTACTTACTGAAATAACACAATCTGTTACTGGTTTTTTGAGGTTATTCTCAGCAGTTTCCTTTAACTTGGTTAACAGCATTGCAGTTATTTGTTCCACACTAAAGTAATGTTCTTCATCCATGTATATTACCTATTAGAGAAAAAGGAAGCAGAAAGACCATACCATTTACCTTCTAGTACCTATCATACCCTATTGTTTCTCTTTCCTCCAAGGGTATTCACATCCACAATTCACAGAACATAAACTAGACATAAAGCATGTTTTCAAAGGAAGAATGCCTACAGCCATTTTTTTCCATTCAAAGAATTGAATGCCAATGTCCAGAAAATGTTTCTATTATAAACAAAAGATTAATTTGTAGTTTTGTTTTCTGCAGTTGTAACAATATTAATTATCCTTAGAAATTCTTTTGTAGATTATAACTGCAACACAAATCGAGTTCATTTCAACCAACTACATTTATTATATGCCACTATTTATTAGGAAGGGATTAATCTATTAGCTGCCTTTTAGTGTTTTTCTGCAGTTGTCATACAAAACTATTTACGTTTGCAAAACTGAATTTCAAAACCCCACATGGTGTTTTAGTACCTTCAAACTCTTAAGATTCTATGAATTTACAATGTCTAATTTCTCACCTCAACTGTAGAATGTCTGTGAGCCTGAATCAGACATCTACTTTCCTTAAATATTTAAACCATAACCTTCCAGCACTTATTCCGTTATAATTCAAATCTTTTCAATACTTACAATTTGCATTATCATATTTAAACTTCCACCCCACCTTTCTCCCAGAGGTTGAGGTACTTTTCAGAGATATCTTACAAGTAACAGCAGTCATAAGTAATTTGTTTCCATTCCTGGTTTTATGAGTTAATATTATGGTAGTCTAACACTATAGCAAAAGGTGTGGAAGAAAGTAGTCTGGGATGAAGCAATGAGGCTTCTGAAATGTTCTTATTAAGACTGTAATTAGAACAATAAATATAACAAGTCTAATGATTAGATACACTCAAATCAACTTAGCTTCCAAAATCCACCTAATTTTTAGCAGCTTGAGAATTTCCAGTAAGTTGGGAAATTGACAACTGCTTCAAGAGTATATGTAATCTATATTATCTGATATTCTTCAAACTAATTGTAAATGAAAAATATGTGAGGTTACAGCTACTAAAGTTGAATGTCAATAACCAGGATTTTTTTTTAAGCGAAGACCAAGATCTATGATCAACCCGTTTTCAATTATGTTCCAATTGTGAATAATATATTTACCAGATTAAAAAGAAAAAAAAGGTGCAGTTACATTACCTTTATTCCAACACCTCCATTTTTCATGGGAACCAAGTCGAAACTCAAATTTTCTTTTTCTTTCTGAACAAAAGGGTCATTAAATGCTCGGCCATGAAATCTCTTGAAGTTAGATACTGTGTTGTTCGCATGAGTGATTTGCTGAAGCAAAAAAAAAAAAAAAAAAAAAAAAAAAAAATTTAAGGTATTTATTCTCCTTCCTTCCCACCTCCTGGGAACAACACCCTACAGTTACCCTGGCGATAGCACATACACTTAGATCCCAGAAGACCCAAGGTCACAAAGCTTCCCTGAGCACTAAACCAGCTCATGACCATTCTTTCAATAAAAATAAACAAAGTGGCTGAATTTCTTTTATATCACCTATTTTTTTTTTTTCTGACAGGAAAACCAAAAGCAGCCACAGGAACAGACTCCTTGCTGATTTAAAACCACTAAGGCATAGTATCCTACAGCACCAAGATGCTTAGTGAACTTTTCAGAATGATCATGGCAGCACTTAAGTGCTCTGAATAAACCCCCAAGCAGTACTCTTTTGTCATTTCATTTGATTTTTAGGTATCCTGGTTCATCTGTGTCCCAAATATAAATGCATAAACATTGCTTAAAAAAAAAAAGTTTAGAACTATGACAGTTAACACACAGGTCAAGAGAAGGTTATTTAGATGTTTTAATCTTGCTTTAATATTTATTAATATAAGCTAAATAATTTGTGAAGACTAATATAAGCCTCTAACTGAAGTCCTTGAAAATTGCCAACAGGGCCTAAGCTTTGGCCAGTCCTACCAACCTGGAAAGGCTGCACGTCTGCTGTCCAAAGACCAGCCTGGCTAAATTCAGAGGCTCATTATCAAGCTAGCCACAAGGTGATTCGTTATTTTCGTGGACAGCAACCCTTGAAGAGAGTATATTGTGCAAAGTGTACTGGATCTGGAGCCAGATCTAAGTTGCAATCCCAGCAGCTGAGGTTATTACCTGTGTCACAACCTGCTTGGGCATTTTTTATAAAATAAGGTGGTTGGATTAGATCATCTCTATGGTCCTTACCAGCTCAGAATCTATGATCTACTACTGCATTACAGGAGATGCAATCTGTATATACAGAATCACCCTCACAAATGATCCCTCACAAAGAACCATCGATCCCTCACAAATTACCACAGATCCTTTATGTTATAGAGATACTATGAAATTCTCATTAAATGTACTTTGTTGCTTGACAATTATTTCCCTATGATAGCCTCCAAATCCTTATACTTGGTGAAGAAGGTGCCAGAAGTTTAAGGCACATGAGGCTTGATGGTATCTCCTTGGCACCCTTGCCCTGTAAGCTAACTTGGAAACTTAAGTACTATGAAGAGCAAGGTCTCAGCTTCTCCTGTCATATCAGGGACTGGAAACCAATCAGACCCATCTGGCACCCTGCCACCTTCTATAAAACCCTGACTGGGTTGACCCAGATGTTCCTTACATCAAAATTAAGTTCGTAGACTACAAAAGACCTCAGTTGACTTCCTCACCTTCTTCCTCCTTCTTGGCACAAGAACATGGTATCTAAGGTTCTGGGGATTTTCCCAACCATTTTTTATTGCTCTTGCCAGCCTTTTCTGTTTGTGTTAGGCCTTGTGATAAGAAGGGGCCAATAAAGGTCTTTGCTTTTAGCATGCACGGACATATCTTATACATATATGCATTACTTAAAGATAATCTTATCTTAGATGATTAAGATTAACATTTTCTTATAGTTCTTTTCCTTGATAAGTGATCAAAACTGTTCCTTCTCCAAAGGACATACCTGATTTTTAGCTGCTACTCCAATGGTTCTGTTTTTTGATCCAAATGATATTACTGATCTAAAGAAGAAATATAAGCCACTTTTAAAACAATAGAAAGCAACATTAACAGGCAATCTGCAAGGCACTGGGGATAATATAATTGTAACCTCAGGCTCCAAGTAGAGCCCCACAAAGTAGAAGCTCCACAGAGCAATGATCAAGGCATGCTTGCCAGCCTATTTTGATGGTATCAGGGTAGAAGTTAGTTTATGATTTAGGGAAAAGAGAATTAAAGAGGAATTCCCACAACTATGTATACTATAAGGCCAACTTTTTGGGTCTTAAGAACACAAAAAAGATAATTTTGAAGGATAAGGTTACTGGTCCCAAGCACATTAAGGAATACCACTCAGTAGCAGTATCAAATACCATCTATACCATGGGAAATATTCCTAAGTGATAAACTAAATCGCTATTTAAATATCTTCCTCTAAAATTTTTCTGACCCAGAACCCTTTTCCTCATTTCCTTCTGAATGAAAATAGGAGCAGGGATGAAGGCTAGGACAATGCACTGAGGGGTCATCCCTTCTCCATTTCATGTGCTGCAGACCACTAAGGGTTGGAGTATTAGTCTTAACCTAGAGTTGACATAAATGACAATTCCATTATTTTCAGTCTTTATCTACCAATACTCTTTCATAGTACCCTTTCATAATATCTACCAATACTCTTTCATAGTTTTCTTGTTCATTTATAGCATTTATGTATACAAAAGGATAGGCAAACTTTTTATTAGTTCAAAATAGCTTGCCTACTAGGCAAGTGGTATCCACTAGGTACGCTACTAGGCAAGAGTACTAGAACTAACATCCCTACATGAAGAAAAAAAGGGGGAGGGGAAATGAAAAGGAATAGAGAGATAATGATAAGGAAAAGGTGGAAGACTAGTAGCAGAAAGTCATTTAAATGCCTAGCTCTGTATTCCTGACTTTACACTACATCAATGAAAATAAAACCACAAACCCAATAAAGACTGAAGGGGGGGGGCGCTAGAGGAATGCTTTATTAAGTCTACATGGTTAATTTACAAGAATAAAAATAGAATCCCAGACAATTTAGGCTTTAAGGATGGAAAAAGACAACAAGATTGGCCCTTTAAGTAGAAGCTGAAAGTTGATAGGTTGGAAAAACACCTGGTAAAGGACTTCAGAGCTGTTTGGTAGAATAGCTGGGTACAAGCCTACATAGATAATTTATATAGTATCTCAATTTTAAGATTCTAGCATTTTAGGCCTGAAGAGTAGGATTACATATATTTGGTCATTTTACTTTTAAAAAAAAAAGTGGGGGGGAGGGGAAACACCTAATGCAAGTAGCTAAATAGATTTTCTGACCCTCATTAGACAAACACCCTAGATTTCCCCATTGCTTGAATTCTGGAGGATATTTCAGTAAGAGCTCATTTTAATGGACTAGCAAATCATTTATGATGAACTTGGGGGTCTTTTTGGTCCCTACTCCAATTTTTTTAAAAAAGGTTTGCTTGGGGGAAAAAGGTGTGTGTGTCTGTGTGTTAGAGGGGTGGTGTACATTTTCTGATGTCAGACTGACCCTAGTGGTGAAAGCTTCAGTCTGTTTCCCCAGTTTTTCCAATACATATTTATTAGAGTTGTGCCTTGCCCTAAGAATAATAAACAAGTATCTCCAAACTTAATGCTTAGAAAAACTCTCCTCCACATCACTGGTTTCTAATTTTATATTCACCTACACAAGATGGTGGTTATACCTGAGGGACGAGAACAAGGGCTGCCTTTCAGCCATGGTTTCTTCTGGCCCTGTCCATGTCGTCCCAAGCTCGGGGGAGTCTTCATAGGACAATGTGCTTGATACAATTCCGTTAATTCGCCAATGGCGGGGGCCTTTTGCTACCCCATCCCTACAGATGGGATGTCCAGCATCTCCCCCCATCGCTCCCCAGCACAAAACTGCGAACCTAATATTTAATATCCCCTGAATGACTACAGACAGGCTCTTGGCCAAGGGCAACCATGCTGCATTGTTCCATCTGCGCTCAGAGCCCGGATTCCGGGGTCTGCCTCCTCCCTCCCGAACTTTGCCAGCGCGGGGGGCGTCCTAGGCCCGGTACCCGTCTGGGCCGCGGCTGACCGAAGGCCCCCGGCAGGTTTGCGGACGGTCACCCCGAGCAGCCGGCCAGTGGTCAGGGCGGGGGCGCGGGGGGAGGGGAGCCTGCCGCCCTCCAGGAGCACGGCGGGCTCTGGAAGCTTCCGAGGCGCAGGGCGAGCGCGGCGGCGGCAGGACGCGGCGGCTCCGCGGCGCGGCGCTAAGAGCCACGCTCCGGCTGCTGCCTGCCGAGGCGGGGGGCGGGCGGGCAGGCTAGCTGGAGGCGGCTCCAAAGCCAAAGCCGGGGGGGGGGAAGCGGGGGCTGGCGGAGACCGAAGCGGCTCCCTCCAAGCCGGCCAAGGAATCAGCGGCAGAGGCTCGGGCTTTGTCGCAGTCAGATCCCCCCAAAGTTGATAAAACGACAGAAAATGAATGAATGATGGCTGCTTCCCACCCACCACCACCCCCATTCCTTTCCCTGGGGGGAAATCCTAGGGATGAGCCCTCCCCCACCCTCGAAGACCCCCGTACCGCCCCCCCATATTCTAGAGGGGGTCACGCCCACTCCTCCCGGCCCCAAACTTAAGACCCTGAGGGCTCATAAAAGCAATGATTTGGGGAAGATGGGCGGGGATGCGCGTGGAGAAGGGAAAAGCCGCGATCACCTGGCTTTCTTTCACCCTGCCCCGGCCCCTTCCCCTCGCTTCATCCGGCTGTTCCTCGCCTCCCCCCCAAGTCGCAGCACCCGTGGGGCGCGCACACACTTACGGGGTGCACCGGTCGCTGAACTCGTTGGCGATAGTCTCGATTCCCCCAGCCCGAGCCACTGCGATGTAGCAGCTCTGGGAGCCCACATCCAGCCCCACCACCGACATGGCTGGAGCTGCTGCTGCTGCTTTTTTCTTCTGCTGCCCGCGCGCCGCTTCTCGCAGGGTCGCCCGAGTGCCGCCGCCGCCGAAGCTGCTTCTGCTGCTGCTGCGGCCGCCGCTGTCTAGCGCCTGCTCAGCTGGGAAGGGCTCAGACAGACCCGACTCACGGCGCCGGGCGGGGTGGAAGGAGGGAGGGAGAACGACAGACGTGCCCCCTGCCGCTTGCCCGCTCTGCCTGCTGGTCTAGCTCGCCGGGTCTGTCTAGCCGGGTAGCACGCGCACCTGCTCCTTCGTTCACTCGCAAGCTCGCAGCGCGCACGCCGAAATACCGGCCCAGACAGAGAGGAAATCCGGCCTCCTCAGCTTTATGTAGCTCCCCGATGAGAACTTTCCAGAATCTGCGGCATTTACTCCCCGGCGCCTCCGCCGGCTCCCCTCCCACTCCTCTCCTTACCACGTGCCACTTCCGCTTCCGTCTTCTCCAGCCTTCTCGAAAGATTCTAACCAATAGGCGGCCGTCCCCTCCTCCCGACTTATAGCGGTTGCCATGGCCGCGGAGAAGTCGCCCGTTTGCCATAGGCCTCGGACACAAAAGCCTGACCCGCCCCTGTCCCTCCACCCTTTCCCGTTCTCCGCCCCGACAGGAAGTAAGGGAAATGGCTTCGGAGAGCTAGGGCTCCCTCTGTAGCGGCTCCTCCTCCGAGGTGAGTCGTTCGCGCTTCGGAGAGTCGGTTTTACCCCCGTAGTCAGACTAAAGATGGAAAAGACTAAAGATGGTTTGGGACTGAAAACGCCATAGCGTTTGTAAAGATTACGGACCCCGAGACACAATCCTTAACTAGACAGATGAACGCCGGGACCGCCTTACCGGGCGTTGTTGGGGGGGGGGGTGTCTGAGGGTGGGGTGGGAAGGGGGGGCGGGGCAGACATGGGCTCCCGAAAGGTGAGGTTACCCCTGCCGGGCATCCCGGGCTCCAGCGCCCAGCCCGAGCTTTGGATTGGGGGATGGGAAGCGGGGGCCTTTCCCGTTCTCCTGGTCCAGTCGTCTTCAGCTACTTAATCTCCAGCTTAATTTTTCTTTTTTCTTTTGCTTTTTTTTGGGGGGTCGGGGGTCGGGTTGGTATCTGAATTCCCCTAGTCACCTTACGATACAGGCTTTTATTTTTAGAAAGGTAAGGAATGAGTGCTAGAATGCATTGCCGTTTTTTGTTTATCTTCTGAAAGCCAACAAGATGCTTTATTGTGTCCTGTTAAAGGGTGGTGTTCTAGAGTTGTTTTTTGTTTGCCCTCAATAAAGGAAAACAAAAGTCTGTCACCGCTAAAATTGAGCTTCCAACTACCTTATGATTGAAGATCAGACTACTTTCTGCATGTGTTTACTATTTCTGAAATAAATTCACTCCACCCCTTCAGTCTCTGATGAAAAGATGACCCTTCTGGAGGCAGCAGTGGATGGAGCACTGGGCCTGGAGTCAGAAAGACCTGAGCTCCCATATGGCTTCAGACACTTCATAATTGTGTGACCTTGGGCGAGTTACTTAACTTATGTTTGCCTCAGTTTCCTTAACTGTTAAATGGGAATAATAGCACCTACCTCCCAGAGATGCTGTGACGATCAAATGAGATGATGTTTGTAAATTGCTTCCTGACACATAGTAGAAACTTGATAAATGTTTCCATCTCTCCTTCCTTCCTCCATTCCTCCTTTTCTTCCCTCCCTCTTTCCCTCCTTTCCTTCATTCTCTCCCTCTTTTCTCCCCCCTTCTTTCTCTCCCTTTTTTTCCCTTTCTTCCTTCTCTTTCCTCTTAACCTCTTCCTCTATTCCCCTCTCCCCCCTTTCTTTCTCCTCTTCTCCCTGTCTTTCCCTTTGCTGAGGACAAGCCTTCTGTTCTACACTTGATCCCATTTCCTCTCATTTCTCTGCCTAATTGTCCCACTATCATCCTCTTTCTCTCCTTAATCTCTTCATAACTTCCTTCCTTTCCTACAGGCATGGACCAGCCCCACTGGCTTACTTGCTATTGCTCATATGGGATCTTGTATTGCCCATCTCTGGGTATTTATGCCCACTTAATCTCCCCTATGCCCTTTTCTCACCTGCCCCTGGCTTCTTAAAAGGCATTCCACAGTCAAATATATTTATGTATTTATATATAAATGTGTATATAAATACATAATGTATATATTTATATAAATACATTTATTTAATCTCTTGTTATTTCCCTTTACACCCTCTGTTTTCTAGTCAAGCTGACCCCTGTTCATGTTGTCCTTCATCATCTCCATTCCATTATTTATATCATTTTGCATGCCTAGAATTAAATCTCTTCCTTCAAAGCCTAGCTTATAGATTTAGAGCTTATGGACCTGTAGTGATCAGCTAGTCTAAATTCACTAGTCATTTTAAAAATAATTTCCTTAAACCAATCCCCAGCATAAGTCCAGCTCAGGCCTAATACATTGGATACAGCAGTAGACCTACAGTCAGGAAGACCAGAGTCAAATCCAGCCTCAAACATGTATGACCCTGAGCAAATCACTTAACCTCTGTCTGCCTCAGTTCCCTCATCTATAAAATGGGGATAATAATAGTACCCACCTCCCAGGATTGTTGTAAGGATTAAATGATGTATTTGTAAAGTGCTTTACAAACCATGAAGCATTTTTATGCTAGCCACTATTATTTCTTCATTCACAAACAGACATTATGTTATCTGCTGGAACGTAATGGAAAGAATAGGGGAAAAAAATCTTGGAAATTAAAAAAAAACAACTTGTAGTCATATTTATACAGCGTCAAAATTACTGTCCAGTGGTTCTGCTACTCCTGTAGTCTTTAAACAGGGGAGAAGAGGGCAGGAGGAGGATTCTGGAACCTCTAGACTTCAGTTCTAATCAGATATATTCCCCTTTTTGTAGTAATAATAGCCCTGTTATGTAGGCAGTATATTGCCATCCCATTTTACTGATGAGGAAACTGAGCCTGATGGGAAGTTACGTGATTTTCCCCAGCCACACAACTAGTAAATGGTAGAGCCAGGATTTTGAACCCAAGTCTTTTAGTATCAGTGATATTTCTACACTATAAATATTAGGACTCACTGCCTTTTTCTAGTGTTCTTTTTCTTTAGTTAGATGGAGTGTACTTTTCCTAGCTGTGGACAGTCTTCTTCTGTTTTTCCTTAACTTCACTGAGAGCTATCATCTCTACTTAACTGCAGGTTTGAGGGATTCTATGGACATAAAAGAGCTCTTCTTCCCAGCCTCAGCTTTGAGCATATTAGTTTCTTTTCCTCCAGCCATTTACCTCCATCCACTGCTTTGTGGCTACCAGAAGCCCACCTCTGGGGTCCCTTTTTATAAGGGATATATACCTCAGCAGTCCTGCTCATACCAGTTTCAGGTTCATTTTAAAGGACAATATTGAACTTCTGTAGTCTGAATTTTGGTTGCTTAGGAACACAGTGTGTCATTTACAGTAGTGTGGGAATTAACTGGGATAGTCAATTAAATTTATACGATAAATCTGACAATCATTTACATCTTTTAAAACTTTTAATATATAATATCTCATCTTTTTCTTTCAATTATGTGTTTTACACAATTTGGTATTAAGGTCACAAGATTTTGACACAGTCTTTAATTTTTCATTTTGAAGCCACACATTTTTCATCACATTGAATCACAGACTTTTTCCTAAAAGGAACATCATTCAGGGCCTACAGTGTGCCTGGCTCTGTACTGAGTTCTGGGAATACAGAGAGAGGCGAAAGACAATCCCTGCCCTCATGGAGCACACAGTCTAATGGGTGAGACAACAAGCAAACAAATATGTACAAACACACTGTATTCAAGATAAATAAGAAGTGAAGGCAGAGAGAGAGAGAGAGAGAGAAGGCACTAGTAGAATTAAGAGATTTTGGGAAAGGCTTCCTGTAGAAGATGTCTAAGATTGATTGTAGCCTGTAGGTTTAAAGTTCATCATTCTCAATGGGGATGGATTTGCGCAAAGGCCCCCTTATAAGCAAAAAGAAAAAGAAAAGAAAGAAAATCCAAAGATTTGTTGTTGTGTTTCAGTCATGTTCCACTTTTTGTGACCCCATTTGGGGTTTCTTGGCAAAGATGCTGGAATGGTTTGCCATTTCCTCATTTTACAGATGAGGAAACTGTAGCAAACAGGGTGAAGTGACTTGCCCAAGGTCACACAGGTAGTAAGTGTTTGAGGCTAGATTTGAGCTCGTGAAGGTGAGTCTTCCTGATTCCAGGCCTGGCATTCTGTCCACTGCACCACCTAGATATCCAAAGAGGATTTGTAGGTGGATGCTTTACATTCTGCAGAAGATGCCGATATGATCTTCCAGATTCATCTGCACTTCTGACAACAGTTTTGGCATAGCCTTAAATGAAAAAGTGAATTTCATCTGTAAAAATTACTTTTTTCCAGTCTTCAGTACTCCAAACTTTATATTTTCTAGCCTATGACAAGCAATTTTTTTTTCCTGCATAGCAGGAAAAACCTTGTATAGCAAAAAGGTTAAGAGTTTTAAAATTTTGCTGATCTCCTTGTTCTTCTGATTTCAAAATGCATATGCCTTTCATGGAGAAAACAGTAATAGTCCTTCCAGGTGCTTAACGTCTCTGAAGATATTTGTTTTCTGAGGATTAATTAGACTGCTTTGCAGCTATAGTTTGCCAGTTGTTGTTTTTTTCTTTTTTTTTTTTTTTGATGTACTTTCCTTTGCACTTTACTGATCGCTTGTCTTTATGGGCTTGAATAATTCTTGAAATACTGACTTCCCCACATCAACAGCCATTGCAGTGTCTTTAAAGTTATGAAAGTAGGCTCTTTAGGAGCTTTAACTTTTGCACATTGACTTGGAGTAATATCTATTCTTTAAAAGCCGAAGGAAAGAGCAATGAAATATATGTGTATGACACAAAATCCGGCATTCATTTGACAGAAAACTAACAGAAGGTGGGGAAAACTAGTTAATCTGGTTTCGTCTGGGCAAGATCAGACATATTGAGTCGGTCTAGTGTCAGTAGAAGCACACGGCCATTGCTGTTACAGAATGAAATCATATCAGAATTGTTGCTTGGCCCATGTAAGTTGCATACTATTGTATAACTTCTATAGAATCAGTCAACAGACATTTATTAAGCACATATGGATATATGCAGCATAAGTGTAAGTAGTTTTAAATAAAAAGTAGTTTGGGAGGAAGGGAACTACGAGTTAAACGGATCGAGAAAGGCTTTATGCAGAAAATGGTGCAGGAATTGCACCTCACCTCAAAGGAAGAGAAGGACTCTGAAGGGGAGTCAAGTATGAGATTACAAATCTGAAAGATTGGAAAGATGGTAGTTCTTGCAACAGAAATAAAGAACTTTGAAAACGAGGGTTTTGGAGGAAAGGTGACGAATTCAGTTTTGGACGTGTTGAATTTGAGATGTGTTCTGGGACATCTAGTTGAAAATGTCCAATAGGCAGTTGGTGACATGGGACTAAAGCTGCTCTAGGGAGAGTGTGGATGCAGAT
Source organism: Vombatus ursinus (assembly GCF_900497805.2). Classification (NCBI taxonomy): domain Eukaryota; kingdom Metazoa; phylum Chordata; class Mammalia; order Diprotodontia; family Vombatidae; genus Vombatus; species Vombatus ursinus. The sequence continues at coordinate 8,947,165 of NW_020954591.1, read as the reverse complement.
GTGCACACGTGATCTGTATGGAGATGATTGTTAAACCCATAAAAGCTGATAAGGTTACCAAAGAGAGTATAGGGGAAAAGAGAAGACAGTTTGGGATAGAATTTTGGGGGAACACTTAAAATTAGAAGGTGTGATATGGATGATGACTGAGGAGCAGTCAGACAGGTAGGAGGAGAACCAAGAGTGAGTAGTATCATGAAAACCCAAATGCAGTTGATAAGCAGGATGAGTACTGAGAAAAGACCATTAGATTTGACAATTAAGGATCGTTACAAATTTTGGAAAAGAGCAATTTTAGTGGAATGATGAGGTTGGGGACCAGAATTGCAAAGAGAAGTAAAGACAGCAAGTAGAGACAGCTTTTTCAAGGAATTTGTTTGAGAAAGTGATGGTAGAGTAGGAAAGTTTTTTTTAAGGATAGGAAAAACTTGGCATGTTTGAAGGCAGCAGGGAAGGAACCAGTAGCTAGGTGGAGGTCAAAGATTTGAGAAGCCTGAGGGATAATGGAGGTTGGAGTCTAATGGAGAAAATGAGAAGAGGCAGAATAAAATGCATGTCAGGTTAGTCTAGATAAAAAGAAGGGCCGTCTCTTTGTCAGAGACTGGGGTAATGGAGGAGTAGGTGAGAGATAATGTGAAAGGGTTTTGACATACAGAGAATGGGAGAAGAAGGAGCTCATGGCAGATGGCCTGAGTTTTCTCAGAAAAATAAGATGCTTATCTAGGAGAGATAAAGGAAGGAGAGTTGTGGTAGGCTTCAGAAGGGAAGAGGTTTGGAATAGCTTCTGTGGGGAATGAGATAGGGAATTGATTTGGAAGCAATCAGTGTACTGCCTTGCTACAGTGAGGGCCCAAGAGGCTAAATTATATGAATTTGTAACATGCCTAGTTAGCAGGATTATGAGACTCCTAGTTGTATGTTCACTTAGCAGCTTGTGTAGAAGCAGACTGCAAATGGTGGGAGTGAAAAAGGGCTACAGTTTGGCAAGAGATGAGTGGTGATAGGACAAGAGGGCAAAGGACTTGGAGGGAATGGGGGTGGCAAAGGATAGCGTAGAGTTGAAATGGCTAACTACTGAGTTGAGAATGGAGAGGGAGGAAAGTGAAGCCAGCAGGGAAGATGGCCTGGAGAAGTACTGAAGCAAGCAAAGGGATTGGAGGTTTTGATTACATTTCTATGCATTGGTTGCTTCAGCTAAAGTCAGATTTAGGGGAACTAATTAATGAAATTAGGTGGATGTGTTTTACATGAGATTGTTGAAAGGAAGATACCTAGACCAGTTTGGAGGAACACCTTCAAATCCTTGCCAATTTTGGAGACTGGTCTCCATATAATTATGCTGAAGACTACCTTTCCCTTAACCCTCCCCCTCCCCCCATGCAGAAGGTACCACAGCATTATTCTTTACCTATTTCTGGAGATAGTGGGACCTAGGATGAAAGAGAGGGAAGTGTGGGCAAAGGCAGCCCCAAAGATATGAGAAGCACAACAGCATGGGAAGGAAAGGCAAGAACACTGATACAGTATAAAAGGCAATGTGCAATTTGTGGATGACAATTTTGAAGTATATACATTGTGCTTCTTTAAACTATAAACTTCTGATCAGTTAAGTATTTGAATGCCTACTAGAATTACAGAAGAAGAATGTGGTATCATACATGTAAGAACTATTTTTTTTATGTTCTGTATGGATAGAATTGTTTGTGCTCAGATATTCTTTTTTTTTTTTGTTTTTGTTTTTTAGATAATTGGAGTTAAGTGACTTGCCTGGAGTCACACAGCTAGTAAGTGTCAAGTGTTTGGTCTGAGGCTGGATTTGAACTCAGGTCCTCCTAACTTCAGGGCCGGTGCTCTATCCACTGCGCCACCTAGCTGCCCCTGTGCTCAGATATTCTTAAAACACAAACTTAGTGTCTGTCCTGACCTCTTGGAACATTTTCTTGCTAAAGTAGATTGAATTCTTCTGATAGCCCTTTCGAAAGTGATATTTTATAACATTGTGCATCCATTTAGTATACTACTTTGGCATGTGGCTACATTTTCAGAGAGTAACGCAGTGGTATACTTTAATAATTAAGTGGCTCTATAATCTTACTGGGTCTATATGCCATTAGATCAGATCATAGTCCATCCATACCTAATCCCGTACGTGACTTCCCCCCCTCAAACCTCAGGATTCATGGTCTCCCCAATGTCCTGGTGGTATTTGTCCAGATCTTTTTTCCTTTGGGTTCTTCTGTTACATTCAGACTGTCCATTTTTTAAAAAAATTTATTTCTTGCTCTTATTAGCAAGCACTTGCTTCCTATATTGTACATGATATCTTTTATGCCATTTATATTTATTCCAGCATGCATTTGGGAAATCCTGTAAATGATCCCAAGCTGCTCCCTGAAACAGTCTGATTGCATAGAGGGAACAAAGAATGACTATTGGCTATCTTAATCTTCGATAAATCAATCAACAACAAACATTTATTAAGCATCGATTATGTGCCAGGCACTATACTAAGCTCTTAATCTTGAAAGGAACCAATCTGGGGATTTGGCAGGTCACAGCAAAGCGTGGGGGTGTGTGTGTGTGTGTGTGTGTGTGTGTGTGTGTGTGTGTGTGTGTGTGTGTGTGTGTGTCTTGTAAATGCATGGCGCATCTGGCATTTAAGTTTTCCCCTGTCCTCCTTTATATTTTAACTTTTAAAACTCCCTGTGGACTTTGTATGTACTAGTTACTGTATCACTAGCACACAGTAGTGGAAAATAATTGAAACCATAAACATCAAAGAAGCCTGTTTTTTTTTTTGTTGTTGTTGTTGTTAACACTTACCTTTTTCTATTTGCTTTTATTTCCTAGAAACCTCAGAACATCTATGATTCAGCCCATACCTGAACAAGAAAACACTTTCAAAAACATCCCGGAGAAGTGCTCATCCATCTTTTGCTAGAAGTCCTCAAGTGGGAAGGAACCAACAGCTAGATTGTAATGAATATGTGTTTGAATATTGCAGAATTCCTTTAGTGTGAGTTCTAAAATGATTCCAGGTTGCATTTAATGCAAGCAAAAATTCAATCAATGTGACATGTGGGAGCTAGCCAATGTTATTAATTGCCACTAAAAATCAGTCTGTACTTGCCCATCATTGAGTGTAGATGTGATGTGCCATTGCATACCATATCATCAACTGTTTTGTTAATTTTTCAAAAAAGAACCCTTAATAAAATGGACAAAAGGAAAAATACTTCAGATGGCAACACTGCCAACCCAAAAAAGAAGAGACTTGTTATTACTTTAGAACAAAAATTTGATGTAATTGAACGGCATGAACGTGGTCATAGTAATTCTAAAATAGGAAGAGATATAGGAATGCCTGAATCTACAGTACGGAATATTATAAAACATGCAGGTGAAATTAAAAAAAAGGGCAAAGTTGCATCAACTTTTTGTGGTTTGCAAACAACTACGAGAAACAGAAGTATCACAATGATAGAAATGGAGCGTCTGTTAGCTGTATGGATTGAAGATTGCAATCAAAAATGCATTCCTCTTACCAGAGCAGCCATTCAGACAAAAGCTTCAAGTTTATTTAAGGCAGTAAAAGAAAATGGAAATGAAATGGATAGTGAAGAAACTTTTGCTGCAAGTGTTGGTTGGTTTAATCGCTTTAAAAATCGACTTCAATTGCACAATGCTAAAATTACCAGAGAGGCAGCCATTGCAGATAAGGACACCACGGTGTGGAAGCACATTTTGCCACACTCTACAAATGGTACTTTTGAGTGTTTCCCTCCTCAAAAACAGACTGTTATAGAAGAAATAACAAACATTGGAAGAAAGCTTGGTTTTGATGAACTAGAAAATGGTAATGTCCAAGAATTGCTCATTTCACACTCAGAAGAATTGGCTGATAATGATCTTCATTTAGAACAGCAACAAGCATTTGAAGAAGCCAACAATGATGCCAGAGAATCAGATAATGTGCAAATGAAGGAGTTCACTCTCAAGGAATTTGAAGATATCTTCCGAGCTGTAGAAGTCATGAAGCAGAAAATTATGAATGCTGATCCTAATGTCAGTCGAAGCATACAAATTCGTCAAGATGTGGATAAAGCTCTCTGTACCTACCAGCATATGTATGAGGATTTAAAGAAAAAGACAGTTCAGCCTACTCTGCTAAAATATATTAAACAAGAATAAAGACATTTTTGTCATATCATCATTGTAGGCTTATCTTTAGATATAATCAGTAATTTTTAAATTTTGCTTTCTATTATTCCTTTGTAATAAACTCAAATCAGAAATACATTTTTCTTATTCTTTGCTATTAAGTTAATAGATTAAAAAATTTATTTTTAAAAATGTCATTGCACATTTCCATTGGGCTCAAACCACTTACCTATTTTACATATGATTATAATGTCAAATAGTGTGAATTTAGACTATGTTACTACTTCACAGGATTTCATTATTGGGACCTAGCTGTATCTCAAGTGTCCAAGAACCTGAATTGAACCTTAAAAAAATCTGTGGAATCAGAGGTGGAAGTAAGAAGGTTATGAAGGACCGCCTGTGTAAAGATTCAAAGATGAGTTTTATGTAACAGTAGGACAGCTGAGCTGGAACATAGAGGTCATAAAGAGGAGCAAAAGTAAGTTTGGGAATGGAAGTTGGAGCTACACCATAGTTTTAAATTTTAGACTGAGAAGTTTGTATTTTATGCTAGAAATAATAGTAAGATACTGAAGATATTTGAGCAGACAAGTGACATAGACTTAACACTTATGTCCTTTTGCTTAAGTATTTTCTTCTCCAGCATATATATCCCCTCTTTTTTTACCATCTTGTTCTTCCTTCTCCAAGGTTCTATTCAATATCCTCCACCTTTTCTTGGTAATCTCGTTAACTCCCATGGGTTTAACCATCATTTCAGTCTCCTTTGTAAGATAAAGCATTCAGAACTGAAAACAGTACTCTAGAAGCAATCTGGCCAGAACAAATACAGCAAGATGATCAACCTCTCTAAATCAAAACCCCCAATCGTTTTTTAAACTGACCACTATCTAGCTATATCTCCCTTAATTTCTGTTTGTAAAGTAGCTTTTTATGAAATCAAGCATCAAGACCTTATATTTATCTCTATTCAATTTCATATTATTAGATTAGAATTAGTATTTTAGTCCATCAAGATCTTTTTACATTCTGAGTTTTGAGTTAACTCTCCTTTTAAACCATGTGTCATTTACATATTTAATAACCAACACTATGCTTTTATCCAAGTCATTGGTAAAAAACATTAAGCAGAATAGGGCCAAGATAGACTCTGGGACTTTGCATTAGAGATTTCCTTCCAGGGTGATAAATGGCTATTAATACAATGTACTTTTGGGTTTGGCAATTCAATTAGTATACTTACCCTATAGATTAACTGTTACTGGAGGGCTGTCTTTTCTGCAAGTATTGCAGAAAAAACTTTTTGTCAAACTTTGTTAAAATGTAGGCTAACTATGTAGCTTTCCCCTGACTCATGAGTCTAATAGCATTGTCAAACAAAAAAATAAGTCTGCCATCACCTGTTTTTGATGAAGTCATACTGACTGGTGATCATTGCTGTTTTTTTTTTCTAAGTGCAGCAAGATGGGGAATAAATGGTTCTCAGCATAACTTCCAAACCATACCATCTCAGCTGTTTTTTTCTCTTCTCTTGGAAGTTTCTACAAAGCAGGGATTCAGCCAAATATTCCAACTCTCCAATGTGAGGAGGACTTTGAAGTAACTCACCACCAATACTCTGTACAGGAGAAAACCCCATAGCAATGGATAGGAGAGGGGCTAAACAATGTAGAAGTCTTAAATAAAACCAGTTGGTGATAAGCCTAACCCACAAATAGTAAAATAAGCTGAGTTGGTTTTTTTTTCTTTTTTGGTGAGGCAATTGGGGTTAAGTGACTTGCCCAAGGTCACACAGCTAGTAAGTGTCAAGTGTCTGAGGCTGGATTTTAATTCAGGTCCTCCTGACTCCAAGGCTGGAGCTCTATCCACTTCGCAACCTAGCTACCCTGAGATTTTTTTTTTTGTAAAGGAGGGTGTGATACCATGTTGTGGTAAATGTTTGTAATCTCTGCTCCTAGAGGGTCTGAGTCTATTGGATCACATGGGTTTGGGATTTGAGAGCTGCACTAGGGCTTTAAGCCAACTGGGTTGTTGTACAATAAGTACATCACTAATATGGTGAGCCCTAGGGAGCAGAGGGCCACTGTGTTGTCTAAGGAGGAAGGAAACCAACCCGGGTCAGAAAAAGCAGGTTAAAGCTTCCATATCTGATGGCCACTGGGATTGGGCCTGTTGGTGAGTACTGACCTTCCAGCATGGGTGAGATAGGGACACAGGGTTGGGTGGGAATGAGTAACAAAACTATAAAAGAATGCAATACTTGGAGTAAATCAAAGAATAAATACTATACATTAATGGAACAAAATCTAGAAACTCAAAAAAAAAAAAACAAACCTACCACAAGACCATAAATTCTTTGGGACATTCAGAAATGAAATAACAGCATGAAACTCCAAAATGTCTGAAAAGAGAAATAACAGTAGAGAAATAAGGCATAAGAAAAGGTTGCTGATTGAGAACACAAGGAAATCTAGATTACACATTTCTGTTTACCAACCATGTCTTTAAATAATATATCCTAAAATTGAGATCAAATTCGCTGGTTTACGTATAGTTTGAAAAAAGCACTTTTATTCCCTTTTTAAAAATCAGGCCAGTTGCTGTTCAGTCTTGTAGTACTTTTCCTGATCTCCACAGATTTGGAACAGTCACCCAGCAATTTTATCTCTCAGTTCTTTCAGTACCTTAGAATGTAGTTCAATTAGGCCCTGTGACCTGAACTCACCAGGAGTAACTGAGTGCTCTATAAGTCTCTCTCTACTTAAGTTTTAATTCCGTATTTGCTCTCTCCCAGACTATGATCATTCTCCTTGGCAGGAAAAACAGAAGAAAAATAAAGACTGAACAGCCTTGCTTTCATTCTGGCGTCATCATATTTCTTCTTTGATCCCTCTTTTACGCCTACATAGACATATAAACGCATCCTCTTGATGACTGACTTGGATAGACTTGACTCCTCACAGCAATGCAAAGATCTAAGACAACTCCCAAAGAGTCCCAGTGGAAAAGGCCATCCCCATCCAGAGAAAGAACGATGGAGTCGGAATGCGGATGGAAGCAGACTATCTGCTCTCCTTTGCCTTTGTTGTTTTGTTTTATTGCTTCATGCTCATGGTTCCTGCCATCAGTTCTAATTGTTCTTTACCTCATGACTAATGGGAAAATATGCTTAATATGAATGTGTAAGTGGAGCCTATATCAGATTGCATGCCATCTTGGGGTGGTAGGGGGAGAGGAGTGGAAGGGGAAAATTTTTAAATTCAAAATCTTATGGAAGTGAATGTTGAAAACTTAAATACATTATCAAGAAAAAAGTGCATCCCCTTACCCCCAATGTGACCTTTTTTTAAAGTCTACTCATCTTTACCTATTTAAGGTATCTCTAAAACCTCCAGTCTGAGGTTTTCTCTGCTATACACGTATCTCTACACCCCCTTTCTATTATTTTCCATGCTGGAGATTGACACATCTGATTCTTGTACAGCCTGGCCATCTTGCATATCAAGACTTGGACCAGAGACCATATAGGTGACTACTCAGGTCTGGAACATTTTAAAGATTTAAGCTATCTTGATTGATGAGTATATCACATGACCTGCTATCTAGCATTCCCCAAGGCCATTTTCTTGCCCTTTGCCTGCTGTTCTACTCTGGACTGTTAAAACTTGATATTCCACCTTTCTGCTTTCTAACTCTAATTTGTACTTGCTTTGACAAGGGAAAAGATGTGTCAAACTCCCTATTATGGTGATTTCCCAAACCAAAACATTTCTCTTTGGTCTCTGCTCTCTATGTATTATCTCTTCCTCATATTGTGTCTTCTATAAGAATGAAAGCTTGTTAAGGGCAGGGATTGTCTTTTTAAAAATATGTACCTTATTTGTTTTCATCAACCAAGACCTGCTTTTTCACCCTTCTGCCCCAATCATTCCTAACTGAAAACATAAAAAAAACAAAACAAAAAAACATTGCAAACATTTATAATCAATCAAAACAAATTTCCACATTGGCTGTGTCCAAAAAAATTTTTTTGTGTCATTCTGCATTCTCAGTCCTTTATTCTCAGTACCTATGGAGGTAGGTAACACGTTTCATCATTAGTCCTCTGGGATTCTGGTTTGTCATGACACCGATAAGAGTTAAGCACAATATTATTCCATCACATATTGGCTTTTTGATTTTTTTTAAATTTTTGCTTATTTTTAGTTTTCAACATTCACTTTTTACAAGATTCTGAGTTCCAAATTTTTCCCTCTTCCTCTCTACCCCTCTCCCCAAGATAGCATGCAGTCTGATCTAGGCAAAACATGTACAATCATATTAAACATTTCCACATTAGTCATGTGAAAGAAGAATCAGCACAAAAGGGAAACCACCACAAGAAAGAAAAAACAAAACAGAAAAAAAAAACAGTATGCTTAAATCTGCATTCAGACTCCATAGTTCTTTCTCTGGATATGGATAGCATTTTCCATCACGAATCAAGAAGAGCTAAGGCTATCACAGATGATCATTGCACAATGTTGCTGTTCCTGTGTACAATGTTCTCCTGGTTCTGTTGGCTTCATTCAGCATCAGTTCATGTAAGTCTTTCCAGGTTTTTCTGAAATCTGCCTGCTTGTCATTTGTTATAGAACAGTAGTATTCATTACATTCATATACCACAACTTATTCAGCCATTCCCCAATTGATGGGCATCTACTCAATTTCCAATTCCTTACCACCATAGAAAGAGTTGCTATAAATATTTTTGTACATGTGGGTCCTTTTCCCTTTTTTATGATCTCTTTGGAATATAGACCTAGTAGTGCTATTTCTGGATCATGGGGTATGCACAGTTTTATAGCCCTTTGGGTATAGCTCCAAATTGCTCTTCAGAATGGGTGCATCAATTCACAACTCCACCAACAATGCATTAGTGTTCAAATTTTCCCACATCTCCAACATTTATCATTTTCCTTTTCTTCATATTAGCTAAACTGAGAGGTATGAAGTTGCTTTAAATTGCATTTCTTTAATTATTTCTTTTAATTTGCATTTCTTTAATAATTTAATAATTTGCATTTCTTTAATCAATGGCATCACATATTGTTAAGGGCTATTAAGGGGTCCCCTGAACTTGTCTTTTTGAGTTGCCATATTTTCCAGAAACACTGGACCCAGAGCATGTGTGTGTTAAGGATGAAGCTTCCCCTGAGCTGACAAAATTTGTTGCATACCAAGCTGGACTCCCTCTATGTCCTTGGGAGGCAAGACAGGCACCAGCCAATCTGTGCCAAACTGGGATAATGCTTATGCTGCTGGGGTCCTTCACAGATAAGCAGACCCTTCTATCTTCATACAATGGTGGGGAACCTGCAGCCTTGAGGCCACATGTGGCCTTCTAGGTCCTTAGGTGTGGCCTTTTGACTGAATCCAAGTTTTACAGAACAAATCCTTTTATTAAGGGGGTTTGTTCTGTGAAGTTTGGATTCAAAGGGCTGCACTTGAGGACCTAGAGGGCCACATGTGACCTTGAGGCCACAGGTTCCCCACCCCTGCAGTTCTCAAGGGAAAAGAATGAGGATTTTGCCATCACCTTGCTCCTCTCCATGGGGAGTAGTTTTGTCTTTTTTCCCATCTTTGCTGCACCACTCCCCCTCCTATGTCATGCCCCTTCCAGGTATTCTTCTCTTTGTCCTGCTATTATAAAAATGTAAACTTCTATAGAAGACTGGGAACCCTTTGGGTTCCATATACATGTTCATTTCTCTTGTAATAAACCTGATTTTCACATAAGTCTCATTACATTGTGATTGCCTGTTGACAACATATAAACCATAATTTGTTTATCCATTGCCTAGTTTGTGAACACTCAAACCTCAAAAGAGAATTTAAAATATTTTTGTACATCCATAGAATTTGTTTTGCTTAGGACTAATCCCTCCCTTAAACTACCCTTGCTCTAATTCCTCCTCCCCTCTTCTCCCCTTTCCCTCCTGTTTTCTTATTGTGAAATAGATAATTGTACCTAATTCTGTGTGTGTATGTATGTATGTGTGTATGTGTGTGTGTGTGTGTGCATGTGTGTATTCCTCCTCCTTTTGACCAGTTCAAATGATAGTGAGGTTCAAGCACTAGCCATTCCTCCCCACCTCCTCCCTTTTCATCTTGGTATAGATGTCTATTTGTGCACCCAGATAATGTGAGCTAATTTTCCCTAACCTTCCTTTTCCCTTCTTCCCCCACCCCCACCAACATATTCCTCCTCCCTTTTCTTTCCATTCTTTTCTTAAGATCATCAAGACATAACAGAATCATTCTCAGATCTTGCTTAATTGGACTCCTTCTATGAACCCTGATGATGATAGTGCTCAGAAGGGACAGGTATGATCTCCCCATATTTCAGTGTAAGCAATTTATCCTTGTTTAGTCCTTTATCATCGTTTGTTACTTCAGTTACCTTTTTATGTTTCTCTTCACTCCTGTGTTTGAACTTCAAAGTTTTTCTACAGGCTCTAGTCTTTTCATCAGTAATACTTCAAAGTCCTCTTTCTTTAAATGTTCATTTTTTTTCCCTCTGCAATATTAAACTTGGTTTTGCTGGGTAAGCTATTCTTGCCTGTAAGCCCATATCCTTTGCCTTAAATAGTATGTCTAGGCTCTTTTTTTGGTCATATTGTTCAGAAAGTCCAATGATTCTTAATTTTTTTTCTCCTTGATCTGTTTTCCAGGTCAGTTGTTTTTGCTATGAGATATATTTTCTTCTGTTCCCCCCACATCTAGCCTTTTGACTTTATTTTAATATTTCTTGTTGCCTCATGAAGTCATCGGCTTCTTTTTGATCCATTAGAATTTTCAGACAGTTTGTTGCTTAGGCAAAGTTTTATACTTCTTGTGCCAAGCTGTTAATTCCCTTTCCAGTTCTTTCTTCCATAGCTCTCATTCCACCCCCCCCCCCCCCCCGTTTTTTTTTTCAAGGACACTCATCCCATAGATGAAAAGATTGTTTAACTCTTGCCTTATCTCTTCCAGGAATTCTAGTTCATCTTGTGCCTAAACTGTGTTTTTCTTTCAGGCATTGCTTGTAGATGTTTTGGAGTTACTCTCTTTTGTGCTTGTTTTGAGCATCCCTGCCACTATATTAGCTCATTATGATATGGCTCATTTTTGTTCACCCATTCTTCTAGTTTAATTCCTTACTTTAGACTTGGTGTTAGGGCTGGGCTGTACTACATCTCTGGAGAAAATTTATGGTTTGGTCCTGTTGCTGCTTTCTTGGGATATTGAATGTTATCATTGCAGGATCTCAGAGACAAGCTGGGGACTTGCAAGCTTTCAGTGCTCCCAAAAGGGTGGGTGCAGGACAAAGTCTGATTGCTGCCTCTTAGTCTGAATTCTGCAAGTTCCTGACCTGGGTTTAGGTCTGTGCAAAGGTAGTCTGCTGCTAGATTCCACCCCATCAACCAGCTGGAAAGCTCTATTGGTTTAAAGTGGCAGAATTGTAGACTCCTCTTTAGTCTGGATTTTATGCCTTTGCTATTCCTCTGCAGGCTGGTCCAGATGCTGGAAATGAGACTCCGTTTTGCTCCTGAGGTATTGGCTTAGATGAGAATAGGCAAGTTGTCTGTGAAGAATAGTCTGTTTTCTTGATTGATTTGGAGTACTCAACTGTAGATCAAGGGTATGACCATCTTTGTGTGTGGCTAATTGGGGGGGGTGGAGGAGTGGGTTATGGGAAGTGAGTATATTGAGGAAGTGATTGGCTAGGGTGTTAAAGGAGAGTTAATATGTATGTGGAAGTAGGGGACTGATGGTTTTACTTTAGTGAAGATTGTTTTTTCTCAAGGTTATGTTCTAAAGAATTAACCATGTATATCCTTCTTTAATCATGTATATATATCCTTCCCTACCATAGGCTCTACCAGGGCTCCCATCAATTAATTAAAACCCCTAACCATGGTCTTTAAGTACAGGTTATTTGGTCTGCTCTAAATAAATACAAATACATGCACAAATACAAACTAGAATGTGTACATGAAGGAAGTAGGATGGTTAAGTGGAAAGAGCTCTGCTTTGTGCATCAGAAGACATGGGTACAAATCCTAGTTCTGACACATTCTAGCTATGTGATCATGGGTCTGTCACCTCAGCCTCAGTGTCCTCATCTGTAAAGTGGGAATAGTTTATACATATTCTACCTCAAGGACTGTCATAAAGAAAGCACTTTATTAATTATTTCCTATTTACCCTGTATATAGCTTGTTTGTATGTATTTTTTTGCTTGTTGTCTCTTCTATTACATTGTGAACTCCTTGAGGGCAGGGATTGTCTTTTACCTCTTTTTGTATCCCCAATGTTTGGCACAATGCTTGGCATATAGTATGTGCTTAATAAATGTTAATTGGCTGATTGAAATAGTAAACTTGGTGTTGTTTGGCATTTTAGTTGTATCAGAACTATTCTGGTTCCTGCAAACTGTAATGGAAATGATCAAGACCTTCTTGTTTCAGCTTCCTTATCTCTTCGAGGTATCTAGTGCTCTCATACTGTCCTGGCTTCTTGGTGACCCCTACTTGAGTATTCCACAGCTATGAGCTATGCCTATAAGCGAGTCTTATTTTCAGATATATTTATGAGGACTGATGTCTTTCCTTATAGTTATAAAGTCTGTTTTTCCTCCCTTTCTACCTCCACCAGCCTCCAAACCCAACTGGTCAGGTAGGTGTCTTCACACTAAGATCTCTAATTAAGTCATGCTAAAACATTAATATTTATTACTGGTTTCTTATGTTACCCTTCCAAACTTTTTCATTTTTACAAGTCATAAGACCTATATAGCTAGCATTTATAGAGTACTTTAAAGTTTGCAAAATGCTTTGAAAATTACTCATTTGATCCTCACAAGAACCCTGAGAGGTAGGTATTATTATCCCCATTTTATAGATAGGGAGATTGAGGCAGACAGACATTAAGTGACTTGGCCAGGGTCACAAAGCTAGAAAGCATCTGAGGATTTATTTGAATTCAGATCTTCCTGACTATAGATCCAGCACACCCTCTACTGCACCACCCGCCTTCCTGTTTGCAGGCTAATGAATCTGTAATGGCAGAACTTAAGCATCATTACTAGGTGGTAGGGAGGTTTTGTCTTCTTCTTCTTCTTTTTTCCTTTGGAGGGGAGAGAACAGGTTTTAAAGGGAGATTGAGTAGGTTTTGGAAAGGTTAGTCCTAGAACCCAAAAAAAAGGGCCATTGAGGTGGCACAATGGAGACAGTGCTGGGCCTGGAGTCAGGAGGACCTGAGCTCAAGTGTGGCCTCAGATACTTACTAGCTGTGTGACCCTAGGCAAGCCACTTAACTCTGTTTGCCTTAGTTTCTTCATCTGTAAAATGAACTGGAGAAGGAAATAGCAAACCACCTCAGCACCTCTGCCAAGAAAACCCCAAATGGGGTAATGAAGAGTTGGAAATGACTGGATAAAAACAAGAACCCCTCCCCCAATGGAATTACAGAATCTTATAATAGATTTTTAGTGTTGGAAGGGGCCTTAGCACTGATGGAGTTTGGTTTCTCAATTATCCCATGTAGAAATCCTATTTACAACATTCTTGACAAGTGGTCATCTGATCACATGTGGAATTAGTCTACCGCTTAACATAGACATTTAAGGTCGAGGTCAATATTTAAGAATGGGTTAGAAGTAGCATTTTAAGGATGGAAGTAAAAAGTTATTCCAGTTGTCACATGAAAGGGAAAAGAAAGTTTTGTTGATGCCTTTTGTTTTTAAAACGTTACTTCCCAATATAGTGTTTTTTACCATCCCCCTTCCCCCAATACTCATATCTTGGGCCTTTTAACAAAGAAAAATATTTAATCAAAACCAAACAACAGCATATGCTAAACTATACACTTGGACCCTTTTCTTCCCAAACAATAAAAAAAAACAAATAAAAACTTGTCTCCTGAGATGAGGGAGCTGGATTTCATCATTTATTTTCTGAGACTAAGATTATTAATTACAATTAAAATTTGGCTTTTAAGTGTTTTGTGTATATGCTTAGTCTTTATTTACATTGTCTTCCACTTTACTTCACTCTGCATGACTTCATGTCTTTTCCTGTGTTGATTTTTTTCTCTCAATTCTTTATGTTTGTTATTTCAGTGCATTAGTGTTCCATTACATCCCTCCATGTACTATAATTTGTTCATTTATTGCCAATTCATGAACACTCACTTCTGTTAGACTATGGTATTTTGTTGATGAAAAATTGTGTACCAGAGCCAGGTGAGAATATATAGAGGAGCTGGCAATATGCACTATAGAAATGAATATTGATGTATTTGATGCATTGATGCAATCATCAGTACATTGAAATATGGAAAATATTGAGTTAACATATAGGTTGTAGTTACCTGCAAACAGCTAGGTGGTGTGGTGGCAGCTACGTGTCACAGTGGATAGAGTGCTGGGCTTGCAGTCAGGAAGACCTGAGTTCAAATCTGGCCTCAGGCACTTAATAGCTGTGTGACCCTGGAAAAGTTACTTAACTTCTTCTTGCCTCAGTTTCCTCATCTGTAAAATAGGAATAATAATAGCACCTACCTCCCAGGATTGTTGTGAGGATCAAATGAATATTTGTAAAGTGCTTGGCACATAGTAGGGACTGTATCAATGTTAGCTATAGTAATAGAAGCAGGACTGGAGAATAGGGAAGATGACAGTTAAATATAAGTATAACTTTGTTAAAGCATGAAAACAACATTAAATTCCTCTAGGACACATTCTTTGCAAATTAACAAATTTATTGCCAATTAGTTTTAAACTTTTAAACCAAGAATCCAGGTATAGAAGCTGTTTTCGGAAAAGCCGTTTTTGTAGAAATAACAACTGCTGGTTAGGAATATTACTAATAACATCAGCACAGTTTGTGTAGACTGCTAAACACCCATAATACCCAAAGCAACAAAACTTGAGCTGTGTATAGCATTCTTGAAACCCAAAGTGTAACATGGGCTTTGGGCTTACTTTTCTACAAGCCCACTTGGTCTCTAGGAGAGCAGGATCAAATTTAAATTGGTCACTATGAACCATTTTCTCCTCCCCATATCCCTACCCTAAGTCCTGACATTCACTTCTGGTTGTGGCAGAGTTGTTAAACGATTTGCTCCTTGGCTTACGAGACATACCATCTCAGCTCCTGAATCAATTCACTACCGGGCAAGGACAAGCAGGTCCCTTCCCCAGGGTTGACTCCTCACCCACCTTGGATGCTGTGGCTACCGACTTACAATGGACTCCAACTGCAGTTTACATTTTGAAACTCACAAAGTTTGGTCTGTTCTGTTTTTAATATTCATTCACTTAAGATAAGGATAGACTATACACAACAGGGACAAAAGAAACTGAGGTGGCCCTGCTTCATGGAGGCCCTGGAGCTGTGGTACCCAGTAGCAGAACCTGCTACTTCATTCTCTCTCCATCTGGAGACTTACCATAGTTCTTGCCTACTTACCTCGATGGAAAAGAGGGAAATTTTCCCTGCTAGAACCTTGTATATGCACTCAGTTCCAAAGCTTTTTGTCTCCTCAAAGTAACCCAATAGCAAATAGTTATGGGCATGCTCTGAATTGAAAGGTAGCACCTCTAGAAGCAGGATCATCAAATTTTCACACAGAGTGATACTAGCTAAAGCATATGGTACATGCTTAAAGGGCTAGGTCCCTATTGGCCAGTCCCAAGTGACAAAAGGATTTCTGTATTATAGCTGCCCGAAGGGAAGGACCGTTCTACTTTTTATCTTATTATTTGCAATGCCTAGCAAAGTGTCTTCACTACATTTTGCCTGAAATCAGTTTTGAGCTGATGGTTGTCTAAGTCCTAATTCATTCATCTTCAGGGGCTGTAATGATAAACTTCAGTTTCTTCAGGTTGAAAGTTATAGTTTGGAGTTGAGCTTGTGGTAGATTTACAGCAGGGCTGTCACCATATTGGAAGGGTGCTAAAAAGGAAAAAATTAAAAGAAACTTGGGGCAGTATAGACTATCTACTGCAAGCTTGCAATTCAAAGGATTTCTTTATTAGAAAATCCACTCCTTGGGGCAGCTAGGTGGTGCAGTGGATAGCGCACCGGCCCTGGAGTCAGGAGGTCCTGAGTTCTGGTCTCAGACCAGACACTTACTAGCTGTGTGACCTTGGTCAGGCACTATTATTTTTCATCTTTGAATACTCATTGCCAGGCAGTACCTTGTTAATTAGTAGATGCTTAATAGGCGTTGCATTGAATTTCATCCTACTATCCCAATGTAGTGTGAGGAACCAGGCAGGTTTCCTGACTCAGAGTAGTGAGCACTGTTAAGAAGTTTTCTGACACTTTCCTTTAACCCTTCTCCTGGTGAAGGGGTATAATTAAGAATTCTTTTGATTCTCAAAATGGGGTATGATGTTCCTTGGTATTAATGGGGCTGATTTTGTGCAGGTAGCAAAAAAAGGGCTAAAACCAGAGCACTCATGGAGCTCTTTGTCATGGAATCTGTGTGTATCTTAATGAACATTCTTTATTCCAGTAAGCACTCTAAACTTGTTCACGGAAGGGAGAACTCCCAGAAAATCCATTTATCTTATGACTTAGAGTACTAGTGATAGCTAATAGTCTTTTCCCCCAAGTTATAGAACTCTGTAACATGCCATTATCTATGTCTGAAATAGAAAGAAGGAATACAAAGATAAGTTTATTATTTAAACAACTTGGCTCTCTCTTTTAGTTGTCTTCAAATTCCATTTTTCTATATCCTAGTAGATACTATCACTCGATTACCATGAATATTAGTTAATACCAATAGGCAATTGATTACTTGAAATGTTAGATAGCTGAAAAATGCTAACAGCCAAGTTTCTCAATTAAATCAGTAATCTTTATTTCTAATTCTGTTTGAAAATTTTATATCCATCAACATCAAATAATAAAGATTTATTAAATGCCTATTGTATATGGAGCACTATTCTAGATACAAAATTTAAGAGATGTCACCTGTCCTCAAGGAAATTCCAGTCTAGTAAGGAATAAGACACCAATATAAGTAGCTATCATGATTTGATTGAGTTATACTATGTGAGTGTTGACTGTGAGGTCTAAGGGGGAAAGTTAACAACCTAACCCACAGGAGGATTCTGGGAAGGCTTCTGGAAGAGTTGGCATATAAGTTGGGATTTATAGGAAGGATGTCAAGGATGTCAAGCATGTCTTCATCTCTTTAGATGAAGAGAAAGAAGGCTACCATTCCAGGCACATAAAACACCCTGAAGACCCAGAAGCATGAAAGCATGATGCATGTATGAAGAGCAGAAAGTTATCCAGTTTGTTTGAAGAGTTGAGTATATAGAGGTAATATGAAATAAGGCTGGAAAAGTAGTGTGTCACTATGTTGTTTAGGATCTTGAATTCCAGGCAAAGGGGTTGAAATTTCATTTAAAAATAATTAAGCTATACAAAACTACAAATATAGTAGGGGCAGGGACTTGGCAGAGAACAGCCCTGTTTTGCATTCATTTGTTCTTTTTTTTTTTTAACCTGAATTTGGATTTATTTAATCAGTAACTATGGAACCTGTGACTATAACCCTAAGTTATTGTAGGTTCAACTAGTGCCCTCTAGTAGTAGAAAGAATCTTATTTTGAGTGGGGGACTTGTTCTTCCCAGTCCAAACATTCCTTCTCCCCTCTACCACCTATTTGAAGGTGCTTGATTGCATAGGTTCAGAAAGGCCTCACACAAATACAGTATTTGTAGCCACCTCAGAAAAAAAGGTTTTGTTCTTACAATCTTCACTGAGGCCAGAGATGTAGCAGGTCTTGAAGGGGCAGTGACTAAAAAGTTCCTCCCTGCTCAGTGGAAAAATACCTGCTTGCTCCAGTAGAACTGAGTTATTTGTTAGAGCATACATAGTGAGATGAGAGAGACTTTATCAAGTTCTGAGTAGCATCTTGGGGCTGAATGAACAGTAGCCCTGCTCCTACAGTTTTCCCCTATAGCTATTTTCCATTTATTATGATCACATTGTTTGTATTATTGTGTTTATTATGCACAATAATGTAATAGTACAATCATATCTGAAAGTGGTACCTCTTCAGTTCCCTTTCACAAAATATTTCATAGAGCATGTGGTTAAAGTTGAATCTTGGGGTTACGGTTTCCTTTCTTTGTTTTGGTAATTTGGTATATGGAGAGTGGGACTTGGGATCCCCAAAGGCCCTCAGGGGTAAAATCCTGCCTCAGATACTACCTGTGTGACCCTGGACCAGACTCTTAACCTCTGTCTTCCTCAGCTTCCTTATCTATAAAAAAGGGATAATAATAGCACTTATTTTTCAGGACTGTTGTGAGGATCAAATGAAATGATATTTGTAAAACCCTTTACAAACCTTAAGCACTATATAAATGCTAGTTATTATTATTGTTTTGCTAACTGACTTTCAGAATGAGCTTTCAGTAAGTCACTTAACTAATATATGCCTCTAATTTTTAAATAAAAAAAGTGTATTCACCCAATCTTTCTAAAGTGCTTTGAAAATGGCAAATTTGTCCCTATTAAAAATTATCAGTACTAAAAATACTGATAAAATAGTTTAAGATTTTAAATTTTTAAAAATAGTTTAAGATTCTTCTATTTAAAAAGCAGAACTACAGGCCCCCAACTATTAGATAATAAGAAAGAGATTAAGTAAATTAGTTGAGCTGATTAAAAGTACCTTAATCAACGTAGAACATTGCGGCCAGCAGAACTGAGAGTTGAGTTATTGATTTATAGCAGGAGAAGCGATTCTCTCTCCTCCCACCTTCTTCCCTGTCCCCCTTCCCCTTCTCTCCACACCACCCCCCGCTCCCCCGCCCCCCGGCCACATCCGGGGTAAGAAGTGGAGCTGTTCGGTTAGCACTGGAGAGAGGGGGGCCGGGCAAAGTGTGGAGGGAGAGAGAGCTGCGCGCACGTGAGGACAAAAGTAGAAGCCTGGGATGCCTGGAGACTTTGAACGGGCGGAGGAAAGGAGGGCCGGGGCAAGAAGGGATTAAGGACCTAGCGGGAGTGAGCCCTCGGGTCCCCAGCCTTCCCGCCCCGTCCTGGGGCGCCCCGCCGCTGCAGCCCCCAGCCTCGGGCCAGGAGTTGGGGGGACGCCATCCCGCTGCCTGCCGCTAGAGGGCGCGTCCAGACTCGGCCGAGAGGAGGCGGCGAGCGGGCGGAGACGGCTCAGCAGCAGCAGCAGCAGCAGCAGCAGTAGCTGTAGCTGTAGCTGTAGCAGCAGCCACTGCCACGGCCACGGCCACCGCCGCTCAGCTCGGGCTCCAGTCCCAAGTGCCCCTGCCCGCAGACTCCGACTCCGCAGGCTGGAGGAGAGCGCAGCTCCAGGCACGGGGATGCGGCCGCTTGCTCGCTGCCTGCTCGGTGTCCCGGCTGTGCTTGCGCTTCTTACCTGCTCCCTGGGTAAGTAGCGGGCGGCCCGGGGCAGTGGCGAAGAGAGAGCGGGGAGAGGAGGCGGGGTCCCGGGGCTCGCTTCCTGCCCGGCCCCTGAGTCCCGGGAGGGCGCGCGCGAGGCGCGGAGCCCCGCGCTCCCGGGGCAGCGCTGCCCGGCTCCCGAGTCTCCTGGCCGTGCCGTCCTGTCCCGTCCCGTCCCTTCCCTTCCTTCCTTCCCGGGCTGCTCACGGAGGGCCCTCTCCCGGTCCTGCTGCTTCCAGGTGCAGCCCGCCCGCCCGACTCCCACGGGCTAGCCTGGCCACCGCCACCGCCACCGCCACCGCCACCGCCACCGCCACCGCCGCCCTCCTCCTCCAGCCCCCAGACGCCGTCCCGTCTTCCTTACCGGGAATTCCACTTCCCCCTTCCTTGGCTTCTTCCCCCCCTCTCCACCCCGAGAGAACTTGACCTTGGGCTTAAAGTCGCCAGGGGGGAGTGCTCAGTCCCACCAGAAGCGCCGGTGTCAATGTGGAACTGCAAGAAACTTTAAAAAAGGAAACCGGTTGTGTGATCCCCGCCCCATCCTCCTCTTTCCTCCTTCCTTCCTCCCTTCTCCCTCCTCTACACCCACCCAGTAAGTTGGAGACAGATTCTTCGGTAAGAGGAGATGATTCACCCCACAGCAGGAGGGACCTCTTCTGTCCCTGTTGCTCAGCTCCACGAGCCTCGGCCCTCGGGCCCCCGCCCTCCTTAACCCTTCCTGCCACCGTTCTAGGGTTGGCAGGAGTTCCACTGAAATGGTGGCATTCAGCTCCGCAGCGAGTTCTTTTTCTCTCCGTGGGCTCTTAGAGGAGATGCTTTACAGCCCCCCGGGACGTTTGTGCGTTTTTAGTTCCCAGGCCAGAGAGGAGAGAAGACATTCACCTACTTGCCAGTGGAGATGGGGGTGGGGAAATAGGAGGGGGAACTTCCTAAGTAAAGTCTTTGTAAATTAGAGAAAATAATGGTCTCTGCCCATATTCTGCAGTATCTCCCCCCTCCCTCCTTCCAGCTCCCACCTTCCTTTCTACTCCGAGGGCACTTCATCATAAAATGCTAGTGTAAAAGTTGAAAAAAATATTATGGTTGTGAACATTGGCACCGATTGGCGAAAAGTTTGCAATACGTTCATTTTGTAGAGTAATAGAGATATGTGTTTACATGCTAGGAATTAAGGAAGTATTCTGGTTGATTTTTTTTTTTCCCCTCTGTGGTAGTGCCGGAAGAGAGAAATGTTAGTGTGTTTCAAATTCAGGTTGGTTTGAGCCTTTACAAATGCAGCAACTTGAGTTTTTAATCATGGCAGTATGGTACTGTTTAGAAAAAAGATTCAGTATCTCACTGCTGCTGTTTGGCCCACTGGAACTACTACTTAGATTGTCAGCCTTCTGTATAGGGACTACATTCGTCTCTGCTGTATGCTATTTATGGCATTTTATAAGTGTTCGGTAAGTGTGAAATGATAGAAGGATGACTAATTTGTAATTAAATGTTAACGTGCATAATTAATTAAGCAACAATAGAATTAAAACTGGTCTAATAGTTTGGGTAGAGAAGGCTATATGTGATGGTAGAAAGAAGGTGGCTTTATCAGATTTGTTTAAAAGAGGGAATATTATTGCTCGTCATGCTTTTCTTGTATATGATAAGATTGGTAGTTTAGGAAACTGACTAGGTGACTAGTTTGTTCGTTGGCTTATTGCCCAGGACTTGCTGTTGCAGAAGAAAAGGGCTAGGGAGTGGGGGGAGGTGACAGAAACTGGTAATTTAGTATTGTTAATAATAATAGTAATTACTAATACTCCAAGAGTGTATTTTACTGCTAGTAATACTAATAACGGATTTTATATAATGATTTCTTTATAATAACCATAAAAAGTGTATATGTATATAAAACGTTTATGTAAATATAGTTCACATTAGGAAGCCAATCAGTTGGGATACAAGTTTTCCTTAAATTTGATAAAAATATTAAAGATTATTAAAAATCAACTGAATTAACATTTGTTGAAATAGTGTTTTTAGTGGAATTGTCTGATTCGAATAATAAACAAAACTGTGAAACCTGTTAGAAAGTACTTGTGAGACATTACAGCTTTAGGGAAATAGCTTTGATGATCTGGCAAAGAAATAAAGCAGAACTAGTTCCCACCAAGGCAAGGTTTTTGTTCATAATGGCTGACATACATTGCTTTACTAAAGCCTTTGCACCTACTGTTTCTTGATCTTTGGAACAATACTGTAAGGTAGGTAGTGCAAGTGTTTTGATCCCTAATGTACTGTTGAGGGAACTCCTGACTTCCCTGGCTCCCTTTAAAGACTCAGCTCAAATCCCACATACTGCAAGAGGCCTTTCCTGGTCTCCTTCCCTTCCTTTCCTCCCATTTCCTCTGAGCTTACCTCTGTCTTACATTATATATAGCTGTATGTACATGGTGGTTCGTTTGCATGCCATCTCCCTCATTAGACTGGGAGCTCCTATAGAGCAGGGGGCTGTTCTCTGTCTTCCTTTCTAATTCCAGCACAGTATCTATCACATAATATAGTAAGTGCTTCTTAAATTCTTGTTGGCTGCCTGATTGACTGACCGACTGACTGACTGACTGACTGAGAGGTAGTGAGTAACTAACCTAAGCTCACAAAATTAGGAGTAAATCTTCTGGGTTCAAATGCTGTGTTTCCTATGAAGCCAGACCATGGCTTCCTCCAGTGTGGAAATCAACTGAATTTCTTCACTTTTATTGCAGAATTTTTGAGGTGGCACTCTGATTCTTTTGTTGATTGGACCTGGGGATGATGGAAGACTGGCTCACATCTCCTTTAATATAGCACAAATGCCTTGCCTGATTTAGCAATGAGTTTGCTTTGGAAATTAAAATATCATCAGTAGTTTGTCCCTGTCAAGCCACTGAGAATGGCAGTAAACAAAGGCAGTATTTAAATACCATCCTCATGATTTGGAGCTGAGATAGATTCCAAGGCTCAAATGTATTTTCTCCCTTACAAGCTTTGGACTGTATCCTTTTAGCTTTCTAATCCCATTCAGGCTTGTCAAAAGCAGAGTTTCTGCAGGTCCAGAATGATGAAGGAAAGGGATTTAACAGATGTCTGCTCCAACAATGACTGACATTAACTAGTTTTGTGACCTTGGACATAGGACTTGAGGATCTTAGGTTTTATAGCTGGAAGGCATGTTGGCAAGAGTGTGATGATAAGTGTTTAACAACTGACTCTCCAAAAACTTGAAAGACATTTAAAAGTTTAATCTGCATTGTTAACATTTTCAATTAATCTCTTACACCTAGAAAATCAAAAGAACAATAAATCTCTGTTTTGCCATGTTTGCTGATATCTAGGGAATAATGATCTCATTGAAAATTTAGCAATAGACTCTCATAAGCTGTTGGGGGCTAGCTCCACTATACTCCTGGGTGTTGGAGATCACGTAGTTCTATCTACTCACTTAAGACAAGAAGAAATTAAGAGAAAAGGGAAGTGACTTGTCCAGGATCTCACACGTAGCAGAGCTGAGATTCAAAACCAGGTCCTCTGATTCCAATTCCAAATTCACTGGGCTTCTTGCCTTTTCCTTGCACTTTGGAACTGAGTTTCTGATCCCTAAACTATTCTTATTTGTTATTCATATGGAAAAGGTGGAATGATGTTGGCTGGACAGTCTAGTCAGATGGATTCAGGACTGGTGATGTTATACCCGCCCAAAGAGTAGTCTTTAATGGTTCAGTGTCATCTCAGGAGGTCTCCAGTGGTGTGCCCTAGTGATTTGTATTTGTCCCTTTGCTGATTAATTTTTTTTTATCTCTCAGATGAAATCAATCAGTTAACAAATATTGATCCTTAATAGATACTGGAAAATATTGGGAATACATTCAATTGTAAGATCATTGACTTCCAGGAGTTTATAATCTGGTTGTGTTATAGGGCCCTGGACAAGTCATTTAACCTTTATATGCCTCAGTTTCCTCTACTATAAAATGGAGAACATAACGGTGCCCACCTCCTAGGTTGTTGTGAGGATCAAATGAGATAGTATTAGTAAAGTGCTTAGCATAGTGTCTGACACATAGTAGGTGCTTAAAGAAATGCTTCCTTTCTGACTACCTTCCTGCCTACCTTTCTGCCTACCTTAATTCCTGTCTTCCTTCTTCCCTGTCTTCTTTCTTGCCTTCCTTCCTCCCTTTCTTCCTGCCTTTTATCCTTACCATTCAGCCAGAGCCCTAATTGAGATGATTTTCACCAAACTCATCCCAGTGGGGAAAAGGTATGCAATTAGAAATCATGAGATAATTTAATAGTTATAAATACTGAACTGAACTACCAGAAAATATAAACAATTTTAAAATAGGAACAGTATCTTAACACTGTTTCCAAGTTTTAGCTAGAGCAAGATGATTTAAGCTTTCCCTCAAAATGTATGTTTACAAAATGGTCCATGGTAGACACAGTGGAAAAAAAAGTAGTCTTTTATCTAAGTGATTACTACAGTAAAGCTGCAGGTTTTGACAGAAGAATGATTAAAAGTACCATTAAATGAGATTAAAATTTATTAACCTTCTTATTAAAATAATTAATCTCCTACTGGTATTCACCCTCACAAAATGCAAAAATGTTATGTTCTTCTAGGGATATGACTAATTTCCCCTCCTAAAGGAATATTTCATGCAACTCAGATGATAATATATTTTAGTTATTTTGCTTTTCTGCAAGAAGCTCTAGGCTCTTTATATATTACATCAAATTAATCTTCACAACATTCCAGTGAACTAGGGGATAAATTATTGTTCATAATTTCTAAGGTGAATGAGGTACAGGGAAGCAAATGACCTGTCCAAGGTCCCAAGTCATGAGTGGGTGACTGAGCAGAGAAAAGTCCTGTGTTCAGGACCTGTGACTCCCACTTCAGGCTTTCATAGAGTCAGACTTGGAGAGCACCCCAGAGGTTGTCTGGTTTACCCCATTGCCGACCAAAGATTTCTACAGTCCAATGAGGGGGCATCTAGGCTGTTTTGAAAACCTCAAATGGAGCCAGTACCTCTTGAGCCAGCCCATTCTAATTTTGGAAAGCTCTAATTGTTTGAATATTTTTTCTTATATCAATCCTAATTTTTTCTCTGGGACCAAATAGAATAAGTTTAATTCTGGGCAATAATTATTAAAATACTTGAAGTGTACTATTATATTCTCTTCAAGTCTTCTCTTCCCCAAGCTAAAAATCCCTAGTTCCATCAATCCATCCTTTACCATCTGGATTTTCCTTTTTGTACACTTTCCAACTAATATCCTTCCTAAAACATGTTGCCCAGAACTGAATTCATTGCTCCAGAAATGATCTGAACAGGGGAGAGTATGGTGGGTCTGTCACCTTCTTAGTCTGGGGCATTAGGTCTCAATGCAACCTAAAATCACATTAGCTTTTTTTGTCGGTCGTATCCCGTGGTTCACTCTATCTGAGTGTACAATATAAAACCCTTCAGGGGTGGGGAACCTGTGGCCTTGAGGCCACATATGGCCTTCTGGACCCTTAAGTGTGTCATTTTGATTGAATACAAATTTATTAGCTTTGTAAAATTTGGATTCAGTCAAGAGGCCACACTTAAGGATCTAGAAGGCCACAGGTTCCCCACCCATTTTTCAGACAAATTGTTGTGTAACCATGTATCTCCGATCTTGATTTTTTAAACCCAAATGCAAGATATTTATATCCACTCCTGTTAAATTCATCTTATTAGATTTGGCCAAGTGCTCTATCCATTCAAGATCTTTATGGATCCTGTCTGTCCTCCAATGTGTTAACTATTCCTCCTAGTGTTGTATCATCTGCAAATTTGATAGGCACGTCATCAATACATTTATTCAGGTCATTGATTAAAATGTTAAACAACCCAGGGCTAAGTACAGATCCTTATGGTATTCCAATAGAGACCTCTTTCTGAATTGACATTGAAACATTAATAACTATTCTTTTGGGTCAGACTTTTCAACCTGTTCTGAATACATCTAACAGTACTATTGTCTAAATCTAGCCCACATCTCTCCATCTTTTCCACAAGAATAGAATGAGAGCCTGTGTAAAATATTTAATAAAATAAAATTATACCTACAGCTGGACTCATCAAATGACAGATACCTCCATTATTTCCTTACTTATCTTTAATAACAGCTCTTTATTGGCCATTTTTGATCTGCCCTTTCCAGTTCAAAAGGCCTTCTGTTTGGCAGAGAAAACAGAAGCAAAATAAAAGTTCAGCGGCCCTTTCTTTTCCTTGCAGGCTTTCCCTCATTATTGTCCCATCCTAGCTCATTTTGATCCAAAGAGCTTTAAACCCCTCTTTTTTACCTCAGGTTCCCTGGCTTTAGTTCAGTTTGAGCACTAGACTTATAGTCAGGAGGACCTGGATTCAAATTCTATCTCAGACCCTAGGCAAGTTGCATAACCTCTCTGTACCTCAGTTTCCTCATCTGTAAAATGAGGGGGTTGGATTCAGTAGCCTCTAATGCCACTTTTAGGTCTAAATCCATGATCTTCTGATTTCATTCATGAGTTTCTCATTTTTTCTTGGGGTAATTTTCTTCATTGAATGTTAGGTCTTAGGTTCCTATCTATTCTTTCTCTGAACCCTTTGAAATCTCCTTTCTTAAAATCTAGGATATGTGTCAGACTATACCCACCATTCCTCTCATCTGTCATAGATTCTATGATGGGAACTTCCATCCAGGTTCCCAATATTTCCACCACAGAGGCGTTATTTATTAGTGAGAATCAGATCCAGAATAGGTTTTTTTCTTTATTGGTTCCTATATCTTTTTAAAAAAATGAAATTATCATTTTGTCAAATCAACAAATGATTAGCTGTTTATGCTTTTGGCAGTGAGCAGGGGGAGGGGGAAAGGGGAAGGAGGGAAAGGAAGAGGAGAAGGAGGAGGAGGAAGAGAGAGAGAAGAAAAGTGAAAGAGCTTTGTAAGTGCAGCGTGGAAGAGGCACATTTAGAGATCAGTTTTACTAAAAACGTCTGGGGACATTAGGGAGTTAAAAGCTCAGTATGAATTAATAAAGTGATAAAAACGAGAGCCAACAAAGCAAATAACTTTCAGGAATGAAGAGAAGTAAGTCTCTTTGTACTCTGCTCTGGGTAGTCCACAGATAGAATTTTGTGGTCAAGTCTAGCCACTACATTTTAGGAAGAACGTTGATAAACTGGAGAGTGTTTAGAAAAAGAAAACCAGACTAGGAAATGGCAGGCTTAGGGAACTGGAGATGTTTAGCCTGGAGAAAAAAAAGACTTAGAGAAAACATAATTGTCTTCAAGTATTTAAGGGATAGAAGAGGGATTAGATGTGTCCTTCTTGACATTAGAGACCATGACTTGGAGAAGTGGGTTCACATCGCCAAAAGGAAGAGGGAGTGGGTTCATACTTATTGTTGCTCTTCAGGAAGGACCAAATTGACTGTCATTTGTCAAAAATGTTCTAGTGGGAATCTCCGTTTTGGTGCAGTTTGGACCAGATGATTTCTGAGCTTCTTTCCAACTTTAAAACTCAGATTCTTTCCTATTGTTTCATTTAGAATAGGCTATCAGATGAGCAGGTCTTGGTGTTTTTTTTTTAATTTATTCTCCCCATTGATTATCCTAAGACCTTTTATTGTGATCATAATGGTTCCAATGAGACACTTGCATGTTGAGTTATTAAATTTTAAATTTTAATGTTAGGAATTGTTGTATCTCAAAGCATAGTGTGTTAACTACAAAAAAAAAAAAAAACCAAAACCCTAAACATTTGACCCAGAATATAATTCAGCTTTAAAAGTTCTCCTCCACCAACAAATATCTCATATATAATACCTGATGTTTAAAGTCCTTTGAAACCTGGCCCTTTTCCACCTTTCCATTCTTTTTGTACTTTACTTCCCCCTGCTTACTAAGACCCAGCTTCATTGACTTTCTTGTTATTCCTTATATACCACACACCATCTCCCACCTCTGTGATTTTTTTTTTTTTCTGGCTGTTCCTCAGGCCTGGACAGCTCTTTTTCCTCATTTCCATCTCCTGGCTTCTCTAGCTTCCTTCAAAAAGCTCAACTCTCACCTTCTCCAAGAGCTCCTTCCTGGTTCACATTTCCCACCCTCACCCCTCTCCACTACTACTGCTGTGCCTCAGATTTTCTTCCATTCACACTTACAAGTAAGTAGTTATGTGCATGCTGTCTCCCTTATTAGGGGGTCCCTTGAGTATTTGATTGGTTCTACCAGTTATTTGGTTGAGGGCAAGGTTTATGTTTTTACCTTTCTTTGAATCAGGCCAGTGCCAGGCACATAGTAAGTCTGTGTGTGTGTGTGTGTGTGTGTGTGTGTGTGTGTGTATGTGTGTGTTCAACATTTACTTTTATAAGATTGTGAGTTCCAAAATTTTTTTCTCCTTCCCCTCCCCCTCCCCAAGATGGCATGCAATCTGATATAGGCTATATATGTACAATTGTATTAAGCATATTTCCACACTAGTTATGTTGTGAAAGAAGAATTGGAACAAAAGGGGAAAACCATGAGACAGAAAAAACAAAAGGTAAAAATAGCATGCTTCGATCTGCATTCAGACTCCATAGTTCTTTCTCTGAATGTGGATAACGTTTTCCACCGTGAGTCTTTTGGACGTATCTTAGATCATGGTATTGCTAAGAAAAGCTGTCTATCAAAGTTGGTCATTGCACAATGCTACTGTTACTGTGTACAGTGTTCTCCTGGTTCTGCTCACTTCACTCAGCATCAGTTCATTTAAGTTTTCTAGGTTTTTCTGAAATCTGCCTGCTAAACGAGCAAGTCTTGGAAAAGAAAAACAAAGATTTCCGTGATGTATAAATGTATGAGTGCTATACCCTTTTAAAATGTATATTTTTGAAATTACTATATTAGACCTCACACACTCAATATATGGCAACCAAAAAAAGTTAATGATATGTTATATCTCATTGAAAGGCATGGGGTCTGGAACAAGGGAGGTAATAGCCATATCTCTTGTTAGGTCTGGAGATCACGTAAGCTGGAAAACATCCAGGCCGGTAAAGGCTCATAGCCTTATGCTGTACTTAGAGGTATAGTTGAAGGACCTGAGCGACTTTTATCCAGAAGAGAAAACCCAGGAGGAACTCCATAGCTGTCTTCAAGTATCTGGAGATCTGTTAGGTATTCAACTTGTTCATCTCAGTCCCAGAACAGACCTGCCAACAGTGGGTGGAGATTTCAAAGGGGGAGATTTTACCTTGGGCATAAAGAAACTTCTGACAAGCAGAGTTATCCCGAAATGGAATGAACTTCCTTGGGAGGCAGGGAGAGGATTCTTATCCAGGATCTTATTCAGGTCCCCTGCAGAGGGCTGGATGCCCACTGGTTGGGGATAGTTTTAGAGGTGATTCTTGTTCATCTGTAACTTGGGCTACAGGACCTCAGAGATTCCTTACAGCCCTTAAAGTCTATGATTCCCCAGTAAGGCTCAATAGGAGTCAGGCCTATGAATGATTAACTATGGATGCTTATTACCTATGATCTTTCTAGTTTTTTTCCTTTTAAAATAAAACAGGGATTAATTTTGTAAAAGGGAAAAACATAATGCCTTAATCTCATGTGTACTCCTCTAATGGTCGTTGAAAATAAGAAATCTGGTTTCAGTGGCATTTGCTCTCCTGGAGAGTAATCAACCTCTCAGAGGAACTCTGTTCTTGAAATGCTGCTCTTTTTAAGTTTGGCTGTTCAGAGGTTTGAGTCTGTTTTCTAGTTTCTCTGCTGATTCATTATCATGTTAGAGAAATAAAATCTTGCAATTATCAAGTCCAGCTCCTTGACTAGTGGGTCCATGCCATCTCTCTCTCTCTCTCTCTCTCTCTCTCTTTTTGGATCTGTCTTCTTAGTCACAATGCCTCTGTCACATAGTAAGTAGCCACTTAACATCTTTGTTATTTGACTGATCTACAACATTCTTTTTCTTTTGGTATATAAATATTTTTATTGTATTTCTATTGTTTTTTTATTAATTTATTTTTGTTTTCAACAATCACTTCCATACACTTTTGAGTTTTAAATTTTCCTCCCCCTCTCTTGCTGTCTCCCTCCCTAAGACAGCATGCAATCTGATATAAGCTCTACATATACATTCCTATTAAACATATTTTCACATTAGTCATGTTGTAATGAAGAATTAGAACCAATAGGAGGAACCACAAGAAAGAGGAAACAAAACAAAACAGAAGAAAAAAAGGAGCAAATAGTATGCTTCGCTGATCTACAGCATTCTTGAAAGCAGTTATCCAGCCTTGAACATCAGTGTTTACAGGGAATTTACTATCTAATGAGTTATTCAATAACTAGCAATTATATATAGTACTTTAAGGTTTTCAAAGTGCTTTCCATGCATCATCTCATTTGATCTTCACAAAAATCCTACTGTGTCTGTGTTATTATATCCATTTTACGAATAGAGAAACTGAGATTGAAATTGGTTAAGGAGTTTGCCCACCTGTAGTAAGTATCAAAAGTGGAATTTAAATTCAGGTCTTTCTGACTCCAAATTCAACACTCTATCTACTATGCCAACTAGCTGTCTACATTCTCAGACAGTTTCAATTATAGTGATATTTTTCCTCATAGTTAACCAAATTTTACATCCCTGTAACTTGCACCTATTGGCTCTTCTATTAATTTTAGATAGATGGAGCATTTACTACATGCTAGGAACTGTACTAAACCCAGGAGATAAAATAGAAGAAAACAAGATGGTTCTGACTCTCAAGGAAGTTACCTCCTAATGGGAAAAGACACTACATAAAGGGCAGCCTGAAAGGTAGGGCAGGGTGGGAGAAGGAAAGGGAGAAGGTGGGAGAAAGAGTCTTCTCTTTTTGGGGGGAGGCTGTTGAAGAAGTGTGACTGTCTAGAGATTAAATGAGCTGAGAATAATTTGAGCGGGGATGGAGGTCCTCAAGAAATGGTAATCTCTGCCAGGGACTCAATAGTCAGGAGAACAAGATTCATTTTCCCTATGGAGTCAAGCAGAATAAGCATTCCCCATAACAGTCCTTTGGGTTAAAGGCCACTACATTTTACAGATGGCATGATGTAAATACCCAAGTAGTAAAATGGCTTGTTCATTATCCAAAATGATAGTGGCCTATTTGCCCTGCCAAGGAATTGTGAAATTAACTGAGTCAAAGTTTGCAAGATCAGTTGGGAGTTTCAGATTGTGTAAATGCTTTATAAGACCATGATTTGAAAAACTTACATTCATATATATACATATCTATATAATATTTTGTGTAATATCCATGTTCCCAAAAAGTTATTTGTAAGTTTACTGTGTGTGTGTGTGTGTGTGTGTGTGTGTGTGTGTAAATTGAACGTAATTGTGACTGATCTAGGGGAACTTATTATCAGCTTCCGGTGATTTGTAGGTAGAAACTTACTTTTGAATAATTTTTTTTTGTAATGAACACACTTCAGTATTTCAAAAGATTTGTGATTTCATGATTGTAGGCAATCCCTCCATTGCAGTATTTCAGTGCGTTTGAAGACAGTTTCATGAGTTGTTGGGTCCAAAGGAAAAACCATCACCTGGTGATCAACCATATGGTGATAATTCACATTGTTGAGATTGTCGTTCTTTACCTGGGTTTGTATGCTGAGCCTTTTCAGCTTGGTAGAACCTGCTAGAACTCAGGCTCTGATGGCATAGACTTTGAGAACCCAGGGTCACCTTCATAGTATACCAGACACCTCGGCAGCAATGTGACACAATAGAGAGGACATTGAACTTGGAGTCAGGATGAACTGAGTTCAAATCCAACTTCAGATGCTTCCTAGTTACTTAAACCTGGTCAAGTCACTTAAACTGTTTGCTTAAACTTTGTTTCCTCATCTGTAAAATGGAGGTAATAATAGCATCTACCTCCCAGGATTGTTTTGAGAATCAAAGGAGATAATATTTGTAAGGCACTTTATAAACCATAAAATGCTATATAAATATTAGTTATTGTTATACCATGATGGAGCATTGAAATAGGATTTTAGTGAAAGTATATTACAAATAATTACCTTCTAATTTTTTTTTTAGTTTGAATTTTTGCATATTGGGTCTTTTGAAAGTGAGAGCATACCTGTACTGTGTTAGTATTTTCAGTAAGTTTATGTTGTGTTGTACAGGTCACAGATTCAGATATGACAATTGACTAGGGAAAATTTTGAAATATAGGGCACCTTTTGTCTTTTTTTAAAGTTGTACTTATCTGATAATTCACTCTCTTTTCCTCTGAAAATAATGTTTTAAAGGTTTCTAACACACTATCTGTGAGTTTAATTTTTTCCTTGTGTTCTAATGGTGTCTCTTTTCCAAAAGCAGAGTGATTGACTTAAACATGGTCCAAATTAGAGAAGCAAAGTACATGTTGTAATCATTTTCTCATCTTTAAACTCAGATATTTCTTTTTTGTCTTTGAATTTTGTTACCCCTTGATGTATTGGGTAGCTAGATGCCTTTTTGAAGAGTGTATTGTAAAACGAAATTTTGCAGAAATTCATTTTCCTGCCAACAGTGAATTCCAGATGGAATGAGGTCAAAGTTGGGCCAGGAGTGAGTTCAAAGGGAGAAGTGGTTTTGTCACGACCTTTCTTCCTAGTCCTGCTTCTTGTCTCTACTGTTTTGTCCCATTCCCCCCGCTTTCAGGTTGCCCTCCTTGTCAACACTACTGCCTGGCTAAGTCTCCACAGATGAAGGTCCCCTGGAGCTGGGAAAAAGAACTTCCTGGATCCCAGCAGATTGCTTCATTCTGTTACTGACTGCCTGGAGCCTGAGCTATGTAGCCTTTAGAAAAGGGAATTCTTATTAGTATGTTGGCATAGACAGTGTCATCGATTTAGAGCTAGAAAAGACCATTGAATCCAACCCCATCATTTTTAACAGATGAGGAAACTTAGACAGACATAGCCTTTGTGATTTGCCTAGAGTCACACAGCTAGTAAAGTTCTTAGGCCGGATTTGAATTCAGATCTTCTTGACTTCAAGTCCAGGACTCTAACCGTTATACCACTCAACAACAACACTTTATTTTTTTAGTCTTCATTATCTTTTGATCTTTTGACACTTTTTTATTGCACCCCCTTCTTTTGTGATATTTTTTCTTCCCTTGACTTCCTGGTACTATTCTCCCAGTTCCCTTATAATTCTGATAATTTCTACAGTCTCCTTTCTTTTCCTACTATAACACCCTGGGTCTTCATTACTCCTTGCTTTGAGTATTAGAACAGCCTACCCACAAGATTTCTTGCCTCCAGTCTTGGATGCTCCCTCCACCCAAAAAAAAATGCCTACTATTGCAAGATTAATTATTCTAATGTGGTATGCTTGCTAGTGTCTAGCGTCCTATGCAAATATCTTCAATGGGAGGATTGGACTTAGATCTTTCTGACTCCAGGCTGGGTGTTCTGCCACTCCATCATTCTGCTTTCTTCCCCAGCATGTATATGTTTGTATTGGGAGAGATGTTGGCAGTTTTTTGCTACTAAGGCAAGTAAACAAATTTTGCTGTTTTGTAGAATCAATGTTAGAGAATAAATATAGCATGTCTTTATCAATTTGCAAGGAATTTTATTGTTTTTCTAAATGCTTCACATACATTTTGTTAGATGCTCTGTACAATAGCCCTTTGGCATAGGGCAGGTGGTTATTATTCCCATTTTGTAAATTGATATACTGAGTCAGAGAGAGTAAGTGACTTGATCAGGGTCACGCAGCAAGTTAGTGATAGAGCCAGTATTGGAACTCAGGTCTTATGATACTTGGTCTTGTGTTCTTTTCTTTGCTTTATGAAGCTACTGGACCTGTAATTTTTTTTTTAGTATAGAGCTCCCAGGTGAGGAAACTCCTGCTACCAATGCAAGTCAACACCTTCCCTG
This sequence comes from Vombatus ursinus, assembly GCF_900497805.2. Classification (NCBI taxonomy): domain Eukaryota; kingdom Metazoa; phylum Chordata; class Mammalia; order Diprotodontia; family Vombatidae; genus Vombatus; species Vombatus ursinus. Next base: position 8,913,590 of record NW_020954591.1, on the reverse strand, counting down.
CAATCGATCATCTTAGAGAGTTCACTAGAAAACTAAGAGGTTAAGTGACTTACTGAGGGTCACATCACCGTATGTGTCAGAGGTGGGACTTGAACCCAAATCTTCCTGGTTCCAAAGCTGGATCTTTATCCACTAAGCTATGACCCTACAGGGACCATACAAAGACATTTGTATTATGAATTATTCAGAGTTGATGCTAAGCATTCTTTTTTTCTTATCCTAAAAATTGAAGTCCATTAGCAGATTCCAGTGGAATTGAAAGGGATTTACTTTTGAATGGGAAAAGGAAAACCATAGATGTTAGAACAGTAGGAGAGAACTCAGGCTTTAGAGTTTTTTGCCCCCTCATTCTCTGTGTTTGCAATTTAAGGTACAGGCCCTCCATCTCATACTTGGATTTATTGTATTAGCCCTCTGGTTGGGATCCTTGACTCAAGTCTCTCCCCACTCTAGTCAGTTCTCCACTCAGCTGTCAAATTGATTTTCCTGAAGTTAAGGTCTGACCTTTTCAACCCCCTTTCCCACCATTCAGTAAATTTCACCGACTCCCTATCACTGCCGTGATCAAATATAAAATCATCTGGGGTTCAAAGTCTTTCATAACCTAGCCCCTTGCTGCCTTTCCAGTCTTATTATACCTTACTCACTCCCAAATACTCCATGATCCAGTGACTCTGGCTTCCGGGAACATGACATTCCATTGTGCATTTCACTGTCTGTCCCCCATTCTCAGAACTTTCCCTCCTATCTTTGTCTTCTGGCTTCCTTCAAGGCCCAAGTAAAATCTTACCTTCTACAAGAAGCATTTTTCTGATCCTTCTTTCTAGTGCCTTTCCTTTGTTGATTATCTCCAATTTATCCTGTATTTATCTTGTTTGTACATAGTTGTTTGCGTGTTGTCTTCCCCAGTAGACTGTGAGCTCCTTGAGAGCAGGGAATGTTTTTTTGCTTTTCTTTGTATCCCCAATACTTAGCACAATGCCTGGCACATAATAGGAGCTTAATAAATGCTTGTTGGCTGACTGACTCCTTGTTGCTAGGGGCCAAGGAATTTTTCTGACTCTGATATGCATAGAAAGAGATGGAATGAACTTGGCTTGGCTTCTCCTGCCTTGGTCTTATCTGGTTCTGGCTTGCTGACCTTCGCAGGCAAGTGTACGTTGCCTGAGAGGGAAAAGGAGAAAATCTGGTGCAGGAGGATGGGAGTGAGGAGATGGGGTAGACGCGGATTACAGATTAGTGTTGCCTGGCCACCATTTCATTTGGTTTTTAATTCCTCTGTTGCCCTGGTTTATCTTCAAAGCATATAATCGTCTACCAGAAAATAAGATCTGGAGGTTATGCATCCTGTAGTGTAAGGTACTCTTCACAACGCATTGAATTAGAATTAGAAAGCTCTAGGGAAAGGAGACTTAGGCAAGACACTAGCAGATGTGTTGGGCTCTCTGATGCTTTTTGACATAGTGCTGAGTAATGTATCTTCTAAGTAGGTCACAAGAAGCAAAGTAATGCCCCATAGAACCCTCTCCCCTCAGTAACTTTAAAAAAAAGTAATTTTTGACACTAACTGCCCCTGAAGTAAGTGCCCATGATGTTGACAGCAGCATGAAATCTGCCTCCGTGCTCAGAGTGTACTCATTTTTAGAGCCACCTTTGATCCCAGAGCTCCAGGATAGTCAGTCTATTTCTGCTTCTGCTGGAGAGCAGATAATCACCAAGACCCCCTCATGTTGACAAGGAGAAAGATGAGGTGTTAATTAGCATAATCTAGTGCTTCTTTGAATTTAATTTGATTTATAAAATGAAGTGTTATCAGAATAACTTGTGAAGAAAAAATCAAGAAAACAGAAACAATAGAGTTATGAGGAAAAATCTTACTTTTCATAAGGTAGAGGTGAATTTATAATGGAATAAAAAAGATAACTAAGGGAGGTTATAAATGATAATAGAAATAACTGACATTTATATAGTGCCTTAGGGTTTGCAAAAGAGAGAGGAAGGCTGGGAAGCCCTCTGCTCCTGCCCTACTTGGTTTTCCAACCTCCTGGTGATACCAGAAGAGTTCTTAAACTCTGGGGTCAAATCCTGGTCCCTGCCATAGAAATTTGATTGGTTTCAAAGGTTAGATGTGTTAGTATTTCAGGGTGACTTTGGTTAAAAGTATGAGGAGAAACCCTTATTTTCATTGTCTGCCCTCATTCACGTGTTAAGCATAGCTTCCCAGCTTGCCAATTACCTAGATTCCTTAGTTCTCCAGATTTCAAAGTGAATATAGGAAAAAGTAAAATTTATTTTTAAAATTGTAGTTTGGCACAATTAGGTAATCTTTATAACTTCCCTGTGTGTTCAGTTATGTCCAACTCTTTGTGGTTATGTCCAGCCTCATTTGGGGTTTATTTGGTGAAGATACTGGAGTAGTTTGCCATTTCCTTCTCCAGCTCATTTCACAGATGAGGAAACTGAGGCAAAAAGGGTTGTGATTTGCCCAGGGTCATACAGCTTGTAAGTGTCTGAGGCTGGATTTGAACTCAGGTCTTCCTGACTCCAGGCCCACAATTTGTCCATTGCTGTTATTTGGCTTCCCTATAACATCCCTAGTCAGTACCTAAAGTAGTAGGAGCTTTGTGGAATGTAATTGAAACATTTTGTTTGTTTGTTTGTTTTTGCCTATCAATGTCTTAGTACAAAGGACTAAAGGACTGAAGAAGAAAGTGTTATTATACATGAAATATGCTTTGTTTCCCCACTATTTGCAACAGTTGCCCACCCAAGAACCTTGATAGAGATTTTACTTGAGTTGATGCTGACATGGATTTGTGGTCAATTGCACACTCTATTCTAAAAATACACTGTATTCTCTGAGTATTTTAAAATTTTATTTAGATTAAGAAAGTGGAAGGGTAGAGCTCATTAAATAATTATGTTGGTATGGCAACATTAATCCTGTGCAGCCAATTGTCCTGACAGGGCCAAAAGTTTTCTTTTTTTGCCTTCTCTGGCCGGGAGAAAAATATTTTGTGTTTGATTTTATAAAAGGTATTAGAGAGTACCTTATGACATTAGAGAGTACTAGGTAGGGCTATGTTGATGAAGATATTAACGAGTACTATGTGGCTTTGATGACTCTAATATCACTATTTTAAGTTTTAGATAATTTATGAATTTAATGAACATGATGTTTTATGGTCACAGCAAAAAAAAAAGGACAAAGGAAAGGACAATTTTGTTTAATTCCTTCTCTGAATTTTAATCCATGTTGATGTCAATTTTTAATAAATAAAAGTCATTTTTGGAAGGCTATTTCAGTTAAAGGCATATATATTTTTAGGTAGCAGCAATTTCACTTGACTAAGTTAAGCCTTTTCTAAGTGAGGGGTTGTTATTTCTATTATTTCATTGTGAAGGGGAACATTTGGAAAATTCATTTGTATTGTTAGTCAATTTTCCATTCTTGATAATGCACTATAAAAGAATTGCATCATCAAACAAATGATAACAGAATGAACTTGTATGAGGCTTTGCCAAGTGATTAATAGAAACCCACTCCAAGAAAGATAAAAATTTGCCCCCCTTTGCCCACATTCTTTTTTTCTTTTTAAAAATTTATTTAGCATTTTATTTTTCCTTAGTTACATAAAAAAATAATGTTTAACATTCATTTTTAAAGCTTTGAGTTCCTAATTCTCTCCCTTCCTTCCTCTACATCCCCTCCCCCCACATTGAGAAAGCAGGCAATTCGATATAGGTTATACATGTGTAGCCATGCAAAACATTTCCATAATGGTCATGTTGTGAAAGAAAACACAAACCAAAAAAACTCAAGAAAAATATAGTAAAAAAAAAAGTATTCTTCAATCTGTATTCAGATACATTCAGTTCTTTCTCTGGGAATGAATAGCATTTTTCATCATAAGTCCTTCAGAGCTATCTCGGATCCTTGTATTACTGAGAACAGCTAAGTCATTCACAGCTGATCTTACAATATTGCTGTTACTCTGTACACAGTACATTTCAATTTGCATCAGCCCATGCAAGTCTTTCCAGGTTTTTCTGAGAGCATTCTTCACTACACATTCTTGAGAAACCTCCAGTCATATATTGTGTTGAGACTTCTTTCTTTTACTGCTAACTTGACCTGCCCCAGTGAAGTAAGAGTGAATGCTAATTATAAGATGATGAATCACTGTGGATGTTAAATTAAGAGAATTATATTTCCCTATTATGGATAAAAATTTAATACAGAGAAAGTGCAGTATCTTAATTACAAAGCTACTCCTTGAAAAATCTTGTGAAGGAGCAAAATCAATAAGAAACAAATATTTGCTTAACCATAGTCCTTAGATGCTTCAAATTGGCAGAACATCCCAATATCTGAAAAGCCAACTTTAAGCAATTTATGATACTGAACAAAGTTGTTCACATAGCAATATTATTTTTCTATATAATATGTATGTTTATTAACCATTTTTATGATACCTTTTTGAGTATAGTCTGGTACCATAAATGTAGCTAATAAATAGGCATGAGTAAACATCCTGTAAGAGACAGTTAGGTGGCTGGATAGCGAGCTGGGCCTTGAGTTTGGGAAGACCTGAATTCGAATCCATCCTCTGACACTTACTAGCCATGTGACCTTGGGCAAGTCACTTAATCTTATTTTGCATGATTCACTGGAGAAGGAAATGGCAAACCATTCCAGCATCTTTACCAAGAAAACCCCATGGACAGCATTGACATGATTTTGTTCACGGGGTCACAAAGAGTCACCATCCTACTTCAGGAAAGTCATGCAACTCCCCTAACCTGAGAGGGTTGGACTATATAGTTTCTGAGATCCCTTCCAGGTGATAGGCAAATCATATAACCTCTTTCAATCTCAGTTTCCTTATCCATAAGAAAAGGGTAACAATGTCTATATTACTGATGCCTGAATTTCTGCAAATAAAGATTATTTTGGCTAAAGGCTTCCTGTCTCTGTTAAAATGCAAATTGACTTGACAGTGGTGACAGCTTTAGTACAGTATACAGTAGTCCTGGGGAATGGGGGTAAGGGAGAGGAAGGGAGTAAGCATTTATATAGCACCTACTACATGGTAGGCACTGTGCCAAGTTCTTTACAAATATTGTCTCTTTTGATCCTCACAACAACCCTCTAGGGTAAATGTTGTTATTATCCTAATTTTACACTTGATGAAACTGAGGCAAAGAGAGGTTAGACTTAACCAAGGTCATGCAGCTAGTAAGTATCTGAGGACGGATTTGAATCCAGATCTAAAACTCTATCCATTATGGCACAATTGCCTCAAGTCCTGGTTCTCCACCAACTGTCTGACTTCCTTTTCAACCTCTTTTGCTAACACATCATGCTTCTTACCTATGGCTATACTCCAAAGCTCTGTCCTGGCTCCTGTTTCTTTCTCTATGCATTCATTTGATAACCTCTGCATCTCCTAGATAACATAAATCTGGGTGTCATTAGCAGAGAGTATTTATTTATTTAGGCTTAGTCTCTCTCTCTCTCTGAGTTTCAGTCCTGTATTACCGATTGCCTGCATTTCAAATGGAAGGGCCATAGCCATTTCCATCTCAACTTGTCAAAAACAGAACTCTTTCCATCCAAACCCAAACCTCTTTTGATTTTAAAACATCTTTTCAGTCTCCCAGCTGCCCCTAAATTCTCAACCTTTTTGTTATCCTCAACTTCTTCCTGTCCCCTCACGTCATATATACAATCATATGCCTTCACAGTATTCCCTTCTCACTACTCACACAGCCACACAACCACCACTTTAGTTCAGGCATTCATTGCCTCTTGCTTGGATTATTGCAGCAGCCTTCTAATTTATTGGTCCCTTTGCCTCAAATCTGTCCCTACTCCAGTCCATCCACCATACAGCTGCCAAAATAATTCTTCCTAAGAGCAGGTCTGACTATATTACTCCCTTACTCAATACTACCAGTGGCTTCCTATTGCCTCTAAGATAAAATATGTTTTTTTCCTTCCCCTTGCCCCTCATTTTTATTCTGTGTATGTCTTTTAAAAAAAAAGGCAATATGTTTCTTGTAAGCAACAGATCCTGGGGCTTTTCTTATCCAATCTGTCACTTTAAAAAAAATTAATGGATTTCTTAATCCATTTAAATGTAAAGTTATGCGGGGTTTATATTTTCTTCCATTTGTCCCTAATGTTGTCTTTTACTTTCAAATTAGGATTTACTCCCCTCTTCCTCTGTAGATAGAGTACTGTGTCTCATCAGTTATTTTAGCTTCATTTATTTTAAAGCAACCCTTTTTCTCCTAGCTCTCTTCTCTTCACCTTCAAACTACCCTCTCTCCCTGTTTGTTACTACTCCTTTCCCTAATTTTGGAGTTTCGTTTATTAGTGTTGTTTTCTTCCTCTGTTTTTTAAAAAGTCCCTCACAACATGACCTCAGTCTACCTCTCCAGGCTCATTATTGTATACAGCATTCTTCTTTCAAGTCTCAACCGTCCAGTCACACTGGCTCTCTTCTTGTTTTTCTGATAACTCCATCTTCCATCTAATGCTTTTACACTGCTAGTCCCCGTGCCTGGAGTGCCCTCCTTCCTCATCAATCCCCTCTCTGCCTTCAAGATTCTGTTTTCTTGTAGGTTTCAGCTCAAGCACCATCTTCTATGTGAAACCTTTCCTTGACAACCCCCTACCAAGTGCTGGTGCCCTCCCTTTCAAAATGACTCAGGAAGAGGTAGTGAGGCTGACGACTTTGCTCAGCACTGCCTCACTTAAATCTAATTCACGAGCAAGTCAAGACATCACTGGTGTTGTCACTCATCCTCTTCCAAAACTAAGGAGGAATAAAAACAAAACAACAACACCTTGTGTTTTGGTTTTGTGTATGCTTGTATACATATAATAGGTACGTGCTGTCTCTCCCAATTGGATATAAGCTTCTAAAGGGCAGGAACTCATTTTTTTCTTTGTATTCTCAGACCCTGTTGTCCATCACCAGAATAGGTGCTTGATAAATTCCTATCACTCAGTTAATAATTTACTGTATCTCAGTATGAATGATGGTTTTATCTGATTATTCTGTCACACCGAAATGTGATGTGGTAAATATCCAACCGGACACAAGTCGATTAGTACACATCAGAGTGGAGTAGGGAGGTGTCGGCAGGAGCGGAATTGGGCAGTAGGAGGAAAAGGGGAACAGAAAGGACGTGAGAGGGATGGAAGAAAAGGTTTGCTTTCGAGTAGGACTAACCCAGCCACTGTGATCTGTTCAGTTGCTGTGACCCTGTAGAAATGCTTACTTTCTAGCAGGATAAGGCAGAACTATGCAAATCACCCGCAGTCCTTCTGGGAAAAGGTGTTACTTGTTCCATTTACCTGCCTAACTCTTTGTTTGAATCCTCATTTGGCTTCCTTTTTTTCCCCAAAGCATTTTGCATAAGTTGAATGTCTTCATCCTGATTCTCTTTAATGCAGAGCCTAGATGTTTCTCTAGGGGCATCTCGATATATTTATGGGCTCTGACTCAAACTATTTCATCATTCTAAATGAGGAATAATTTTTAATTCATTCCCTTCCTTTGGCCCTGGCATCACTCTGCTAAGGGCATCTTAACTATCCTCTCCTTGTCTGTTAGCTGTAACTGGACTGCCCTGCTAACCCCACTGTTCCAGAAAACTGAAAGCTTGCTCCAGGTTGAGTACTATTGAATGCCATGTTCTGGCACGGTCTGTGAAAGCTTGAATATTATTGTATCTGCAGTGTGAAGAATTCTTGTTCAATTAAGAAGGTGTTGAAATAAAGGTTTATTACATGGGAGTATTTAGTGTGATTGTTTTGAGTGTGGATGTATAGGGTATCTCAAAAGTTTTAGTGCAGCTTTAATAGCTTAAATAGGTATATGCTATATTCTATTATGTAAATTTAGTGGTAGACTTGCTTGGGGTGTGTGTGTGTGTGTGTGTGTGTGTGTGTGTGCGTGTATGCAGGATTTTAAAAATATTATTTTATTTTTGCTTAGGAGCCAAGGTGTGTTGGCTTCACATCAATGAATAATTTTAGTTTCAGAGATAAAGGAAAACAGAAGTGCCTGTCTGCAGCAAAGCAGCTATTTAAATGTCAAATTGCCCACTGTTTTGTTTTATTTTTTAAACAACCCAAAAAACAGAGAGAATAAGGGTATGTCACAGTAAATAATATTGGTGATTCAGTTTTTAAGCTTAATTCTGATGAATATGAAAATTATTTTAATTGCTAATTTTAATGAAGAAATATGAATGGTTTTTTTTTTCTCCCTAGCTTCTGCCGTGGCTGCTGAAGATGTAAAGAAAGATGCCAAGAATTCACAGGTACTAATTCTATTTGTGAAAATCTTCTCTTTGTCTGAAATTCTTCATAGAACAGAAGATGAGGATGCTTTTTTTCTTAGACTAATGTGAAAAGGAGATTAGAAAACTTATGAAGTCAGAGAATGTTAGACATGGATGGATCATTTGGGATCATCTCAAGTTCAAGTGCTTCATTTTAAAGATGAGAAAACTGAGGCTTAGAAATATGAAAGGGCTTGTCCAAGGTTTTGGTGCCATATGCAGGACCTGAATTCAAGTCAATAATCCTTCTCCTTTAGCACACTTCATCTATTTGCCTCTTAGTAAATGTTCCATTTATTTAAAAAAAATAATGGATAGTCTTTTATCTATATAGATTAACTAGCATAAAGCATTGTAGAATATGTGCTTAGTAAATGTTCGTTGAAGGTAGCTCGGTGTTTCGGTGTCTAGAGTGCCAAGCCTGGAGTCCAGAAGACTCATCTTCCTGAATTCAAATCCAGCCTCAGACACTAAATAGCTGTGTGACCCTGGGCAAGTCACTTCACTCTGTTTGCCTCAGTTTCCTCTTCTATAAATTGAGCTGGAGAAGGAAATAGCAAACCACTCCAGTATCTTTGCCAAGAAAACCCTAAACGGGGTCATGAAGAGTCAGACATAACTGAAACGACTGAACAACAAAATATTTGTTGAATTTGAACCCATGGCAGCACTCTCAATGTCTATAGATATGCTTCTCTTAAAATGTTTCTTTCCATAATAGAAGAACATGTACAAGTATGAAATTCATTATAAAAAATAGTTGATTCCACATACCCAGGAATTTCAGGAATTTGATATTAATTTTGATACTATGTTTAAAAAACCCATAAGCTTATCCTACTCTCTCATTTAATTTTTTTCAGCCTATAAAATATAGGTGTTACTACTTTCTCATTTAATTTTTTTCAGCCTATAAAATATAGGTGCTACTACATCACAGGGGCTTTGCAAGTCTTTAGTGGCTGCCATTTTGAAGATGGCAGTGTTAGGGTATGTTTCAGGCAGGGAAGAGCTGCAGAAAGTCTCAGAGTTATTACGTTAGGTCCTGCTAGGTTAGAAATAGAACACCTTAGACTATACAGAAACATGTGTAAAAACCAAATCAAACCCAAGAAGATGTGATTGCACTCTTTTATTGATTAAATTGCTTTGATTTTATTAATTTGCCCTTTTGATCACTGTTTAAAAATCTTACTTTGCTAATAATTTTCACATGAGGGCATTGTGATGTATCAGTTTAGTACCTAATGGAAAAGAAATGGCATTTAACACATGGTTTGCTTTGTCATTAATTAAAACATAATTGGTATTTTTTTCTTTTTCAAGACTAGTTCTCCTTATCTCTCCCAGGCTGGAAGTGCAGCAGCCACTTGTGGGCCCAATTTCTTACTTATCTACATGGAAGCTTTAACCTATTCAGTCGTTCCTGTTTGGGCCATTTGCTTTTCCTTAAGCAGCTTAGAGGTCCTTTGCTCCCTGTTGTTGCTCAGTCATTTTTCAGTTGTGTCCCACTCTTAGTGACCCCATTTGAGGTTTTCTTGGCAAAGATAATTGGAGTGGTTTGCAGTTTCCTTCTCCAGCTCATTTTACAGAAGAGGAAACTGAGGCAAAATGGGTAAAGTGACTTGCCCAGGGTCACACAGCTAAGTGTCTGAAGTCAGATTTGAACTCAGGAAGATGAGTCTTCCTGACTCCAGGTCTAGCACTCTATCTACTGTGCCCCTCTCTGGAACTCACCATATTGCTCCTGGTCTCAGTGCTAGTGCCCACTCAGTATTAGCCTCATGCAGCTCAGGATTTCCAAATTCAAGCCTCTGCCTCCACCACCAGCAGCAATTATAGGAGTACACTACTACAGCTGACTGATTCTTGGCTATATAAAAGAATTTTTAATGGAATGTTTCTTAGTAACCCCAGTGTCATATCCCTTTCAAACTGAATAGAGTATGAATCTCCCAAGAAATTCTGCACTGCTATAATTAAAAGCAGTCTTCAAATTACTTTAGTAATAATGAGGCGTATTTGTTATGGATTTAAAAATGCTACCTATAGTTCAATATCAGGGAATTAAAATTTTATTAAATGAATTTAGAGATTAGTTCCACATATGTTCACTGGTGGGTTTCAGGTGATCTTTAATTTTGAATCAGGACATTATATTTTCTTCCACTTTTAATATGTAATGTTTTCCTATATTTTCATAGCATCTTTCATCCAAAGATATTCAATTCATTCTAAAAGTATTGTTCATTCAAACAGTGGGCCTTTAAGGAGAGGCAGTCAGGTGGCACAGTGGAATTCAAATGTGGCCTTAGACACTAGCTGTGTGACCCTGGGCAAGTCATTTCAACTTGTTTGCCTCAGTTTCCTCATCTGTAAAATGAACTGGAGAAGGAAATGGCAAACCACTCCAGTATCTCTGCCAAGAAAACCCCAAATGGGGTCATGAAGAGTTGGACATGACTGAAAAAAGACTGAACAACAAATGGCAAAAACCTTTTCTTTCTGATAGAAGAAAGCAGGTTGTGTGATACACTTGCAGTCCGTGACACCTTGCCTGAGGTGACCTGATGCTCCTATTGCCTCTCCAGATTCCCAATCTATTGCTTATATTGACCTTTTAGCATTTACCAGGTCCTTCAAACTGCTTGAGTATGTGGATTCCTGGCCTATTTCCCATTAGTACTTAAGTGAACCTTTACTCCAGGTGGTTGGCTGGTTCCTGATTCCCAGCTATGCCTATGAGCCTATACTTTTCCTTCACTCCACACTTGTGGCTCTGCATCACCTCTTCTGATCCCCCAGTTCTTCATCCCATGTCCACAACCCACTCTGCTAACTTGACATCACAGTGGTAAATGCTGGTTAAATTTTCTTGAGGTTATAATATGGGATGCATGCCCTGAGCCCTCTATCAAAGCCAAGCAATTAAGGCAACAGAGAGAATTCAGATCTCATGGACTTGTTTTGTTTTTGTAGTGGCAAACCAATGACTGTTTATCTGGAGTGTTAGATGCAAGCATCCTGCATAATTTGCTTGTTCAAACCCTCACTTTTATTCTAGTGTTAATGACTGAGGAGAAGAGTCAGGTTCATCTACTTCCCTTCTCAAACAGCATTCAGATAAAATGCTTGATGATTTTGATAAATAATGTTATCTTTTGATGAATTTCCAAACTAGATATTACAGGGATACGTGTGGACTTTGATGTTCCAAATGACCATATCTACCATCTCTTAACACAAAAAACCTCGAACTCCAAAACCTGTCTAATGGAATTGTGCTTTTCCCACCAGGAGAAGGAACCATGTGCAGTATAGTTACATTAATAATATACCCTGTGTGAAGTTGAACTACATTATGACTGACCTACAAAAACCTGACAGTGCCTACATTTGTGATTGATATTAATAGTCGAGATGAGAAACATAACTGCAGCTGAGATAATAAAACAAGTCATGTGTTTCTTCTTAGGAAGAACTGTATCTTTTCCTGAGAAAGCCAGAGACTGAATTTTTAATGTTCTGTCAATTTATTTGTTTAGTCTAATTTTCTCTTTGGGGAGGAAAATACTTGGGTTCACTTTGATTCCATTCCATTTTGCCCAATTCATCCATCCATTAAAATATGGACAGGGAGAGAGGAAGGACAATATGGACTAAGCCTTTAAAAATTTTGAGTTCTAGCACTTCAAAAAAATTTAGGTTTTTTTTAAACTGATGAGTTTTTCTTTTGTATTTAGTTGTATTTGGTGCAAAGTTCATTTAAATTTGGCTTAAATATCCAATCTCCTGATAACTATGCTATGTCTAAGCTATGTAGTCTAGAAACAGTCATAGACATGTCTTCCCTTTCAACTTTATGATGGTGAGATGCCCTATACTCATATATCACTTTCAATTTATTTTCAAAGTAGTTTCACATCTACTATCATGTATTATCACCAATATTTCTGCTAGGTAGGTTGGACAGGTGTTGTTTTTATGGTATAGTAGAAAAAACACTGAATTGGTGGTAAGGAGACTGGGAGTCTGGGCTTGTCTCTGTCACTAATTAGTTGTATTGCCTCAGACATCAACTTCTACGGACCTCAGTTTTCTTAAGTGTAAAATGAGGTTAGATAATCTCTAAGGTCCCTCTCTGTTTTAAAATTCTATGATTCCATAATCCCCATTTTTTGGATATGAGGAAAAGTCCCTAAAAACATCAACAAGCATTTATTAAGTATCTGTTGTTTGCCAAGCATACATTAAACGAAACCAAAAATTAAATAACCCCTGTCCTCAAATAACATATTTTATTGGAGGATACAACACATACTTGTATATATAAGTATATATAAAAGAAATGTAAATGTAAATATATAAGCATACATACTTATTAGCTTAAGTATATATAAAATGAATCCTAGTTTATGGAGGGATTAAAGATGGATGGTGTTAGCACTTGTTGGAGGTAAGGGTAAAGAGATGTGGTTAGTAGTTTTTGACCTGAGTCTTGAAGGAAAAAGAATGTATTTCAGCATGGTGGATGGCCAGAGCCAAGATGGGCAAATGGGAAATGGAGAGCCACATACGAGGAAAAGCAAGATCAGTTTGACTACACCATAGTGTATGGGTAGGAGAGGAAGGAATGGGGTCTTAAAATGTACACGTGGCCTACATTGTGAAGGATTTTAAAAGCCAAATAGGAGTCGTTATTGTATCCTAGAGGCAATTGGGAGCATCTGGAGTTTATTGAATAGAGGAGTGACATAGTCAGCCTTGTACTTAAGGCAAATCACATTAGCATCTATGGGACAGGTGTGTAGGACTGGTGATGATGCCAGAGGTGATGATGCCCTGAACTAGGTTTGTGGCCATGTCAGATGAGAGAGCTATATTGTGAAGGTAGAAATGACAGGACTTGACAACTGGTAGGTAGGGTAAGGAAGATCGAGGAGCTGAAGATAATGCTGAATTTTGGGAATCGGGGAGACTGGAAGGATGATGATGCCCTTGAAAGAAATCGTTTTGAAGAAAGGTGGATTGGAAGGGAGAGGAAATGAGTTTGGCTTTGGACGTGTTAAATCTGAGATGTCTATTGGACATATAGTTTGAAATGGTTGGTAGATAGTTGGTGATACAGGATTAGAGCTGAGGAGAGATTAAGGTTGGTTACTTAAATCTGGGATTTATTTGCACAGAGATGTACTTAAATCCATAAGAGTTAATGAGGTGGGGGGAAGGGGACAAGAGAGCAGGGGGATGACAGAGGGGAGGGCAGATTGGGGGAGGGGTAATCAGAAGCAAACACTTCTGAGGAGGGACGGGGTCATAAGAGGGAATAGAATAAAGGGGGGGCGGGATAGGATGGAGGGAAATAGAGTTAGTTTTTCACAACATGACTGCTGTGGAAGTGTTTTGCATGACTATACATCTGCAACCTATATCGAGATGCTTGCCTTCTCAATGAGGGTGGATGGGGAGAGAGGAAGGGAGAAAATTTGGAACCCAAAGTTTTAAAAACAAATGTTAAAAATAGTTTTCACATGCAATTAGGAAATAAGATATATAGGAAATGGGGTATAGAAATCTATCCTGCTCTACAGGAAAATTGAAGGGGAAGGGGATAAGAGAAGGGAGGGAGAGATAGAAGGGAGGGCAGATTAGGGGAAGGGGTATTCAGAATGCATGTCATCTCAGGGTTGGGGGAGGGATGAGATGGAACTCAAAATCTTGTGGAAGTGAATGGTGTAAACTAAAAATAAATAAGTAAATAATTTTTAAAAAAGAGTTAATGAGGTCACAAGGGAAGAGGGCAGAGAGAAGAGAGAAGGCCCAGGACTGAGTCTTGGAGTGCAAACGCAGTTAGTGGACAGGACATGGGTGATGATCTGACAAAGGAGACTGAGAAGGAGCAGTCAGGCAAGAGAAGAACCAGAGAAGAAGGTATCTAGGAAGAGAAGGTGGTCACTGATATCAAATGCTGCAGAGAGGTGAAAAAGGATGAAGATTGAGAAAAGGCCATCACATCTGGCATTGCACCTCACACTCAGCAATTGGGCAGAGATTCTGAAAGAGGGGAATGATCAGTGTTGGAAAGGTGTTGGAAAAAGGGAACAGTGATGTGACAGCTGTGAATTAGACTAGCATTCTGGAAAGCAATTTGGAATTATGCCAAGAATGTGCCATCTCATCATCAGAGACAGGAGGAAAATGAAGAGAGAGCCAAAGATGACATAGGCTTTTGAGATGAAGAGAAAAAGAGGGATTTCAGTGCTAATGGCTTCCATTTTCTTAATAAGAGGAAGAGCCTTAGCTGAGAGGGTTGTGGGAAGGTGAGATGTGGAAAGTTTGAGAAAGGAAGTTTTCGATTAGCCTGTGGGCTAGAGAACCAATTAAGGAAGGGTAAAAACTATTGCCTTGTTATAGTGAGTGCCCAGTTAAGGTTTAACCCTTTAGCTCTATTACCTAATTTCATTAGCACTCCATTGCTTATAGAAAAATGTCAAAACTCTGAGTTTGACATTCAAGGGCTTCTTCAATATAATCTCAAAACTATCTTTGCAGTTTTATCCCCTACTAATTCTCCTCTCGGTCAAGAGAATCTTAAAATTGTAAGTGACTTCAGAGGTTGCCAGTCCAATTTGTACCTAAAACACGAATTCTTCTCTGCCACCACCTGATTCTGTGCTATAGTCTTACAGTACTAGTTCATGTTCCCCAAGTATGTCAGACTTGGTACAGTGAAGTGGGTACCACCAGTGTGGGGATCAGGAGTCCTGGTTCTAGTCTTGGTTCTGCCATAATTTTGCTATGTGGCCTTGGACAAGCCATTTAGCCTCAGGGCCACAGTTTCCCCATCTGTAAAATGAGGGTGTTGAGCTGGATAATGTCTAAAGTCTCTTCCCATTCTGTCATTGTATGCACCTCTTATTCTTAAGCACCCCTACAATTTCTCCATTCAGTGCTTTTTCTTATGCTTTTCCTTTTGCTTAAAATGTCCTTCCCTTATATCCTCATCTGTCAATGTCCTGCTCATCCTTCAAGTTCCTACCCAAATGCTTTCTTTCTGATATCTTCCCCTTGAAACTGATGTGAACCACCTCATTGGAACCTCCATAGAAGTTATTTTTAAATTTCTTTTGTGGAACCTATCACAATAGTCTAGCTTTAAAAATAACTAATCGTACTCCTGTCTCAGTCCCCATACAATAGGCTGGGCATTCTATTATTTATCTTGTACCAAACCCTACCCTCAGTCACTCAAAGATGTCATTTCAGAAAATAGGTTTAATAGAGGTGTTTGTTTCCTCATTACTAAACTTTGTTTTTCTTCTCTAAATGATCATTCATTTGCCAAGCTAAATCCCACTTTTGTCAGGGAAGATCCATAAATGTAGTCTTGGTGAAGTCTGTAAAGAAAATTGAACACAAAAGGACCCTTAGTGGAATATTTGCTGGAGGTCCAACTACCACATATGGCAGCATAAGGCTGGAGGAAGTAAGCTGCTATGGGGCACACTCAATAGAACTCAGAACAGTGGATAGAACTTGAGACTTGGAATTAGGAAGACCTGAGTTTGAATCCTGTCTCAAACACTTACTAGCTGAATAACCTTGGGCAAGTCATTTAGCCTCAGTTTCCTTCTCTGTAAAATGGGTATAATAGCACCAGTTGTGAGGATCAAATGAGTCAACATATGTAAAATACTTTGCATACTTTAAAGTGCCATATAAATGCTAGCTGTTACTATCATGATGATGCTGATGATGATGTGGCAAAGGCAGATTAGAAAGAAAATCCACTATATATACTACCAACACAATGTCATATAATCAATAGAGACCTGTTCTCAGAACTCAGATGATAACAGTTATATTATTATTACAAATAATCATAAATTGTAATTATACATAATTATAGCTGATATTTGTATAGCATTTACAATGTGCCAGGCACTGTGCTAAATACTTTACAAATATTAGTTCATCTGATCCTTATAGCCCTGGGAAGTAGGTGCTGTTATTACCCCCATTTTACAGATGAGGAAACTGGGGCAGACAGAGGTTAAGTGACTTGCCCAGGGTTACACAGCTAGTAAGTGTCTGAGGCTGGGTTTGAGGTCAGATCTTCCTAACTCTAGGTGCAAGGCTCTAACCACTGTGCCACTTAGCCACCCCGGTAAACCTAGGTTGAAGTGCTGCTTTTCATACATACTGGCTACCATGACTTTGACCAAGGCATTTAACCTCTCAGTGTCCCAATGAAGTCTCCAAGAATATAAGTTTCAGAGCCAATTTATATTAGTAAAGGGAGTTTTTCTCACTGGAAATTCCTCATGCCATTGAAATCACAAATAGGGTTGACATTTTGTATTTTATTCGCAAACAACAATATTTGCTTGCATTCATATAAGACCTTAATGCATTATAAACATTACTTCATTTAATCCTCACAACAACTCTGTGAGCTAGGACATTATCCCAATGTTACCTGTGAGGTAATATTATTATCTCCATTTTAAAGATGAAGAAACTAAGGCTCAGTGAAGTTAAGTGATTTGCTCAGTCATATATACAGCTTCTAAATGGCAGGTTGAGACTGATTTTATCATGCTGCTTCTGAAATATACATTTCTTAACCTGGCATTTGAGGTTCTCTGGCTCACTCATAGACTTTATATTGCAGCCAAACTGAACTACTAGGATTATGTAATTTAGGACTCGAAGGGATGATGAAGATCATGTCATTCGCCGTATCATTTTACGATGAAGGCAAGTTATTTTTCAGAATCTGAGTTATAAAGAACCTCAGATTCTCTCTGAATAGGAATGACTTCTACAAGATCCCTTAGTGATTCCTTATCACTCGCAAAATATTAGAAAGTATGAAACAAGAATCTTCATTTTATTTTATGAGTGCCTTAATTAATTACGTTGCCCCCCAAAGATGATAAAATATATAAAAATTAAAGTAGTTCATTGTCATGAGAAATATACCACTGAATCCTATCATCTTTCTAAGTTTTTTTCTTCATGAGTCTATTCTCTTTCCATCTCATTTTTGGGCTGGATCTTTTTTGTGAGTGAGAAAAGGGAAACATTGCCAAGCTCTCCTGTTCAAATTCATGATCAGAAGAAGTACCTTTCCTAAGAGCTGTGATGTCTGATTGCATATGTTTATTCCATGTGTTACCATATTTTCCACATGTGATGAGACTTTTTTCTTTTTTTCTTTAACACAGAATTTGGGGAAAAGTAGAACGTCAAGTAAAAATGACTTAGGTAAGTAACTGGAAAAGTTTGTGTTTATATTTGTATACTTGAATGTTTTAATCTTGCAATTTTCCAGTAGAGCATGGGTTTCCTTTTCTTCTTGTTGATGTGTGGAGTAAATATTTTTTGATATATTATCACAAGGCTAACTCCTTGGCCCCATTTTTATCAATGACAAAAATGAAGCTGATGGAAAGACACAGGGAACAGAAGACTATCTGATACAGTGGATGACAGAGTCACATTCAAAAGTCACCTGAGGTGAAGTGCCTTGCCCAGTGTCAGCCCTGGGATGGGAACCCTTTTCTCTCCTCACTCCCAGTATAGTCCTTTCCTCTCCTTATTATGCTCCCTCTTCTGTGCACTGCACTACTTGGGTAAAAGGTGAGCGTGTGGATATGAATAGACCTTTACTTTTCACCAGAAGACTTTCTGTGACAATTTGGTGGTTTTAAAATCTTTGTTCCTTATAAGTTTTTACAATGAAGCTATAAAATGGGTTTTGATCCTTTCCCTCAAGATTCTCTTTCTTTTTCTTCATTTCCTTCTTCTTTTCTGTTCTATTTCCTTTTCTTGACCAAGCATCATCTTTATTATTTACTTTATTAATATTTATTTTTATTTATTACTTACTTTATATTTATTGTTTATTTATTTTTATTATGTATTTTATTTATTATTTATTATTTATTTTAGTCTAGGTGTTCAGTTTCTTTTACATGCTTCTTTGTGTCTTCCTTTTCCCCTCTCTAGAATGCCATGGCTTTCCTCATCAAGATACTTCTTGTATCTTTTTCTGGTGGAAAAACCATGGTGCTGTGTTTTGAGTTGTTGTAACTTTTAAAGTAAATACGATGGAATGAATTGAGAAAGGCTGCATGATATGGTAGAAATACCACTGGCCCTGGATTGGGAGTCTACCTCTGGGACAGTGTGGCCTCTATTACCTCTTCTGCTCTGGTCACTTCCAGCTTTAGATCCACAATCCTATGAGTGCAGGAAAAAGGATGAAGTAAATAACAGTTATCTTACTTGGTTCTGTTCCTTGGGAAGCTACTGAGTAGGGACTTAGGGTTGGAAGATAAACGAAGAGTGTAAATGATGAGGGCTCTTATTTAAGTGAAACCTGAGGACTGCTATCAGAAGTGATGGGATAAAATTGAGGAATGCTATGGCTTTTATTTTCTCCAATAATTATCCAGAAACAATGATTACTCTTCCTTGAGTACTGTCAAGTCGATAGGCATGTATTAAATTTTTTTTTTTTTTCACCATGCACCCAGCAGCACTGTGCTAAATGCTGGGAATGAAAATAGAAACAGAAAGACAGTCTCTGCTCTCAAACAGCTTATATTCCAATGAGGAAAGACATAAAAAGGGAGACACATGAAAGGCAGCTGAAATACTAAGGGTCAGGGAGGTGGCTGGTCACGAAGTTACCAGGGCCAGTGTAGAGGAAGGCAAAGTAAGGAGCATAGGCTGGAGAGGCATGGCTGTCCTGGGCCTTTTCCTTAAAATGGTGGTTCTGGGAGGATAGAAGCCATAGTGACTGAGGATACTTCAAAGATGTGAATGAAGGCCAGGGTTGGACTGTGTGTCCAGGGTAAAGAGGCTTCTGGGACAGGGGAGAGGATAAAGTCTGGCAGGGTCATGAGTGCAACCTGAAGAGGAAAAGTGTGTCAACATTTGAATTATTTTTGAAAAACAAATATTCCATGATTAGTTTTTTTTTAATTGTAGGGAGACTCAAATGACCCATAAGCCCTTTCACTTAATGAATTTCACTGAGGCTGTAACTGGGTTCCAGCAAGTTGTCTGTAAAAGTAGTTGTCAGCAATGCTGAAGTTATCTTGCAAGCCCTGTACATAAGAAAGGAAACACAAAATCTTTGGAAAACAAAAGCAGTAGCATTCATAAGAGCCTAGATTTAGAACTGGAAGGGACCTTAAAAAGTCTAGGTTAGCCTAAATGAGGCTAGCATCCTTATTTTATTGACGAGAAAACTCAGGTTGAGAGAATTTGAATAATTTGCCCAGGGTCACACAGCTGGGAAGTATCTGAGGTGGGATTGGAACCCAAGTCTTCCCTGAGTCCAAGTCTAGTTGCCTGTTACTGATGATGCCTTTCACTGCTGACCCTGTAGAAATGGTGGTATCAAATATATAGACAGTAGCTCATGAGTATAAAGAGAGCAATTTGCTACTTCAGAGTTATTTCCTTTGATGAAAACAACTGTCATGGATATAGGACAAATAGTAGCATGACCATCTTGCAGGGGAGAAAATTGAGGTTCAAAAGCATATCTCATCACAAAAGGTGGCTGTCCTGTTTGCTAAGATGGTCAGGCTTTGCTGAATGGAAGCTGGCACACTTGGGACAATGGATTTGAGATAACATTTCAGTTCTAACTTAAAAAAAAAAAAGAAATTAAAAAGAGACAGCACCCATGTAGATTTATATATTTTAATGTCTAGACATCATATTATGTATGTCCATGTAATCTATAATATCTAAACAATTTAAATCTATATTGTAGATTTAACAGGGAGTGGGTAATTTCTTATCTTTGTATACCTTTGTATTAAGTGCCTTTCATCTTTTGTATTAAGTGCCTTGCATCATCGTGGACAATAAGATGGGTGCTGAGTTGAATAAAGAACCTGTATGTATTTACATATAACTATCAACATGGAATTTTCCCATATTAAATTTTTGTTAGGTTTTCATCTGAGACCATTTGGGGGCAATGTTTAGAATTTAGATGAGAATTTTATATGCAAAACAGCAAATGGAGCAGTTGGCTGGTAGAACTGCAGAACAATAAAAGACAGCTCAATAAAATTATATCCCAAGCAATATTATTGTACTCAGTCAGACTGAGTTGGGGTGGGCAGGTGCTGGCATCCACTTATACCAAGTCTGACTTCTTGTACCCACCTCTCTTTTCAATGAGTCTGTAAGAAGAAAGAATGGAAAAGCCTATTCAGGTTATAGAAGGGAAGAGAGAGAAAAGCAAAAGCTAGCTTTTACTGTATGGAGGAATGTGTTGAAAGTGTATGGAGGAGTTACTGTATAGAGGAGTATATTGTTGAAAGGCAGGTAGCGAGCTCCTGAAAGGATGTAACAAAGCCCCCTCCCCCCCCCCCGCCCCAGGTCTAGGAGTAACATTGTATCACTGTAGAGTGGAAACTCCTTGAGGATAGGGACTTCTCTATTTGTATAGCCCCTGACATGGTGCCTGGCCCACAATAAGTGTTCAATCATGACATTTTGGTTGATTGTTGGTTGATTTCTACATTATCAGGTTAAAGGATGACAATGCCTAATTGTATTTCTCTGATCTGCCAGTCAGAGCAGCCATCTCAACCAGCAGGGACCTAGTGACTAATTTTTGAGCTCTCACTTTCTAGCACAAAGGACTTTTCTCTTCCCAGGCAAGTAGACCTGTCTTATCCAGGCATTTTACTTGGCAGGCAAATACCATCAGGCTTATTTTAGATGTGCTTTATGCAGCATTTCATCCTTAAGCACCAAGTACTGACACATTTTTATATTGCTGTTTTCGTGGAGATAATACTTAATCCTGACTACTTGACTTCTGGGAGATCTCAGGGATTACAGAGATCTTTGTGAAAAGTTTTGAATGCTTAGGGAGATAGGAGCAACATACCACTATTATTTAGCGGCAGTATACCTCAGGTTATCCCAAAGATTCCTGGAATGGCTGGTTTGGGGATTATATGGCACCTGTTCCAATGTTCCAGTGTCAAGTTAAATTCTCAGCCACATGAGGCAGGTGAATTTTCAAAAAATTGCAGATAATTCTCCATGAACACACACACACACATCATTGTATCTGTTGGCTGACACAATCAGAAGGAAGTGAACAGGTCACATCTCCAGACGTGGCCTGAGTATAGTAATATTGTTTCCTTGATGCTGCTCTCCTCTTAGGTCAGGTTTGGAGGTTTGGGAGAACATTGTTAGGGTGCAGATTTATAGGAATTCTGATTATACAAGGCAGCTAGCTAAGTGGTACAGTGACTAAATAGAGGAGTAGACTTCGAGTCAAGAAGTCCTGAATTCAAATCCTGTCTCAGACACTTATTAGGTGTGTGACCTTGAACAAGTAAATCTTCTCTCAGTCTCAGTTTCCTCATTTGTAAATTGAAGTTAATAGTAGCAATTAGCTCCTAGGGTTGTTGTGGGTATTAAATGAGATAATAATTGTATAGTGCTTTGCAAACCTATTAGCTTTATTCAAATAGTTATTGATTTCCTGTTTGGTGCCTTGTGTGGTTTCTTACTTGTCCTGTTTACCCAGGCAATGGGGAAAAAAAAACAAAACCAAACCAAAAAAACTCAACTCACCTAATATTCCTATTTTCTGATTCACAGACTTAAAAGAAGTTGTATTTGTCATCCAGAGTCAAAGTAATTCATTTCATGCAGAGAAAGCAAAGCAATTAGAGCAAAACATCTTAAAACAGGCTGCTGATCTTACCCAGGTAGGCAGAAACCACAAGGAGTGAATGTTTGTTCTGCATGTGGTTGCAGATGTGTGGATTGTCTACAGTACTTGTTCTTTCATGTATGTTCGACTCTCATTAAAATATCTGGATTGATATATATTGTGTTCACTTAGTACTGGATGTTGACTCTTTAAAATTCTGCACTTTATCACCAATGCTTTTAGTATGACTACATTTTGAAATATATGTATAAAGAGAATACTGGGTCTGAATTTTGGCATGAAGTATAGTAAAAGGAAGTAGAAAAGAATTTTGGCATGAAGTATAGTAAAAGGAAGTAGAAAAGAATTTTAAAAGGGAAAATATAAAAATTGAATAATGGGATTCAGAATATTTAACATTTCATTCATAGATAGTTTTGCATGTTTGAGGTAAAAGTTGAATTCATTTTGGTGACATGGTTGTTTTGATTTCTTGTAATTTTCTGGTTAGTTTTAATTGGCCTTTGTGATGTAATTATAATTTAATTTGTAATATGAGGCCAGAATACCTTCCCTGATACATCTCCCCCTAGTCTTGCCCTTAGATCAACAATTCATAAACATTTATTAAGTGCCTATGATTACCAGCTGTTGCTAAGCTCTGGGGATACAAAAGGAGGCAAAAGACAGTCTCTGCCCTCAAGGAGCTTATAATCTAATAGGAGTGGTATTTGAATACAAGGAGGAAGCCTCTAAACTTCCAGACAGAGAGATGATATGCCACTGATACTCCATGATTCCTTCGATTCAATTTATCCTTTGGTATGAAGGAATAATTAAGGCTATGATATGATGCTTACATGACAGATATATGTGAAGAAATCACATATGTTCATAAATTAAAGTGGGCAAGGTTAGCCTAGTTGAGGGAGCTATGTGGCTCCATAATGCACAGAGTGCTGGGCATAGAACCAGAAAGACCTGAGTTCAAATTTGGCCTCAGAAATTCACCAGGGTAATTCACTTAACCTTTGTCTGCCTCAGTTTCCTCAACTCTATAATGGGGATCATTATAGATCATTATAGATCATTATATCCTGCACTTACTACGCAGGATAGTTGTGAGGATCAAATGAGATAACATTCGGTTTTTTTTTTTGTTTTTGTTTTTGGTTGGGCAATGGGGGTTAAGTGACTTGCCCAGGGTCACACACCTAGTAAGTGTTATGTGTCTGAGGCTGGATTTGAACTAGGGTCCTCCTGAATCCAGGGTCAGTGCTCTATCCACTGCACCACCTAGCTGCCCCCTGAGATAACATTTGTAAATTGCTTAGCACGTAGTAAGCTTGACACATAGTTGACTCTATATAAATGTTAGGTACTTTAATGTTATTATTATTATTATTAGTAGTAGTAGTAATTATGATTACTCCTTTCAACCAGCTATAACTTGTCCATTTGACCTGGGGTCACAAAGTGCCTCTTTTTGTGTGTTTTTCTGAAAGGAACATACACACTCCTATACATCATTTGGGGGGCCAGACCCATGATTTCACTGGTCTAGGGAACTTCTGACGAGGAGAGTTCCTCTACCGATATAGGTCAGCAGCTCCTCTGCAACTTCATAGTCTTACAGAGTTGCCTGTGGCCCTGAGAGGGTAAGCCCAAGTTCACAGAGGTTTGTGTCAGAGGTGAGACTTGAACCCAGGTCTTAGAGACTCCAAGACAGATCCCTCATCCAATATGTCATACTGTGTTGCATTAATAGTAAAGATACTTTTTTATGTTTGGCTGAAGTTCTGCAACATAATACCCCTGCATTACTGTTATGTTTCAAGATGGTATTGAATTTGAGTTACTCAACATGATGCTATCTCGTTTTGCTTTATTACCAAAGACCTCTTTTGCAAAGGAAATACGTATTCCAGTAGAGGATTCTTCTTTGGTAATGGGGGTAGTAGTAGGAAGGAAGAGGATGCTATATGGAAAAATGAGCAGTCTTAGTGACTGTTTTATTGATTAATACAAAGGCCAATGAATAATGGCTGTACTTAATGCTTTAACATTTTCTCAAGTTGTTTCGTAGTTAGGTAATTAGTAAATGTTGAATGAATAAAAAATATTGTCTTGTTCAACCTCATGACCTCTGTAAGTTATTGAAATCCATGGAGAATGTAGGGAGGGCAGGGAAGTGTTTCTCAGGACATGGCAGCCTCTAAATTAGCTGTCTCCTATTATCTATATACCATATGACCCATGATTGTACTTTAAAGAGAAGGAAGAATTCCTGGCTACAGTTCAGACTTTGATTATCTTCAGGAATAGGAGACAGAGGAAGCATGATTAATTTATTGTTAATGCTTAATTTATCTCTATTATAAATATTAAAAACAACTCTTTTTAAGTGAGCCTTCTATATCGTTTCTCACTAAACTTTCACCATTTCATTTGAACTATTAATGAGTACCCAGCCTAGCTGGTGTGGATTTCTTTACCTTTAATTTTCCATGCCTATTCTCCAGGGGGAAAGGTAGGCATTAAGGAGAAAAGGGAGAAACCAGTAACTTGGATAATTTGCAAATTGCATCTGATCAAGAGTTCACAGAACTGAAATGAGTTCACTTTACTGTACTTACCTCTAAGGAAAAATTCCTTGATTGACAGTAATATTGATGGGCAACTATCCTTCTATTATATACATTATCTGTGTGCTGGTGGGGGCCATAGACAGTGAGTCTCAGCTCCTTACCTTCCCAGCATGCACTAGAAACTCCTTTTTCCTTCTTGGTTAGTCAGAAAGGTGTTTTATCTTTATCTAATTTTTTAGATTATGAATTCCACTCTCCTCCATTTTCCCCATTTGATCCATACTAGTAATACACAGTTGTCTCCATTACAGAGAATAATTCAGAGTTGGACACATTGTATTTTATGAGAAGAAATACAGGTATTCTTTTAAATAATATCTAGAGTTAGTTAGCTCTCTTAGGATAATATACTTAGATCTAGACTGGACTTAAGACCTCACCAAGTCCAGTCTCCTTATTTTACAGATAAGGAAATTGAGGGAGGCTCAGAAAGATTCAGTCATTTGTCTAAGATTGCAAAGTCAGTATTTGAACTCAGATCCTCTCACTCCAAATCTAGAACTCTTTCTTCTATACCCTGCTGCTTCCTAAATAGAACAGCTCAAATTGGGGGAAAGGGTAAAGAATAGTTTTGAAATGAGTTCTGGTAGTATGGCATAGTAGATAGAATATTGGACCTGGAGTCTTAAAGTCCTGGGGTTCACATCCTGCTCCTGACATTCGTTCGCTGTGTGACAAGAAGTAAGCTGCTTAACCTTTCTGAGCCTCACTGCAATAATTGCTATTACTAGAAAAATCAGGTATGAGTCAAAAGTAAAGGCAAGTAATTCTTTAAGATAATTTGGAAATAAACCTCTAAATTACTTTCTAATGTTTTTTTTTCTTGACCTCTAAACTTTTACTTATGAACCAAAGACTTATCTTTAACTGAACTATTTATTGTCCCTTGAATATACCATATGTACTTCCCATCTCCACACCATTTCTGTTGCCATTTATATGGCCTTAATATCCTCTCTCTCATCATCTCCATTTATTTAGAACTTACCCATCCTTTTAAGCCCCTTTCCCTACCACTTCAACCTATAATGATTCTCTGAGCTGCTCACATGGCACTTATATGTTGCCTTGAATTTCTGATGATTTTTGGACATGCCTCTAGCCTATTGATTTAATTTCTTTTTATTCCCCACAGCAACCAGCACAGAAGTTGTTTCCTTTTTTATTCCTTCTAGCTCCAGATTTGCGATTTTGTTATTCTCTTGACCTTCCTGTGTGGAGAAACCTTTCACTTCATTCAGATCTGAAACTCCTTTACCATTTAATAACCTAAGGCAGTTAAGTAGCCTGAGAGCAGAGAGATTAAGTGATTTGAAAAAGGATCACACTGCCAGTATATGTCACACCCCAGTCTTCCTGACTCTAAGGCCATTAGCTCTTTATACCCTGGGCTGTGCTACCTCTCTAGAAATAGGAGGTGCCCAATCAATGTTTCTGATAGGTCATTCTCAGGATAATTACAAATGGTTGCAAAAAGCAGATTCTGAATTAGCTCTTTACTTCATTTTACTTTCTAACAGTTTCTTCAATAGCAAAGTGAATTTGCACATTATATATATCAAAGGCCACTAGTTATATTGCCTCTTTAGTCAAAAATTTGGGTATGTATTTACAGTATATTAATGTGTTTTTTTTTAAATTTTCATCCCTAACTTAGAAAATAGTCTATTTGTTTTAAATGGGATTGATAATTTGTAATGATTCCTTCTAGGTACTCATTGCATACAAAATGGAGACTATATACTTCTGTCTATCCTTTTTCATTTTAAAATTATTGTTTGTAATTTGCTTAATTGTATTTTGAAATTCAGATTGCCACTAGGTGGCAATATTGGTTTTTAAAATTTAAAGAAATGTAATTCCTGCTTATTATTGGACAATAATAATTTACTGCTACCCCTTCCCCCCCCCCCCCCCAGCATTTAATTTGTATGCTAGTCAATGCGACTAGGACTTAATGATAAGGTTACCACTATTTCAATACTAACCAGTTCTTTATCCTTTGCTTTAATGACTATTTTAATTCTAAATTTATTTCCCAGTAAGAAAGTACAGTATAAGGATTTAAACAGTTATGATAGGACATTTTTAATTTACTCAGAGGGACTTAGAAAACCTGGTAGATTTACTAAATTTTCAACGACTCTTAGAATATTAGAGCTAAGACCATAGAGAAAATGTAGTCTAACTCCCCCCTCCCCATTATTATGAAGGTGATTTTGAGGCCCAAACAGTTTTAAAGTGATTCACGTAAGTCACATAGCTAGTGAGTGCACAGGATCGGACCAGAATACAGGCTTTCCTGACTCTTCATTCATTCAGTACTCTAAGCTAGGGGTTCTCAAGCTTTTTGGTCTCAGGACCCCTTTACACTCTTAAACATTATTGAGGATTCCTCTCTCCAGTAGTTTTTGTTTATGTGGGTTATGTCTATTAACATTTGCCATATTAGAAATTAAAGCATTTTAATATTATTACAAAAATGATTTCGGCTTTGCAGATGCCCTAAAAGAGCGTTGGGGACACCCAGGGGTCCCTGTCCTACACATTGAGAACCACTATTCTAAACAATGAATTTTTTAAAAAATCAGAATGACTTTTTATATTTCAAATCCACATAGAGAAATGAATTGGTGTTTGATTCTGGGGGTGTGCCTGATGCTAAGAAATTATATGTAAACATTGTATACTACTAACTGCATTTTTAGATGGCAAAAAGAACTTTGAACAGCCAGACTAGTTCCAGAAGTTTTCCACTGCTCAGTGTTTTCACTGACCTTGTTAAGTTGTGCTTGAATATAAAAATCTGCCAGCATTCAAGGGTGTAGAAATATTGTCATTTCTGTGATTCCTCATCAGCTTCCATCTGCCCTCATTGCCTTGGCAAGCTATTACCTATTTCTTCTTTGCCTTAAGGAGCTAAAATGCTCTCTGATTAAAAGCACAAATGTCTTCTATTCTTACAACATGACTATAAAGACTAGTGCCTAAAGGAAAGTTCTATCTATAACTGGTTGTAATACTCTGCATAAAGTAGAGAGATGATGTAATTTACCTTTTTTCCTTTTCAGAAAAGTTTTGTTCCCTATGGTTTGTTATTTCCTGTAGCTATTTTCTGAAAGTAAAGAAGAATTAAGAGGTCAGGGTAGGAGGCCTGAAATTGTGAGCATATAATAAATCTTACTTTGAAGAAGCTAGGATCTCATCAGCTTGGCCTATCCGTCCACCAGGGGAAAGAGCAATGCTTCTACACCTTCTCAACCAGTGTAATTCTTGTCCATGTTTGTCCGTAACTCCTCCATAGATAATAATCTAAGTTAAGAACATGTCTTGACTGTCCACTGTGTACCAAGAACTATGTCAGGGGTAGAGGTTTCAAAGTGATACTTTACTCTTGAAGGAATTTATTATCTATTTGCAGAGACAAAGCTTATGCCTACACAAGCAGTATTAAGGATGCTTTTGAAGTAATAGACAATTAAGCACAAAATATGGATGTAAACCAAGTCTGATTTATTCAGTATGTTGGTTTTTGTTTTTGTTTTTGTTTTTGTTTTTTTGGTGAGGCAATTGGGGTTAAGTGACTTGCCCAGAGTCACATAGCTAGTAGGTGTTATGTATCTGAGGCCAAATTTGAACTCAGGTTCTCCGGACTCCAGGGCTGGTGCTCTATCCACTGTGCCACCTTCCTCAATATTTTTTTAAAGAACCTACAAATGGTTTTTGTGAAGAGAAGACATTCTTGCTTTGGGAAAAAAAAATTTATAAGAGACCAAATACATAATTTTAAGCCCATTTAAGACACAAAGGAACATATATGAAAGTATAAACTGATATAGGGACAACTATAAATATTGTTGTTAAAAGCCAGGAAAGGGAGGACAGTGTGATACAGTGGAATGAATGTTGGTTTTGAAGTCAGAGCAAATCCTGGTCACAAACTACTTGGGCAAATTACTTGATTTCTCTGGGCCTCAGTACCTCATTTGTAAAAATATTTGGACTAAATAACCCCTAAGGCACCTTTCCAGCTTTGAATCCATGATCCTATGAAAAAATCAGATGGAGTTAGCCAGGGAGTGCCATGAGGCTCTTCCTTCTCCCTGTTCTAGTCAAAATTTTGGCATTGACTTGGATGAATACATAGATAGTATGATTATCCAAAGTACAGATGACACTGAAAGGAGCAGGACTAGTGAGTATGTTGGGTGTCACACATGGAGTCCAAAAAGAGATTAACAGACTAAAACAAAGTTGATATTTGTTGTTCCCCAGCCCACTTTCTGAGGTTAGGAATAATGGAAAGGGAACTTAGTGTTTCTCTAAGTGTCTTACTGTATCCTTGTGGCACCAGCTAGCAGTGATGGGGAAATATGCTGGTTGTGCTAATCAGATTGATTCAAATGCTGGATTCCCCAAAGAATGTTCAGAAAGATCCACCCCATTTCCTTTGATGCCCATGATTCTCCTGGGCACTGCTCTTCCCCAGATGTTCGGGTATTAGTCCTGGATGGCCTGCTTCTCTTTATGGTTTATACTCATTGGTATGTTTTGCACATGCTTATTCCCAGCTCCAGGGCAGAAGCCGTTCTTGTGTCCTGTCAATGGTTCTTCTGTACTTGTCTATCATATGTAAAATTATATCGTATATATATATATATCATATCATATATAAAAGCTAGAACTTATATAGTGCTTTAAAGTATGCAAAGGACTTTATGTATGTTGTCTCATTTGATAGTTTTGCCTTGCAGAGAAGAAAGGGAAGGAAGAAAAGAAGGGAAGGAAGGAAAGAAGTAAGAGAAGGAAGGAGGGAAGGGAAGGAAGAAAAGTAGGGAAATAAGGAAGGGAAGGAAGGAAAGAAAGAATGGAAGGAAGAAAAAAGAGGGAAGGAAAGAAGGAAGAGAAGGAAGAAAAATGGGAAGGAAAGAGGGAAGAGAAGGAAAGAATGTAAAGAAAGGAGGAAAAGAATCAAGGAAGAAAAGAAGGAAGGAAGGAAAGGAGGGAGGGAGGGAGGATTAAGTATTTACTATGTACAGAGGATACAACTGGATGAAAAAAGAAAGACAATCCCCACCTTCAAGGAGTTTACATTCTAATGGGGGGGGGTGAGGAATGAGGAGTATGATTTTGAAACTGGGGTGATTGGAGTTGGGGGCTTACCTGAGCCTCTCTTCAAAATGGAGACTACAGGAGGAACTCACCAATGGGAGAAGGGGGCAGGCCTTACAAAGGGATATTTGAGGTTGAGAAGACCACAGGCATGGTTGGATGTTCGAGGGTGAGAGAGCAGCAGAGGCTTGGTTTTGAAGTCCTGAGGAGGGGTGGATGTGAAGAGCCATTGTTTGGGTGGGTCCATGTGGACACACCCGCAGCTCGTGCTTTATGCTTTATATCCTTTCTGTGGATATGTTTGTGGGAAATCGCTTTGTAAATTTTATATTGCTATAGAAATGTGTTTTACTAAAGTAGATGAAGTAGATTCAACATTTTGGGATTCTAGTATGACCTTGACTCTTTTTATTTGAACTTTTAAAAATCTCTAATGTCAGTTTTTTTTAATAAAAACTTTCATGTTTTAGTGGTCATGTTAAATCAGTTTATCATCACTCCCATAAGCCACAAAGCACTTTTTTGGTGTATCTTCTGTGTTATATTAGGCTTCAGAAGCTCCCTGTGAGACAGGAGACACACTTCTTTAAGATTTGTCAAACCAGTAATCAAAGGTCTCCCCTATGATGTGATACAATTTTTCCTCTAGCCTTATAAGACTCCTTGTCTAGTCCATAGAGTGAATAATGAGTTTGGAGCATTATGGCCAGCAAATATGAAAACCACTGCTCTGGTCCAAGGAGAGCCAAGGTCAAGGAATTTTAGGCAGCCACACTCATGTTTGTGGACTGGGGGAGAAAAGATAGAATACAATATATGAGAGTGGTATGCCATTTTGAGAAGCTTAAGCTTGGCCTAGTGTAGTAGACTCTAGTCAGAAAGACTTAGGGTAGTTGGGTGGCACATTGGATAGAGTGTTGGGCCTGGAATCAGGAAGACCTGAGTTCACATGCAGCCTCAGACATGTAATAGTTATGTAACCCAGGGTAGCTAGGTAGAATGGTGGCTAGAACACCTGGCCTGAAGTCATCTTCCTGAGTTCAAATCTGGCTTCAGACACTTACTAGCTATGAGACCCTGGGAAAGTTACGTGCTACCCGTCTTTGCCTCAGTTTCCTCATCTGTAAAATGAGCTGGAGAAGGAAATGGCAAACTACTCCAGTATTTTTGTCAAGAAAACTCCAAATGGGGTCAACAAAGAGTCAGACACCACTGAAAAATGACACAACAACAACAATAACAACTAGGGCAAGTCACTTAACCTCAGTTTCCTCATCTGTAAAATGAAGATAATAATATTATCTATCTCTCAGGGTTGTTACAAGGTTCGAATGAGATAATATTTTTGAAGTGTTTAACATGGTAGCTGGCACATAGTAGGCTCTGTATAAACATTAGCTAGTATTATTAATATTCAGGTCTTGCTTCTGACTGGTACTGGTTATGGGACTCTCAGCAAGTCGCTTAAAATCTCAATGTCCTCTCTAAGATTATAAGCTGCATTGGACATCCTGATAGATATATTTGTAGAGGAAATTTCCTGTAGGAATGAAATCACTGCTCTAGTATGCCCCCTCCAATAAATCAGGATCAAAACAGGAGTTATTAATATATTTTTTGGTGTCATTGACCCCATTAGCAATCTGGAGAAGCCTGTGGACCTGTTATGAGAATAATGTTTTTAAATAATTCAAGGAAATGCTAAATTTCAGTTAAAGGTTGGTAAAAATAAAGATGTATTTTTTCCCATCCAAGTTCACAGACCTCCTGCTATCTATCCATGGGCTCCCCCTAGGTTAAGAACCCCTGGCTTAAAGGAGTAAATAGAGTAATATTAACACAGAATGAAGGTGCTGTTTGGCTGAAGTATCGGTTTTGATTTGGAGGCAAAGAAAAAGTAATTCAGGTTAGAGGGAGTACTTAGAGAAAGATGGAGGTAGGTTTTAGGGAATCAGGCATTATTAGCCTTTACTGAAAGAACCGAGATATGGGGGGAATTATGTGTAAACTTCTTGTACATCCAACTCTCTCTCTCTCTCTTTCTTTCTCTTTGTCTTTCCCTCTCTCTGTACTTAGCTAGATTCAGGGGAGGCTTCTCAGAGGTTCAGTTGGAATATGTGAAAACAGAGGTTGTATCACATTTTTATGGAGAATGCTATTAAAATGAGAATGTACAGTTGCTTGAGAAGAAAAAAAAACTAGCCCGAAGCTTTGGATATTGAGTGGCTATGTCTAACTTTGTTCTTTTTTTCTGTGATGTGAATGACCTTTGTCCAAACACCTGGCCCAATTACATCCTGACTAATGAGGTTACCCTTTGTACCTGTCTCAGGAAATTTTACACAAAAGAATCTTCTGGGGACAGTGTAATGTCAGTTCTTGGCTCATCAGTTTAGGACCTCATTGGTATCTGGTAGCATGTTAAGGTAGCAGAACTCTTCAGCCTGAAGAAAAACCATGCAAAATCATATTGCCTCCCAAAGTCTATTTTTACTATTTCTTGGCAACTGAGAAGGTCTCCCAATGAAAGGTTAATAGTAATGACTGTGACTCACTGCCCCATCCCTTTTCAGTCTTTCTACTTAACTTTGGTGAAAGTAATTAGTTGTGTAAGAATTCATAAAAGACTCCCCATTGGTAGTGAATAAGGGAGAAGAGATATATCCTAATTTTGATAGTTTATTGACAAATTGGTAACAGTTCTATGCCAACTGAACAAGCTAATTTGGTGTCAGAATTCCCAGCTAAACAACTGCCCTTTTTGAAGGTTAATTGAATTCACCAGTTCAACCTCTTTGTTTGAAATCTGATTGTGATTTGAACAGATATGGAGGGTTTTCATCTTGAGAACACTTCTATCCCCTGTATTTTTCCTCCCCTTCCTTTTTTCAAGAAGCTTACCAAGTAAATTATTGCCATGAGAACAGTGGCTTCAACAGCTATAGACAAAATACCTAGGCCTGGTTGAAAGGTTATTGGTCCCTTAGAGAGCAATATATGTAGAGCAATATATGTAGAGCAGTATATGGAGAGCTTCATTTGACTCCACACCCCAAGCAGCTCATCTGAGAATATGTTGATAGAATTCTTTCATTAATTCCAAAATCAGGCCAAATTGTATTTGTCAGTGCAAAATATTTCCAAAGTAGATATGCGCAATACCTACTTTATTCTTTAATCAAAAATAATTTGCGTCAAAAATTGGGGGAACCAGCCCATTAAGACCTCCTTTAACTCAGGAAACTTACCTTGCTAAAGGCAGTAAAAATTAAGTGTTAGCTTGCTTAGCAATGTAAAATGATCACATCAATTTTATGTTCTTGAGGAAGAAACTAGTCACCTATTTTTACAGCAGAGCAGTTTCTTTTAGCTGCAAGAATTCTCATCTACCATTTACGTAATTGTTTCTCAGTACATGTTTTATCTAAGCATTAGAATTGCCATTTCAAGGCACTGTGTCTCATTCTTACCAAAATGAAGCACATTTTTTATGCTTCTCATTTTTACTCATTACAGTATGTTTTCCTCCTTTTGTTAAAAACATCTGTTTCCTCTTCCATTTTTTCTTTAATTTTAGACTGTAGTCATACTTTCATTAAAGTGCATAAACTCTATATAAGCAGCAGGAATTCCAGATTCTTTTCCCTCTCTCTTCCATTCTTTTAATTTTAGTGTTTTTCTTCTTGCAGGATTTATGCCAACACTTGAAATTAGATTGAAGTTTTTTTCTTGGTGTTGAAATAAATTATAGTCTTGTTAAAGTTTGTGGTTATTATCATTAAAATAGTATATTACTTGTCCTAATGATATAAGGTTGTACACATGGTAAGTGCTCAATACATACTTGTTGAATGAACATACATGGGTAATGTAGTGGACAAAGTATAAGACTTAGAGTTTGAAAGACTTGAGTTCAAATACCACCTCTGTCCCTCGTTAGCTGTGTGACCATACCAAGTCACAAACCCTTATGAACCTTGTTTTTCTCATCTGTAAGAATAGGATGAGGCGCAGCTAGGTGGCGCAGTGGATGACTTTGTGCAACTCTGCCTTACTTAAGTCCACTTCATGCGCAAGTCATCACCTGTAATATCATAGGTCCTCTTTGAAAACAAAGGACAACAGCAACAGTATACAAACACGTGTGTGTATATATGTATGTATGTATAAATATAAATATATATATAGTTTGGAGATAATCAGCAGAGGGAAGGTACTGGCATTAAGGGGATCAGGAAAGCCTTCTTGAAGAAGACGAGATTTTATTTGGGACTTGAAAGAAGCCAAGGAAGTCAGGAGGTATAAATGAGGAGGGAGAGTATTCTAGGCAGGGAGGACAGCTAGTGAAAATGCCCATTATCTGTAGATGGAGTATCTTGTATGAAGCAACATCAAGGAGGGCAGGGTCTCAGAAATATGAGTGGGCGAATAGTGGTGGGGGTGGGGGGAGGACAAGATGTTAGAAGACTAGAAAGGTTGAACGGGGCCAGGTTATGAAGGGATTTTGAACCCCAAACAGAGGAATTTATGTTTGATCCTGGAGGTGATAAGGAGCCACTGAAGTTTATTGAATGGGGGTGGGGAGGGTGACATGGTCATATCTGCATTTTGGGAAAATTAGCTGAGTGGAGAATGGAATGGAGTAGGGAGAGACTTGAGGCAGGGAGTCCAAACAGAAGTCCATTGCAATAGTGAGGTGGGCCTGTACTTGGGTGGTGACAGTATCAGAGGGGAGAAGGAGTTGTATATGAGTAGGAGTGTGCTAGAGCCAGCTCCTACAGGTCCAGGAGAGCTTATTGTTAAGTTTTCAGTATAAGCACTTACACCTTAGAAATTGTTGTAATGCTACAAATAGGTCTTGATTTACTGTTTTGTTGATTGTCTAGTATCTAGACTTTAAAAAGTGATAACAGTATATGTTATGTCCTTCAGGAGCATATTTCATCTTCTAATCCCATGGTTTCAATTTATCTTTGTACGATTCCTAAATATTTCTTACTGCCTCTGACTTTTAACCTAAATCCAAGTCCTGAATCCTCAAATATCTAAAGGATAAGGCCCTCAGGGGATCTGTGAATAAATTTTAGGGGTCCATGAACTTGGATGGGAGAAAAGTTACATCTTTATTTCTGTTTAATGGGCTTCTTTCATGATTATGCGTATTTTGTTTTATGCAATTAAAAACATTCTGAGAAGGGATCCACAGGCTTTACCAGAATGCCAGAGGGTTACATAATAAGTCAAGTCAAGCCAACAAGCAATCATTAAGTGCCTACTATGTGCCAGGGATCAAACTGAGGATACAAAGAGAGGCAAAAGACTATAGCTTCTCTGAGCTACTAGTCAGTAGCTACTAGTACTGAACTATACTAGTCTCCTATTACTAGGAGCTCATAGTCACATGAATGAGAAAATATGCAAACAGCTATGTATAAACAAGATATAGACCAGATAAATTGGAGATAATCTTCAAGGAAAGTCTCTAGAATAACAAAAGGTTTACAATCTCTGCTGTAGGGCATCTTCCCTTGGATATTCTTCTGAGAGCTCTGGCTGATCCTGTTGGGAGTTTATTTATTAGCCTCCATAAACTTGTCCTCTCAGTGTCCTTGTTTCCTCTGATAACTACACCATTCTTCCAGTTGCCCAGACTCAAAAGATCGGTCATTTGATTTTTTCTTCTTCACTGTCCTGGTCCCATATCCAATCAGTTGCCAAGTCCTGTCATTCTGTCTCCACAACTTTTCCTATTGTCTCTCAAACCTATCCTCTCTTCTCCACTTCCTTAATTTTATTGTCACTATCCTAACCACCTTCCATTTGCATTGTATGTATCTTTTACATATTGTTTGCATATTGCCTCCCCAATTAAATTGTGAACATTTTGAGAAAAGACTTTTTTTTTTGAGAGCTGATTGTTAAACATTTGCTGGCATACTTCAATTAGACAGGCATCTGATTGGATTTGGAGGGTGGGGGAGAGGGAAATGCTTGAGAGAGAGTGAGGCGTGAAGAATGGCACCTAGGTTGAGACCCTGGGTGACTGGGAGGATGGTGGTAGGAGGATGGTCATGCCTTCAACAGTAATAGGGAAGTTAGGATAAGGGGACAAGGTTTGAGAGCAGATGAATAATGAGTTCAGTTTTGGATATGTTGAATTTAAGATGTCTACAGGACATTCAGTTTGGGATGTCTAATGGGTAGATATGAGCATCATCCACATAGAAATGATAATTGAATCCATGGGAGCTGACAAATGAAATAGTATAAAGGGAGAAGAGAAAAGGGCCAACCAAGCACAGAGTCCTGAGGGACATCCGTCCTTTGAAGTGACCTGGTCAAAGATGCAACAAAGGAGACTGAGAAGGAGAGGTCAGACAGGAGAACCATGAGAGAGTAGTGTCACAGAAACCTAAAGAGAAGAAGGTATCAAGGAGAAGATAATGATCAACCATGTCAAAGGCTACAGAAAGGTCAAGAAGGAGGAGAACTTAGAAAAGGCCATTAGATTTGGCAGTTAAGAGATTTTGACTGAATGATGAGGTCAGAAGCCAGAATGTAGGTTACAATGAACCTTCCACTCATCATCACATTTGATCCTCACAACAACCCTGTTCAGTAGGTAGGAAATTTTACAGACAAGAAACTAGTATCTCACAGAGCCAAGACTCAACACTTAAAATAGCAATGCAGTAAGATAAAATTTTCCTAGTACTAGAAAAAGTATTCAAGAATAGCGAGATGTTAAAAAAGGCATTAGTAATTAAGGAAAAATGTCTGAAGGTATTTTCTCCTGTGTAGCTTCAGTTACCTTAAGTCTATATTTTTTGTTAACAATGAGTAATCTGATTTGTCTTAAAGAAAAGTCTCAAAGACTAATGACTGCTAATAAATGTCAGAAATAAGTTAGAAACAGCATATTATGAAGATCTATACCAACCCCCTGGAAGAATCTGCCTCTTATTAAATGATGAGTGCATTATAACATTAAGCAGATGTTAACTTTCACTGTATGTTTTGGGTCAGGAACTTGAGTGAGTTTCAGAATTATAGAACAATTCTATTTCAGCTACAATCAGTCTTGAAACTGGACTCATTCTTGTAGAAAATTGATCCGATATATCCAATATTGAACAAATGTGGGGCAAAAAAAAAAACAAGCCTCCTATTTTATGACACCACTGACTGAACAACAAAATTAAACTGGGACTTAAACTGAAAATAAACTTGGTTCTTGACTATTGGACTTTAGAAGGTAAATATAAGAGATGGACAAGTTACAAACATGAGGAAACAGACTGCTAACAAGGTGCAGCAGTCAGGAGCACAGAGTGAATATATAATTAGTTTAGTCAATCCTAGCCAGCTGCAGTATGACTAAAACAATTCAGAACCATCTCAGGCAAAAGGGAAGAAATTTACAGTATATTAAATGCTCAGCTGTTAAGTTCCAAATATGGCTCTCCAAATCACATACATCATTTTGTGTCTCCATGTTTAACCTGTTGATGACTTTTTTCCTTTTTTTTTTTTTATAAAAGTAAGAATATCGAGATTTGTTCATTTTTAGTCTTTTGGCATTTTAAAGGTATAAACTGTGATGGTGTTCACCAAGGCTTAACAATGACATCAAATGGGCTACCTTTCCTCAGAGATAACAATTCCCATCTCAATAGTATTAGCCTTTTTTTTTTAAGCAACAAATGAGGAAATTGGAGCATGGAGAGGTTAGGTTAGCCAATGTCACATCTTTGGTAAATGTCAGTCAGGACT
This sequence comes from Vombatus ursinus, assembly GCF_900497805.2. Lineage (NCBI taxonomy): Eukaryota > Metazoa > Chordata > Mammalia > Diprotodontia > Vombatidae > Vombatus > Vombatus ursinus. The sequence goes on along the minus strand of NW_020954591.1, from coordinate 8,875,982 downwards.
GTTACTTTTTTTTTTGTTTGTTTCAGCCAAAGACAAGATTTATTAGAACATCCATCATATTGGGCAGACTCTTAAGGAGTCTGAACATTAGTAAACTATTGGCTAGATTATAAGAATCTGAGCATCTTAATGGAGACAAGATGGACCTTATATACAGAAGGACTGTGGGAGGCATCTAGCAGTGGCCAAGTAGTCCATGAAGTAATAGAATTACCAAGGGTGGGAAGTGGCCTGGGGCCTTAGGGAGGCAAGACAATGGAGGGGAGGATTATAGCCTCAGGCGAATGCCAGAGATTTGGCCATGTGGGAAAGTCCAGGGTTTTTCCTTTCTGGGGCCCAGATCCCAACCCCATCACTCCCCCCTCAAACAAATGGGACCCAAATTCTTTTGGAGTAAGGGGCAAAGGTCTCAGCTTCTCAAACTGCTTCCTGCTGGTAAGGGGTGTAGAGCTGTCCCTGCCTCAAGGGGGTCCCAAAGAGGAGGTGGACTGGAACCAAGCACAGGCTGCATCCAGGGAACGATTATATGGGGACATTGGCTGGTACTCGCTGTTTGCTACCAACTGTAGGTGAATGGCCTATAGTCTGGAAGACATAAATCTGACAGAAAAAACTGCGGGACCCAGATATAAAGCAGGGACTAGATTTAGGGCCCAACTTTGAGAAGATAAAACATCCTTAGTTCTGTTTGGATTCAGATAATTAAGTTTTCCAACCATGAAGTATTAAATCCACCTCATAGCCAGACTCAGGAATAGCCAGGTGGGTAATATTCCCTTTCAAAGGAACATAATGGGGAAACTGAGCCAGGAGGATCCCATCTTAGACTGAGGCTAAAATTGTCCTCTCAGCTTTTCTCAATGTTGACTTCCCACCAGTATCACCTTCTCTGAGTAGCTTGTGGCATTTCTCTCAGATGGTGGATTATTGATTATCGATGGATTATGACCCATCAGACAACTTAAAATAAAATCCTATGAGCTTTTACCTCAAACAGCAATTTTTACTAATCACAGCTTAGGAAAAACTTTTCCAGGATTTACATCTCAAACTTACATTTGTCCTGATGTAAAAAGCCAATCATTAGAGATTTCTATGCACTTGCAAATTCTCAGCAAGTCATACATAACCCAAACAAACTTTTTGGCTAGTTTACACATTAAGACAATAACAAACAATAGTTAAATTATTTTAGCAATAACCAAATTATGAAAAATTGCTTGACATAACTGATACAGGAAGTTCACCAATTTGAAACTTGAAACAAACCCATTACCAATCAGGTGACTTCAGTTTTGTTAAATGCACTTCCAAATTACTTTACACAGAGAATCATCATCTCATCATTAACAGTTAAAACTACAAATTTAGGAGTGTACTTACCCAAGTTTGGAGGCTAGCTTCATTACCTTGATCAAGATGTGCTGAACCTGGGTGATGCTTCCAGGCAAAGGTTGCCCCAGAGCCCAAGGCCATTGCCAGTGGGGCTCATGCTGTAGCTGCTGCCCCTTCCCTCTCCTTCCTTTTCCCCAGGTAGGGAAGGGCAAAATCAAAAGTGAGAGGTAAAGGGTGAAACTCTCTTCTCCTATGAGAGGGGTTAACAGATATCCTCTTGACTCAAGCAAAGGGAGTGGGAGAAAAAAGTGACCAGGGTTGTAAGGAGGAGTTCTAAACTCCTTAATGATCAATCACAAAACCTCCAGAATCTGCTCATATATTTTTAGCTGTTCTAACTTTCCCTGTAACCTCCATGAAGGAAGATTCACAGGTGCAGAGGGAAGGGAATAAGTAAGCCTCAGGGAACCAAAAAGCAACTGCAGTTTTCCTCAATTCCCTAGCGCTAAGGGAATTGAGCATACACTTCCAGATAGGGCATCCATCCTTGTCCTCTATGCTGCGGAAGGTGTACGCAGGTCCGTGTACCCAGTGGACCAAGGGCCTAAGAGCATCAGGCCAAGTGGGAGACAGCCTCGTAACTGTCTGCCTGAAAAGCACCTCCAAGCCTTGGTGCTTAGAGAGCAACCCCAACTACAGAGCAAGAAAGGAGGAGAAGAGGGAGGCTTACATACCTTCCAGTCTTGGCTGGAGAAGAACTTGGGGTTAGGCAGTTTCCCCATACGGGCCACCAAAATGATGTGGTTTAGGGGTTTAGGGGTTCTGGGACCCCAAAATCACAACACGTGGGTCCTGCCTGAAAGAATTCAACCCAAGCCTTCTTTCAGCCAAAGACAAGATTTATTAGAACATCCGTCATATTGGGCCAACTCTTAAGGAGTCTGAACATTAGTAAGCTATTGGCAGATTATAAGAATCTGACCAGTGGCTAGATTTTAAGAATCTGACCAGTTGGCTAGATTATAAGAATCTGAACCAGAAATGATTTTTAAGACAGTGTTCTTTCTGCTGTATCTTGCAGGGTTTTTATTCATTTGTTTCATTGGTGTCTGACTCTTTGTGACCCCATTTGGCAAAGATATTGGAGTGGTTTGCCATTTCCTTCTCCAGCTCATTTTCCAGATGAAGAATTGAGGCAAACAGGGCTAATAAGTGTCTAAAAACCTACTATCCCCTGCATAGAACTTTTTGGTAATTCATGAATTAGTTTCTTTAAAAATTAGTTGCATAGTACAATCATTTGTTAGCTTGAATAAGACCTCATACCTTGATAGAAAAATAATAGAATGGTGTAATATTGACTAAAACTTCTTCCTACACAGTTTCTATACACTTGCTAAATTGAAACTTTATTCTTTATTAATAAGCACTAAGGATAATTATGAAGATAGAAGACTTTAATTCCAAAAGACAAATAAACAGTTGACAGTAGGATTGATCCTGGTTCATTTAGTTGTTTTTCCTTTCTAGTCATATGTCTCCACATTGATCTTTGACCATGACATTATCCACTGAAGCTAATGCCCACTATTCAGTGACTGTCAATCAGCAACTTTGTGTCCTCAGGTGGAAAATGAAGGGGTTAGGTGATGTTAGAAGATCCCTTCTAGTTCCAACATTAAAAGACAAAAAGTTTATTGAATAAAAGAGCAACATAAACACAAGCTAGGTTTAAACAGACTCATTCAGATGGTGGTCACCCCTTACCTAACCCTTTCAATTAAGCCCCTTTGAGTTGAAAACAAAAAGTGCAGGCATAACTCACTAATTTGTGGCTTGTTCAAGGACGTCAGTCATAGCATAACTATTCATTCTAAGGAGCCGTGTTAGTATATTGTGTATATTAACACATAGAGAGGAGTGAAATGTGAAAGTCAGTGGTTATCAAGAATTTATTACATTGTTACTTTGTGCCTGGCACTATGCTAAGTTCTAGGAGTATAGTCAGAAAGAATGGCATCTCCTGGCCTCAAGTAGCTTACATCCTAATGGGGAAGACAATGTAGCTACAAAGGTACTTCAGTGCCTTCTGTAAATTTGGAGGTTCTGGGAGCAGCCATCTAGTCAGAGGAAGAGGCCCAAGAGGATGATACTTCCTTGTGTGAATTTCAGACTGGGAATGAGCTTTGGGAATGAAAATGTTTCTGGGGCATGTAGAGAAAGTCTGGAGTGCAGCCTGGAAAGGAATATCAGTCATTTATTAAACACTTACTTGTGTCAGATACAGTGTTAAGCACTGTGCTACAAAAAAGGCACAACAAATAGAAAATAGTCCCTGCTCTCTAGGGACTTGAGAATCTAATCACAATCTATTGGGGGAGATACTGTGAAGTATAACTATGTACATACAAGCTATCTCTACCCAGGATTAATCAGAGGTAATCCTGAGGTCAGGCATGAGCATTAAGGGGGAGTGGTCAGGGTCAGGAAGGGCTTCTTGCAGAAAGTGGTGTTTTTAGCTGAGATTTGGATGAAGTTGGGGAAGAAGCTAGGAAGTAGAAATGAGGAGGGAGAGAATGCCAGCCTTGGGGGACAGAATGAAAATGCCTGGAGTCCAGAAGTGAAGTGGATTTTTTTTTTTTGTGAGGAACAGTGAGGAGACCAGTTTAAAAAATGTTAAAACTGGAATAATTTTTGGAAGAAACTGTCTGAAGAACATTCATGCAGTTATGATAAAGTTATACAGTAAGAGCATTTGTTTTGGAGAAGGTTCATAACAGTATTCTTCATCTCCTGAAATTACATTATGGTGTTTAGGATAATTTTCCAAACAGATGTGTGTTGTCTGAATTTATTTTGTACATTAGCTGTTCTTTTCCCAAACATGAGATTTAAAAAGAGTCTTTTTGAGTTCATTAGGGGCAGCAAGGTGGTGTAGTGAATAGGGGACTGGACTTGGAGTCAGGAAGACTTGAGTTCAAATCCAGCCTCAGACATTTACTAGCTGTGTGATCCTGGGCAAGTCACTTAACCCTGCCAGCTTCAGTTTCCTCATCTGTAAAATGAGCTGGAAAAGGACATGGCATACCACTCTAGTATCTTTGCCAAGATAACCCCAAGTGGGGTAATGGAGAGTGAGACCCAACTGAAAAATGACTACCTAACAACAAATAAAATGCTTTGAAGAAAGCCCTCAGAAGAAAATCTGAAGTAATTTATGGTATGTATTACCCCTCTTCCAGTTCACTGTTTCAATTCCTGTTGTACTCTCAGTATTGCTACCGAGAATTTAAAAGTAAATCAGTCATCTGAAGTGGTTTGTTAAACTTAACACACTGAGGAAATACTCATCATTATTCAGGTTACCAAGCTCACAAAATTATTTTTTCTTCTAAGTGCTCTCCTAGCAACTGAGACCTTGTCTCTTCTGATTTCTTTCTAATCCTTCTAGAGAATTATTTGATTGTGAGTCAGAATAGAAATGTTTCGAATTGAGACATTCATATGCCATTAGTAGAAAATCCAAGGGAATTGGGGGAATTGTATTTACCCTTGGTGCTAATAACATTTGGCCCTGGGCAAGTCTGACCGTTCTGTTGTGATAATCTGATAATCTGTGTCCCTCTGGTACCCTCGGCTGCTCTGATGTAAACTTCAAAGAGATCAAAGCCTGAGGCTGAAATGGGCAAGGCTAGAAGTAGAAATTAGGAGATCTCTTTCCAGATGGTAGAGCAGCCCCAGGCCCCACCCTAGAGATAAATGGAGTGTGTGTGTATGTGTGTGTGTCCCCTTCCAAGGTACAATCCTTAACTTTGCCTAGGTTCTAATCTGGCTTCCTCAAAAACTAGTTATATGTCCTTGGGTAGAACATTTCTTAGAGCTCATCTGTGAAATAAATACATGAAAATAGATGATTTTAAGACCTTTTAAGAAATCTTTAAGATCCTGTGATTTTATGAAATAATGACTCATTTGAACACCATGTTCCTCTTCATATTGTAAAGAGAGCTCATTCTAGGCTCTAGGAGGGAGTTGGACACAATAGCATCATCCTTGTAATTGAGTGAGAGTTCAAAATGGCCAGGAAAAATAAGCAACCCTGCCTAAACTATATTATATGCCAAAAAGAGAATTGTATAGTCCTTGAAATTTGGGAGAAAAGAATAGGACAGACAGGTAAGGCTAGGTAGTATTTGTCTAAGGGTCTTTGTTGAAGTTTTGAGATAAAAATTAGCCCCAGAGAAATAGGAGGGAAATTCAACTCCTCGCCCTCCCCTGCCCTCCATACTGTATAAAATGCTTCATTTCCTTTTGTTATGCTGTCTGATAGGGGATTGTGGGTAGGTGGCACAGTGGATAGAGTGCCAGGCTTGCAGTCAGGGAGGACTCATCTTCCTGAGTTCAAATCTGGCCTCAGACACTTACCAGCTGTGTGACCCTGGGCAAGTCATTCAGCCTTGTTTGCCTCAGCTTCTTCATCTGTAAAATGAGCTGGAGAAGGAAATGGCAAACCACTCCAGTATCTCTAACGAAAAAACCCCAAATGGGGTCACAAAGAGTCAAACATGACTGAAAAAAACAACAACTAAATAACAAACTGATAGGAGATTATAGTTAGGATCCTGGGACTTCTGACATAGGCAAGATTGGGGGAATGGAAATTATATAGATCATAGGTTCTCATTGTGTTGTCTTAGGCCTCAGGGGTCTTGAGACCCTTTCAGGAGATCCCAGAAAGTCAAAACTATTTTCATAATAATATTGAGACTAACTTCTAATATGGTAAATATTGATAGATATAACCCACATAAACTAAAACTCTTTGCGAAAGGGGTCCTCCATAATTTTTAAGAATATAAAGGAGTCAGGGGCAGCTAGGTAGCGCAGTGGATAGAGCACTGGCCCTGGAGTCAGGAGGACCTGAGGTCAAATCTGGTCTGAGGCTAGACACTTGACGCTTACTAGCTATGTGATCCTGGGCAATTCATTTCACCCCAGTTGCCTAAAAATAAAAAAATTAAAAAAAATAAATAAGAATGTCAAGGAGTCCTTGAGACCAAAATGTTTGAAAAACACTAGTGTAGAAGACACAGTCAAGGACACACAGCTATTGCTAATAACAGTAGTATAGATTCACAGCTGTGTAACCTTGGGTTGTTGTTGAGTTGTTCAGTCATGTCTGACTCTTTGTAACCCCATAGACCATAGCACACCAGTCCTTTCTATGTTCTACTATCTCCCCAAGTCTGTCCAAGCTCATGTTCATTGCTTCCATGATACTTTCTATCCATCTCATCCTCTGTCATCTCCTTTTCCTTTTGCCTTCAGTCTTTAATAATATCAGGGTCTTTTCCAATGAGTCCTGTCTTCTCATTATGTAGCCAAAGTATTTAAGCTTCAGCTTCAGTATTTGACCTTTCAGTGATAGCCTGAATTAATTTCTTTAAGTGTTGACTGATTTTACCTCGTTGCTGTCCAAAGGACACTCAAAAGTCTTCTCCAGCACCACAATTTGGAAATATTGATTCTGAAGCCCTCAGCTTTTCTTACAGTCCAACTCTCACAGTCATGCATTGCTACTGGAAAAACCATAGCTTTGATTATACAGACCTTTGATCACTTCATCTTTGTGTTCCTTAGTTTCCCCAAATGTAAAATGAGGTTAGACTAACTGACTTAAGACTACTTGTAGGTCTGTCTGTGAGTCTGAAATCCTTTTGTGTTTTCTGGCCAAGATCTCAAGGCAGTTCAGCAACACAGCCCCAGCATACCTGTCTTTCCTAAGGACATATATAACCTAAGGGAACATAAATTAAAATATACAAGGAAGTAACAATTGCAATAACAGTAATCATAATTTATATTTATATATTATATTAGAGTTGTTGAAGAAAAAATATCAATGCTAATCCTGTCCTGAGTTTTTAATCTCAAATCTTGACAGAAACAATTTTATTTAACACTTATTTAATAACTAAGATGTCCAAACTGGTGCAGTCTCTATGACTTCTGACACAACTCTCTGTTCCCAAGACAATTTTAGTTTCATTTATAGGAGTCTCGAGCAAAGAAATTTCAGTTGTTTTTCAGTCATTTTTTGGTCATGTCCAACTCTGTGACCTCATTTGGGGTTTTTTTTGGCAAAGGTACTAGGCGAAGGTTTGCCATTTCCTTCTCTACCTCATTTTACAGATGAGGAAACTGAGGCAAACAGGGTTAAATGTCTTGCCCAGGGTGACACACAGCTAGTAAGTGTATGAGGCCAGATTTGAACTCAGGAAGATGAGTCTTCCTGACTCCAGGCCCAGCACTATATCCACTGGGTTAAAATTCTAAAGCAACCAAGATCTACCCAATTCATCCTGGACCTTTCCCCTTAATCTATATCTAGAATTTAAACTGAAGAGAAAGCGGAGAGGATGCCTCCCTTTCAATGGACAAGGACGTTTCCCTATGTATGTATTAGTGGCTAGAGCTTTAGAGATGGAAAAGGCTATGATCTTTTCTAGAGTTAAATTAATTCCTTAATCTATTTTCCCAAGAAAGGCTATAGCTTTTTGTTTTACCCACTTTCCTAAAGGGAAATGTCTGGGAAGTGTTTTAGGCTGGAAAATATAATTTTTTAATATTTCTAGGAACTAAAAAGGAGTTTTAAAATATTCTTCCATAGGGTTTATATTTATATATGTGTGTTTATACATGTATGTGTATGTACAGATATACATACATATATGTGTGTACATATATACATATATCTTATATATACATCTTATATGCATATGTTCATACATATAAAATCTCATTTGAAAGCCACCCAAAAACACCATTCCTCTGAAATAATACTGCTGCATCTAAAGATTTCTCATTTGGCTCTTCCTCAAGTGGAAAGAGCATTGATTGGTTCTGGAGTTAGAGGACCTAGGTCCAAATACCACCTCTGACTGACCCTTAGTACCCGTGGGACCTTGGATAAGTCTCTTAACCTCCTTGAGCCTCAGTTTCTTCTTCTATAAAATAAAGGATGTGATTTAGATGGTCTCTGAGCTCCTTGACATTTCTAGATCTATAATCCTTCAAGGACAATTAATTCTTTTACAGTGGTGTTGTGATTTAGTCTGTAGAACCAGCAAAGGGGACCTGTTTTCCCCAGTTTTATGCCAATGGCCACAAGCAACTCTCATGTCCTCATAGAGTCCTCAGGACTGTTGACACCACTGTCTTTCTGTCCTACAATCAAGCAGATCTGACCTGCTTATAATAGGAACAAATATGAGACTTAAAGAAATGAGATTAACAAAAATATGTTCTAGAACTTTGCAAAGGAAAGAACACTGGGGTTAGGAAGTCAGACTGTTTTTCAGCCCTGGCTCTCTTACTGTCAGTCAGACAATAAACATTTATTAAACTCCTATTGTATGATGAGTACTGTGCTAAGTGCTGAGGATACAAATATGAAAAATAAAGACATAAGCCCTCAAGGAGCTTACAATCTAATGAGGAAAGACAACACACAAAAACGGGTATTACTGAGCGTTATGAACTTAGACAACCCTTTGGGGCCTCATTTTCCTCCTCTGGAAAACAAGGCAATTAAATTAGATGATCTCTAAGCTCTTATGAAACTTTGCTTTGACATGCTATCATTCAAATAGTTGTTGTCTTTCAGAATGGTGGTGGTATGTGCTATCTTTTTAATTACCTTCAGAACCAATTTGAGCCACACAAGAAAATCATTCCCATTAGTTTCCATTCACACCTTGTTTTTGACTAGAGTAGAGTTGTTCCTCAGCTTTGTCCATACACTCAATTCAGGAGGTTTGGTTCTGAATGACTTTGTCAGGGTCATGTAACCCAGGCACACCCAAGAAAATAAGAAAGACCTCGAGGCCCCTGTCAAGAAGGGTGATATGGGAGCCAAGATGGGAGAAGCTATGAAAAGCAGTGGTGATTAAAAGTCCAAATAGAAAAAATGAAAGCTTCATTCTGTATGGGTTATAAGCACTTGGAAAAAAGTTCTCAGCATATGATATAGGGCCAATTAGTAATTGTTGATTGGTTTTAAAAGTTGGTACAAGTGTGAGGTGCTAAGAAAGCTCATTTTAATGTTTTTCATTTTTTGAACTTGTTTCTGAAAATATAAGATTTGGAGCTTTTTGGTGGCATGCTTATGGCCTCTTTCTGCTATTTCAAATTAAAAGTCTATAAAAATCTTTATTTCCTATGTAAGTATACCAGTCAGATATATGGGCAGGTAGGTGGCACAGTGGATAGAGCACTGGGTTGGAACCAGGAAGACTCATCTTCCTGAATTCAAATCCAACCTCAGACATTTACTAGCTGTGTGACTCTGGGCAAGTCACTTAACCCTGTTTGCCTCAGTTTCCTCATCTGCAAAATAAGCTACAGAGGGAAATTACAAACCACTCCAGTATCTTTGCCAAGAAAACCCCAAATGGGGTCATGAAGAGTTGGACATGACTGAAAAATGACTGAACAATTACAAGTATACCATATATTTTACCAGTGGAGTGTACCTTACAGATTATAATTAGCAGTGTTTTAGCAAGACTACGTTACTTTGTTGAAGAATTAAAGATTATTATCTCAGATACTTTTCTGCTACACATTTCCATTTGTTACTCTTAGAAATTATTGTCGCTAGCATCACAGAACATCCTTGATAAATGAGATTCCTTAGTTTCCCTTCCTTAGGTACCACTCACCCAATCAATTGGCATTGATTTAGGTACTTAACTATGCTTAAGCTAAATGTGCTAAATACTAGGGTTACAAAGAAAATAGAAATAGGTACAGACAAGATACATCCAGAATAGTTGGAAAGGAGCCTTAGAGGGGAGGACATACATTTGGGTTTGGGGGAGGAGTGAGGAGAGGCTTCTTGAAGGAGGTTTGAGATGAATATTGAAGGAAGTCGGGGCTCCTGAGGGGCCAAAGTGAGGATGGAGAACACTCCAGGTACGAAGGATCAGCCAGTGCTAAGGCATGTAGATGAGAGACTGGAGATGGAGTGTTATTTGTGCCAGGAGCAGCATGTAGGCTACTATGGCTGCATTGTATTTATGGAGGTGAATAGAATGTTAGAAGATGGGAAGTGTAAGGAGTATGTTTCATTATCGATGTTCTCAGACTTTTTGTGATGTAATTATCAAGAAAGTTTGCTATGGTCTGAGATCCTTTGGTGCTTCATAGTTGTCTGGAAGTGAATTCTCAAAGGCCTGTTGGGCCCATATTATGTAAAGTACTACTAAGCTCCTTCTAAAATAACCTCTGTAAGAGAGAAGATTACTACTCCCCTGCTCAAAAATCCAGTGTTTCCCCCTTGCCCAGGGTTAAGATATGCATTTATTGTTGTGCAGTCATTTCGATCATTTCCAACTGTTTGTGACCTTATTTGGGGTTTTCTTGGCCAAGATACTGGAGTGGTTTTGCCATTTCCTTCTCCAGCTCATTTTACAGATGAGGAAACAAAGGCAAACAGGGTTAAGTGACTTGCTCAGAGTCACACAGCTAGTAAGTGTCTGAGGCCAGATTTGAACTCAGGAAGATGAGTCTTTCTGACTCCGGGTTCAGTACTCTATCCTCTGCACCACGTAGCTGCCCTTAAGATATACATTTAACTTGACATTTAAGGCTCTCCACAATCTGGCTTCAAGTAATTTTTTCTACTCTATTTCATATCATTTCTCTTTACCACAACCACCCTGGATGACTAGCTATTCTCTAAATTAAATATTCCTTCTTTTTCCTCTGTGTATTTGCTCAGGTTCTGTCTCTCAGTAAGAGAGCTTGTTTTTCACCACATATTTGCATGAGTGAACATTTTCATTTTATTCTTTTTTTAAAGCAAAATACAGCAATAAACTCAGTAAAGCACCAGATTGAAGACCATCTTTGTTTGACATTGAGCCAAATATTGTAAACCTTCATTCAAATAAAACAGTCCAACATTGAAATCAAATTGATCATAATATTATGTGAAACATTTTACAAGTTGTAACTTATTTCATTAAAATATTATTAATATTTGACAAAATTTGTAAAATGAAGAAATTTAGTAGGAACTCTGGCAGATAATAGTAAGCATATAAGGTCTTACTGGATTGCTTCATTTAATTCTTACAGGATGTCCCACATAAAATATTTGTCATTGTTTTATAATTTTAAATTTGCACTTTTCATAATTTTAGGTAGAATAAAATTTTATATTCTTTAATTTTAATTATATAAATGTACATTTTAATTTGGGTGTTTTGGTGGGAAGTTTTTTATGGTTATTGTAAAAACACTTAGATAATAAATCTAAAAGTTTATTGTGCATAGTATGTCAAATTACCCAGAGGGTTCACAACCTCCACAATTGTTTACAACATTTTTTAATTATTGTTAAAGTGGTTCATGGAATAAAAAATGTTAGGAACCATTGCTCTAATGTACTCAGCTTGAACACCCATTCTAATGTGTTATTTTCAATATCAATTACCAGTTAATATTTCCTCAATATCATCAATGCCATTGATTAGTACTCAATTATCAATTTAACTAGGTAAAATCAGTTATCTTTTAAAAGGGATATTTACTGAAAAGATGTAGCAAAAACAAAAGTACGAAAACTTCCCCCCCAAACCCCAGCACGTATTCTCCCCTGCAACCCCTTGGTCCCTGATGGATAGTGTGCTCAAACTTAAACAGGTTGCTGCAAAGTGTTTGCCTCACGAAGTTCTCCCCCAAATACATACAAACACTGGCACAGTAGCCCCTTTTTTGCAGGACATATCTCAGTGGGCTCATTTGCTATTAGGCTGGGTCAAGCCAATCATTTCTCAGGACTGGGCTGGTACCCCAGGATCAGCAGCTGGTAAGCACTGGTTTGGAGTCCTGAGTCTCTGGCATCTTGTTCTTCTGACCTTCTGAAACTCACAAGGTTGCAGCTATCTCTCAGACTTACCTAAGAGCAGGAGAAATAGATACAACTGAACCAAAAACAGCCTCTGTTCATGACTGCTTGCAGGCCACCAGTGGGGAGCATGAGATGCTGATGCCATCTCTCTTTATCCACCTGGAGGCTTACAGACTTCATTAAGATGAAGGAGCACTAAAGAATGGCTTCTTGCAGAAGGTAGGACTTTGGCTAAGACTTGAAGGAAACTGGGGAAACCAGGAAGTAGAGATGAAGAAGGAAAATATTATCATACATGAGACACAGTTTTAATTCAATAACAAGGTCAGTATCATGGGTTCACAGAATACATAAAGGGGAATACGATTTAAGAAGTCTGGAAAGGTGGGAAATACCAGGTTATAAAGGACTTTAAAAGCCAAACACAGGATTTTCTAATTGATTTTGGAAGTAATAGGAAGTCACTGGAGTTTTTTGAACAGAGGGTGAAATACAGTCAGATCTTCATTTTAGGAAAATCAATTTGATAGTTGATTGGAGGAAGGACAGTTGGAGAAGGGAGAGACTTGAGACTTAAGGAATATCTACCAGTAGACTAGTGCAAGAGTCCAGGTGCACCAGAGAGGTTGCAGTGTTAGAAGGGAGAATGGGGCATACACAAGAGATATTACAAAGGTATAAATGAAAGGACTTGATGACTGATTGGATATGGGCTAGGGAAGAGAAAGTGAGGAATGGAGGATGACCCCTTGGCTATGAGCCTAGGTGATTGGGAGGATGTCAGCAGCAGGGAATTTACAAAGAGGGGAGAGTTTGGCGAGGTATTGCTTCATCTCTTTCTTTTTCTTTCCTAGACTGCCACTTAATCTTAAGTGGTCATCTTAATCTTTGACCACTCTCATGTTAATTTGTGCAGCGATGCTGAAGTAGCTGCAAAGAAACAAGCCTCATTTACTTTTAAATCTCTGGCTTTGTCAGAGTCTATCTTTTCTTCTGAAAATAATTCAAAGTATGCAGCCTGCAAGGTTGACTTGATAATCCCAGTGGTTCTGTAATGATGATGTGCTTGGCAAAATTGGATGTTTATCATTTCACCTTCCTGTCTATAATGTTTAGGATAACATGTTTTTTATATCCTGTATAAAACTTGTGGCAATAAAGTGTATTGGGAGAACTGAAGAATGCCAGTAATGAAACACCAAGTCTGCTCATTGTTCCTCTAGGAGGTTTTATGATAAGATTTTTAGTCTCTTTTTATAGTTACTTAGAGGAGAATTGTGTTGATGGGGTTGGGATCTGGGCCCGAGAAAGGAAAATCCCTGGACTTTCCCACATGGCCAAATCTCTGGCATTTGCTTGAGGCTATAATCAACTGGCCTTTCATTGTGTCTACACCCAATCTCCCCTCCATTGTCTTGCCTCTCCATTTCCCTAGAATTCTATTACCACTTAGACTACTTGGCTACTCCTAGATCCCTCCCACAGTCTTTCTGTATATAAAGTACATCTTGTCACCATTAAGATGCTCAGATTCTTATAATCTAGCCATTGCTTAGATTCTTAAAATCTGGCCACTGGTCAGATTCTTATAATCTAGCCAATAGTTTACTAATGTTCAGACTCCTTAAGAGTCTGCCCAATGTGACGGATGTTCTAATAAACCTTGTCTTTGGCTGAAAGAAGGCTTGGGTCGAATTCTTTTGGGCAGGACACGTCTATTGTGGGTCCCAGCACCCCTAAACCTCTAAACCACATCAATGTTATATCCCCAAAATGAATGCCATTCAATTAAATATTAATACAATTGAATATTAAATATATTTGTATTCTTCTGGCGACAGGTGTGTGTTATTTGAAAACTATTACTGTTTCTCTACCAATGCATGGCATTTAGAAATCCTACATATAGTTCTTATCCTCTGTGTTACCCCAAAATTAACTACCTCACTGTCTGAATATTTAAGTGTTGATTTATTTGTCTATGAGGTGAATTAATACTTATTTTTTCTTATGTATATGTGCTTGTAGAATACTTGAGCTTTCATTTCCTTGAAAGAATTTTTTTCTGTCTTCATAGGATTAATTCTTGTCAAGCTATAACTCTTGGAAACCCTTCCTTCTGTGGTCCTTCCTCTTTCCCAACCCTAGCCATCTTAGATTCTAGTTTAGAAAAATCACCAATTGGAAATGCTTAGTTAATGTTTCATTGTTCAGATGAAGAGAACAATGCACATTTGATTGGAGAATGATCATTTCCTGTAGACCCTAGGGAGAAAAGAAGGGACTTTGACCCAACCTATGAGACATTAAAATCACCTTTCTCAAGAAATGTTTGTGTTGAAATTAAGTGGATATTTAATATTGTAGTGGTCAGGTGTTCTGACTTATTTCCCTCTCTTGTTTATTTATTGACTAATTTTATTTTATCACCCTGTGTTTTAGGAGCTCCCCAGAGTTCTTCTTCTTCATCTTCTGGATAAGCATGAAGGAGCATGGACCATACTTCCGTTATTACCTCAGTATGTATGAAAAAAATCTTTCTGAATTACTGACATTCTCATCTGAATATGCTCATGTTACTTAGTTTTCCTTGCCTGGAGGTTTCTGGGTACTCTTCTTTCAGAATTGGTGACTGTGTAGGGCCGGGGTGGAGGAAGAATGAGAGGGGGTGGGGTTCAGCCTTGGAAAGTTTATTGCTTGTCACAGCTTTAAATTAAAAACACAATTTACTTCAAAAGTAAACAAATGAACTACAGAATTGAGTATATGAACATTCTCTTATCTGCCTTCTGAAGGATTTTTATGGGAAAGTGAATTTGAAGAGCTGATAAGATTCCTCTTTGGACCATTGTCTAAGGAAAGGAAAAATACATGAAGAAAATAGGGCTCTCTTATCATCGTATCTCATCATCATTTCTTCCATTTCTTACTCACAACTTTGTGGTTTTATGATAAATCCAGTTTGGAGTAGAGCTTATTGTAAACTATTTCTTCTTAGTTTTTCCACATCATTTAGCAGAAACTCATCATGGATTTTCTTCTGTGAAGAAGAAACAAGGATACACATTCCAAAGCTCTTAGAAACTCTCCGAAGATATGACCCATCTAAGGTAAAGGAAAATTGAAATGTTAATATTAAGCCTCCAGGGGAAAACCTTGAAGAGGGTTTAGTATTGATTAAAAGAATGGGAAGCTAGTAAATAACACTTCTAAAAAGAGTTGGAAATAGTTAATGTGTAAGCTCGGAGGCTATATTGTTAGAATTTCTTTGTAAAGAACTTCCAATTTGAAAGTTTTCTTTTATGGTTTATGGCTTACAAAATGAGAGGACTTATATGATACTCTTTTTTTTAAAATGGAAGGCATATTAAAAATATATTAGTAATTTGGAAATATTAGACAAATGCAGTAATCCAGAGTTAAGAAATCATCTACTTTAAACATAAAGTTAAATGAACTATTTCTTTTCATGGCAATATGGTAATTTGGTCATTCTGATTCCATTAACTATAATTTTTACTTTTTTTTTTTTGGTGTGTGTCAATATGTCCTTCTTAGTAGATATAGCTTTGATTGACAGCATTAAATTAACTCCTAAGGGTTAGGAGTCAGGAAGACCCGACTTGGAATCCTGCCTCAGACACTTAACTCTGTGACCCGGGGCAAGTCACTTAACTTCTCATACTCTCACTTTCTCCATCTAAAAATGGAGATAATAATAGCCCCTACCTTACAGTATTATTGTGAGGATTAAAAGGAGTTAATATATGTAATGGCATTTCGCACACCTGAAAGCAATCATATAGTAATAGTTTACATTCACATAGCACAGTACTTAATGCATAGGAAGTACTTAATAAATACTTCTTCATTTAGTCATTTAAGGCTAGCAAAGTGCTTTCCATATATTATCTCCTTTCCTGTTAGCTATTACCATTATCATCATCACCACCACCACCACCACCACCACCATCACCATCACCATCACCATCACCATCACCATCATCACCATCACCATCATCATCATCATCATCATCATCATCATCATCATCATCATTATCATCATTCTCTATTTTGACCTCAGTTAAGATCTCTGGGACCATACCCAGGTATCTTTTAAACCACCACTACCCTGTGGGGATCTTTCTACGAACAAGCTAGAACGGATCCAGATTAGGGGGAATTTCACTCGGACCAAATTGACTTAGGCATTCTTTGGAATTGATGATGACCCAGAATTGGGTTAGGCTTGCTAGGGCATTTTAAACTTGTCCCAAAGTCTCTTTTCCCCAGGCCGCACATTAGAATCTAGTCATATGTATTTGGGTCAAGAAAAGTAGGAGGATTTTTTTTTCCTGATTATATTACATAGGCCTTTGCACCTTAGAGACAGAAATCTGGACTGGGAATAATACCTCAAGGACTGATGATTAAGGGCAGATTCATCAGCATAACAAAAATCAGCATTTTAAATCTGAAAGCTTTGGAATGGCTCAATTTATCTTTCATTATCATTCTTCTAACTTTAGTACCTTGTGCCTAGTAGTCAATCCATATTTGCTGAATTAACTTGGTAATAATAATAAAGTTGGATGAATGAGAGCTGTCTATTCTATTTTTAAAATTTATTTTATTTTAGTTTATGGAACAAAACAAGCATTTCTATAACATAGTATAATAAAAAAGATTGCACATGAAACTGCAAATCTATTATGTACAACTTGCTATTTCTTTTAAATATGTAATAAAGTTATAATGTAAATTTCTTTTTTTCTTTTTTCTCCCCCTGCCCCCATGTCTACTGTTAGATGCATATATACATATACATATACATACATACATACATAAATATATATGTATGTATGTAAAGTCATTCTATACATACTTCTATTTATCAGTTCTTTCTCTAGATGCAGATAGTGTCTTCCTTCATATGTCCTTTGTAGTGAATTTGGGTATTTGTAGTAGTCAAAATGACTTCATCTCTCAAAGTTGTTCTTAAAACAATATTGTTCTTACTCTATATATTGTTCTCTGGGTTCTGCTTATTTTGCTCTTCATTATTTTGTGCAAGTCTATCCATGTTTTTCTAAAATCATTGAGCTCATCATTTCTTATAGCACAGTAGTATTCCAGCATGATCAAATACTACAATTTATTCAGCCATTCTCCAGTTGATGAGCATACCCGAAATTTCCAGTTCTTTGCCACCACAAAGAGACTTGCTGTAAATATTTTACAACATATAGGTTCTTTTCCTTTTTCCCTAATCGTCTTTGGAAATAGACCTAGTATTAGTGATGGGATTGAGATCTGAACCCCTAAAAGGAAAAGACTATGTCTTTGGGATCTGGACCCCAAAAAAGGAAAAGCCCCTGGACTTTCCCATGTGATCCAGGTCCCTAGTGTTCACCTGGGGCACCTAGCCCTTTCGGGTCCTTCTCTTTTACCTCCCAGTCACCTGAGCTATTAACCACTCCTTGACCACTATATATAAGTGTCCATCTTGTCCCCATTAAATCACTCAGATTCCTTAAGACTCTGATCCAGTTGTATTCTCATTACAAAGGCTCAGATTCTTAAAATCTGGCTAATAGGGCAGATTCTTAGAATCTTGCCCACCCTGATCAGTGATCTAATAAACCTTATCTTTGGCTAAAAGAAGGCTTGGGTGGAATTCATTTGAGGCAGGACCCATGTCACTTGCCCTTGAATTTCAGGTTCCCAGTACCCCTAGACTTCAACATTTTGGTTCCCTGATCAGGAAACTGCCTAATCTCAAAATCTTCTATGGCCAAGACTGGAAGGTATGTAAGCCTTCCCTCACTCCCTATCCCCTTCTTGCCCTGCAGTTGGGGTCTCTCTCCAAACACCTAGGAAGGTTTAGAGGTGCTTTTCAGGCCTGACTTCACAAGTCCCATTAGGTCAGACTGTTACAAGGCTGTCTCACACTCAGCCTGATGCTTTCAGGTTCTCAGTCCAGTGGTTTGGTTTGAGGCCATGGACCTGGGCCACAAACCTGGGCCACATGGAAGGGGTCTAGATGGAATTAAGGAGTGCTGGTCTAGGGTGGGGCCAGGTGCAGACAATGAGACCCACAACGAAAGGGCAGTTGAAAGGATTAACTGGGAAGGGCCAGGTGCCCCTTAAGAACGACAGGGACCTGGGCCATGTGGAAAAGTCCAGGGGCTTTTCCTTTTTGGGGTCCAGATCCCCTTCCTATTAGTAGTCTTGCTGGGTCAAAAGGTATAGGCAGTTTAATAACTCTTTTGGTGTAATTCCAGATTGCTCTCCAAAATGGTTGAATCTGTTCACAGTTCCACTAACAGTGAATTAGTGTCTCAATTTTTCCACATCCCCTCCCAATATTTGTTGCTTTCCCCTTCAATCATTTTAGCTAATTTGATAGGTGTAAAATGATGTCTCCATTCTAACAATAACTTCTTCAAAGGGGAAAAGAATTACCATCTTATCTTACCTAGGATTTTCAGATTGCTCAAGCCAATCAACTAGCAATTATGAATCCCTTGAAGTAGTCTCATCATTTGAATTTGCACGGCACATTTCTATTGGGCTAGAATCACTTACCTTATTTTGCACGCTAATAATAATTTTGTTGTTGTTCAGTTGTGTCCAACTCTATATAACCCAATGGACTTTGTGTTCATGGCATTTTCTTGGCAAAGATACTGAAGTGGTTTGCATTTCCTCCTCTAGTGTGTCCTCATTTTACATTTGAGGAACTGAGGCAAATAGAGGTTAAGTGACTTGCCCAGGGTCATACAGCTAGTAAGTGTCTGGGCTGGATTTGAACTCAGATCTTCCTGGTTCCAAGCCTGGTGCTCTAACCACTGTATCATCCACTGCACCACCTTGTTGCCCTATAATCATAATAATAACTAACACTTATATAGTGCTTATTATGTGCTGAGAATTAGCTAGACCCAGTTACCTCTTTTTATACAATAATAATAATGATAACTAACCTTTATATAGTGCTTACTATATGTTGAGTACTTTACAATTATTACCTCATTTGATTCCTGCAACATCCCTAGGAAGTAGGTGCTATTATTATTCCCATTTTACAGATGAGAAAAGTGAGGTGAACAGAGGTTAAGTGATTTGCACAAGGTCACATAACTAAGTATTAAGTATAATACTTAAGTATACTTAAGTATTAAGCATTATACTTAAGTAAGTATTAAGGGGCAGATTTGAACTCAGGTGTTCCTGACTTCAGACCCAGTGCTCTAACCACTGTACCAGCTAGCATAATTATAAGTTCCAAGCACTATGCTAGGCCCTGGGAATATAGAGACAAAAATGAAATAGTCCCTGCCCTCTAGAAGGTTACATTTTATCAGGGGAAACAACATGTACATAAATAAGTACATGCAAAATAAATATTAAATATTTTGAGGGGAGAGGCCCCAATCCAGTCTCTTGTGCCATGAAAGGATAGTCTTGTTTCATTTAAAGCTTTTGTTATGTGGTATGCTGTCTTTGTTTGCTATAAAAATAAAACATAACACCAAAAAACCTTCTAAAAACCTCTCAGGTTTCTCTTTGAATGCGGGAGTTGTAACTTTCACTTAATGTTTTTTTCATCTGTAGATCATTCCTTCTGTTATCCATAGCTCAAATTCTGTAAGGGATGACGACTCACCTTGCTTTTTTTTTTTTTTGTGAAAAAAATAGAATGATAATTTCAAAAGTTTAAGACAAGTTCATGAAAATTGGAATATAAAATAAAATCTTATCAGGATCCTTAGCTTTTCTGAATCATTCAAAAATTTAGAGTGTTTTATTTTTAAAATGACATTAAAGAATAAGCATTCTATAGGTGTGAGGTTTATTTTTAAACCAGAGAGATTTTTCAAATTTCAACCCAGTCAGAAATTTTAGCAGAACAGAAAGTGAGGGGTCAAATGCTGCAGCAGCAAGCATGCTGGGCTGAGAGTCAGGACACCTGGGTTCTTTTTGTGGGCTCTGACACTCCTTCCTGTGTGATCCCTGGCAAACCACTCACCGTTCTAAGCTAGTTCTTCCTCTGTAAAAGGAATTGGGAAGGCTAGATAACCTTCCAGGTCCCTTTCAGCTTTAAAACTTTTAGTTTCCCAATGATCTAATTGATTTAGTGTTTTCAATATGAAAGTGTGTTATTTTGTGTTAACAATCCCTTTCTCTTCATCAGTCATTTGAAATAAAAGTGTAGCCAGTGTTATATGAATAGTATAAATGAAGAAAAGTAGGTCCCCTCCCTTCTCCCAACTTTGGTATCTTTTTCTCTTTCAGCTACCTTAAAAATTGATCTCCCAGTGCCCTCGGCTGTGTTGCCTTCAACACAGACCTCTTCTATATATGTGTGTGTATATATATATATCTGGTCTCATCCAACTACTTTCACCATCTTTATTTTCTGAAGTGCCATTTTACTTCATCAAGGAGATTATCTAAGACTTTGATGTTAGGGTTTAAATGTGATGGCTTCACTGTTCTTAATGATGAAAAGATTTTGTTATACAAATCTTTGTTGCGCTCCTTCTAGTTTCCTCCTTAAATTGGACTGAGCTTCTTGAGAGCAAGGATTGTCTTGCCTTTCATGCTTAGCTTAGCATGGTGCCTGGCATATAGTAGGTACTTAATAAATGCTCATTTGGCTGATTGGCTAACTAAGTGCTCTTAGGATGATCTTTGTATAGTTGACTCTTTTCCCAAGCTTTCTCAAAACTTACTTCCTTTCTAGTGATTCTCACTATCAGTGAACAACAGTACTGTTCATAATCTTATATTAACCCCTGCCAGAGGGAGATTCTGTATTTAAAAAAAAAAGATCTTTCTTTTTTGAGGAAAAGAGAAAAACATAAGCAAAACCGATCAGTAAATAAAAAAATCTGACAATGTGTGTAATGTCCCCCATCCATGGATACTCCCATTTCTGCAAAGGAGTGTGGGGATGTGCCTTCTCCTTTCTCTTCTTTGGGACCAAGCTTGTTTTTTTTGGTAATTACATAACAGTCACTTTCTGTAGTTTTGCCACCGTTCTTTGCATTTATATTGTTATAGTTTTTGTGTATATTGTTATATTTGGTCTCCTTACTTCCGTGTGTGTTACTTAATGCAATCTTTCAGGCTTTTGCTATTCCTTAGATCCCAGTATTATTCCATTATAGTCATGTACTATGATTTATTTAGCCATTCTCCAATCATTGGGCATTTACTTTGTTTCTAGTTCTTTATTACTGCAAAAAAAATGTTGCTATAACTATTTTCATGTAGATGGATTGTTTCCTTTTTATTAGTGATCTCCTTGGGGGTATGATTTTAGCTACTTTATTTGTATAATTCCAAAGCACCTTTCCAGATAGTTGTTCTAATTCACAGTTTTAGCTGCAATGAAATAGTATGCCTGTCTTTCCACAGCCCTTCCAACACTGATTATTCCTGGTTTTTTCTTGTCTTTGCCAATTTGCTGGGTGTGAGGTAAAATCTCGGGGTTGTTCTGATTTCCTTATCTCTTATAAGTGATTTGGAGAATTTTGTAATTCTTCTGAGAACTGTTCATAACCTTTAGCCACTTATCTATTGGGAAACTGCCTTTTGGCCATATATATTCTTGTTAGTTGTCTATAAAAATATCTTAGATACCAAACCCTTGCCACATAAATTTGATACAAAGATTTTTCCCCATTTAATCCCATTCCCTTCTTATTCTAAATTAATTCTGTTTGTGTAAAAAGCTTTTCAATTTCATGTAATCAAAATGACTTCTTTTATCTTTTTAAATTACCTCTCCCTGGTTTACGTTAAGAATTCATCTCCTACCTATAACTGTAAAAGGTATACAATATGATTCTATTCTAATATTTCAATTATGAAATTTATTAGTCATGTTATATATCTATTTTGGATTTATTGCAGATATAGCGTATTTTTTGTTATCCTCATCCATGACCACCTTGTGTTGATATCACTGAGTATTGAAATATATGTTGATATAATTTGGATCATCTTTTCAAGTTCTTGGTACAACTTCTCTGCCTCTTTTCCCTCTGTACCAGATATTGGTACATAAGCTGTAATCAATTTCATGATGATGCTTTTGCAAATACCCATCATAAGCACCACAATACAAAATCACCCAAATGTCCAATGAAAAATGGTTCTTGTTGCCATTGGCCATACCATAAAACCAACTCCACCAATTCCATGATTTGCCTTCCATTTAGTTTCAACTTCCTTCTGTCTTTTGGTTTCATTTGTGTGAATATCAAGATTGACATGATTCAGTTCCTTCTTCAGAAATCTCTTAAAGCAAAGTAAACTCTCTGTTATCTACCATTCCATCCACTAATGCTTTTTGCACACCTGTCGGATAAGGATGACTGACAGTGTGGCATAATAGATTTATAGCTGTCCTCACAGTCAAAAAGACCTGAATTCAAGTCCTACGTTTTGATACACCCTAGCTATGGTACCCTGAGCAAGTTATGTAACTTCTCCTTTCTCTAGACGACTGTCCGAGACTCTATGTTGCTGAACAATTGCTGATTTATTTTTGGTATATAGTGTTTCCTTACCTGGAGTTCCCTACAGCAATGAAATCACAGATCTAGAACAAAAAAAGAAAAAAAATAAGCATGATCAGTGTTAATAATGATTATTTTGAGGCATATTTCAAATCCTAAAGTGATTTCTGAATCATCAAAGAAAGAGTAAATTATGTTCGTGTGGTTTTAGTGTTAGAGCTATATTATTGTATTCTGATTTTTTTAAAAATTGGGAATCCATATATGCTAACTTTCTGTTGACCAGAGTACTGTTCTTTACCATGTGATAAAACAAAGAATGTTTTAGTAGGTTGTAAAAGCAGACATTTTGCAAGTTCCATAATCCCTTCCCTCAGCAGGTAACTATTTTTTTCTATCATTTATCTTGAATAAATAATGTAATGGGTGATTTAGTATGTTGTGCATTTTTCTTCCAGGAGTGGTTTTTAGGAAAAGCGTTACATGATGAACAATCAACAATCATCCATCATTATGCCTTTGCTGAAGATCCTACAATTTTCAAATTTCCTGACTTTGCTGCTGGCTGGGCCCTTAGTCTTCCACTCATAAACAAGTAAGAATTAAATGGGCATTTTTTTTAATACAGTTCCATGACTTTATGACTCGTAGATTGGCTAAAAAAAGGCATTTTTGCCCTAGCAAATTATCTATATTTTTGTAGTGTTTTATGATTTTCTGGGTATTTTTTTTTTGGTTCAAATCTCTTTTATTTAAAAAAAATCTTGAATTTTTAAAATTCTGAACTTATTAATACCAGATTACCAAAACTATACCAAATACCCCCCAAAGAAATGTTTTTATTTTCAAAGGAGAAGAGAAAAAAAGGGACTATATGTGAAACTGTGGATCACTAGTTCATACCATATGCTTTTTAAAAGCTTATAACAAATTGTTACTTTCAAAGCTTTCCTGCTTGTCTGTTTCCTGCTGGCCTTCTGTTCTCTTGTGTGCATTTTTAGAAAATGCTTAAATGGCTCTCTTTTCTTGTTTTCTTTTTACAACAGAATCACTAGTTCCCCTGTCCCCTCAAATACCCATACCTCCAAGTGAAAAAAAAATAAGAAAACTAGAATCCTTGTAACAGATAAGTGTAATCAGAGAAAACATCTATACGTGCGCCATGTCTAAAAATGTGTGTTTCACTTTGCATCTTGAATTCATCATTTCCCTAGTAGGAGGTATGAATAACCTGCTTTATCATCCAGCCTATGGATTCATGGTCAGTCATTGTATTAATCAGAATTTTTAAGATTTTTTTAAAGTTATTTTTATAGTGCATACTGCGTGAGCAATAGTATAGTGCTTGGTACATAGTAGGTGCTTATGTTTATTGGTTGATTAGGCACATATTATGTGTTTAATAAATGCTTGACGACTTGACTAAATTGTTCTGCCTCTCACTTGACTCTGGCAAATATATGTATTCAAAATTGTTACTGCTAACCATGGTCAGAGCCCTATGATAGAGGGGAAAGAGTAGTAGACTTTAGGGTTAGAGACCTGGCTTCTTATCCCAGTTCTGCCTCTTATTTGCCCTCTGACCTCTCTGTGTCTCATTTTTTCCTGTATGATGAGGCTAACAATACTTGCTATATTTACCTTAAAAAGTAGTTATAATGATTGTGAGATATATCGTTGAAAGCACTTTGAAAATTGTATGAGTGTAAGGTAATTTACTCAGTAAACATTTGTTAAGCACCTACTGTGTGCGAGACACTGTGCTAACATTGGTGATACAAATTAAGAAAAAGAGTTCCCGCCTCCAGAGAGCTTACAGTCTGATGGGGGAAGAGAACACACAAAAGGAAACTGGAAGAGTTTGTAGGGGTGAAGGATATCTGGCACAGGGCACAATGGAGAAATCTGTCATGGAGAAAGAGTACAGCTGGTTGGGAAATGAAGAGATGGCTGGCCTGGGTGCCCTCCTTAAATGGAGGTTTGGGGAGGGCTGTGACCCAATTGTAAAATAGTTTTCTTGCCAGATCAACAGAGCTTTAGTAACTAGCTGATAAGAAACTTAATATAAATACTTTGAAAATAAAATAAAATTGAACCCAAAAAATGCATTTGAAATCTTAAAAACAAAACCAATTTAATGTAATATCTTTTAAGTCTGACAGATGACTGAGGTGATCTGTAACTTAAATAGGACATACAGACCTTAGAAGATGCCAAATAATCCATTTCTTCATAGTTATAAAACCTGGTGTTTATACAGTGCTTTAAAGTATGCAAAGTGCTTTTCGTGTATTATTAGCTCATTTGATCCTTACAATAGCCCTGTGAGCTAGACCCTACAGCTGGGATTATTCCTCATCCTACAGAAGAGAAAACCGAGGCTTATAGAGGTGAAGTGGTCACATAGTTGGGAAATGTCAGAAAATGGATTTGAACTCTGAGTCTAGCACTCCATCCATATCTCCTGCCTAGGCATATGCAGAAACATGGAGCTGACCTGGCCAAGAGCCCAGAGATAATAGAAACTGGGCACTTTTTCTTTTTTGTCCTCGGTTAGTGTCATAGGATCATAGATTTAGAGCTGAAAGGGAGGACAAGATGGCATCTGGGGTCCGTTCCAGCTCTAATCTATGATTCTTTTATCCAACCTCTTCATTTTATGGATGAGGAAACTGAGGCCTGGAAAGATGCTGAATCTCAAAGAGATTAACTGATTTGCCTAAGGTACAAAGGGAGAAATCTGGGATTTGAACCCAGGGCCTGTGACTCCAAATCCAGGATTCTTTTCAGTGTGCTGTACTGTCTCCAACCAGCCAGCTGCTTCCTGGCTTCAGGGTGCTGTGATGTGGGGCTTACCTTGGCCCCTTCTCCCTTCTGGTAGTGTCTAAAGAATATTTATTTTAATAGTAACTACTGGTGTCAAAAATTCCTGGGCATACAATGATAAGCACCCATAATCTCACTCCCTTTCCTCTCCCAATTCTTCCCACTCTCATCCCCATGACTGAGGGAGGACAGAAATAAACATTTTTCTAGTACCTACTATATACTGTTTTCTAGTACATACCATGTCCCACTATGTGCCAGACACTGCACTAAATGCTTAACAAATATCATCTCATTTGATCCTCACAATGAGCTTGTGAGATAGTTGCTGTTCTATTTCACAGTTGAAGAAACTGAGGCAAACAGAGGTTAAGTGACTTGTGTAGAGTCACACAGCTGGTAAGTGTCTGAAGCAGTATTTGAACTCATTTCTTCCTGACTCCAGGAGTGGCACTCCATCTCCACTGTACCACCTACTTGCCTCTAAACCTAAGCGGACTGCACATGATCATTTCACCCCAGGACTCAGTAAGCATTTCCTGCTTACTGATGTCGAGGGGGCACTAGACACCCCATTGAAAAATCTCTGTTTTGAGCTCTGCTAATACTTATTGTCAAGGGAGCCTTTTTTGCAGCCAAGTTGCTACTCTCCAACAGTCATCAGATTTCAAAGGCCCTTGGCATGGAGTCCAAATTTCAGAACATTCTTTGATACAATATATTTGGGGGGACCATCTTGAACTAGATAAGATCTGATTTGGATTTTATTCCAAGACTTGACAAAAAAAAATTCTGGGTATGTGTGTTTAAGGATGGATTAGGGTTGTTGTCAGTATGAGTTATAGAAATGTATGTTTTTAAGAAATGATGAGCTTGATGAGCTTAGAAAAACATGGACAGATTTGTATGAAATAATGGAGAATGAAATGAGCAGAACCAAGAGAACATTATATACAGTAACAGCAATATTGTTTTAAGAACTATGTTGAGTGATGAAGTCATTTTGACTATCATAAATACCCAAATTAACTACAAAGGACATATGAAGGAAGATGCTATCTCCATCTAGAGAAAGATCTGATGAATAGAAGTATGTACAGAATGATTTTACGTGTATATATATATATATTTGTGTCTAATGGTAGCCAGCTTTAGGACAGGGCGAGGGAAAGAGGGAAGAAAAAAAGAAAAAAAAGAAAGTTGCCTGATAACTTTGTTATATATTAAAAAGGAATAGCAAGTTGTACATAATAGATTTGCAGTTTTATGTGCAATCATCTTTTTTTTAATTATACTATGTTATGGAAATGCTTGTTTTACTCCATAAATTAAAAATTAAATAAATAAAAATTTAGAAAAGTAAAACTATAGGGATATGGTTATTGTGTGGGTAGATATAGCAAAGACTCATTGATTTCTTTGGGAATTCTGTGCCATAAAATAGTTTGTTTTTTTGTTTTTGCTTTTTGGTGAGGCAGTTGGGGTTAAGTGACTTGCCCAGGGTCACACAGCTAGTAAGTTTCAAATGTTTGAGGCTGGATTTGAACTCAGGTCCTCCTGACTCTAAGGCCAGAGCTCTATCTACTGCACCACCTAGCTGCCCCCATAAAATAGTTTCAACATGATTATTGTCAGTTCCCAACTTCCAAAAGGGTCGTGATTCTAGAATTTTATTTGTAAGTGTCGAGGCTAACCATGTCAAGTTTCTTCAGTTGATCCTCCTATGGCATGAGCTTAAGGTTCTTCACTGTCCCAGTTACTCTCCTCTGGATGCTGCCCAGCTCAGCAATGACCTTCCTGAAATGTACTAAACACAATACTTCAAATAGTCACGATGCAGTGGAACTATTACTTCTTTAGTCCCAGAAACTCTGTCTCTTTTAATGTAGCCTGAGATTCAATTAGTTTTTCTAAAATCTAGGGAAACTTTATCCTCATCATTCCCTTCTGCTTAAAAGCACTGTCAGAGAAGGAAATAAAATGAGTCTAGCATGACTTTTTCATGATAAAACCATACTGACCCTTTGTGATTACTGCTTCCTTTTCTAGATGTTCAGTAACTAATTCTTTAATAATATATTTATATATTTAAGTTGTTTACTGGCCTGTAGTTTTCATGTTCTATTCATTCTATCCATTTATTCTGTTTTCTCTCTCTCTCTCTCTTTTTTAATATCAGGACACTTGCTGTTTTCTATATATGGAGTATCTTTCCCATTCTTAATGATTTTTTAAGTACCGCTGAAGGTGGCTCAGTGGCACATCTGCCAGTACTTTCTTTACCTGAATGTGGAAAGTCATATGGGCCAAGTGACTTGAATACATTTAGTGGTGCTAGGCTCTGTGTGCTGTCTTGTCTTCTTACTTATCTGGGGTATTGACTCCCTATTAGTCATTTGTTATTTCCTTTCCATTTGAAAGAACTTTATTTTTAGCAAAGAGAACAGAATAGCTTAATTGCTTGATTTTTGTTAACTGGGAGATGTCTCAGGATGGGGAAGATAGAGGGTGCATCTGAAAGTGGCATTTTTATGTCAGTCATTTGTAAGTCATGGAGTCCCTGTAATAGCATTTGTAGGTCAACTGTTATTCAATAAAATATAAATTATGATCCATTTTCCATGTCTTTATCTTCTATATGTTAAGAATCAAGTTTTGAAAAAAATCTTTTTTGACCAAACACAAGGCCAAGATGTAATAAACAAGTGAACAACAAACATTTTGGTAGGATTTTCAAATTTGCTGCTGCTTTTATACATTGAGATGTTATTTGACAGTAGTGAGTAGAAGACATTTAAAATGTTTATTATGACTTCTCATAGATGAAGCCAATGGTATACATACTATTAAAATAACTAGATATCAAAACAAAATTTCTTCTACTTTATGAGAATCATAAAACAGATAAGTGTTTCTACAGTCCAGTTCATTGTATGAACCTCAGTTTGGAATCAAAGAAAACACTTCGAAGAAAAGCAATTTTTGCTTTCCCCAATAGTCTCCCAAACAAGCAAAGAAAAAGGCTATATTGAAGTTATTGAAAATGACCGAGGGAAATTTCAACCTTTATCCTTTTTTTTTCCTTTCCTTCTCCTATTTTCTTTTTTTCTATAATTCAGTAGAAGTATATCCAGTTTAAAACAAAACCTCATTGTATTATCTTTCAAAGGCTCCAGTATGTCTCTTTGTATATGATAAAATGATCTTCCTTTTAAAGGTTGGCATTTTGAAGTGTTTAAAATTCAGCATTTGTGCCACACAATTGGCATGCTTATGATAATAAGTAAATGATTTGTGTTTTCATCCATTTAGCATCCTTACAGTGTAATTTTGTTTTATTCTTTTATTCTTTATAAAAAATTTTAATAATAATAAGTTCTGCATTAACTTATTTAAACTTAAAAAAATCCAAACAATGTTTTCCCCCTCTTTTTTGTTTTGTTTTGTTTTTGGTTCTTGACAAAAAGTAAATTTAATTGCCTTCATTTTCCAGGCTTACCAAAAGATTGAAAAGTGAGTCCTTGAAGTCTGATTTTACAATCGATTTAAAACATGAGGTAAGTCATATCTCATTGGGTTGAATGTTTGAATAATCAAATCTGTAAAGGATTTTGGTACTGGAAAAATTCTAAGTTTCCAATAGTATGTTTTCCCTCATAAGTAGTCAATCCTCAGTGTAGTTCAGTCCAGTTTTGAGTTTTAAAACTGTGGATGAGCCCAGAGGTGAAATACTCCATGTGGTGGAAGTGCCTTTACTCAATCCTCATCCTTCTTGACATCTCTGCAGATGTCCTCCACCACCCCTTCTCTTTTCCTTTGATTTCTGTAAAGCTCTCAGTTGGTTCTGCTTCTACCTGTCTACTCGCTTCTCAGTTCTCCTTTCTAGATCATCCTTCTCAACCCTTGCATAGTAAATGAAGTCATTCTCAAGCTATGTCCTGAGCCTGTTTCATCTGTAGGTTCAACTATCACCTCTATGCAAATGACTCCCCCAAATTCTTATTCAGCCTTAATCTCTTTCCTGAATGCCTGTCCCATGATATTGACTGCCTGGACAATTTGTAAGAATGTAAAACTCAACCAGTCCAAAATAGAACACACTGTATTTCCCCCAAAATTAATCTATTCTCTGAACTTACCCATTTCTGTTGATGGCATTGCCATCCCTGCACCTCATCCTCTGATTGGGGCATTCTCACTTGGGGCCACCATTTCAGGAGGTGATCGTGACATCCATGCTTACTTCTCTCCTGGATCTGTTCCTGATCTTTCCACTTTGCCCCAATATGGGCATCCTTCCACTCTAAAGCCCCTTCTCAGGTCCCTCACTATAGTTCTTGAGTTGTGCAAGGAAGCTGTGATGCTGTCACATATATACATATACACACATATGTATATATAATATATACACACACATATGTATATATAATATATATACACACATATGTATATATAATATATATACATACATATGTACATATAATATATATACATACATATGTATATATGATATATACATACATATGTACACATGTATGTATATATTTATATTACATGTACATATATGTCTGTCTGTGTGTGTGTGTGTCTGACATATAGAAAACAATTAATAAATTAAATAAAATAAATATTAATTTTTTTATGTATCTGTCCTTCTAGTTACCCAGGTTTATAACCTCATCGTCATCTTTGATTCTTTTTCCCCTCCCTATCTGGCACATTGTCCAGTCATGTCTGTTCTCCCTCTGTCTCTTGCAACCATCCCCTTCTCTCTGCTCTGTTTTAGGCTTTTGTCACCCCTTGCCTGGACTATTGAAATAAACCTCTTCTTGGTCACCTTGCCTCTTCTCTCTCCCCTCTCTAGTCTGCTGCACACAGCTATCAAAGTGGTATTCCTAAAACATAGATCTGATCACGGCACTCCCTCATTCAAAACTCTTCAGTAGCTTCCTTTTAGAATAAACCAGAAATTCCTCCACCTGCCATTTGAAGCTTGGCTCCCAACTGCCTTTCTGGCCCTAGGTTATATTGCGCTGTTTCACCCAGTGTCTGTTCCAGTCTCATTGGCCCTCCAGCTAGCTGTTCCTCATGTGCAGTGTTCCATTTTCCAGCTCCTTTCATTTGCTAGAATATCCAGCTCTGAGATGTGCTCTTCCCATACCCCTCCCTCAGAGAATTCCATAGGCTGACAGTTGCTTGGTTCAGAGATGTCTGTAGCCTTATCTAGTAGTGCCCTGAACTTAGATGTGAATCTCTCCTTTTGTCCACATCTGGGCCCTGGGAAACAGGATCTAACCAAACAACCAAAGGCAAGTAATGGGGGTGCATCTGAGGGGGAAGGAGAAGAGGAGGGCAAAATCATTTATTCAATACCTACTATGTGCCAGGCACTGTGCTAAGCATTTTACAAATATTGTCTCTTTTGA
This sequence comes from Vombatus ursinus, assembly GCF_900497805.2. Classification (NCBI taxonomy): domain Eukaryota; kingdom Metazoa; phylum Chordata; class Mammalia; order Diprotodontia; family Vombatidae; genus Vombatus; species Vombatus ursinus. The sequence continues at coordinate 8,844,945 of NW_020954591.1, read as the reverse complement.
TCCTTACAACAACCCTATGAGATAGGAACTGTTATTATCTCCTTTTTACAGTTGAGGAAACTGAGGCAGGCCTAGGGGAAGAGACTTGCCTTTGGTCACACAGTAAGTGTCTGAGGTAGAACTTGAACTCCAATCTTCCTGACTAGGCCTAGAACTCTCTCCGCTGTGCCACCCTAGCAGGAATTTAGGATAGCTCCACCTCCCATTCCCTAACCTTGTGGTTGTACTGGCTATTTTCCTCTAAGCTAATTAGTAGTGAACAACTCAGGGAGCAAAGGATGTCTTTTTGTACTTTTGGCATAAATGGTGGGCAACCAGATAGCCTGAGACAGATTATATAGCCCGTCCTTAAACATTCATTGCTTCAGATCTCTCTGATCATATATTCAATCCTGCCCAAGAGAGACTTGTGTTTCCTTTTTACTGAGTTCACCTACACGATCTTGGACTTCGAGCAGATTTTAGATTATCACTCATTCAGCATTTTGTTTTACCTGCCATGCAAACCACCATCTGAAGGCAGACTGTTAATTATAACCCTAAGTGTGCACACTGAGGCAGAGGTGGAAAGAATCTCAGAAGTCATTTAGCACCAACCTGAAGAGGAAGGCAGGCTGGTACAGGGGAAAGAACACACAACTTGGACCCAGAGGACCTAGGTTTAAATCTTGCCTTTTGGGGCAAGTCACTTCACTTTCCTAATCCTCGTCTGTAAAATGAAAGGATTGGATCAGATGGTCTCCAAGGCTGAGGATCAGATGTTTATAAGAAGCACTTTTCACAGTGACTGGCACGTAGTAGGTGCTATATAAAAACACTTATCCCCTGCTTCCAGGTCCTTTCCAACTCTAAAAGTATGAACGCTCTACAACAGAGATGTCAGCTGGACCAGATTAAAATGTCTAACAATGTTTCCCCCATCCTGCACTGGTTCAGTCAAACAGCTTGCTGGCACAGTGGATAGAGTGCTGGACCTGGAGCCAGGAAGACCTGAGTTCAAAGCTAGCCTTGGATACTTATTAGCCATGTGACCCCGGGCAAGTTGTTTAACCTTTCTTAGTTTCCTCTCCTGCATAATGATAGCACCCACATCACATGGTAGTTGAGAGGATAAAATGAGAATATTTTTAAAGCATTTTGCAAACTTAAAAGCTCCATATAAATTTTAAGGCAAGTAGGTGGCGCAGTGGAAATGCTGGGCCTGAAGTCAGGAAGACCTGAATTCAAATCTGGCTTCAGACACTTACTAGCTGTGTGCCTGGGCAAGTCATTTAACCATGTTTGCCTCAGTTTTCTCTTCTGTGAAATGAGCTGGAGAAGGAAATGGCAAACTACTCTACTATCTTTGCCAAGAAAACCCCAAATGGGGTCACAGAGTCAGATAGGACTGAAAAAATGACTGAACATAAATGCTAGATATTATTATTGAATCCAAATATATGGCATAACATTTGTACCTAGCAAATTTCATCTTAATTAGATTTTGCTATTTTTTTAACTTGTTCATCAAAGTCAGGGGTAAACCCTGGGGTGTTCATTAGAAATATCCCTTCATGTTGCTGTGTATCCATTAATTGCCTCTTTTTTAGGTCCTGTATAATCCAACCAATTCTGAATCCAGGCTTCATTTTTCCATCTTGTCCACAAGTATATCATGAGAGACTTGGTAAAATGCTGTAGTGAAACCCAACTATACTATGTACCTGTCACATTCCCCCTAATCGGTTTAATAACACTGTCAAGAAAAGACAGGATGTTAGTTTGGCATGAGCCATCCTTGATGACCCATGTTGTCTCTTAGTGGGCATGTACTCCTTTTCTAAGGGTTACTAATCCCTCCCTTTAAGATTATGCCCTTCAAGACTTTTGCCAGCAGTCAGAGTCAAGCCTACTGACCTCTAGTTTGAAGAACTCAATTTATCTTTTTCGAAAAATGGGGATGACAGATTTCAGGCTCTGGTCCCTGAGCACTTGTCTCATTCATTTTCTTCATATTTTTTCAAATACTAATGACAGTTATTCAACAGTCATTCCTGCATGGTTTTTTCCAGTGTCTTGGGAAAAACTTTGTCCTGACCTGGTGACTTGATCTCATGAAGGGCAGCTAGGTATTCTTTTTTTTTTTTAACCATTTCCTTGATTATTTTGAGTTTCATTTCTGTTATATAGTCCCCAATTTCAAAGATTATTTTCCTTAATAAAGAAAATGGAAGCAAAATAAGTGTTGAGTATGGTGGTGGGAGGGAACATGAGCCATTGCTTCCCCTTTCTGGTGACAAAGAATGGAGGTTGCCTATGAATGTATTTTTCTTTTAAAGAGAATGCAGCTCAGGTGTAGATACCAGGTTTTTTGGTGATGTTGGTGAGGCTAATGATTTTCTTGTATATTTCTCTACAGTATCTTGATGGGAGTTTTACTGCTTTACAAAATTCATGTATCCACTTGGGAATCCTTTAGTACTCAGAATGTTGGTTCATTTATAAGACTTATAAACACAATGTAATTAATAATTCTCTAATGATTATGAGACCAATCTCAAGATAATTGATGCTTTATGTCCTTTCTTTCTTTACATCTTGTGTATTATCTTCCTGTAGTCATTGCCAATCATCTGTTTTATAATAGATTGCTCTCTACATTTGGGACAAAGGCAATGGACCCCATCTTACTCCGGTGCCTGAGTTTTGCACAGATGATGTGAGCTCTCCTAAGGCTACCAGTTGTGCTACAATGTTTCATGCTTTTCTACCGCTTTGTGTGAGTACCATAGGTAAAATTTCTTTATGTGTTAAGTTTATATAGTATGCTTCATGCTATCTTGGCACCTTGTATAACATTACAGACTCAGTGAGTCTTGGTAATTATTCACTGATGGAGGACACAGGAGCAGATTCTATGTCAAATCATTAATGTCAACTAAAATTTCCTGAACACTTGTTATGGGTTGTAGTGGGAAGGATACTAGATTTGGAATCGGAAGATTTTAATGTGAGTCCTAGATCTGCTAGTTAGGAGCTGCCTGCCCTTGAGCAAGTCACTTAATTTCTCTGAGCCTCAGTTTTCCCATCTATAAAATGAAGATGTTTCTCCTATGACTATGTTTGTTAAAAAAGCATTTTGTAAACCTTAACACACTATATAAGTAAGTTATTATTGTTATTATCAAATGAAACACCATATTCAATTCAGGCATTTATTAAGTGCCTCTTGAACATGAAAGGCTTTGAATGTAGAGAACTTTACTTGGTGGGTAATAGGTAGCTGTTGAAGGGCTTTGGACTAGAATGATGTGACCAGATCCAAGAATAAAGAAGGTAAGTCTGTAAGCAGAGTGAAAGCTCAGTTGAATATAGAGAGAGTAGAAATGGGGATTATGAATAGTAACTTCTATCCCTGTCACCATATGATAGATATTATTATTATTATTATTATTATTATTATTATTATTACAGAGGCAGCAGGGCATAGTGGGTAGGCTTGGAGTCAGGAAAACTAGAGATCTAGTCCCTCATCTGAAACCTAGTAGACATGTCACCTTGAAAAATTTGCTGAACTTAAGGTTCAGATGCCTTAGGATTTTCCTACTAAAAAGTAGACAGGCTGTGATCCTAATTAGCAAAGTTCCCACACTGGGAGTTTCCCATGTTGACAAAATTCCAAATTCTTTGTATTAGTGATGTCTTACTAGCAGAAGAGCTAAGGAGATATTTTATAGCATAGAGATGCTATAGTCATGACACCTGTCCTTCACATCTTTCCGTCTAAAAGGAAGAAAATGTAAACATACACCATATGCACATTTAGCACCTTGACAAATGTGCACAATGAATACTTTATTATTGATAATTAAGAAGAGCACTTGGGCTCATGTGTTTTTCATAGGATCAAGCATTTCATTAACTATAGTAAGACCCTGAAAGACAGTTTTTATTGAAAACTGTCATTCTGAAAGGAGAAAAAAAAACATCACTGATAGAGGATGACCCTTGCTAGCAAACTCAGACTGCCTACAATTAAAATCAAGTGTACTCAAAACTAGACTCCATATTTGAGAGTGGAAAAGACCTTATGGTGATAGGTAGAAATAGAGTGATTGAACTTGGAGCCAGGAAAATGTGAGTTTAAAATCTCCTTCAGATACTAGCTGTGTGTCCTAGGGCAAGTCATTTAACTTCTTTTTGCCTCAGTTTCTTCATGTGTAAAATGAGGATAATAATAACACCTACCTCGAAGGTGTGGAAGAAAATTCTATACTCTGTGTTGTATACACAAACCTATGAAAAACAAGTATTAATTTATAATAATTTTAAATGTAAGCATATTTTTTGTCTATTGAGAAAAATGTCAAAACTGACATCTCATTACCTTGGGCATCTCTCTAACACAAGTAATTTTGAAGTCCCAATTTATAGGATCCTGAACAAGGAATACTTCCCAGTTAAGACTGAACAAGGGTCATCTAGAGTCCTGGTAACATTTCAGTTAGCAGTTTGTTTTATTAGAACAATAGTCATTTAAGTTTTGGCACAGCTCTGGAAAATAATTTCTTTCTTTCCTTTTCTCTTTTCTTCCTTTTCTTTCTTTCTTTCTTTCTTTCTTTCTTTCTTTCTTTCTTTCTTTCTGTGAGGCAATCATGGTTAAGTGACTTGCCCAGGGTCACACAGCTAGTAAGGAGAATAATTTCCTGAAACCATTCATTTCTCTTTGACTACTACCCAAAGGATCCTCTTTTCCAGCTGGCCAAAGGTGAACCCAGAAGATATATTTCCATTAGTTGAAGTAATCAAAGAGGCTTCTTCCTTCTCTTAGGCCAAGACTTCTTAACCTGGAGTCCACAGATAAATTTCAGTTAAGAGAAGTTAAGGGGTCTATGAACTTGGGGTGGAAAAAAAATTACATCTTGATTTTCTTTAAGCTCTAACTGAAATCAAATATTTCCTTTAGTTATTTAAAACATTCTGAGAGAGAGTCTTCACTAGACTTCAAAGGGATACAGTCCATAGGAGCCCTGATTTAGGAGGATCATTAACCTAATCTCTTCAGGGCATAAGGGAAGAGGCTCCTACTCTTCCATGGATCAATCAAAGGCAGCTTGCCTTTGTCCCTTCACTGCCTTAATTACTTATTGGGGAGGAACCCTTTGGCAGTTAGGTGGTAAAGTGAATAGAGTACTGGGCCTGGAGTCAGGAAGACTCATCTAGGCTCTGACACTTACTAGCTGTGTGACCCTGGGCAAGTCATTTAACCCTCTTTGCCTCAGTTTCCTCATCTATAAAATGAGCTGGAGAAGGAAATGGCAAACTCCAAACAAACAAACAAAAAACCAAATGGGGTCACAGGGAGTTTGCAAATGACTGAACAACAACGTTCCTGGGCTGATCCAAAAGAAGAGAACATGACTTTTTTTGGAATTGATCATTAAGGCAAGGTTGATGATGTTTCTCTCTCACATTAGATCAAAGGCTTCAGACTAGGGTCATTTCACAAAGGAATTCTTAATATTTCTAAATGAGGAAGCTAAGACAGATGAGTTGGTGTCTGGTTCCAAGATCAAATTAGATAATATGTGTAAAGCACTTTGCAAAATTTAAATCACCATATCATTAGATGCTATTATCATAATCATCCTCATGATCACCTTGTCCAAACCACACATTTGTAAGAGATGAAAAAATGGGGGCCCGCGGAGAGACTAAGTAAATTTCTAAAGGTTCCATAGCCAGCTAAAATGGGCTGGGCCAAGAGCCCAGGTCTTCTGACTCTTGACCTTGTCTTCTTTCTCCTATTCCATCCTAACTACTCTAACTCTCCCAACTACAGACTTAAGTTTAAACAAGTCAATTAATTTTATTGACAATAGACATATAAATATGATCCTAATTAAAACATGTTCTAGTAAATGTTCCCTGTTTCTAGGCATTCTCCATCCTGTTCATTACAAATTAGAAAAGAGCTACTTTAATTGTTATTAAAATGATTCCTCCATTCTTTACCTAAATTTAATTGGGCAGTAGGATTGGACTCATTGTCATAAAAAAGCCACTTTTTATGGAGTTTGGGATAGTTGATGCTTGATTTTATAATGCACACTTTAAATAAACACTTCAAGTTATAAATGCATCATTTTTTCTTCTTATTGCCTCATAGGGAAATCCAGTGAAGGAGATGGCTGTTTTTGTTGCGGTAAAAACATGCAAGAAGTTTCATGATGACAGAAGTATGTTCTGAATCATTTGTTTTTATTGGATTTTTAAAATGTGCTCTTCATTTTATAAGGGCATAAGCACAAGAATTAGACAGGAACGAAGGGAGCAACCAGTGAAATCTGCTTTTAACAGTATTCCTCATTTTGACAGGTTAACTAAAAGGGTTAAACTTTATTAATATGAATTCATATGAAACCAAAATATGAATTCACAGCTCCTTTAAATGCCTGTTAAAGCCCCATTTTTATTTATAAATTAGAAAGTTTAGACAACATCTGTCTTGGGGACAGTATGTCAGAAATATTTACTTTGAACTGTGCAGAACCTTTGATTCTCACTGAAATCTTGGTAGTTTACTAGAATAATTGATCATGTTATATGTGTTGCCTGTGAAAAGTTTGGAATATGAAAATTAAGTGGGTCCAATGAGAATTTTGAAGACGGTCCCTGATCTACCCCCTTCCTAGATTTCACTGTACATTCTTCCAAAGAAAACATTTATAACTGTGCTACTCCTAAGTGAAATAGAGATTATAAAAAAAGATGGGAAAGGGAGATGCTTTATAAAGCAGGAGAGCCCTGTTAACTAAACCAGAGAATGGAGAACACTTTGGGAAAGTACAGGTTTTTTTATTGTATTGCCAAGGAGTGCTCTTGAGATGGGCAGTATGATGTAATGGCAAGAATGTTAAGAGCACTGGACTTGGAACCAAGCCCTGCTACTTACTGTCTATGTGACCTTAGACAGATTATTAACCCCTCTGGGCCTCAGTTTCCTCATCTGTAAAATGAGGGGGCTGGATTAGATGGTCTCTGAGGTCCCTTCCAGCTCTAAATCCATGATCCTATCCTTCCTTATAGAAGAGGCTTGTCCTGATTTATCCTTGCCCCCAGCTTTTAGTGCCTCTCCCTGAAAATGACCTTGCATTTATTTTGTTTATGCTTATCTGTATACATGTTGCCTCCACCCAGAGAATGTAAGCTCCGTGAGGGCAGGGACTATTTAATTTTTGTCTTTGTATTTGTATTTCCAGTGCCTGGCACATAGTAAGTACTTAATGATATTGACTGATTAATCCTCCTCTGAGTATGAAAAGCAACAACAACAGGATAATAATGATAGCTCATATTTATGTAACATATTAATGTTTACAGATTACTTTACATATATTATCTCATTTAAGTCTCAAGATAATACTGTGAAGTAGGTGCAGTCACCATCCCCCATTTAATAGATGAGGGAACTGAGGTTCAGGTAAGTGAAGTGACTGGCCCAGGGTCACACATCTGGTACGTATCAGAGGCAGGCTCTAACCCCAGGTCTTTCTGACTCCAAGTCCAGCACTCTATCTCCAGCTGAATTAGAAATGAGAAATGCTGACTGCTAAATCAGGCTTTCTTAGCCTTCATTGCAACAGACTCCTCTTGTTACATTATGCTGTCTCTCTAGATACCTGTCCAGTGAAGGTTTGGGCAGACCAACACTTGTTCTGAGCAGAAAATGACTGAGTCCCATGGCCTTTCTTAAAGCCTCATACCTCCTTCCCCTGTGCATTCTGTACCTTGCCCTACAAACCCAGGCTTGGGGGACAGCTTTTACTCCACTCAAAATCCCTTCAGAACCATAATTCTTGATAAAAAAGAACCCAAGATTAGTCTTAGAGTCGCAAAATGAAGATGATTCCTAATATCTGTCACAATATGTAACATTTTGTTGGCAGGTTCTCAGAGTGTCACATCTCATTGGAAAGCCATAAAAACAATTAAGAAATTATTAATGTGAGCTTTTAAAAAAGAAGATTCAAAATGTTTCCTCCTAGAAGCTAAGATAGGCACATGACAATATCTTGCCCCCCACACATACTGTTGCCTTCCTTTGTCTAATTAAGCATCATCAGAAATTTCTGGATGACTGGATAAAGGGGACAAAGAATGAATTAATACAGCTTGGAATTAGACAGCATTTTGTGAGTGGACTATTGAAATATGAAAGCAGTGAAAGGCAGAACTCTATTTCACACAACCCAAAAATAACCTCACCTACTATCTTGAATTTAGCCTGAAGATCATTTTATTTTTAAAAAGTAGTTATTAAATTAAAGAATATAAAAGCAGGAAGAGTGTGACCCAATGGAAAGAAGATTGGCCAGGGAATCAGGAGACCTGGATTCTGGTCCCACTTCTACCGCTGACATGCTTTGTGACCCAGTACAAGTCACTGAATTTCTCTGGACCTCAGGCGCTTCGTTAATGAAGTGAATGCTCTGGCCTAATGATCACTTCTAGCTCTAATAATGCTTACTGCTATGATTATGGGAAATGAACAGACAAACAAACACTTCAGCTCCTAAAGCAATCCAATGTATTGATTTCTATTGTTTGGCTCCAGTCACAGAGAAAAGTGAAAATTTGTGACTATTCTGAAACCCGGTTGATTTTCGGTTGTAAGACTCATTTGAATGTGATGTGTTTGTTCAAAGAAATAATCTAATGTGAGAGAATTTCTAAGTTTCCTGTGACCCTTGAGTTTGTGTATATGCTAGGAGAATCTTGGAGCTTTGGGCTTTCCTGCCCTTTCTACTATCTGGTTGGGAGAGTCACCATGTTTTCTTCATAAAGGCCGTGAGCTACTGCCATGGAGAACAAAGAGAGAACCACTGTGGCACAGTGGAAAGGTTGGATTTAGAGTCATAAGGCCTGACTTCACATATGCCTCTGTCACTAGTGACCTGTGTCACTTTGGACAAGTCATTTCATCTCTCTCTGTCTCAGTTTCCTTGTCTATAAAATGAGGAGGTTGGATTAGATAACCTCTGAGGTTATTTCCACCTCTACATCTAGGATGCCATGAGAAACATGATAGTATAGTAGAAAGCAGTACAATGTGCATTCAGGTACACATCTAATACCATTTAATGGCATTGATGAAGAAGGCATACTCTCTTGAAGATCAGGTATTTAGAAAGCCAGCATTTAGAAGCTCGTAAAAGCCAACTTTTTATTTTCTGTATTAATTAGGACAGGATGAAATAAAAATCCACAACTAACTCTCAAATACAATCTTAGGTTGGGTTAGGAATATTTGGCTCTCCTCTCTTGCCATCTATTTTACTGGATGTTATTAATTATTAATGGGCAAGTAGGTGGCAGAGTAGATAGAGTGCTGGGCCTGGAATCAGGAAGAGTCATCCTCCAGAGTGCCAATCTGGCCTCAGACATTTACTAACTGTGTGACCCTGGGCAAGTCACTTAACCCTGTTTGCCTTAGCTTCCTCATCTGTAAAATGAGCTGGAGAAGGAAATGGCAAACCACTCCAGTATCTCTGCCAAGAAAACCCCAAATGGGGTCACAAATAGTTGGACGTGATTGAAGCAACTGAACAAATTATTTAATAAGAAGGAGCTACGAATAAACAGCATGCTAAATTGGAAACAGTACCAGCTCTAGAATCAGAGGATCTGGGTTTATAACCTGTCTCTATTGCTTACTACCTGTGTGACCATGGATAAGTCACTTACCTTCCTGAGGCCTCTCTGTAAACTGGGTGTTTTGGATCAGGTGGCCCACTGGAGTCCTTTTCCAGCTCTAATTTTACAATCCTGAGCAGAAGAATTAGGTCTTGAGTGTCATCTTTTTTCTGCCTTTGCATATTCTCTGATGGAGATGTTAATAAATACAGAAATAAATACCTAGAAGTAGTGGAGAGAGAAACTATAAAAATGATCAATTCCTCTCTCTGATTGAACATTAGGGGAGTAGGTACAGGATTATGTTGTAGCAATTTGCTTACTTATGGTTATTATTATTCATGAGTATTTTATTATCAATATTATATATTAAACAATATTAATATGATGATGATGATAACACCTAGCATATATATAGTTCCTCAAGGTTTACAAGGCACTTTACAAATATCATCTCATTTGATCCTCACGGCTCTGGGAGGAGGGTGCTGTTATTTATCTCCATTTTATAGATCAGGAAACTGAGACAGAGATTAAGTGACTTGCCCAGGGTCCCACAGCTACTAAGTGTCTGGTGTAACATTTGAACTTCTGACTTCTAGCTCAATTTACTCTGCCCCATAACCAGAGAAGCACTAGTATACTCTTCTAGCACATTTTCTGGCAATCATTAGTGATTGTATGAAATATTAACAACCTCTAAGGATAGGCTGAACTGCTCTCAAGGAAATTCCATTCTTGCTTTTAAGGTGTTTGGCATAAATGGACATGAATGGAACGCAAAATGACATAAGTGGAATTCAGTTTTTACTTCCTGAGGTAGACTAGCAATAAAGGAGGAAGGCCAATGTTCAAAAGAAAGGTGTTGTGATTGTTCTCTACTAATACAAAGGAAAGCATAGCTGCTTGATGGAGCCAGTCTATTTGAACTCTCTATATGTGTGATACTCTGTAACTCTACTTGAAACATTACATTCTTATTGACACATACTTTTCAAGTTAGCTTAGAAAATCCCTATCTACTCCATCTATGCAGCAGCATTTCTGTTAAGATCCAAGCATGGGTAAGGCTTTTAAACAGACTTTTAAAAGCTGTAAGGGTAAGAAGTAGCATTAAATGCTGCAAAATACTATTTACTGGGGTTTTGATTCAACTTGATCCATGCTCTTGGGTCATATGTTTTTCATTGCGTAATGGGAGCTGTGAGAAAATTTTAAGAATCTTCTGTACCTTACCTTTCTTATGCAGATCATGTGCATGTCTCAAGCATCTGGTAGCAGCCACTGTTGTTGCTCATTAAATAGTGGGTTGTGATATGCCATCTTCCTGCTGTCTCCCATCTAATTAAAGAGGCAAAATTGCTACTTATTCAGCCTTCAGTTCCTTTTCACAGCTTCTTGATTTCTTAAAAAAAAATGAGATAAATACCTTGTTCTGCTTTAGATTAGAAAAAGGTAGACAGCTTTACTGCTGTGATTATGCATCAGAGAGTAAAATCCACATCAATATACTGAAACAAACATTAGGATTAACCCCTACCTAGTTTTCTGTCTTTGATTGAACAATCTGATGGGGAGGCAGGTAGTGAAGAGTGTAGCGTGTGGGTCTTAAATAGGTGTGTAAGTAAAGCTTGGGTTATAAGGAACCAGGTGGAAGACAATTCCTTGTTAGAAGAAGTAATTAAATTAATAACTGTGGATGAAAGCTAGTTCTTGAGTACTCCCCGTGAAGTCTGAAGTGGTTGAGGATACAGATTAATTGGAGATGTCACTTTCAATCAGTGGGGTAGAATGGTTTTAATCACTTCCATGAAATTTTTCTCTTTGATGTGGAATTATGACCCACATTTGGTATGTATTCTTATATAACATATATATATACAGACACATACATACATATACATATATACATACACACGTATACACATGCACATATATTCCTATATATCCTATACATATATATTATAGTATACATACATACATTCATACAGACACACACATATATATATACATATATATGTGTGTATATATACACACACACACATTTATGTGTATGTATGTGTATGCCTCCTTGTGGTCCTGGATCTGTCCCATAGAGAAAATAACAATCATGTTTTTAAGTGGACAAGTAAACACAACTTAGACCCAACATCATATGTAAGTACAATATTAATAATACCTTCCTCAATAAGCCCAAAAGCTGTCATTTGATTGTAAGGTAGCTTTATAGCATGTCCGAGGACTATTTTCATTCTTAGCTTAAGTCATCTTCACAGTGAAACATACAAGGGTAAATATGTATGTTGTGTACTTCAGAGTTATGTTTTACTCCTTTGGTTAAGGGGCCTCTAAATCCATATGGAAGATATATATAGTTTATACAGCTGAACTTTTTCATAATAGAAGTATTTTTTAACCTTTTGCTCTTACTTTTAGTTATTTTGTTGTTAACTAATCTTATTGAGGAGGTCCTTTCTGTTACTTTGGTACCTTGATGTGTGAGATTTCATAAACATTAGCATGATATCACTTAATTATTGAATTCAATCAAATTAAATTAAATTGATTGAAAGTGAAATCTGTAATTGTAATTGACTGCAAAAGTATTTTCTCAACATTCAGCCTTTTAGAAATACAGTGATCAGGCAGTATGATTTAGAATTCTCTTAGCAAAGAGCATTGAACAGTCAAATTAGATCCCAAATACCTTAATGACACTAATAACAATTGTTCATACCTTTATAAGGTATATATATATAGATATATATACATATATCTATATATATAGATATACGTATATATCTATATATAGATATATGTATATATCTATATATAGATATGTGTATATATCTCCCTCTATATATAGATATATGTATATATCTCCCTCTATATATAGATATATGTATATATCTCTCTCTATATATAGATATGTGTATATATCTCTCTCTATATATAGATATATGTATATATCTCTCTCTCTGTATAGATATATGTATATATCTATATAGGGGAAAAATCAATCCTGTTACAAGATGTTGCCAATTTCTAGCCTTCTCTGGTATCTAATAATTCCTAGTTTGAACAAAAAAAAAAGAAAAAAAAAAGAAGGGGATTTGAAAAAGGGAACTGTCCTAAGATATTGACAACCACTATTTAAAACTCCAGCAGGGAGAATGTAGTTGAATATAGGAGTTCAGGGAGGAGAGTCAACCTTGATTTTTATTTCAGTGTCATTTGAATCAGCTCGTTGGTGGAGAATCACCCATCCTGATTAGTTATTAGAGCAAAAAGGAACTGAAGGCTAAAAGCCAAGGAAAACGAATGCACAATTTGCAACCCTGCAAGGACACATGTTGAAGACTGAGGGAAATTCTTGACTTTTCCTCACAGCTTCTTCCAGTGTTATGCAATAATGGAGGATATCTTACCCAAGAGTGTGAACATATAGTGACTGCATGCTCCTGAGAGCCCTATTACGTGGTAAGTCGTTTTCTTTATTATATGCAAAAATAAGCCACCAATGCAGTGCCCTGGTTAAGATTTTAATTACACAGGGTTTTAGAAGGAGAGAATAGAGTGAAGATTTTTACAGTAACTTTACTTTGTCTTTCATTTAATATGCCTCTTACTACAGTGAAAACATGCATGAACTATCTCTTCTGTGACTGCAGAAAAATCATAGGACCATATATGGCATGGAGATTCCTTTAATATTGCATTAAGATTGATCACTTTAATGTTAATTCATCCATTGATTTAATAAACATTTATTAAAAGATTACTATGTGCCAGGCATGGTGCTAGGGGCTTGAGATACAAAGACAATTACAAAACAGTCCCTGCTTGCAAGGAATTTACTTTCCACTGGAGGGAAACAACATTTAAACAAATAAGCAATTGCAAAATATATACAAGGTAAGTATGAAATAATTTTGGGGGAGGAGGAGCACTCAAACTAAAGACATTGGGTGAGGCCCTCCCTCTAGGAGGTGATAACTGAAGTGAGCCTGGAAGGAAATCCAAGAATCGTTGGAGCCTAAAAATTGTTTGGCAGTTCAGTCAATCGGTTGTTGGAGGTGAGGAGGGATAACATTCCAGGTATGAGAGATAGCAGATGCAAATGCACAGATATAGGAAATGGAAAATCATATATGGGGCAAAAGTTTGACATAATATGTGAGAGAGAGTGATCCGTGTAATCAACCTAGAAAAAAAATAATGTTCAGAACCAGATTGTGAAGGACTTTAAATGCCAAAAAGAAGAGTCTGCATTTTGTCTTAGAGGTTAGGGAACCTCTGGAGTGTTTTGAGGAAGGAAGTAACATGGTTAGTTATATGCTCCAGAAATACTAGTTTGACAGCTATATGGAGAATGAATTCCCAGAGGAGAGACTGGAGGGCAAAGGGAGAGAGGGAGGGAGGGAGACAGAGAGACAGAGAGAGACAGAGACACAGAGACCAAAAGGATGATGAACCAAGGTCACCATTTTGTGAGTGGAGAGAAAAGGATGAATGCAAGAGATGTTATGAAGGTAAAATCAACAAGACAGGCAAACTGATTAAATGGGATGGGGGAAAGGGGAGAGACAAAGAAACTTTGAGAACAAACATGAAATTACAAACCTGGGGGACTGGAAGGATGGTAGTGCCTTCAACATAAATAGGGAAGTTAGAAAGCAAGACGGATTTTAGAGGGAGAAAGATAGTGAATTCCATTTTGGAGAGGCTGAGTTTGAGATGCTTATGCAAGAGATGTCCAGCAGGGAGCTGGTGATGTAGTGCTGTAACTTAAAAAAGAGATGAGAGGTGGATATGTTGATTTGGGAGTTCCATCAATCAAGGAGTATTTATTAAGCACCTACTATGTGCCAGGCCTGTGCTAAGCTCTGGATGTACAAAGAAAGGCAAAAAAAAAAGTCAAGTCTCTGTTCTCTCGCAGTCTACTGGGGGAAGCAACATGCAAACAACTATGCAGAAACAAGATATATACAGAATACATTAAGGATAATCCCAGAAGAAGTCACTAAGATTAGCTAGAATAATATAACAGTTTTTTTTAAAAGCTGAGCTAAAAATGATGGTTTAAAAAGTAGATTTTAAATTAACATTTTGTGGGGGAAGAAAAAGGTTAATTAAAATTTGAGCTTTACATATAACACTGTGATGTAATTGGACTGGGATTTCATATAAGGAAGTAAATGCGTTCATCAGTATGAAGGCAGAATTTATTGCTTAAGGGAGTATTGAAAATGCTGATCAAGAAGTGGGATCGAATCATGTCCCGTCATCACCATTCAACTATAGCTTTTCTCAGGGTTACAAACAAGCTCTTGGTCCTAGGAGACCTTAAGAAGGACAAATGACCATCTTACTGCCTTATAGATGTTGCAGTTCTGAGTTGCCTCTGCTGATTACACATTTAGGCAGGTGATCTTAATCTCTTTTCTCTGTAACTTCTCCCCCTCAGTACCTATTGTAAAGCAGACTTGGGAAGATCAGGCAAGACTCATTGAATACTACAGTGATTATGCAGAGAGTTCAATTCCAACTATTGATCTGGGAGTGCCTAATACTGAAAGAGGTGAGCACTGATTGATTAGTGCCTTTCTAAGAAATATTTTATTCCATAAATATGATAAATTAAGGCAGAAAATGTTTATTTTCCAAGTAGATTATAATTCTATTTTACACATTTTCCTCTGTCCCCTTGGTTTCTTTAAGCATTGCCTTTACATCAACAGGACCAGCTAGGTGGCACAGTGGAGAGAGTGCTGGGCCTGGAGTCAGCAAGACCTGAGTTCAGTTCCAGCCTCAGACACTTACTAGCTGTGTGACCTTGGGCAAGTATCTAAATCCTGTTTGCCTCAGTTCCTCATCTGTAAAATGAGGTGGAGAAGGAAATAGCAAATCACTCCAGTATCTTTGCCAAGAAAACTCCAAATGGAATCATGAAGAATCAGATGTGACTAAACCAATTGAAAAACAACAAATTACATCAACAACAAAAGGTTATTTATTCCTAATAGTTTTTCAGTAGACCATAATTAATATAGTTGGAGTACGTGGAAATTGTACCTATATAAGGATTAGTTTTACACATACACACACACACATACACATTCACACATTTGTATCTGTGCATACATATATGTATGTATACATATATACAGTATGTATATATTTCATGTCTTTGTGTCATGATTGAAAAAAATAAGATCTTATTAGGCATTCTGGTTGTCCAATACTATATATCCACCATACATAGATTGCCAATTTTCAAGGAATTAAATTGCAATTATGGCATTATCTGTCAGTTTGTGGGTTTAACAGCTTTGCTATCTCCATGTTTCTGAGCCCCTGGGAGCATGTTGCTGAAGTTCTAGGGAGACACCACCAGGTGGTAGTCTCGCTTATCTTGGTTACTTCAGAATTGCTAGTCATTTATTTCAGTGAATGTGTCTTGTAGAATACAGACAAAGCCAACCTTCTTAGGCAATTAAACATTTTATTAGTAAAAAAAAACTTCATGTTACACAGCTGGTACTTACTAGATACCTGAAACAGGTGGGAGAAAATTGGAACAACGTCTTCTAAAGAAACACAAGGACCTATGATGGAAGTATGAGCGGTTATCTTTGTAGAGCTTAACCTTTGGTGTACTCCGAGCCTTCTTAACAGCCTCATTAATTCTCCCCTTTTCTCCATAGTCCAAAACCTCTGTTATATTCACCTTTAACATTTTACCTTTTGAGAACTTAAGGATCCACTTGAGCACTGAAGCTACTAGCAGTTTTGGCAATAGATGGACTAGATGTTTGGACTCTTAGAGGCCTGGGAACACAAGTGCTTCTGTGTTTCCTGAATTTCTTCTGGAAAGTCATCATGTTCTGGCCTATTCCTTCTATCTCAGAATGCCTTAGGAGGCACTTAAGCTAGTGCTTTAGCTAATGCTTTTTATCTAAACTTACCTTTGACTAATTTGGGAAGTCCCAGAGAAAATTACATTGAAGGATTTCCAAGCCTTCCTCTATCCCTAGATTTTTCCTACTTCCAGTCAGATCAGGGGACATAGAAGAGAAAAGTAATGAATCTCTCCTTTTTAGTCTGATCTAATCCTATGGCATTTTTCTTGTACCTGTAACCAGAAGCATTGTGGACTTCAGTCAAGTCAAATCAGTCTCTCATCTTCCTTCTTTTTCAAAAAGAATTTATATTTTATAAATCCCTATTCCAGGTGTTACATTTTAGCATGACAGCTTGAGTTCACTTATTGAATCTATTTCTCTTTGTTCTTATAAATAGCACATATGTAAATAGAAGGAAGATTTTGAGCAAGCAATGCCTTTCCTAAGAACAGTAAAATGTACTTAATTCTCAGTTATGTTCAGTAGAGTATGCTTTTGACCTTTGATGATTAAAGATCCTGGCAGGGCATTAGTGTTGTGGTTTTGAGTATCAATTATCAGTTTGCTATAGATATGGTTTAATTGTGGTTTATAATATGCCATATAATTGGTCATATGCCATATAATTGGTTGTATTATTAACCATTTCAAGCTTTAGTCAGGGTTGGGTTTTTGGTTTTTGGTTTTTTTTTTGGCCTTTGTTGAGTTGTTTCAATCATATGCAACTCTCTGTGACCTCATTTGGGATTTTGTTGGCAAAGATACTGCAGTAGTTTGCGACTTCCTTCTCTAGTTCATTTTACAGATGAAGAAACTGAGGCAAACAGGGTTAAGTGACTTGCCTAGGGTCACACAAGTAGTGTCGGAGGCTGGATTTGAACTCAGATCCTCTTGATTCCAGGTCCAGCACTCTATTCACTGCATCACCTAGCTGTCCAGAATTGGTCAGTACTACTCAAGAAAACTGGAACTATGGCAAGGGTATTCTGTATGTGTTGCAAAATCATGTATTAGTCAGGCATTGCTTAGACTAAATGACTTCTCCCTTTGAAATCCCATGATCCTAAATGTAACTTTCATCTTTGCATTATAACTTGTCTAATTAAAATTTAGGCTTTTCATTCAATAGAAAAAAAACCTGAGTCATTTTACCTCCAAATGTTTTTTATTTGTTTTCATTTAGTACATGGATGATAATGGTGAATACAATTTTCATTCATATAACATCTTATATCAGAGGACACGGTTCAAACCCTGAATCTACCACTTTACATCTGTGGGTAATCACCGTATCCTATCCTGACATTTTTTCTTAGGTCACTGTGGAAAGACCTTTGCTATTTTGGAAAGATTTTTGAATCATAGCAGTGATACAACAACTTGGTTAGTCATTGTGGATGATGATACATTAATAAGGTAAGAAGTCATTCAGAATCTAGCCATACATTCAAAGCCTTAGTTCATATACTTCCAAGTCTAATCTTTTCTCTGTTCATATTTTCTAGTTTGCATATATATGGATATTGTGACTAATATAAATATCACAATTAATTTTATCATAACTTTTTATTAAGTATCCATATGCTTATGGTGCTATATAGTGTATTTTTTTAAGATGAAAAATATTTTAATTGATACATTTTGTTTTGACTCATTAGTCACTTACCAATAAACAATATCCTAATAAAAAGTACCTTTCCATAACAAAGTAAAACCATCTAGTACATTGATTACTACTGGCAGCACATGTAACTTTTCACTCATATAGTTTACAATGCTTACAGAAGAGAATGTTGTGGTTTTAACCTCAGTAATAGAGAACCAACTTTGTCCACTGTATTTGACCTGTATTCTGTTGGTCTTTTAGCGTTATCTTTTTTTTTTTACACTAGTAGAGTGTGTGTGTGTGTGTGTGTGTGTGTGTGTGTGTGTATTGAGAGAGAAAGAGAGAGGTTCTATTCCCTTTGCTCTGCATCAGTTCATATAGATCTCATGATTCATGAAATCTCACATTCCTTATGTATTTCCTATGGGGACCACTTATTTTTAGTTAACTTACTGCCTGTACCACCCATTGCAGTAATCTGTACTGTGATGAATAGCGTGGGTATTTACTGTGTGTGACCAAGGTCCCCAAGGCAGAATAATTCCCAGAGACAATCTTTGTTGTTGACACTAGAACTCTAAGCACACCAGTAACTTACATTTTCTTGAAGATTGAAATATGTTTAACAAAGTGGTAACTGGCAGAATCTGTTAGAGCAAAAGTCTAATAAGGAAGACCACCTTTCTTATATGCATAAAAGCTTTCTTCTCTTAAATTCCTCCTTCGACCCCTGAGGGTAGTACAGAAGTGATCCTCAGCTCTCAAAGCAAGCTTTGGAAGGTGCTACAAAGCTGAAAATACTTCCAGTACAGGCTCAGGAGGGACCAGTTGTCTGTCAGCTGAGAACCAGACCAACAAAGTTTGGAGAGACTGTCACTATATAAGTAGTGAGTTGAAAAGTGTCTCCTAAATTATCAAAAGGGTTGCCATCTACATCAGTGTAAATAGGGAATGCCCACTGCAATGAAGTCATAACTCCTTGAAGTATATGAAACCTTCATTATATAATTTCAAAAGCAGCGTGGCTAATTTGATTTTTTTATGCAGGACTTGAGGGCAAGATGTAGTGGAGGTGGCGTTTAAAATATCTTTAGAAGAGGGGAAGGAGAGGCTAGAGAGCAGTATAGAGCTGTCCCCCCCACCCCCCCAGTCCCCTATGATGACCACTGGCTGATTTCTATCATTTTCTTAATTGCCTCCATAAGCTTTTTTGAACCCTAGTTATAATAAATTTTCATATGGCTAGCATGCACTGCACAGCAGGCTCTAGGAGCCATGAAAGTTTAACCAGAAATTGTGTTTGAAAGGAGTAATTGTTAATTACGCGTACCATTGACATTTTAGTATCTCCAGGCTCCGGAATCTGCTTAGCTGTTATGACTCAAGTGAACCCGTGTTTCTAGGAGAACGTTATGGCTATGGACTAGGAACTGGAGGATACAGCTACATCACTGGAGGAGGAGGGTACCTGAATTTTGAGATGCCTCCCAACCTTATGTTTAATATTTATCTGTAATTGTTCTGAATTCTGCATTTCATGATGTAGATGTGTTTACCTCGTGTTATCTGTTTTTGAAAAATGGGTGGGTTATTTAGGTTAAAACAACAAAAACAAAAACAAAAACAATTTATGGCATGGAGCTCCCTTTATGGAAATTTCCTCTGCTTTTATGACTTAGTAGACAACTTTAAGGGTGTTGCCTGAGGCAAGTGATTTGCTGAGGGTCACAGGTAGAATTTGAATACCTGTCTTTCTGATACCATTCCCAGGACTCTATCCACTACACTGTCATAAACCTCAAAAAGAAGGGGCAGCTAGGTGGCGCAGTGGATATAGCACCGGCCCTGGATTCAGGAGGACCTGTGTTCAAATCCGGCCTCATACACATAACACTTACTAGCTGTGTGACCCTGGGCAAGTCACTTAAACCCATTGCCTAACCAAAAAAAAAAAAACAACAAAACACAAACCTCAAAAAGAATGTCTTGTCCTCAGAATATATGAAAATACTCTGTTTCAGAGAACTTGGTAAAAAAAAATGGTCTGCAGTGGTATATTGTTTAAAACAGTTAACTAATTTTAATTATCAGTGTATTTTAAAAAATATTTATCAAAATCATAGAAAATTGTAATTTCATTCTTATAGACATGCTTCAGGCAGCTAAGTGGCATAGTGGATAAAGTGCTGGGCCTAGAATCAGAAAGACTCATCTTCATGAGTTCAAATCTAGCCTCAGACACTTTACTAGCTGTGTGACCCTGGATAAATCATTTAACCCTGTTTGCCTCAGTTTTCTTGTCTGTAAAATGAGCTGGAGAAGGCAATGACAAACCACTCCAGTATTTTTGCCAGGAAAACCCCAAAGGGGGTCATGAAGAGTAGCATATGACTGAGAAACGACCCAACAACCAAAATACACACTTCATTCTTTGAGAGAGAATGTAGAAAACTATTAGAAAATTAAAGATTTAAGAAATTTATTTATGGTTTCATAATTGGGACTAGACCAGTGTTTTCATTGGTTTGGAGAACTCAAAGGTGAGGAAACTATCCCTACAAGGTAGGTCAGCACCATCTCTGCGACATATAGTCTTAAGAGCATTGATGGGGAACAGGCTAGTGAATTGCTCAATCCATGGTCCTGCCTCTATTTTATAATGCCTACTTTTAAAGAGCAGTTGAAAATGAGTACTTTGAAGGAGGTAATGTGGTACAATGAATAGAGGGCTGGCTTTGGGGTCAGGAAGACTGCCTTGGGCACATCCTAGTTGGATGACCTTGGTGCCCCAGGCCGCTCTCTAAGCCAAGCTCCGTGAACTTGTTTTTTAAACTATTTGGATAATTATGTTTTAATATAATTGGCTTATTTCTATCCCTATGTATTTTATTTTGGACACTTAAAAACATCATTCTGAGAAATAACAGGCAAGGCTAGTTCTGCCTAGTTAGGCTCCCTGCCAATCCATGTGGAGTCCATAAAGGTCAAGTATTTGCTATTCAGTTGGAGCTGAGGCTTCAGGAATTGAGAGGCCAGAGCAGGGATGGAGGAAAGTGGGCTAAGGGGCTTCTGTCTCTCAAGGGTGACCTTAAGGCAAACAAAGGAGTCATGGAGACAGGCCCTAAACACAAATGAAGGGTCCGTGGGCCTCACTAGGCTGCCAGAGGGATCCATGACACAAAAACAGTGAAAAGCCCCTGTCTAAGCCCAGAAGTTGTAGATAGGTGCTGAGCTCCATTAGTAGGGGGAACTTCCTCATGGAAATTTACATATACCAATGAAATCACAGGTTTGGACTTTAAAAAACAAGACAAAACAAAAACAAAAAAAAAACCTTTGACATTAAATCTTCACTGTCTTTTCTTTTTTTTTTTTTGGTTAAATATTTTGATATAATCCTGTGTGTACAAAATCAATTAAAATAAGATTTTTTGTTTGGTTTTTTTGAGCATCTGCTTTGTGTCCAGGATCATGACAGTGTAGTGCCCCCTGCCCCAACTTTCTTGGGGATGTGAAGTGTAGGAAATATTCCTTCCCAGCCTCCCCCAGCTACAGAGCAGATGTAGACATCCTCAGGCTGCTTCCTGCCAGCCTTTATGACTCTTTTAATTGGCTGAGCTGGAACTCTGGGGTTATACTAAAGGGGCAGTCTCTACTGCTGAGGCCTCTTCTCCTTGCTAGCCACAAAGTATAAGGATGCCTCTGAAGTTGTTTGATATAGGAGGGGTTCCCATCCCAGACATAGGCTTGCCTAGAAGGCTGTGAGCTCATGACTTGCAGCTCAGGGAGAAGGAGTAGCATCCTCTGACCTCTGACTCTGGAGCTCAGAGAATCATTCTTGTACCTCAAGGCTAACAGGAAGAATAAAGGCAAAGGAAGGGAATTTGCATTTATTTAAGTACCTACTATGTGCCAGGCACTGTGCTAAGCACTTTACAAATATCATTTCATTTGTTCCGCACAATAACCCTGTGAGGTAGGTGCTATTATTATTTCCATTTTACAGTTGAAGCAACTGAGTGAAGTTAAGTGAATTGGCCAAGGTCACATGGCTACTAAGTGTCTAAGGCCAGATTTCAACTTGGGTCTTTCTGATTCTAGGCCCAGTACTCTATCCACTGTACTACCCAGCTGTCTAAGACCCCAAAAAGAGGCATAGATTGCCCTTTTAGTATATCCACAAAGTTGGGACCTCCCTCCACCACACATCTGCAGTTATACTCAGCTACTTGGAGAACAAGAAAAGAACCTTAATTTGTTTAAAAATATACAACCAGTTTGCATCACAAACTCCTGAAAGGCTAAGACTTAGCTTAATTTGTAATTCCAGATCCTCTGGGTTATCACCTGTGCTTGCAGAAGACTGTGCACTAGATTCTTTGGCTAATGTTAACAGTAATATAAAAGTATCCTTGCAGCCTGGTTGGAAAGCCTTTTAATTTGATAGATTTTTATATAGTATAGTATATACTGGTCCATGATTTCACTTAGGTGGGTACAGATTCCAGCCTGTCCAGGATTTCTTATCCTGTGTCTTTTCTATCCACAAGTCCTTCTTAGATGATCTATCCAAATCCAGAGGCCTTCCTTTGAGTCTTTTAGTATTTCTTGATACCAGGTCCCATTAACAGATTTCCAAAGCGGTCCAAGTATACTGAGCCCAGTGAAGGGGACCCTTTTCTGCTGCAGGCTCAGGAAATAGCTCAGCAAGGACATGATTATACTTAAGGTTCCAGAGACCTGGAATCAAGTAGGTCTTTGGTTCATGGTGTTGCTGATTAAATTAAAAGCAAGTAGGCAAGCCATAGAGGAAGGGCCAATTTTTAAAAAAGCATAATTTGTTTTTAAAATTATAATAATGTTTTTTGCAACCTTAATCCTGTATTTGGCTTAATCAGCAAGGATTTTTGTTGTTCGGTTTTTTCAGTCCTGTCTGACTTTTTTTTGACCCCATTTGGGATTTTCTTGGCAAAAATACTGGAATGGTTTGACATTTCCTACTCTAGCTCTATTTACAGATGAGGAAACTGAGGCAAATGGTTAAGTGACTTGCTCAGGATCACACAGCTTGTAAATGTCTGAACTGAACTCAGGAAGATGAGTCTTCCTGACTCCAGGGCTGGTGCTATATCTACTGCTCCACCTAACTGCCTGAATACATGGCTGTGATCCTTAGCCCATCTCTTCAAGCCACTTTGGGAAAACCACTTCATTAGCCAACAGGTGTTTGTCTCTCATAGGCTGTCAGTCCTATTTAGGAACATGGTACCCTGAGCAAAAAAAAAAAAAAAAAGCACCATATGTTTCTCCAGGTCCCAAAATGTATTTCCCTATCGCTCCTTTCAAAAATCCTTATCTAGTAGTTAACATTTATATAATACTTACTGTGTGCCAGGCACTGTGCTAGGTGCTTTATAGACATTTTCATTTGATCCTCACAATAATCCTAGGAGGTAGATACTTTTATTATATCATCTTCCAGAGAAGCAAACTGAGGCAAATAGAGATTAAGTGACTACCCAAGGTCACACTGCTAAAAAGTGTCTGAGGCTAGATTAGAATTCAGGTCTTCCTGACTCCAGACCCAGTACTCTATAAATTGCACCCACCACCTAGCTATCTGTCTAAAGTTCTCTAATTCTGATTTGTTGTTTAGTAGTGTCTGACTTCCTGACCCCATATGAGATTTTCCTGGCAAAGATACTGGAGTAGTTTGCCATTTTCTTCTCTTCTACTTCTATATTTTCTTCTCTTCTACTTCTACTTCTTCTTCTACTACGTGCTAACTTAGCATGTAGTAGGCGTTTAATAGATGCTACTTGACTAACTGACCATGGCAGATAGTGGGGGCAAAGGCAGCAATTTATGGGAGAAGCAAGGTAACACCTAGGGATTGAGAGTAGTGTTACAGTGTGAATATAAGAGAGATGGCAAAAAATAACTTGGGTTTATGGAGCAGTTTAGCCAGGATTTCTAGAGTTTTGAAAGCTGCCCAATTGTATGATGTATAGGACAAAGGGTGCTGGTATCAGAATGGAGGGATGAGTTTTAGTCGCTCTTGATTTGCTCAAGGCCAAACTTTTTAATCTGGCATTCAAGGCTCTTCACAGAGTTTTAGAGCTATAAAGGGCCTTTGGGAGTCATCTAGCCTCTTCAGAGATGAAGAGACTGAGGCCCAGAGGTATAAAGTGACTAATGTCCTTACCTATTTAAATTAATCTCCAAAGTAATCCCCAACAGCAACTCTCACTGCACATTAAAAAAATAAAAAAAAAGATTTATTGATGCCTTTTGTTTTTATATTGTAGTCATTTATTGATATACATGCATATGTACACGTATGCATGGACACATACACATATCTGTAGAATGGTGGAACTGTCTGTTATAACAAGCTTCCCATCCCCCTTCCTGCATCTTACCTCCTCAGAGGAGAAAGTATGCATCTCAGTCCAAATTTGATGTCTCCTTACTGACCCTGATGTTCCTTTTCATCTCCAAAATTTCTGTTGCTCTCTGATTTTGTCCTTAATGTTCCGTAATATGATACCTTTAAGGGTGGAGACTCTCAGCTCTATCAGTCTATAATTTTATCCCTCTCCAATACTCCTCCCTTTGTGGAGCCTTTCCTGTTTCTCCCCCCAATCCAGTAGGATAGCCTTACCTACTCTTGGCAAGTGGTGTAGGAGAGAGAGAGAGAGGGAGAGAGAGAGAGAGAGAGAGAGGGCTAACCTCAAAGAGAGGAAGACCTAAATTCAGCCCCACCTAGCGATCCAGTACATGCTAGTTGTTCAGCTTCTGGTCTTAGAGAATTGCTTAATTGTTGCAGAAATAATAGCATTGGTAGAGAGATTTCCCTCCTTTAGGATTTCCCTATACTAATGAAACAGCAAGTTCTGTCCCTACCCTTATTACATGCCCTCCCTGTAATGCTGGGCACATAGTAGACACTAAGTGTTTGGTGACTGATTGATCTTACCCTTGTATAATCTCATGGCACTTAATCTACCTTGACACATTTGGATTTATCTTGTTGATTACTCTCTTTTTTGAAGGTGGAGGATTGAAAGATGGCAAGTTAAATGATGAAACCCAGAAGTTCTGCTGTTAGATTGAGTTTGAGTAGGAGGAAAAATACCTAGAGTCACCTAGTGAGAGACAGAAGAAGGTCGATCATGGAAGGAAGAGAGGGAGAGAAGGAACCAACATTTATTAAATGTATATTATGTGTCAGACACTATGCTCAATGTTTAACAAATATTCTCATTTGATCCTCACAACCACTTTAGGAAGGAAGTGCTATTATTATACCCCGTTTACATTTGAGACTAAAGAAAACAGAAATTAAGTGACTTGTTTGGGGTCACAAAACTAGTAAGTGTCTGAGGCTAGATTTGAACTCAGGTCTTTCTGATGCACTCTGTCTACTGCACCTCTGCCTCATGGAATGAGCTCTTGACCACAGAACTGAAATATTTCATTCGAGAATGATAGATAAAATAATTCTTGGAGAAGAACTCCAGAAGACAGTTCTCAAAGAAATTTTCGTGAGACAGTTGTGTTCTGATGCAGAATGCTGGCCTCTCTTCCTTGGTGTAGTATTTAATTCCTGGTAGAATTTCAGGCAAGTCCCTGCCCTCTATTTCAGTTTTTTTTCCAATTTAAAAGAAATAGAGATATCAAAGAAAATCAAAGTGTTAGAATTCTAGCCTCTAAACATCTTTTAAATATTTAAAAATTGGCTTACAGGATAGACATATGGTTCTTTTGTGGCACAACATGATGGGCAATTTTCCGTGTTGAGACAGCTGCTTAAATAACCCACTATCTTAATAAAAAGTTTTATTGCAAGTCCACATGCACTTGGGCGATTTGGATTATTTATGTAGCTAGTGCTCAGGATGTGTAGAA
Organism: Vombatus ursinus; assembly: GCF_900497805.2. Taxonomy (NCBI): domain Eukaryota; kingdom Metazoa; phylum Chordata; class Mammalia; order Diprotodontia; family Vombatidae; genus Vombatus; species Vombatus ursinus. Next base: position 8,818,848 of record NW_020954591.1, on the reverse strand, counting down.
AGAAGTCACAGGCTTGCTAACAGCAAAATTCACCCTCAGCTTGTACTTTACTAAGTCAAAGCTCTCAGAATCCACAGGAGTACAAATGGATCAAATTATTATAAAGATCTTCTCCTATTCCTATTTTTCCTGTATGTTTGTAAGAGAAAAATAAAGGAGCAGAGTGCTGGATGTAGAGGCAGAGGATGGAAACACAAATTTATTAAGTACCTACTGTATGCCAGACAGTGCTAAATGTTTTACAAATATTATCTTATTTGATTATCACAATCACCCTGCGAGGTGGATGCTATTATTATCCCTGTTTTATAATTGAGGAAATTGAGGCAGACAAAGGTTAAGTGACTTGCCCAAAGATATATAATTAGTAGGAATCTGAGGCCAGTTTTGAACTCAGTTCTACTTGATTCCAGGTTCAGCCCTCTCCGCACTGCATCACCTAGCTGTAGAGAACCTGGATTAGGTCCTAGCTCTACCTCTCACTATCTGGGTGACCTTAGGCAAATCACTGTCGGTTTCTTCATCTGTTAAAATGAGAGGGTTGAACTTTATCATCTCTAAGGCCCTGCCAGCTTCAAATCTGTCATCATTTAATTTAAAGTAAGTTGAGAGAGCAAACTACATTCATACTATTGACCAGCCCTCAGTTCCTTGTATACTTTCTTCTCTCTAGGTTTTCATGATATTATTATCTCTTGTTTTAGCTACTCTTTCTCATTCTCCTTTGCTGGTTGATCATCCATATCATACTTCTAACTCTGATTCTTCGTGCTCTCTCTTGGGTCCTCTTCTCTTTACATTCTCTCTCTTGGTGATCTCATCAGCTTCCAAGGGTTCAATGATCATCTCTATGCAAATGATGACCCAAATCTCAGATCTCTACATCTCGCCCTGTTCTTTCTTCTGAACTCCATTTCCATCTCACCACTTGCCTCTTGGATATTTCTAATTCTATGTCCTAGAAACATCTCAAACAACATATCCAAAAAAGAATTCATTATCTTTCCCCAAAACATAGCCTTTTGGACTTCCCTATTTCAGTTTGAACCCTCCCCATTTCTTCCCTATTTTCCTATTTCTATTTTTTTTTTTCAGTGAGGAATCTAAAACCCAGAAATGAGAGGTGATCTATTCAGTACCATGTAGGTAGCAAATAGCAGAATTGGGATTACAACCCACTTCTTTAATTGGAATTTCCATTTCCCTTTTGGAATGCAAGATTCACAACCTCTGCATCATCTTTGATTCCTGACTCCTCCCTCACTCCACATTTCTACTCAGTTGTCAAAATTTGTCATTTCTACCTCCACAATATTGTTTAGTTTTTTCTTATGTGACTACCACCCTAATTCAGGGCTTCAACATGTGAGGATTAAAAAATTTTGAGAGCCGTAGTATCTGAGTAATTTCATCGTTTTATTAATAAGGCCAGTGCATTTATTGATAAAAGGATGGTCATTTGGCTGTCTCTCTTAGACCAAAGACCCCTAATGGCAGTGGGCTCACAGTTTATATGTCCTTTGAAGAGTAGGTATTCCTGAGGGGTGGCAATCAACACTGAGTGGTTAGCACACTGGGAGGTGGGCTATATTAAAATATTAAATGTTATAATTATATATATAATAATATAAGACTAGACTAGACGTGACTTAGGTCACCCAAATCTTGGTCAGAGAGACATCAATTTCTGTATCACTTGAGGATCCACATTTTCCCAGCCTTGTCTGAGCAAACACAATGAGCAGGAATATACCCATTAGGCTAAAATTAGAATTTCTTTTATTGTCTGATTAGACCTTGGCCTAGGTAAATCTTTAGGAGAGATTTCTCATATTGGTTGATTTCTGGATGAGGAAGTAGAAAAAGGAAAAATCCTTGGTCCAAATATAATAATTAGGTGTTAGATACAAGAGAGAAAAATTCATTTCTTGTAAACATCTCGATAGCCCCCATCTCCTTGCCAAGCACCATACTGCTACCAAAAGCAATTTTCCTTAACCACAGATCTGACCGTATCACTCCCCTATTCAATAAACTGTAGTAGTTCTCTTTTGCCTTTAAGTTAAAATGGAAATTCCTCTGGCTTTTAAAGACCTTCACAACTTGACTCCAGCCTGCTTGTTTAGCCTATTTAAAAAACCCTTCACAACCTGATTCTTTTATTATACACTATTCCCCTCTCAGCCAAATTAGCTTTCCTCCTCTCCGTCACACATGACACTCTCTCTATTCTCTGGGCCTTTACACTGGCTCCTTGCCATGCCTGAAATGTATACTCTCCTTACTTCTGTCTCAGAGAATCTTGTTTCCTTCATGGCTCAGCTTAAGTACCACCTTCTACAGAAGTCTTTCCTGAGGCCCTTCCCAACTCCTAGTTTCCTCCCTTCTTAAATTGCCTTGTATGTATTTTGCATGTATTTTGTATATATTCTTATAAATTACATACTGTCTCCCCCACTCCTGTTTGTCCTTATGTCCCCAATGCCTAGCATGATTCCTGGCATTTAATAGGTATTTAATAAATGTCTCTTGATACATACGGGTAAGGGTTGTGGGCCATCAGAACTTTGTATCTCCCCCAGGACCTAGCACACATTAGGTATTTAATAGTAATTTAAAATGAATGTTTGTTGAATTGAATGGGAAAGATGTCATTGCTTTGATTAGGATAAAAATCACATTTAAACTCCTCCCACCATTATCCATTCACTCTTGGCCAGTAAGGTGTTTTAAAATAAGCATGCCTGTGACTGCACAGGTATAATTGATATCAAATTGCTTGCCTTCTCAAGGAAGGGGGTGGGGGGGGGAAGGAGAGAAGGAGAGAATTTGGAACTCAACAATTTTAAAAATGAATGTTTAAAAAATTTGCTTTCATGAAATTGAGAAAAAACAAAAATAAATAAAATGTGTACTAAGGAAAGAAAGAAAGAAAGATGCCTGTTACAAGATCTGTTTTGCCCTAATGTTAGCTAATTAGGACCACAAGGGATCTCTTACTAAAAGACATCTTATTGACCTCTCCAGAGCTCAACCCTAATCAGTCTGAACCAATACAAAGCCATTGATACTACTGTGATTTAAGACTGACATAGCCAGAGGGGGAAAAAGGAATTTCTAAAAAAGGAAGAGACAGTGGTGTGACTTTCTGGTTGTTTTCTAATAAGTATTTGGATATTGTTGTTTTCCATTTAGGAATAATAATTTTTTTTTCTTCATATTAGACTTAAGGGATAATTTTGAAATTTTATGGCCTCTTTCCATTCCAGAGTCAGGAAAGAAGTGATTGGCTGGGAAAACTTATTAACACCTTTAGGTTAACTTTTTTTTTAGAGGGGTGAGGATAGGGCAAGGAGAAAGATTGTATCCTTATGTGTCTTTCATTATTTGAGCTGGGGTGGGGGGAGAGGGGAGGAGTCATCCTTACGTCAGGATGGCTCAGGACTTTCCCCTTATGATCTTTTTTTGTAGTTCCTAAGTTTCCACAAAGTAATAATGAGATTCAGTAGCAGAGCAGACTAGACTAGACCAAAAGATAATCATGTAGACAGGCTGCACCTTGCCCAAAGTAATAGCAATTGAATGGTAGAGCTTTGACAATAAACCCTGGAAACAAGAGTCTTACATTTTCTCCCAGGATTCTGTTAACCATTAGCATAAGTCTAAAGGAGCACCAATCATTCAAAACATGTTATAAGGGGGATCAGCTGAAGGCACTGAGGCTATTAAGTCAGAAGTGGAGAAGACTTAGGGGGCACATGATTGCCATCTTTTGACATTTACAAGTTTAAGTAGGGCAACCAAGGGGATGAGAGATTTGCCTTAAGATCTCTTAGTTAAAATTAAAAGGAAGATGATTTTAACTCAACTTAAAGAGAAATTAAGATCAACCAGTTTGCTTCTTGCCATAGTGAATTACCCTTCCCTGGATGTATTTAAACAGAGACTGAATAATCATCTTTCAGCAGGAGGTAAAGAGAATTCCTGCCTTTTAAGCAGGTGATTGGGCTAAATGACCATGAGGGCCTTTCCAATTCTTAAGATTCTATAATTCTCTAAAATCTATTTTCCTTACTGTCAGTAAGGAGCACTCTGGACCAGAAGTCTTCAGGGATCTTTTAGCTGGATAGTCCCTCTAAGTCATTCATAGCCTATAGGAATTAAGGATGTCTCTGAGATGTAAAGGCTTGTGGCTTATCCAAAGAAGAACTCCAAAGTGTGTTGTCACAGAGAGTTCCAATACCAGGGAGTATTTTAATTTTCCAACTGATGATTTGAAAAAGATAGAACATGAGGCAGCATATTGTTGCCAAGAAGTTAGAATAGAAATGTGTGAAGAAGTAAAAATTTACCCACAAGGAAAACATCTGCTTCAAGTTTAAAATATTTATGCAAGTGTTAATATCTGACAGAAAGCACAAAAACAGTTTCTTTTATACACAGTAATTATAAAGTGGCTTCTGAGCCCCTGAGAAACAGTTCTTTTATCATAATCAGAAATGCGTCTCTATCGAACCAGATTTCTCTATTCAAGTAATGGCCTTTGAAGTTCTTTTTGTTTGTTTTTTTTCTTTGTTTTTGTGTGTTTGCCCATTAGTATGGTCTTTAGCAGAGAAGCAGTCCGGAGGCTTTTGGCCAGTAAGTGCCGATGTTACAGCAATGATGCCCCAGATGACATGGTGCTTGGCATGTGTTTCAGTGGTCTGGGAATTCCAGTGACGCACAGCCCTCTCTTTCATCAGGTGAGAGGATTAATTTCCATGCAACTTAAAAAAAAAGATTTCTTCTCCTTGGAGGAGTCTGTTTCTCTTCCTTCACCATCACTTCTTTGAGTAGTTTTGAGAGCTATGCGCACAAGTTCCAGATGGTCATCCCTTGGAGGCCTCTTTGACAGGGGCAGGAATGGGAGGAACTATTATGTCACCTACATTAAAAAGGTGGGATTAAAAACATGTAGGAAAACAAATGGCATATGACAAATATCTGTCCCACATTAGGGACCAGAGAAAACCTGCCCCTTCCCATATAGTTGGACACTTTTAATCAAAAAAGAAGATATTCACTGTTTGCTCATTGGTGGGTAGGAGATATCTTGGGCAAACCTAATAGCATCCCTCTGGCTTGGGTTTAATTCTTTTTCATAATTCATTTTGTTCTGAATTTAACAAATACCAAATAAAATGGTTATTCCATATACATGGTAGAACAGAAAAAGAGGATTGCACATGAAACTGCAGAACTTTGTTATGTACAGCTTGCTTTTCTTTTAAAGTAGATAATAAATTCAACTCGCAGCTTTCAAAGCTGTTGAATTTAATTCTCCTGCATGTATAACTTTGCTTTGTTTTCTAGTGTTATCACTATCAGTTTTGCAGCCTTTTTGCTGGATTTTCATCCTTTTTACTCTTATTCCCTCTAGTCAGTTAAATTTCAATGTTGTGTCCCTTGTGAGGATGCATCCTGGGGGGAGGAAAGGAGAAGCGGTAGCGATTTCTGCAAGGCATCGGTGGTGTATTCATATCGCTGTTATAGTCTTTGGGGAAATATGTTCTTCCTGTGCTATTTTTAGTAGTCCCTTGAGAAGTAGGTCTGTGAAAATGAAATCTTTTTGCTGTACTTGGATTAATAACAACAGTGCCTTCAACACCTACAGTATGCTTTTCTTAGAGAAACTTAGAGCTGCTCAGGACTTGAAAAATGTAAATGTATGTCTACTTTAGATGCCGTAACAAGCATTGAAATGGCATTTAAACCCTGATTTTATATCCAACAGAATTCATATTTTATGTCACCACCAAGCAGCAATTGCTACCCCTAGTGATATAAAAATTCATCCATGACAGGTATAGCTGTGGAGAAGAGAATTCTAGCAAGGCAGAGAAAGCATTTGCATCATTGGATGAGGCAGACACTGCTTTAACATCCCCAAGTGCTGTGAGGAAAGATAAAAATAGCTTTTTAATGATCAGCTTAGAAAACCCTCCTTGACAAAAGGGCATTTTTCCTGTTCTTTCAAAATTCTGTCTGATCTTACCCATTCTAAACCTTAGACATACAGGGTTATAAAAACCTAGAAGAACAGATGAGGTTCTTTATTCTTTGGTCCTCAAATGAAAAATGAAAAAAAAATTAAAACTCTTGGAGTAGAAGAGATATAATTCATCACTATATTAGCATAACAGTACTTAGATGTGGGCAATAGCCCTGGCCTATAAAAGAAGAAAAAGGGAAAGAAACATATTAGAATAGAATACTACGAGTCTGCTCACACAGGAAAAGGCAGGCAGGGACCATATATCCTGCTCTCCTATTCTTTCCAGCAAAGGAAAGAAAATAATCTATTCTTTGGGCATAAATTCTAGGGAAGAAATTTTAAAGGAATTCATTTTTTACTTTCCCATTCTTAAAAACTCCTGATTTGTGTTCCATCGGCAATGTATTTTAAGCCTTTTCCAAGACTGAAAAATGTAAGCAATCTAGAATTCCTAGCAAGTTCTGTTTTATCTTGTAATGTTTAAAGTATATCCTAGAGAGCTTTACATAAATTTGAGAATGGTTTCTTTTTTTTAATTTTCAAAGTAAATCTGGCATAATGGAAAAAAAACCAAAACACTGAGCTGGGAATCAGCAGACTTGGGTTCTCATTCTAAGCTCTGGCCCTCATTCACCAAGTGACCTAAGAGCAAATCATTTCACTCCTCTGGAATTCAGTTTCCTCATTTGTAAATTGAGGGAGTTGGCCTAGATGTCTTCTAAGAGCCATCCCAGTGACAAGAGTCTGTGCTCTGAGACAGGGCTGTGAACATCAGTGGTTACACATTGACTTACTGACAAAGTTGGCATTAACGTTCAACCTCAGACTCCTCTACTTGGTTTCTCCTTGACAGACTGTTTCAGTGAACCAGTTATAATGGAATCCTGATTCTAGAAAGGGAGTCAGAAAAAGTCCAATCCATCCCTTTACATCCAAACAGAATTCCTTAAAGAAAAAAAAAGGATCTGTAAAATAAGGACTTTGGTGTAGGCAATGTGATACATTGATAATAATAATAATTGTAACTAGCACTTCTAAGATGCCTTACATCTGTTATAACATTTGATTCTTATAACAACCCTGTGGGGTAGGTGCTATTATTATCCTCATTTTATAGCTGAGGAAACTGAGACTTAAAGAGAGCAAAGTGACTTGCCCCTGGTTGCATAGCTAATAAGTGTCTGAGGCAGGATTTGAAATCAGGTAGTGAAAAGAACCCTAGATTTGGAGTTGGAGAACCCCTGTTGGGATCTTGGCTCTGTTACTTCCTATATATGTGACCTTGGGCAAGTCACTTAATCCCTGTGGGTTTTGGTATCTTCATCTGCAAAATAAAAGTGGCCTCCCACTTCTACAATATTTCTAGATGACCTCTAATAGCTCACATTTCTATGGTGTTTTAAAATTTATGGAGCACACCTCTGTGAGGTAAGGCAGCACCAGCAACAGCAGGTGAGAAGACCGAAGTTCGTAAGGGTTTTGGCTTGCCCAGGATCTCACAGTCCTGTCTGTCTTTAAATTCTATGCTTCTGGACCTAGGGAAGAACAGAACAGCCTCTTTTTTCCCCCAGCTCAAAGGGTCCCAACCCTTAGGAGTTCTCGATGTGGAGTACATGAACTTAAAAAAAAAACCATATATATATATATATATGTGTGTGTGTGTGTGTGTGTATGTATGTATGTATGTATATATAAAAATACATATAGACACACATATATAAATATACATATATAATACATACATATATGTTTTCATAAGTATATTTCAATATTGTTGGCTTCCATTGTAATACTATGTATTTTATTGTATGCATTTTAAAAACATGATTCTGAGCCATAGACTTTACCAGACTGCCCAAGGGGGCAAAATCAGATTAAGAAACCTACCTTAAAACTACATATTTCAACCCAACCTATATCCCCCCTACTATAGTTTAGGCATGGTTTCCTTTGTTTGTATTTAGTGGAGTCGGAGAACAATTAGTCGGTATTCTCCATGCATCTGTTCAGTGTGTCCTATTTTCTCATCCTCTAATGGTAACCTGTGAGGGGTGACTGTCTTGGCATTATAGATACATTTATTCCTTTACAGGACTCCTGGGTATTAACATACACCTCTCTGAATTGATTTCACTTTCCATAATCTCCGTCTTGTTCTTTTCTAGTACCTCATTTATTGAAAACGATTAGCACATGTTAGTGCTTAATAAGCTAGAGTCTCCCAACATGACTTCCTGAGACAAAATCAGACCCTTTGTAATCTGCATTAACAGAGAGAAATTATGAATGTTTTTATTTCCTGTTAGCTGTGTTAGTAATGCAAACAGCTCATCCTTAGCCATGCACAATAAGTGAAAGATTTGCCTCTGTTGCTCTCAATTCTCCTTTCTGGGGCCGTTGTGAAATTATCTGAGGAATGAATTGGGAAGGAAAGCAAAAAATCTAACAACACATCTCCCCTGGCTTTTCCCTTCCTTCCTGACAGTTAAGCCTCAGAGAATCTGACAAACATCAAATGATTTATGATTGCCCTTATTTAAAAAGTTAAAAACCAATTAGAATAGATGCTAGCATATATGTGCATATATGTATGTGTTTATGTGGATATGTTTTCTGGTTCACTCTTCTCCAGTACAGCTCCTATCTAGTTATTAACTACTTCAAGGTTTAGAACTTTTAAAACCAATGGTACCTAGCCATTCATGATTTTTAATCTTTCCTCACTGATCTCAGTGTTTGAGCCCTGGCTCAGGGAACTTTTTCTACTTTTCAACTGGTTAAGGGGCTCCAGCCTAACCTGCAGTTGTCTTGGTGATATTTATGGATGAATGAATGAATAAAAAATCATTTTATTAAGGGTTCACTTGCTTACGATGTGCAAAATACTATGCTTTTGGGGATACAAATAGAAAAAAAAATAAGATAGTGCCCAGCTAGTAGTGTGAAGTATCTGTACTTTTCAGGATCACAAACCCCTCATTTTACAGCTCTTTTAAAAATGAATGAGTGAACTTTACAGGAAAATAGGGGGGAAGGGGATAAGAGAGTGTTGGGGATGATAGAAGGAAGGGCAGATTGGGGGAGGGGGTAATCAGAAACAAACACTTCTGAGGAGGGACAGGGTCAAAAGAGAGACTAGAATAAACGGGGGGTGGGATAGGATGAAGGAAAATATAGTTAGTTTTCCACAATATGACTGCTATGGAAGTGTTTTGTATGACTGCACATGTATAACCTGTATGGAGTTGCTTGCCTTCTCAATGAGGGTGGGTAGGGAGGGAGGAAGGGAGAAAATTTGGAACGCAAAGTTTTAAAAACAAATGTTAAAAACAGTTTTCACATGCAACTGGGAAATAAGATATACAGGCAATGGGGTATATAAATCTATCTTGCCCTATAGGAAAATAGAAGGGGAAGGGAATAAGAGAAGGGGGGGAGGTAGAAGGGAAGGCAGATTAGGGGAAGGAGTATTCAGAATGCATGCTGTCTTGGGGTGGGGGGAGGGATGAGATGGGGATAAAATTTGGAACTCAAAATCTTATGGAAGTGAATGTTGAAAACTAAAAATAAATAAATTAATAGAGAAAAAATGAATGAGTGAACTAATGAAGGCAAAAAGCATTTATTAACCACTTTCTGTGTGCAAAGCACAGCAAAGTAAGACAATTCTTGCTTTCAGAGAGTTCACATTCTAATGAGAGAGACACACATATGGAGGATCTCAGCTACGAGTCAGTTTGAAAGGTCCCATGGTCCTTGGGGTGCAGCAATAAAACAGATGGCAATACTTCTTCATTAATGTCATTGCCAACAATAAAATCATGTCAGTTCTTGATGTTGAATCATTTGACAATGACAAGGACTTTAAAAGAGAAAACCATATGCTTTGGATAGAAGAGAAAGAGCTGGATGAGGTATTTTTCCCAAGACCATTTCTTAGGATTATGATTCAGTTACAACTTATTCACTGAAAGGGAATAAGCATTTATTTCAAGTGTTAACATCTTATTTGATATTTACAACAACCTAATAAAGTAGGTGCTATTATTATCCTCATTTTGCAGTTTTGGAAACTGAGTCAGATAGAGGTTAAGAGATTTGCCCAGAGTCATACCGCTAGTAAGTGTCTGAGGCCAGATTTAAACTTAGGTCTTCTTGACTCCTTGCCTAGTTCTCTGTGCACTATGGTGTCACCTAACTGCCTCTAAATAAGTGGTATGTGGATAAGAAATATGGTATTATTCTCTTTCTATAAGAAGCCGTACTTTTTAATATTAGGTCTATCACTAATTCAGTATACCATAGTTCATCTCACTGTGTCATATCATGGTGGAGCCAGTCTGGAAGGTAAGAATTCCCTTTAGAATGAAAGTTCCTTGAGTATAGGGATTGTTTTCTTCTTTATTCTTTGTATTTATATCAACAGTCTTTGCAAGGCTGAATGGCACACAGCAGCACTTGATTGATGTTGGACTTGGAGTCAGGAAGACTTGGGTCTGAACCCTACTTCAGACATTTACCAACTGTGTGATGTTGAGCAAATCACATAACTTCTCTCAGTCTCATTTTTTTCATGTGTAAAATGGCACCTACCTCACAGAGTTGTTGTGAGCATCAAATGAGGCAACACACATAAAGTGCTTTTTGAATCTTAAAGGGCTGTATAAATTGAGGCCATCATTATTACGTAAATGCTTATTGACTGATTCATGAAACCCTAGTGTTTGAAGGGATGGCTCTAAAGGTTGTTGTCCACATATCCTGTATGTGCATGGAAAAAGGGAATGGGGATTGGTGTTGAGAAGAAAAATGAGCCACTGTCTATTTTCTCTGTGATAAACCTTGCTGTAGTTTCTAATTATGAATGTCCCACCCCCCAAGGGACTGGCATTTACTGGAGAAAGAACGTCAAATGACCCCTGCCTTCTTGTACCCCTTGGTTCTCCATACCCGGAAGCACAAAGAGAATTGGGAGGCCATCAACAATCTTTGCAGAAGGGTTTGGTGGACATCTGCCATGCCACTGCTTCACAGTCCACATGACTTGTGAAATCTTAATTTTAGCCATTGTAGATTTTGCTAGAACAAAGGGATTGAGGATGCAAGACTCTAAACATCGTAAAAAGAAACTGAAAAACAGATGCTACTTTTCCCAGCCTGGGCAAAACAACTATCTATTCTTCCATAAGTCGTCTGAATTCTTAAAATCTCACCTAAATTGTTAATGTACTTTATGTAGTCTCGGGGAGGGGGAGGTGTCAAAGTATTCTTTTTATTATCAGAACTCTATGATATAGATATTTAGACAGCTATATCGCTATTATATATCCATATTGATATTATCTATCTATATTGATAGTATAGATATCTCTATCTCTATCTTTATATTTACCTATTTAAGAGCTAGGGAGAAAAAAGAGGATGAGAAAGATGTCCCATAGGCAGAGGTAAAGGGTAGAGGAAAAGTGGTACCAAAGATTCCAGTACTTGTTTTGGACACATGCAACTACTATTAGAGTAGCAAGATTATAAAGCATTCTTCCTGCAAATATGACTACGGAACCAAAAACCTCCATAGGGGAAAGAAATAATTGTCTCTTTTTCTTCCAGGCTCGACCAGTGGATTACCCAGAGGACTACCTTTCTCACCAAGTTCCCATATCATTTCACAAACACTGGAACATTGATCCAATAAAGGTGTATTTCACCTGGTTGGCACCCAATGGGAAAGATGCCTCCAGTGGCAGGAAGCAGGCACATTTTAAAGAAGAGTTATAAGCATCTCATACTGTTGAAGAAGATGCTCATGGTGGTGCAGATGGAGTCTCTAGGCATTCTTATGCTATGTTGTACTTATATTGCTTAAATGTGCCATGTTGCATAGGAGACTTTATGTCTTAGGAGTGAAACTGTATATTGTTCTATTTCTTAATTTGGGGGGCTGAGGCGGGGGAAAGGGGAGGGATCAGAGGAAGGGGAAGGATCTAACTTCAACTTTGCTTTTTCCTTTGTGAAGATGTGAGAGTAAGTCTTAGAATACCACCCCTTTGATTTTGAATCATGGGATTATTATATTACATCATATTTAATAGGTATTTTAAAGCCATGATGAGGTATCTTCAACAATTCATCCTAGGGAAAATAGAGCATCACCCTTGGACTCCCTGGTGTTCCCTTATACTGCAACACATCTTGCAACAAGGAGTGACTCCTTATTTAAAATAATGTGCAAAGAAGAATGAAATGTTTTGGCATAAATGTTGATGGGAACCTATTCCAAAGTTTACTTCTGGTTTTTAAATATACTAATGATAAGAAATACTCCCTTGGAAAGGAGTTGGAACGACATTGTTGATTGTGAATGCTCATAAAATACTGGCTTATGGAAACCTCTCTGGAAGTGGATCTGTGACCTCACTGATTTGAGAATTCCCTCCCAGGATGCAGATTGCTGCTGCCCATCCCATGGGGCTCTTGCCCATGTCCTCCCAAAAGTTTGCCACAGAGGCTTCATTCAGTGTCCAACAGTACTTCCTTGCTTTCTCCAGACATCATGAGAGTACCTGTGGAAAACCCTGGCTGGCTGCCCATCCCTTGTTTTTGCTGGACACTTTTTATTTTTTACTTTTTACTTGTTAATTTTTCATTCTGTACCTGTGTGAAAAGGATTTTCTAATAACCTCTTTAGACTCTAGGAATTAGTCTACAGCCCACTGCTCCCTGAAGCCCTATCTTTATAACCCACATATAATCTCAGAATGGACTCAGTGTTACCACATGATAGTGGCCATCTATACCTGAAAATAAGAATGAAGTATTTTACCTGAGTTGATTAACCGTGATATGGATCCCAGGAAGTGAACTAAATTTGGATATTCTGAACCTGTTATTTCACAGTAGTTTTGTTTTGTTTTGGTTTGGTTTGGTTTCAGTGGATGTTGCTTCATAACTCTGTCTTGACTCATTGTAGAACACCATACCTTAACACAGGTGGACAGTGAGAGCATTGAGTAGTTTTCCTGGACTCTTAAGGAATGTATTTTGAACATGATGTTTTGAAGCTACTTTCATTTTTAAACCTCATCCAAATGATACCTTAGTAATGTAACACATCCATGTAAAGAGTATTATATATTTTAAATCATTTTAGTTTTTTCTATGTATAATTCAGTTTTGTAAAGATATTTGTATAAAATCTGATTTTAGTATTCTGAACTAATTTTTGTAAAGTAAAATATTTTTCTTTTCTTTTTGTAAAAAAAAAATAAAAAAGACAAATGGACATGCTGTTCTCTAACTTTATTGGCTATACTTTTGTAACCAAATCCATATTGTTGAAATAATGTTTTTTAAAGTTTTCCATATTTTTCCTGTGGTTTAGCATTTTATTTATTTCCAAATGAATCCAAATTCCAAATTGGGGGACACTGAGATTGATTAATGACTGAGAGTTCTGTGCCCATTTTGACTGTAATTTTGAAGCAGGGGTGCTTCATCTCTCTGTGTGTGCCAAGGACCCCTTGGACAGTCTGGTAAAACCTAGGGACCCTTTCTCAGAATCATATTTTTAAATGTATAAAATAAAATCTACGAGATTACAAAGGCAGCCAGTTGTATTGGAATAAAATTAGCAAAATATTTCTTTAAAAATAAGTTTATGGACTCTAGATTAAGAACTGTTGCTTTAGAGCATTAAAATATGAACACTTGTTTATGATCAGTCAAAATAATGTGCCAGGAGATGTCAATAGAGCACGATTCCTGAGGTGATCATGCTTTAGAGAAGTGTGAATTCTGCCAGGCTACTATTATCACCATCATCATTGATATTAACAAGAAAAGATCTTTAGACCCTTTCCCATGGCCTACTGACTGCAGGTTTCCCTAATCCTGGAGGTGGTTCCCTAAGACCCGGCTGGGAAGAGCTGTTATTTCCAATGATCATAGAAGGAATTATAGCTCAAATTTATATAAAGCTGGGTTTCTTTTCTTTTTTTTATTTTGAGGCAATTGGGGTTAAGTGACTTGCCCAGGGTCACACAGCTAGTAAGTGTCAAGTGTTTGGTCTGAGACCAGATTTGAACTCAGGTCCTCCTGACTTCAGGGCCAGTGCTCTATCCACTGTGCCACCTAGCTGCCCCTCAAATTTATATAGCACTTTAAGATTTCCTTAAATATCGCTAGGGAGGTAGGTAATATAAATAATATTATTTCCACTTTACAGACGGGCAAGTTAAGAGAAAGGTAAAGTGATTTAGGCTTTTTAGATCATAGATCTACAGTTGGAAGAAACCTTAGAGGTCATCTAATCCAACCCCGACATTTTACAGAGGAGAAAACAGACTCAGATTAAGCAACTTGTCCAAGGTCACTTAAGAAATAAGTGGTAGAATGGGATTTGAACTCAAGTCTTATCAGTGTTCTCATTACATCACGTGGTCTCTCAGAACCTGGATAGTTATCCAGATCTCTTGACTTCAATTCAGCACTCTTGACTATATCATACTTACCCCTCTAAAGGACAATGGCTCCCAGACAATAGTTTACTTGATAGGATCTGAATTGATTTTGTGTACATAGACACACAGACACTTAAGTGTGTGTGTGTGTGTGTGTGTGTGTGTGTACATATATATCCATAGAGAGAAAGAGATAGATCCTACATGGACTTTCTTTCCTCTGTGTTCCTGTTAGTGCCTTCTTACTGATATGAGAGCAACTTCCTTGGGACTATGGGAGTTGGAGTAATTATATTTACTGCTTTAAACTATATAAGCTTAAGATGAATAAAAAAAATTTGATAACGTTTCTGTTTTCTTAAATGTCATGTTCATTAGTCCAACAGAAAGAAAAACATGAATTTATGAAATCAAAGGAAAAGGTGAGAAGTTCAGGAGAGCAGCTTTTGCTTTGGTTCGGTTTCTTAAATAAGTCAACAAGCATTGGAATGTCATTTGAAAGGCAGAGTAGGATTATGTCCAGAGAGCTTAAAGATTTAAGTCCCACTTCTGATACACGGGCTGATCCTAGGTAAGTCCCTTAGCTGCTCAGCACCCTTACAACAGTGACGCTGTTAGCTGTAAAGAAGTTGGTGGCAGGGATTTCCTCATGAGGCACTACCTAGATTGTTCAAATCACAGTTCTGAATTAAAAGAAAACTCAGAAATTTATTAAGCAGCTACTATCATAAGGTACTTTACCTTGAACCAGGGATACATACATAGATGAAAATCAATGCAGTACCTTTCCTCAACAACCTGTAATAAATCAAAACAGTTAATTAAAAGGCAATTAAAGCAACAAACATTAAATGGCTACTGTATGCTAGGCACTGTGCTAAGAGTTGGGACTATCCATCCATCTATCTGTCCATCCATCCATCTGTCTATCCATCCATCTGTCTATCCATCCATCTATGTATCTCCACATACTGTACAATCATGTTTTCACTTTGATCATATTGATAAAAAAATTAAAATAACTGATCCACGACCCAACCAATCCTTGAAACATCATTCAATTTGTCCTACTAAACTGTTAATGAGCTGTTGATCTGGGGATGTCCTATACTCACTTAATAAATCTAGCACTTCATTTTTCAGCCACCAGATTCCAGAAGAGGGCCTCTTCAGATGCGTATTTGCTGTGGCTTTGTAACAAAGATCTTAACATTTGGCCCCCGAAGGATTATTTTTCTTTTCTTTTTAAAAATCTTATTTAATAATTTATTTTTCCCAATTACATATGAAAACAATTTTAACATTTTTTCTTTTCAAATTTTGAGTTCCAAATTCTTTCCCTCCCTGTCTCCCCCGCCCCATTGAAAGGACAAGCAATTTGACATAGATTATACATGTGTAGTCATGCAAAACATATTTCCATGCAAGCCGTTCTGTGAATGAAAACACAGACAAAAAAACCCCAAGAAAAATTAAAAAAGTGAAGAAAAAGTATCTTTGATTTGCATTCAGGCTCTACCAGTTCTTTCTTTGGAGATAGCACCTTTCATCATAAGTCCTTTATATTTGTATTGCTGAGAATTGTATTGCTGAGAATAGCTCAGTTATTCATAGTAGATCATCATACAATATTGCTGTTACTATGTACAATGTTCTCCTGGTTCTGCTCATTTCACTTTGCCTCAGTTCATCTAAGTCTTTCCATGTTTTTTTTTTTTTTCTGAGAGCATCCTGCTCATCGTTTTTTAAAGCGCAGTAGTATTCCATCACAATCATATACAACAGCTTGTTCAGCCATTCCCCAATTGATGGAAATTCCTTCAGTTTCTAATTCTCTGCCACCACTAAAAGAGCTGCTATAAATATTTTGTACACATAAGTCCTTTTCCTTTTTGTTTTTTAATCTCTTTGGGATACAGACCTAGTAGTGGTTTTGCTTGGTCAAAGAGCGCAGTTCTAAACTGCTCTTCAGAATAGTTGAGTCAGTGTACCACTTCACCAGGAGTACATTAGTGTTTTTATTTTCTGAATCTTCTCCAACATATGTTATTTTCCTTTTCGGTTATATTAGCCAATCTGACCATTGTGAAGTCAGAGTTGTTTTAATTTGCATTTCTCTCATCAATAGTGATTTAGAGCATTTTTTCAGATGACTAGATAGCTTTGATTACTTTTTCTGCAAACTGCCTGTTCATATCCTTTGACCATTTTTCAATTGAGGAATGGCTCTTATTTCTACAAATTTGATTCAGTTTTCTATATTTTTAAGAAATAAAGTCTTTATCAGAGAAACTCACTGTAATTTTTTTTCACAGTAATGATTACCAAGTATATATTTCCCTCTATCCTATTTCCCCCTATTTATCCTACTTTCTCTCTCCTTTTATCCTGTTCGTTTTCTGACTTTTACCTCCCCCAAACTACCCTCCCTTCTATCAGTTCCCCACCCCCTTCTCTTATCCTCTTCCCTTCCTACTTTCCCATATGGTAAGATAGATTTCCACACCCAACTGTGTGTTTATATTATTCCTTCTTTGAGCCAATTCCAATGAGAGTAAGGTTCATGTACTCCCCTCCACATTTCCCCCATTTCCCCCTCCACTGTAAAATTTCTTTCAGATCTCCTTTATGTCAGATAATTTATCCCAGTCTACCTTTCCCTTTCCCTTTCTCCCATTGCGTTCTTCTTTCTCATCCCTTAATTTTATTTTTTTAAAGATAATTATACCATCACATTCAACTCACATCTCTGCTTTTTGTCTATGTATACTCCTTCTAATTGCCCTAATAATGAGAAAGTTTTTAAGAGTTATAAATATCATTTTCCCATGTAGAAAAATAAACAGCTTAACTTTACCGAATCCCTTATGATTTCTCTTTCCTGTTTACCTTTTAATGCTTCTTTTGCATCTTGCATTTTGAAGTCAAAGTTTCTATTCAGTTCTGGTCTTTTCACCAGGAATGTTTGAAAGTCTTCTATTTCCTTGAAATTCCATTTTTTCCCCTAAAGGATTATATTCAGTTTTTCTGGGTAGGCGATTCTTGGTTGTGATCCTCTTTTGCAGGATAGCTCTTTTGCCCTCCAGAATATCATATTCCAAGCCCTCTGATCCTTTAATGTAGAATTCTGCTAAATCTTGTGTTATCCTCACTGTGGATCCATGATATTTGAATTGTTTCTTTTTGGCTGCTTGCAGTATTTTCTCCTTGATCTGGGAGGTCTGGAATTTGGTGATAATATTCCTGGGAGTTTTCATTTTGAGATCTCTTTCAGGAGGTGATCAATGGATTCTTTCAATTTCTATTTTATTCTCTGCTTCTAGAATATCAGGGCAGTTTTCCCTGATAATTTCTTGAAAGATGATGTCTAGGCTCTTTTTTTTGATCATGGCTTTCAGGTAGTCCAATGATTTTAAAATGATCTGTCCTGGATCTATTTTCCAGATCAATTGTTTTTCCAATGAGATAGTTCACATTTTCTTCTATATTTTCATTCTTTTGATTTTGTGTGATTTTTTTTGACGTCTCATAAAGTCATTAGCCACTTGCCTGATTCTAACTTTTAAAAAATTATTTTCTTCAGTGAGCTTTTGTGGCTCCTTTTCCATTTGGTCAATTCTATTTTTTAAGGAGTTCTTCTCTTCAGTGAATTGTATATCTTATTCCATTTGGCCAATTCTGCTTTTCAAGGCATTCTTCTGTTCATTGGATTTTTTTTTTTTTTGGCTAGGCAATGGGGTTAAGTGACTTACCAAGGGTCACACAGCTAGTAAGTGTTATGTGTCTGAGGCTCGATTTGAACTCAGGTCCTCCTGAATCCAGGGCCACTGAGCCACTTAGCTGCCTCTCTTCATTGGATTTTTATGCCTCTATGTGGCTTATTCTGTTTTTTAAGGTGTTATTTTCTTTAGTATTTTTGTGCCTCTTTTAACAAACTGTTGACTCTTTTTTCATGATCTTCTTGCATCACTCTCATTTCTCTTCCCAATTTTTCCTCTACTTCTCTTACTTGATTTTTAAAATCCTTTTTGAGCTCTTCCATGGCATGAGACCAATTAACATTTTTCTTGGAGGCTTTGGATACAGGAATCTTGGCTTTATTTTCTTCTGAGTGTATGTTTTGATCTTCCTTGCCACCTTAGTAACTTTCTATGGTCATATTTTTTTTCCTGTTTGCTCATTTTCTAGCTTATTTCTTGACTTTTAACTCTATGCTAAAGTGGGGCTCTGCTTTCAAGGTGGAGGGTGCGTTGTCCCAAAGTTCAGGTTTTTTGTGCAGTTGTTTTCAGATGTAATTCTGGGGACCTGTAAGTGTTTGGATCTCCCAAGGTTGTGTAATCTAGGGAGAGGTGTGTTTACTACTCTCCTGTACTCTACACTGGTTTGTGAGCTACCACAAGCACTCTTTTCAGCCCTGAAACTGTGATGAGGGTTCCTGCTCACCTGCAGCTGCAAGCTCTGCTATGCTGGTATTCCTCCTCATCCTGGGACTAAGATCCGGAACTGTGACCCAGATCCAAGTATAGACAATGCAACAGAGTCCTGCCTCTGGTGCCAGCAAAGTGACCCCTGTAAATCTCCTTCTGACTCATTGTCTTATCCCCTTATGGTCTGTGGGCTGAGATGTCTGGAAACCACCACTGCTCACCACTGATTCAGTCACCCTGAGGCCTGCTCCTGGTTTGCTGGGGCCCCATCTGTGCTGGTGTGGCCTGCACTGGACTGCACTCCTGTCTTTTCTTGGTGCAACAGACCTTTCCTGCAGACCTTCTAAGTTGTCTTGGGCTGGAAAATTGTTTCACTCTGTCTTCTTGTGGGTTCTGCCTCTCTAGAATTTGTTTAGAGTCATTATTTAAAGGTATTTGGAGGGTTTTGGGGGAGAGCTCAGGCAAGTCCCTGTATTTATTCCACCATCTTAGCTCCACCTCAAAAGAATTATTTTTCTTCAGGTGATGTTAACACACACAGGATGTGAGATAACTGGAAAGTCATTTAGACTCAGACCCCCTTCAGATGTTGCTAAGCCAAGCGGAATTGTCTAATGATGTAGAATTTTCTCATCTTTTTTGCATTTTATATCCTTTGACTAAGTCAGAAATGCCGAGGCAAAATAGAGCCCTTAGAATGGATTAAAGCACTGAAAGCCTTTACCTCCAGAAACAAAGGCATCATGTTCAATAAGCGGGGAAATGCATTGTCTCTGCACAGGTGGCACATTTATATAACTGTTGCACTTTTAGAGAACAAACACATAGAAAGCTTAATAGTCAATATCCCTAGTCTTGAATATATAATTGAAATGTCAGCAGAGTTATTGCACGTGCTAATCAATGCCGATTTGTATAGGTATTTCTCACTTTACAGAATAGGCATATTTTAATAAACCTTTGTTGTAAAGTGAATTTGGGAAAAATGATTTTTATTTTTCCATTCCTTTTGATCATGAAATCAAAAATGTATTCTTATGTCAAGAAATCAGTTGGCAGCTATTTGTGCACTAGTCTGTGATATCTTGATACTGTGTGTATGTGGGGGGTGGGGTGGGGAATGTAAAAATGGTCCAGGGTACTGAAATTGAATTAGGGAGACCTGGGTTCAAATTCAGTCTTAGACACTAGCCGTATGTACCTGGACAATTCACTTAACCCTCTTCGTGCCTCGGTTTCTTCATCTTTATAATGACATGTTGGACTCGGTAACCTCCAAGGCCTCTTCCAGCTCTAAATCTATGATTCTGTGAAGATGCTATGATACTTGTCCTGAATATAATAAAGAACATTATGTAATATAATAAAAATATGATAAAAGGCTTATTATCCAGGTGGGGATACAACTATAATTATACAAGAGGTATCACAAAGTAACATGTGATTTACTGCCAAATGGCTGGTACACAACTGCTGAGATTTGCAAGGGGCAGGAATGGAGAAATTTTCCAGTATACTGAATTTGAAAACTTGGTCCAAAAAGGGGGTAAGGTAGCACATAACTGGGGTGTGTTGGTAAATATATAACAACTGATTCTCCAAGAAAAAGGAAAAAATCCATGTATACATGACATATTTTTAAGTTTAATCTGTATTAATAATGTTTTCTCCATTACTTTCCTAAGTCAAGGCAATCAACAACAACAGCAACAACAACAACAACAAAAAAAAAATCAAGCCCTGATTTATAGTATTTGCTGATTTCCAAGTTCTAAGTGCTCACAACTGCCTCTAATACACCTCTGCATCTAACCCATGGCAGAATAGGTTGAGAGAGACATAGGATGACATTGAAATAATTTTAATATTTGAGACAAAAGATCTGGATTTAGGACCCAGCTCTTCCATTTACCAGCCAAATGGAAAGTGGGTTAATCAAGATACTTCTTGGAGCCTCAGTTTCTTCATGTGTAAAATGGCTCTGATAATGCATTCATATTACTTCCCTTAAAATGATCGTCAACTGAAAAATGCTATAGAAATGTGAGAGATTGTAATTGTGAGTTATTATGAGAGCATAATGCAGAAAGTGGCAGAATTTTGTCTCTAAGGTTTCTCCTCCAGGACTGCTATGTCCTCAACAATGTGACATTGACTTTTTTTAATATCAGGGTCACCTGTTTTCCCATTAGTAGTTCTTGGTATACTGCTCCCCTCCTTTTACTTATATGATATAATGGAAGATCTAGGTTCTGGTGATGGCCCTGTGACTAGCCAAAGCATGGCCCAGTGGAGTCAGAAAACTGGATCTGAGTTTAGCTCTGCCACTTTCTTACCAGTCAGGTGACTTATAGGCAAGTCACTTAAAATTTCTGATCCTTAGTTTCCTTTCTACAGTGGGGATGATACTTGAATCTCATAAGGAAAGCACTTTATATATTGTAATGTCCTTTAGAAATGTAATAGATGCTTAATAAATGCTTGACTTATTACTATTAAGTCTGATTTTCCTTATCTCTAAAATTGGGAGGTAGCATAGTATACTGGTAGATTCTCAAACCTTTTGTTTGGATCCTTACTCTGCTACTTATTACTTTTGTGTTCTTGGACAAGCTAACCTCTACTTCTGTGGACCTCAGTTTCCTCATCTGTATAATGAGGGGGTTGTGTTAGATGAGTTCTAAGCTCTAGATCTAAGACCCTATGATGAGTGTTGGAGCTTCTCTCAGGGACCTTTTTTTTTTAGTCCTAAAACAGTAAGACTTAAATATTTTGGGGTTATTTTACATTTTAATTAATAAGCATTTATTTTTTCTCCCACCCACCCCCCATTTTAAAATAAAAGCATAACCCTTATAACAAATACACATAGTAAAACAAAACAAATCCTCACATTGTCTGTGTCTAAAAACAAATGTCTCATTCAACATCTTGAATCAATCACCTCTCTGCCAGGAGTTGACTAATGTGGTTTGTCATCAGTACTCTGGAATGATGGGTGGTCACCTCATCTTAAGCTTTTCAAAGTTGGTTTTGTCTTTACAATGTTGTAACTGTATAAATTGTTCTCCTGGTCTGCTCACTTCACTCTGCATCAGTTCACATAAGTCTTCCCAGTTTTCTCTGAAAGCCTCTCCTTTATTATTTCTTATGGCATGACAGTAATTTTGTTACATTCATAGAATACATAATTACATAGAATACAATACATTCATAGAATACATAATTACGTAGAATACAATAATTACATTCATAACTTGTTCAGCTATCCCCTGATTGATGGATACTCCCCTGCAGGATTCCAATAGACCCAGATTATGGTATTGCAGTCTGACACTTCACGAGTAGGTGCCACCATCTAGCACACGGATATAACAGCTTGAAAATTCCATCTTGTTAATAATTTTGGTTCTGTAAATAAAATTAATTCCTCATTTTATTCATCCTTTTCATTTGACATTCTATACATTGGGTTTACCCATGAGGAGGCGAGACTCATTTTGATATCAGGATCTGAAAATTGTACAAAAGCCAGCTCTATCAAAAATTTACCTTCATTTTCTAGAACTGAAACCCAGATAAGGTGATTGATGTATTGAAGGTCTTCATCAGAACAGTGCACACCTGATTCTTTTTATCACTCTTCTATCTCTGGAGATCTTCATCTTTCATGTTTGACTTTGGATCACTGTGGTATGCCTAGAAGGCCAAGAGACAATACTGCAGAACTCAGAAGGTTTCAGAGCTTTGTCATGCTTATAGGGTTTTTTTCTCCTAAAGATTGTGAGTCTAAATTTCCATTAGAACCAGTCTTTTTTATCTGTATCAATTTATCTGTATCAATCATTTTTTTTATCTGTAAAAACCTAACCTACAGCTACCATATAATACAGAACATCCAGGTTCCTTGATTTTGAAGCACTCCTTTCTACTGTTTGAACTTGGCCATAATTTTAAAAATTGCTTTCCCTCCAACAAATCTTTATAATACATGACCTAAGGTCTTCCCCTATCCACCAGGCAGATACTAATAACATTCCCAGCACAATCAGTTTCAAATAGATATTTTTTATTAGGTTTCCCAAAGATAGATGGAGAAGAGCTAAGTTTCGTTGCTCCTCCGAAGAAAAACACTATTATGAGAAGGGGTACATAGTACTACTTCTGGTAAATTTTATTTGTGATGAGCCACAGCTATAAAAGAGTGACCACAGAGAGCCCAGCCCTTACTGGATGGCCCATCTCCACAATCTATTCCCATGGAAGTGCAGGCTGAATCCAATTTTCTTTGTCATTTTTCAAGACCATGAATTAAGGTGCTTTTTTTTCATGGTTATAATATATTGCAGGACCAAACCTGGGGAGCAGAGAAAATGGCTTTTCCTACTCACAATTTCTTCATATCCAGAAATTGATACCCACTGTAAAAATATTTATCTGTTTTGGAGGGAAGGAAAGCATGCACTGTTCCTTTAACTTTTTCAATTCTATACTTTTCTTTTGTATTTCTCTAAAGTGTTTTATCTGTAAAGATTAAGTGCTTAATAAATTAATTGTATTTTTATTTTATGTGTTTATTTTATATTTATTATTATATGGAAATGGAAAAGTATATCTTAAGCACTTATACTTTCCATTATATTAAATTATAATGTATAATATTTAATTTTTAATTTATGTTTATTAACTTTTAAAATTAAATTAATTAATTTAATTAAAACTTGCTAATTATTTCTGTATCTTGGTTCCTTTGAGTCTTGGGATCCCAGACTTTTGATTGATGAGCATTTATAATAAACATGTACTCAGATTACCTACATATCTCTGCACTTAAGCCTCCACCTCCAACCTGGCATTCCCAGCTCCTTCCCTGGCACTCTAGTCTACTTTTTTATAAAGAATTCACCATATGTAGCCTGGACCCAGACCCATCCCATTACTACCTGGCTATCTTTGTGCCATGTCAAATGCACCTCTCTCCTCCTTCCCTCTCTACCTTTGAGGATACCTACCCAAGGGGGACCAAAAAGGATGGAGAGATAGTTAAGTCAAGCAATGAAGTGAACATGACTGGGACTCTTAAGAAAATGTGATCCAAGAAACTGACCTGGAGCTCCAAACCTGGGAAGGTCCAAACCAGAAACACTAGAAGTTATGACCTCATATCTCATTTCAAATCTTTGGGAAGAGCTGAAGTGCCCCATCTGCCTAGATTTCTTCACATGTGCCATATCTATAGAATGTGGTCACAATTTCTGTGCAAGATGTATCCATGAATCTATTATAAAGACTTCAGGGGGGTGGAGCCAAGATGGCAGAGGGAAAGCAGTGACCTGCTGGAGCTCTCCCCCAAACCCCTCCAAATACCTATAAAAAATGGGTCTAAACAAATTCTAAAGCAGCAGAACCCACAAAAAAACAGAGTGAAACAAATTTCCAGCCAAAGACAGCCTGGATGGTTGATCGGAAAGGTATATCGCTCCAGGCAGGGAGAGGAGCGAAGTGCGGTGTGGGCGCACAGGCTGCAGTGACCCTGGAGCAGGCCTCAGAGGACTGAATCGCAGGCAGCTGTGTTGGTTTCCAGACTTCTCAACCCATGAACGCCAAAGACAACTTAGAAGGTCAGTGGGAAAAGTCTGGGACTGCTGTGAGAGAAGGAGCTAGGTCTCAGCCACCCCTGGGGACTGCGGCTGTAACCTGAGCTTCTGCCCGCAGACTGAGGGGGAATCAAGTGACTGATCAGAGGGGGATTGCAGGGATCTCTTTGACAGTGCTAAGGCAGGAATCTCTTGCTTTACTGGTGCTTAGATCTGGGTCACAGTTCTGAGGGGTGGTCCTGGGGCGAGGAGGATTGCTGGTGTGGTGAAGCTAATTGTGGCGGTGGAGAGAAAACACCTCACCCCTTATCATAGCACCTTGGAAGAACTGAAAATTTTCAGGTTACTACAAGTATCTCTGAAAACAGCTGTACAAATCCCCAAAACTTGGGACAGTATATTCTCCACATTGGAAGCAGACTTTTACCTCAACAAAGAGTTTAAAACTCCAGTAATTGGCCAGGATCATGAGTGAGCAGCGCAAAAAGAATCAAACTATACTATCTGACTTTGGTGAAAAAGAAGATCAAAATATACAACCAGAAAAAGACAATGAAGCCAAAGCTCCTATATCCAAAGCCTCCAAGAAAAATATGAATCAGCTTCACGCCTTGGAAGAGCTCAAAAGGGATTTTGAGAAGCAAGTAAGAGAAGTAGAGGAAAAACTGAGAGTTTTGCAAGAAAATAATGAAAAACAAGTCAATGGCTTGCTAAAGGAGACCCAAAAAAATACTGAAGAAAATAACACCTTAAAAAATAGCCTAACCCAAATGGCAAAAGAGGTCCAAAAATCCAATGAGGAGAATGCCCTAAAAAACAAAATTGGCCAAAAGGAAAAGGAAGTCCAAAAGATTACTGAAGAAAATACTTCCTTAAAAATTAGAATAGAGCAATTGGAAACTAGTGACTTTATGATAAATCAAGATACTGTAAAACAAATCCAAAAAAATGAAAAATTAGAAAACAATATGAAATATCTCATTGGAAAAGCAACTGACCTGGAAAATAGATCCAGGAGAGAGAACTTAAAAATTATTGGAGTATCTGAAAGCCATGTTCAAAAAAAGAGCCTAGACATCATCTTTCAAGAAACAATCAAGGAAAACTGTCCTGATATTTTAGAATCAGAGGGCAAAATAGAAATTGAAAGAATCCACCGATCACCACCTGAAAGAGATCCCCAAAGGAAAGCTCCTAGGAATATTTTAGCCAAATTCCAGAGTTCTCAGGTCAAGGAGGAAATATTACAAGCAGCCAGAAAGAAACAATTCAAGTATTATGGAAACACAATCAGGGGAACACAAGATTTAGCTGCTTCTACATTAAGGGACCACAGGGCATGGAATATGATATTCCAGAGGGCAAAGGAGATAGGATTACAGCCAAGAATCACCTACCCAGCAAAACTGAGTATAATCCTGCAGGGGAAAAAATGGTCATTCAGTGAAATAGAAGACTTTCAAGCATTCTTGATGAAAAGACCAGAGCTGAATAGAAAATTTGATATTCAAATACAAGACTCAAGTGGAACATAAAGAGGTAAATAGGAAAGAGAAAATCGTAAGAGGCTTATTATGGTTGAACTGTTCACATTCCTTCATGGAAAGATGATATTTGTAACTCATGAGACCTTTGTCAGTATTAGGGTAGTTGGAGGGGAAAAAATTATATGTACGCATATATAGATATAGATAGACAGATAGAGGGCACAGGGTGAGTTGAAGATGAAGGGGTCATATCTAGAGAATAAAATTAAGGGGTGAGAGAGGATTGTACTAGGAGAAGGAGAAAGGGAGAAGTAGAGTGGGGTAAATTATCTCACAAAAAAGAACAGAAGAAAAGGCTTTTACAGTGGAGGGGAAATGGGGGAAGGTGAGAGGGAATGAGTGAATCTTATTCTCATAGAATTTGATTTAGGGAGGGAATAACATACACACTCAATTGGGTATGGAAATCTGTCTTACCCTACAGGAAAATAGGGGGGGAAGGGGACAAAAGAGTAGGGGGATGATAGAGAGGAGGGCAGATTGGGAAAGGGGGTAATCAGAAGCAAGTACTTCTGAGGAGGGTCAGAGTCAAAAGAAAGAATAGAATAAATGGGGGGATGGGATAGGATTAAGGGTAGTAGAGTTAATTTTTCACAGCATGTCTACTATGGAAGTGTTTTGCATAACTGCACATATACAACCTATATTTAGTTGCTTGCCTTATCAATGAGGGTGGGTGGGGAGGGAGGAAGGGAGAAAATTTGGAACCCTAAGTTTTAAAAACACATCTTTAAAAAAAAATGTTTTCACATGCAACTGGGAAATAAGAAATACAGGAAATGGGATACAGAAATCCATCCTGCCCTACAGGAAAATTGAAAGGGAAGGGGATAAGAGAAGGGAGGGAGAGATAGAAGGGAAGGCAGACTAGGGGAAGGGGTATTTAGAATGCATGCCATCTTGGGGTGGGGGGAGGGGTGAGATGGGGCAAAATTTTGGAACTCAAAATCTTGTGGAAGTAAATGTTGAAAACAAAAAAATAAATAAAATTACCATAATACAAAAAAAGATGGGATTCCAGTAAAAAAAAAAAAAAAAAGACTTCAAAGCCCAGATGTCCATGTCCTAAGCGTAATAAGAAGTGTATGACAACTCTCTGGCCTAGTCAACAACTGGAGACAGTGGCTCAATCCTTCAAATTGCTCACCCTTCACATGATGAGGAACTGGAAGCTGAGAGATGTGATCAAGAGAAAATTCCATAAGGAAATCAGCCTGGATCCTGAAACTGCCTATCCTGGAATCATCTTGTCCACAGACATGAAAACAATGAGAGGAAGAGATGCATGGATCAAGTTGGATCGTACTGTGGAGAGACATGATTTATGTGGTGCTGTTCTAGCAACTCAGAGTTTGATGTCTGGGAGACATTATTGGGAGGTTACAGTGGAAAGAAGTTCTGCTTGGGATGTTGGTCTTTGTAAGAACTCTGTAGAAAGAATTGGAGAGGTTTCACCATCTTCTACTGGATATTAGCTTTTGAATCTAAGAAAAAATAAATATATTGTTTGTATCATGCTGTCCCTTAACAAGGAAGCTCTACAAAGTGGGGATCTTTTTGGATTATGAGGCAGGAGATATAGTGTTTTATGATGTAGACAGTAGATGCCACATCTCTACATTCATCAGTTCCTTTTTAGAACCTTTCTGGCCTATATTTTCCATTGGCCTCTCTTCCAAGAATAAAAATATTCTAACTGTTGAGCCAGTATCTGATGAGGCTGCAGAAACCCCTGAACATGAATGACCATGACCATGACCATGACCCTTGCTTGGAGATTTCCTCCCGAAAGGAACCCAGTCCTTGACCCCAATGTAAGATCTTTTTTCTTGTTTTACCTCACTTTGGGAACAGGGAGAAATTTGTCTTATTTTGAAATATTCAGGCAATATACTGCATACTAAGAGGAGGTCAGCGTAAGATACATTGATGGTTCACTGATGACTTAATAAATTATGTGGTGGAGTCATTTTGGTGTACAAAATGGGGAAATTGATTTCAAAAACACCTGGAAAGACATATATGAACAAATGCACACTGAAGTCAGCAGAACCAAAAAAAACAATTTATACTATAACATCAATATTATAACATGAACAAATTTGCAGATTTTAGTAAACTTATTAAAAATCTCATGAGTAGAGCAAGAAGAGCAATTTGTACAATGACAGCAACACTAAAAAACAAACAATTTTGAGAACTATAGGAACTATGATCTGTCAATAGAATAATAGGAAGAATGACTGTCTTTTAATCTCCATTGCCCTCAGTTTCCTCATCTGTGAGAAAAAAAAGAGGTTGAATTCAATTGGGATGCTTTTTAGTTCTGTGGCTGTTTCTGCAAAAAGCTATCCCAATTCGAAGTAGCAAAGTTATTCATCAATCACTGACACCAACCCTGAACTGAACTCTTAGTCGTGAAATTCCAGATGTGAGTTGCCTTGTACTCACTACCATTGTTCTTTACACTTGTGCCCCCTCTATCTTCCTGCACTCTCTGTATTTGTAGGAGCGTGCACTCTAGGTTTGAGGTGGGCATGACTAAGGAATGATTTGTTATTCTTCTTGCTATCCATTTGAGTAATTGCATTTGCTAAGAACTGAGTCTGTTGTCTGCTTATTGGGAAGCATATTGGTGGGGACTGAAAGAGCATACCTCCTCAAGGTCTGAGAAACCTGGCAAGTAGCGCTAATTATTCTTCCAAGCACTCTACCTGCCACTGTATGAGGAATTGGGGCAGTAAGCCCTAGAAAGAATATGACACTCATATTGTTCCTTTGTTTCTATTTTATTTGCTCTGTATCACTTAATAAATTTTCTCACCTAAAAAATGAGGGGAAAAAAAAGAAAATGATGGTCCAGGCTAAAGACTCAACTGAATCAGGAGAGTAGGGCTCAGGCTGCAGGCATCTGCATGGGGAGAAGCCTACTGTAGAGGAAGTCCAGACAGGGAACTGACTTATAAATGAAGGACTTGAGGGAAAAGATTGGCTTGCTTACTTGTATCTGTAGCCCCATCACTTAGCACAGTCCATGACACACAGGAAGTGCTTAAGATATGCTTTTCCATTTTATTACTTTTGAATTATTTCCCCAAACCATTAATTTAAAAAAAAACCACATGCATTAAGCACCTACTGTATGCAGGACTCTGCTAGGTTGGGGGAGATTTAAATAAGACATGGTACTTGCTTTCATGGAGCTGGACCAGAGAAGATATAAATAGATAATGACACCTTTATAGTGCCTTCATGGTTTTCAAATGGCTTTCCTCTCAACATGGTGAGGTATTACTATCCCTGTTTTATAATGAGGAAGCCTAGAGTTAGAGAGATAAAATGATTTGTGAGCTGCACAGCAACTAAACATTTGTTTATTTGTTATTATTTTGGGGGGCAGTTAGGCAATGGAGTTAAGTGACTTGTCCAGGGTCACTAGTAAGTGTTATGTGTCTGAGGCCAGATTTGAACTCAGGTCCTCCTGAATCCAGGGC